>NC_041002.1:35379613-36016239 GCF_004193775.1 Glycine soja
AGTACAAATAGAAGTGTTTAAGTGTGTGTGCTACAAATCAATGAAATGAAGCTAAGTGTCTAAAAAGAGTCAAGTATTGGGGTGGGAATGAATGAAAAGTAAAGGTTTATCTATGGATGAATGCTCTCCTAGAATCTAAGCTTTTGAATCCTAGAAAAACCATGATTTGTTGGCAGCCCAACCTCATTACAAGCCTAGAAAGTCCTTTGGATTCATTTTGTGTGTTTATTTCTGTATGGTATGAGATGAAATGCAAATGTTAGGACTTATGTTAGTTGTTTATGATGGAATGAGCCTAAACACTTGTGGTTGAGTGAAATAATGACTGTGAGGCTTTGGTTGATGACCCTTCCTTGATATCTATCATTCTTACTAGCTTATTTCAGTTGTGACTCTAGTACATATGTTCCTATCTTTGAAAAATTACATGTTTTGTGAAGTGACATTGATTGAAGCATTCCATGATATGTAGAAGCAAGCTTCATGATGATGAATCAAGTATGAGTCAAGTATTTTTGATGATGACAAAAGAACCCAAAAGAATGATTTCAAGAATGAGTCAACAAGTTCAAGATCAAGATTGATTTAATGATTCAAGAAAAGACATCAAGAAGAATAAAGATGAATTCAAGATTCAAGAGAAGAAATCAAGAAGCAACAAGTTAAGACTTCACAAGGGAAGTATTGAAAAGGATATTTCAAAAACCAAACATAGCACAGTTTTGTTTTACAAAAGACTTTTCTCAAATTTTTCTAAGTTACCAGAGTATTTACTCTCTGGTAATCGATTACCAATTTCCTGTAATCGATTACCAGTGTTAAAATTTGATTTCAAAAAACTTTTAACTGAATTTGCAACGTTCCAAATATTTTTAAATGGTGTAATTGATTACAATATATTGGTAATCGATTACCAGTGTATCTGAACGTTGAAATTCAAATTCAATTGTGAAAAGTCATATCTTTTCATTAAAAGCATTGTGTAATCGATTACATGGTTATGATAATTGATTACCAGTGACAAGTTTTGAATAAAAGGTCAAGTTTTCTCAAGATTTTCTCAAGGTTATAACTCTTCCAATGGTTTTCTCAAGATTTTCTCAAGGTTATAACTCTTCCAATGGTTTTCTTGACCAAATATGAAGAGTCTATAAAAGCAAGACCTTGACTTGCATTCTAATAACTTTTGAACTTCTTCAAAACAACCTTTTGAGAAATCTTGAAACTTTTCCTACTCATCTTTGTTCTTATTCTTTCTTTCCCAAAAAGCTTTCTAAGTTTTCTATTTTCCAAACCTTGTTCCTCTTTAGAAAACAAAAGTGTGCCATATCTTTTCATTCTCTTCTCCCTTTGCCAAAAAGAATTCAACAAGGACTAATCGCCTGAATTCTTTTTATGTCTCTCTTCTCCCTTTTCCAAAAGAACGAAGGACTAATCGCCTGAATTCTTTTTATGTCTCTCTTCTCCCTTTTCCAAAAGAACGAAGGACTAATCGCCTTAATTCTTTTGTGTCTCCCTTCTCTCTTTTCAAGAGAATTCAAAAGGACACAGTCTGAGAATTCTTTTGATTCTTCCTTTTCCCTTAAACAAAAGATTTCAAAGGACTAACCATTTGAGATATCCTTTTGTTTCCCTTTACAAATCTTCGAAGGACTAACCGCCTGAGAAATCTTTGCCTTAACACATTGGAGGGTACATCCTTTGTGGTACAAGTAGAGGGTACATCTACTTGGGTTGTTGTAACTGAGAACAAGAGAGGGTACATCTCTTGTGGATCAGTTTAAGTGGAGGGTACATCCACTTGGTTGTTCAAAGAGAGCAAGGGAGGGTACATCCCTTGTGGATCTTTGCTTGTAAAGGTTTTTACAAGGTTGAAAGAAATCTCAAGAACCAGTGGTTGCTTGAGGACTGGATGTAGGCACATGTTTTGCCGAACCAGTATAAAATTCTTGTGTTTGTCCTTGTGTTTGTCTTCTTCTTCCCTACACTTTTTAATTTCCACTGTGTACTTTACTTTTACACTTTACTTTTGTTTAAGTTACATAACTTTGTAGTAAAGTCTAATTGAATATAGTAACATTAAGAAGGATAAGTTTTAATTAGTCAAGGTACATTAATAATTAATTCAACCCCCTTCTTAATTATTTTGAGGCCACTTGATCCAACAAGTGGTATTAGAGCAGGTTTCTTGTAGAATGTTTCACAACTTCAAGATTCATGGCCTCCTCAAATTTTCTGTTTCCAGAAGGAAATTCCATCCATAGGCCACCCATCTTTAATGGTGAGGTTTACCACTATTGGAAAACCCGAATGCAAATCTTTATTGAAGCCATAGATTTTAACATTTGGGAAGCAATAGAAATAGGACCTTACATACCCACCATAGTAGATGTAAGCACTAGCACCACAACACAAAAACCTAGAGATAAGTGGACTAATGAGGATAGAAGAAGAATCCAATACAATCTTAAAGCCAAAAACATTATCACTTCAGCCTTAGGAATAGATGAGTATTTTAGGGTGTCAAACTGCACAAATGCAACGGAGATGTGGGATACTCTCCAACTTACACATGAAGGCACCTCTAATGTGAAAAGATCTAGAATCAACACCCTTACACATGAATATGAATTGTTCAAGATGAACCCTAATGAAAAAATCCAAAGTATGCAAAAAAGATTCACACACATAGTCAACCATCTTGCCTCCTTAGGAAAAATCTTCCCTGATGAAGATTTAATTAATAAAGTTTTAAGATGTTTAAGTAGGGAGTGGTAGCCCAAGGTAACTGCCATTTCTGAAAGTAAAGATGTTTCCTCTATGTCTCTTGCTACTTTGTTTGGAAAATTACAGGAACATGAAATGGAACTCCAACGTCTTAATCAAAATGAAGAAACTGACAAAAAGAAAAGAAGCATAGCACTTAAAGCCTCCTCATCAATGCAAGAGGAAAATGAAGAAGAAGAATCAGAAGATGAAGAAGACTTCTCACTCTTTGTGAAGAAGTTTAAAAAATTTGTCAAGAAGAGAAGAATCGAGAGGCGTCAAAACTTCAACAATGGAAGAAGATCTCAAGAAGACTCAAATTCTTAGATGCTACAAATGCAACCAACTTGGTCACATCAAAGCAAATTGTCCCTCAAATGAGGAATGGCCTGAGAAGAGTGATAAGAAAAGGTATGAAGAAAGAAGGACCTAGAAGGCTTACATTGCATGGGATGACAATGACTCATTCGATGGTTCAGAGAAGGAGATCAACCTTCTAACCAAGGACTATGAGAGTAATGACAACATCTCTCAAGAAGATTAAGAAAAAAGTAAAAGTATGACTTCCATCTTTGAAGATCTAGACACTTTAATCATGAAAAAGGTAACATCAAAACCATTCTCTTTTAAAATTTATTTTGGTTGAAATTTTCCTTTCAATTAGTTTGATTATGATGACTAACAAAATTTTATTTGTTTGTCTTGATTGATTGAAATTGTGAGTATGTGTTTATATGTTTTGATTGAGTTAATTTTCTTTCTCAAAGCATAAAGTTTGTTTTTAAATATTTGATAATGTCTATGATCATTATTCTTTAATACTTGTGTTGATTATTTTGATATAATTGAATATATACAATGACTATTTTTTAAAATGATTATGCATGATTTTGAATGTGATATGTGAATTACTTGCTTAAAGTTTTTTTTATATAAAGTGTTTTCAAAAATTTAATGTTATATATATATATATATATATTAAAGTATTTTGACTGTCATTCAAATACTTTTTCCTTAAGAGTCTTTCAGCATTTAGTTTTGGCTAAAATGCTCTCTGGTAATCGATTACTACAATAGTGTAATCGATTACCAAATGCTATAATCGATTACAACTCGTCCCTGCCCCTATATATTCAAAATTCAAAATCAGAAATCTGCAACTTCTCATTTTCTCTCGCGAACCCTCGTTCCCAATTCTTGTTTCTGCCATATCTTGCTTATTTCTTGTCCAAATCAAGTCCCACAAAGCCCAAAATTCTTCTTTTTTCATTCTCTTTCACTTCAACCAATTGAAATTTCAAATAACTCCCTCAAATGGCGGAATCATAAAAAAAGCGCAAGGGTTCTTCGAGTCGAAGCCAACGGCACTCCGAGGCTTAGGAAACGCAGATTCCCTCTTCCATTTCCTCTTCCTCGTTGTTCTCATCAGAAGAACAACGGATACGGTACATAAACCTTTTCTCCTCTCGTTCCATTATTGATCCTAAATTCATATACATGGATTTCTTTTCCAATGAGAGTTTTGAATGCATTCAGGCATTTCAGAACTCAAACCTCATTCCTTTTATGTCTTTGAAATTGCCTGTTTATTCTAAATTAGTTAAAGGTTTCTATTCTAACCTCAAAATTCAAGAAAGCACTTTGATTTCTGAGGTTTTTGGGATAAAAATGGCATTGACCAATCCCTATTCCATGACTTGACCCAATTATCGAGTAAAGGTGTACCATTTGAAGGTACACTGAATGATGATTGGAAATTTGATTTCTCTGTGCATGATGCCCGCCAGTTGGTTTGCACCAACCAAGTGGATATGACCAGAAGGCTACTTGCCGGTTCATTGGCTTTTGAAAGCCACATCCTTCACTATCTTATTGTGCGCATTTTACTTCCAAGATCTTCAAACCTTGCACAGGTTTCTTAAGAAGATCTTATTGTCATGTGGGCTTTTCATACTGGCCGACAAATTGATTGGGCACACTTAATCCGATATCGCATGCATAAGGCATTGCAATTAAATGCTCCTTTATCATATCCACATCTAGTCACTCTTTTCCTTCAACACTTTAACATCCCTCTTGATTCTGAACCTTATGTTCCAATCAAGAGATCCTTCTTGATCGGTGCTGTTGTGATTGCATCTTTTGGTTACCGCAAAGAGCGTGATGACTCTTGGGTAAAAAAGGGTGCTCAACCCAATGAAGATGAAGGACACTTACCAGTAGGAGAGGATTCCTCTCTCCTTCGGAGTATCTTGGACAGGTTTGATGGACTTCAAACCTATTTTGGTGAAAGGTTTGATGTTTTGGAACAACAAGTGGACATGCGATTTGACGAGATGGACTCAAGGATCACCAAGGTTGAAGGAAATGTCACTTACATCCGCACAAGCTTTGATCTACCACCACCACCATCTTAGATTTTATTATTTTATAGTATTATTAGTACTTTGATTTCAAGCTGTGTATTTGGCTATGTCTTAAAAACACTTACTAGTATTACTGTTTTTCTCTGCATTAGTAGTTTTATTTGGTTACTATGAATGACTTTTTGGATTATATGACATTCTATGAAGTATTATCTTTCTAAGTTTGATGAATGGTTATGTTATCTTGTTTAATTGTATTCTAATCTCTTGTATGATTAGTCATTTATGTATTGTTAGTGTTTGGCTCTACTGAGCTTTAAAAGATTGGCTAAGATTTTGTTAAAACATAAGCACTTAGACAATGAAGGAAAGCTGGAGTTGCTGCACATGATGTCCAACGGTATGTCAAGGAATAAGATCGGGCTGCACAATGCACAAGGCAAGATAAAATGTCAAATGAAGAATTGAAGTTGCAGGATCCACGATGTCGGATACAATGTCCTGACATCCTGCCCGAGAATACTGGAGTTGCTGTACAATGCAAGATAAAAGTCAAGTGCAGAAGTGAAGTTGCAGGATCCACGATGTCGGATACAATGTCCTGACATCCTGCCCGAGAATACTGGAGTTGCTGTACAATGCAAGATAAAAGTCAAGTGCAGAAGTGAAGCTGCAGGATCCACGATGTCGGACACGATGTCCTGACATCCGGCCCGAAAATACTGGACATATAAATCTGTTATATCTTTAACAGATTATTGTGCAGTTAGCAAGAGATTAGAAGATCTATCTTTAGGAACGAATTAAAAGATCATTAAAGTTCGAATTTCAAAGTAGAAGAGTTCGTTCAGGGATTAAAGATTAAAGATTAAAGATTCAAACTAAAAGATCAAAAGTTATCTTTTAGTTCTTTAACTGCAGATTTTTCAGAAGAAGATAGATCTCCTCCAGCATCAAGGAGTTGCAGCCCAGAATCGTACACGGCTATATAATCATGGAGGCTGCACGAGTTCTGTACCAAGTCCGGGATTGAAGAGTTATTTTGTGAGTTTTGGGACTTGAGTCTTTTGTGAGCCACCTTGATGGTACCCTTACATCAAGTGTTGGACCTATGTGTGTAGAGTTGATCTCTTGTGTCTAGAGTTGATCTCTTGTGTCTAGAGTTGAGCTCTTTTGTTCAGAGTTGATCTCTGGTGTGTCTTTGACTTAATTGTAAACACAGGAGTGTGAGTGAGAGGGAGTGAGCGGAGGTTCTCATATCTAAGAGTGGCTCTTAGGTAGAGATCGCACGGGTAGTGGTTAGGTGAGAAGGTTGTAAACAGGGGCTGTTAGACCTTGAACTAACACTATTGAGAGTGGATTTCCTCCCTGGCTTGGTAGCCCCCAGATGTAGGTGAGGTAGCACCGAACTGGGTAAACAATTCTCTTGTGTTATTTACTTGTTTAATCTGTTCATACGGACACATATAATCTGCATGTTCTGAAGCGTGATGTCGTGACATCCTGTACGACATCTGTCCCCTGGTATCAGAATTTCAATTGGTATCAGAGCCAACACTCGAAATCACAGAGTGAGATCTAGGGAGATAAATTCTGATGAACATGGAGAAAGAAGGCGGACCAGTGAACAGACCACCAATTCTCGATGGAAGCAACTATGAATATTGGAAAGCAAGAATGGTGGCCTTCCTCAAATCACTGGATAGCAGAACCTGGAAAGCTGTCATCAAAGGCTGGGAACATCCCAAGATGCTGGACACAGAAGGAAAGCCCACTGAAGAATTGAAGCCAGAAGAAGACTGGACTAAAGAAGAAGACGAATTGGCACTTGGAAACTCCAAAGCTTTGAATGCTCTATTCAATGGAGTTGACAAGAATATCTTCAGACTGATCAACACTTGCACAGTGGCCAAAGATGCATGGGAGATCCTGAAAATCACTCATGAAGGAACCTCCAAAGTGAAGATGTCCAGATTGCAACTGTTGGCTACAAAATTCGAAAATCTGAAGATGAAGGAGGAAGAATGTATTCATGACTTCCACATGAACATTCTTGAAATTGCCAATGCTTGCACTGCCTTGGGAGAGAAGATGACAGATGAAAAGCTGGTGAGAAAGATCCTCAGATCCTTGCCTAAGAGATTTGACATGAAAGTCACTACAATAGAGGAGGCCCAAGACATTTGCAACATGAGAGTAGATGAACTCATTGGTTCTCTTCAAACCTTTGAGCTAGGACTCTCGGATAGGGCTGAAAAGAAGAGTAAAAATCTGGCTTTCATGTCCAATGATGAAGGAGAAGAAGGTGAGTATGACCTGGATACTGATGAAGGTCTGACTAATGCAGTTGTGCTCCTTGGTAAGCAGTTCAACAAAGTGCAGAACAGAATGGACAGAAGGCAGAAGCCACATGTCCAGAACATCCCTTTCGACATCAGGAAAGGCAGTAAATACCAGAAAGAGTCAGATGTAAAGCCCAGTCACAGCAAAGGAATTCAATGCCATGGGTGTGAAGGCTATGGACACATCATAGCTGAATGTCCCACTCATCTCAAGAAGCAGAGGAAAGGACTTTCTGTATGTCGATCTGATACAGAGAGTGAACAGGAAAGTGACTCTGACAGAGATGAGAATGCACTCACTGGGAGATTTGAAACTGCTGAAGATTCAAGTGATACTGACAGTGAAATCACTTTTGATGAGCTTGCTACATCCTATAGAGAACTATGCATCAGAAGTGAGAAGATTCTTCAGCAGGAAGCACAACTGAAGAAGATCATTGCAGATCTGGAGGCTGAGAAGGAGGCACATAAAGAGGAGATCTCTGAGCTTAAAGGAGAAGTCGGTTTTCTGAACTCTAAATTGGAAAACATGACCAAATCAATAAAGATGCTGAATAAAGGCTCAGATACGCTTGATGAGGTGCTGCTGCTTGGAAAAAATGCTGGAAACCAGAGAGGACTTGGATTTAATCCTAAGTCTGCTGGCAGAACGACCATGACAGAATTTGTTCCTGCCAAAAACAGGACTGGAGCCACGATGTCACAACATCGGTCTCGACATCATGGAACGCAGCAGAAAAAGAGCAAAAGAAAGAAGTGGAGGTGTCACTACTGTGGCAAGTATGGTCACATAAAGCCCTTTTGCTATCATCTACATGGCCATCCACATCATGGAACTCAAAGTAGCAACAGCAGAAAGAAGATGATGTGGGTTCCAAAACACAAGGCTGTCAGTCTTGTTGTTCATACTTCACTTAGAGCATCAGCTAAGGAAGATTGGTACCTAGATAGCGGCTGTTCCCGACACATGACAGGAGTCAAAGAATTCCTGCTAAACATTGAGCCCTGCTCCACTAGTTATGTGACATTTGGAGATGGCTCTAAAGGAAAGATCATTGGAATGGGAAAGCTAGTTCATGATGGACTTCCTAGTCTGAACAAAGTACTGCTGGTGAAGGGACTGACTGCAAACTTGATCAGCATCAGTCAGCTGTGTGATGAAGGATTCAATGTAAACTTCACAAAGTCAGAATGCTTGGTGACAAATGAGAAGAGTGAAGTTCTAATGAAGGGCAGCAGGTCAAAGGACAATTGTTACCTATGGACACCCCAAGAAACCAGCTACTCCTCCACATGTCTATCCTCCAAAGAAGATGAAGTCAGAATATGGGATCAAAGATTTGGACATCTGCGCTTAAGAGGCATAAAGAAAATCATTGACAAAGGTGCTGTTAGAGGCATTCCCAATCTGAAAATAGAAGAAGGCAGAATCTGTGGTGAATGTCAGATTGGAAAGCAAGTCAAGATGTCCCACCAGAAGCTTCAACATCAGACCACTTCCAGGGTGCTGGAACTACATCACATGGATTTGATGGGGCCTATGCAGGTTGAAAGCCTTGGAGGAAAGAGGTATGCCTATGTTGGTGTGGATGATTTCTCCAGATTGACCTGGGTCAACTTTATCAGAGAGAAATCAGACACCTCTGCAACTGTCAAGCACTTCCACATCTTTGGAAGTCCATGTTACATTTTGGCAGATAGAGAGCAAAGGAGAAAGATGGATCCCAAGAGTGATGCAGGAATATTCATGGGATACTCTACAAACAGCAGAGCATATAGAGTATTCAATTCCAGAACCAGAACAGTGATGGAATCCATCAATATGGTTGTTGATGATCTGTCTCCAGCAAGAAAGAAGGATGTCGAAGAAGATGTCAGAACATCGGGAGACAATGTAGCAGATGCAGCTAAAAGTGGAGAAAATGCAGAAAACTCTGATTCTGCTACAGATGAATCAAACATCAACCAACCTGGCAAGAGACCCTCCATTAGAATCCAGAAAATGCATCCCAAGGAGCTGATTATAGGAGATCCAAACAGAGGAGTCACTACAAGATCAAGGGAGATTGAAATTGTCTCCAACTCATGCTTTATCTCCAGAATTGAGCCCAAGAATGTGAAAGAGGCACTGACTGATGAGTTCTGGATAAATGCTATGCATGAAGAAGTCTATGTGGAGCAGCCAAAGGGATTTGCAGATCCAACTCATCCAGATCATGTATACAGGCTCAAGAAGGCTCTCTATGGATTGAAGCAAGCTCCAAGAGCTTGGTATGAAAGGCTGACAAAGTTCCTTACTCAGCAAGGGTATAGGAAGGGAGGAATTGACAAGACTCTCTTTGTCAAACAAGATGCTGAAAACTTGATGATTGCACAGATATATGTTGATGACATTGTGTTTGGAGGGATGTCGAATGAGATGCTTCGACATTTTGTCCAACAGATGCAATCTGAATTTGAGATGAGTCTTGTTGGAGAGCTGACTTATTTTCTGGGACTCCAAGTGAAGCAGATGGAAGACTCCATGTTCCTCTCTCAAAGCAAGTATGCAAAGAACATTGTCAAGAAGTTTGGGATGGAGAATGCCAGTCATAAAAGGACACCTGCACCTACTCACTTGAAGCTGTCAAAGGATGAAGCAGGCACCAGTGTTGATCAAAGTTTGTACAGAAGCATGATTGGGAGCTTATTATATTTAACAGCTAGCAGACCCGACATCACCTATGCAGTAGGTGTTTGTGCAAGATATCAAGCCAATCCCAAGATAAGTCACTTGAATCAAGTAAAGAGAATTCTGAAATATGTAAATGGCACTAGTGACTATGGGATTATGTACTGTCATTGTTCAAATTCAATGCTGGTTGGGTATTGTGATGCTGATTGGGCTGGGAGTGCAGATGACAGAAAAAGCACTTCTGGTGGATGCTTCTATTTGGGAAACAATCTTATTTCATGGTTCAGCAAGAAGCAGAACTGTGTGTCCCTATCTACAGCAGAAGCCGAGTATATTGCAGCAGGAAGCAGCTGTTCACAGCTAGTTTGGATGAAGCAGATGCTGAAGGAGTACAATGTCGAACAAGATGTCATGACATTGTACTGTGACAACATGAGTGCTATTAATATTTCTAAAAATCCTGTTCAACACAGCAGAACCAAGCACATTGACATTAGACATCACTATATCAGAGATCTTGTTGATGATAAAGTGATCACACTGAAGCATGTTGACACTGAGGAACAAATAGCAGATATTTTCACAAAGGCTTTGGATGCAAATCAGTTTGAAAAACTGAGTGGCAAGCTGGGCATTTGTGTGCTAGAGGAATTATAGCAACTACAGCAATCTGAACGTGCCCAAACGAATCACTTAACATTAATAGCACGTTCACTACTGAACCAAGGAAAATTCGACCGTTGCTTCACACGACCCTCTACATTCCTCATTCAAATTTATATCTGCTTGGCATTCGTGTTTTTACCAGCATTTCCCAATAGCCTTCTGAAATTTACGAAATCATTCCAAACGCTCTGCTTTTCCATGGCTACCTCACCAAAAGAAACTTCCGCTTCTGGTTCACCCGCTGTACCATCATCTCCGCACCAGGAACAACCAGAATTCAACATCCAACCCATACAAGTAATTCCTGGTCAAGCTTCTGTCCCTGAGAAACTGGTTCCCAGAAGACAACAGGGAGTGAAGATTGCTGAAAACCCTAGCCTTGCAACAAGTCCTAGGGAAGTAGACACGGAGATGGACAAGAAAATCCGCAGTATGGTGAGTAGCATTTTGAAAGAAGCCTCTGTGCCTGAAGCTGATGAAGATGTTCCAACATCTTCCACCCCGAATGTTTCTATGCCTGATGTTGAGAAAGATGTTCCAACATCTTCCGGCCCAAATGATGAAGTACTCTCTTCCCCCAGCAAAGAGAGATCAACAGAGGAAGATGATCAAGCCGCAGAGGAGACCCCTGCACCAAGGGCACCAGAACCTGCTCCAGGTGACCTCATTGACTTAGAAGAAGTCGAATCTGATGAAGAACCCATTGCCAACAGGTTGGCACCTGGCGTTGCAGAACGATTACAAAGCCGGAAAGGGAAAACTCCCATCAAGAGGTCTGGACGAATCAAGACTATGGCACAGAAGAAGAGTACTCCAATCACTCTTGCCACATCCAGAAGAAGCAAGGTTGCTATCCCCTCCAAGAAAAGGAAAGAAATTTCCTCATCCGATTCTGATGATGATGTCGAACTAGATGTCTCGACATCTAAGAGGGCCAAGACTTCAGGGAGAAAGGTGCCTGGAAATGTTCCTGATGCACCATTGGACAACATCTCTTTCCACTCCATTGGCAATGTTGAAAAGTGGAAATATGTGTATCAACGTAGACTTGCCTTGGAAAGAGAACTGGGAAGAGCTGCCATGGATTGCAAGGAGATCATGGACCTCATCAAGGCTGCTGGACTGCTGAAGACTGTCAGCAAGTTGGGAGATTGCTATGAAGGCTTAGTCAGGGAATTCATTGTCAACATTCCCTCTGACATATCAAACAGAAAAAATGATGATTATCAAAGAGTGTTTGTCAGAGGAAAGTGTGTTAGATTCTCCCCTGCTGTGATTAACAAATATCTGGGCAGACCTACTGATGGAGTAATAGATATTGATGTTTCTGAGCATCAAATTGCCAAGGAAATCACTGCAAAACGAGTCCAGCACTGGCCGAAGAAAGGGAAGCTTTCAGCAGGGAAGCTAAGTGTGAAGTATGCAATTCTACACAGGATTGGTGCTGCAAACTGGGTACCCACCAATCATACTTCCACTGTTGCCACAGGTTTGGGTAAATTTCTGTATGCTGTTGGAACCAAATCCAAATTTAATTTTGGAAACTATATCTTTGATCAAACTGTTAAGCATTCAGAATCTTTTGCTATCAAATTACCCATTGCCTTCCCTACTGTATTGTGTGGCATTATGTTGAGTCAGCATCCCAATATGTTAAACTACACTGACTCTGTGATGAAAAGAGAATCTCCTCTATCCCTGCATTACAAACTGTTTGAGGGGACACATGTCCCAGACATTGTCTCGACATCAGGGAAAGCTGCTGCTTCAGGTGCTGTGTCCAAGGATGCCTTGATTGCTGAACTCAAGGACACATGCAAGGTGCTGGAAGCAACCATCAAAGCCAACACAGAGAAGAAGATGGAGCTGGAACGGATGATCACAAGGCTCTCAGAAAGTGGCATTGATGATGGTGAAGCAGCTGAGGAAGAAGAAGATCCAGCTGAGCAAGAAGAGGCAGCTGAGGAAGAAGGAGAAGCAGCTGAAGAAGAAGAAGAAGCTGCTGAGGAAGAGGAAGATGCAGCAGAAGAGACAGAATCAGATGATGATTCTGAAGTCACCCCATGATCATCAGACCCTTATGTTTGCTTTTCACTTTTATTAGCTAAAGGGGCATGTCCCTTGAACAATTACTAGTTATTGGTCTGTAATATTTGCACTTTAATTTCATGCATCCTACTTTTGCCAAATTTATGTCTAAAAAGGGGGAGTAATAGTATTATGCTTGCTATTATGCATGATTATGTTGAATGTATAATGTATGGCAGTAGGATAGTAGGATATGATGTATGCATGATTCATGATCTTGAGGGGGAGTTGTATGAATATGAGTTTGAGGGGGAGACTGCTGCTGAGGATGAATGATGTAAGCTACTAGAAGATGCTGCAGTAAGAGCATGAAGACAGGGGGAGCAGATAGCGGATGTCACATGAGAGGTCTCGACATCCTTGAAAAGACTAGTAGCTGATAGAAGATGCTGCAGTAAGCATGAAGACAGGGGGAGCAGAAGCAGAAAGCTGATGTCACGCGAGATGTCCTGACATCCTGGAGAAGACTTGTAGATTTGCAACTTGAAGAATTTCCGCTGTGCTTGATTACTCTGATAATGAAAGTTGCTGATCCCACTTGCATAACTGCTCGTACCTGCTCAGGAAGTGTCTAAGTATGTTTTAGACAAAATTTGCCAAAGGGGGAGATTGTTAGTGTTTGGCTCTACTGAGCTTTAAAAGATTGGCTAAGATTTTGTTAAAACATAAGCACTTAGACAATGAAGGAAAGCTGGAGTTGCTGCACATGATGTCCAACGGTATGTCAAGGAATAAGATCGGGCTGCACAATGCACAAGGCAAGATAAAATGTCAAATGAAGAATTGAAGTTGCAGGATCCACGATGTCGGATACAATGTCCTGACATCCTGCCCGAGAATACTGGAGTTGCTGTACAATGCAAGATAAAAGTCAAGTGCAGAAGTGAAGTTGCAGGATCCACGATGTCGGATACAATGTCCTGACATCCTGCCCGAGAATACTGGAGTTGCTGTACAATGCAAGATAAAAGTCAAGTGCAGAAGTGAAGCTGCAGGATCCACGATGTCGGACACGATGTCCTGACATCCGGCCCGAAAATACTGGACATATAAATCTGTTATATCTTTAACAGATTATTGTGCAGTTAGCAAGAGATTAGAAGATCTATCTTTAGGAACGAATTAAAAGATCATTAAAGTTCGAATTTCAAAGTAGAAGAGTTCGTTCAGGGATTAAAGATTAAAGATTAAAGATTCAAACTAAAAGATCAAAAGTTATCTTTTAGTTCTTTAACTGCAGATTTTTCAGAAGAAGATAGATCTCCTCCAGCATCAAGGAGTTGCAGCCCAGAATCGTACACGGCTATATAATCATGGAGGCTGCACGAGTTCTGTACCAAGTCCGGGATTGAAGAGTTATTTTGTGAGTTTTGGGACTTGAGTCTTTTGTGAGCCACCTTGATGGTACCCTTACATCAAGTGTTGGACCTATGTGTGTAGAGTTGATCTCTTGTGTCTAGAGTTGATCTCTTGTGTCTAGAGTTGATCTCTTTTGTTCAGAGTTGATCTCTGGTGTGTCTTTGACTTAATTGTAAACACAGGAGTGTGAGTGAGAGGGAGTGAGCGGAGGTTCTCATATCTAAGAGTGGCTCTTAGGTAGAGATCGCACGGGTAGTGGTTAGGTGAGAAGGTTGTAAACAGGGGCTGTTAGACCTTGAACTAACACTATTGAGAGTGGATTTCCTCCCTGGCTTGGTAGCCCCCAGATGTAGGTGAGGTAGCACCGAACTGGGTAAACAATTCTCTTGTGTTATTTACTTGTTTAATCTGTTCATACGGACACATATAATCTGCATGTTCTGAAGCGTGATGTCGTGACATCCTGTACGACATCTGTCCCCTGGTATCAGAATTTCATGTATGATTTTATACTTCTTATGCACTTTGGCTTTTTGTTGATGCCAAAGGGGGAGAAAAAATAGGGATTAAATCAAGAACATATATATTTAAATAACTTAATTTCAATTGAAGCTTAAACTCAAAAACAAAGGGGGGGATATTGAGAATTAAGTGAGTGATCGACTAGGAAAAAGAATGTGTATGTGTTTCTTGATTTCAGGGTTGTCATCATCAAAAAAGGGGAGATTGTAGAAGCAAGCTTCATGATGATGAATCAAGTATGAGTCAAGTAGTTTTGATGATGACAAAAAGCCCAAAAAAACCCCAAATGAATGATTTCAAGAATGAGTCAACAAGTTCAAAATCAAGATTGATTTCAAGATTCAAGAAAAAACATCAAGAAGAATCAAGATTCAAGAGAAGATGAATTCAAGATTCAAGAGAAGAAATCAAGAAGCAACAAGCCAAGACTTCACAAGGGAAGTATTGAAAAGGAATTTTCAAAAACCAAACATAGCACAATTTTGTTTTACAAAAGAGTTTTCTCAAATTTTTCTAAGTTACCAGAGTATTTACTCTCTGGTAATCGATTACCAATTTCCTGTAATCGATTACCAGCATTAAAATTTGATTTCAAAAAACTTTTAACTAAATTTGCAACGTTCCAAATGATTTTTAAATGGTGTAATCGATTACAATATATTGGTAATCAATTACCAGTCTATCTGAACGTTGAAATTCAAATTCAATTGTGAAAAGTCATATCTTTTCATTAAAAGCATTGTGTAATCGATTACATGGTTATGGTAATCGATTACTAGTGACAAGTTTTGAATAAAAGGTCAAGAGATGTAACTCTTCCAATGGTTTTCTCAAGATTTTCTCAAGGTTATAACTCTTCCAATGGTTTTCTTGACCAGATATGAAGAGTCTATAAAAGCAAGACCTTGACTTGCATTCTAATAACTTTTGAACTTCCTTAAAACAACCTTTTGAGAAATCTTGAAACTTTTCCTTCGCATCTTTCCTCTTCTTATTTCTTTCCCAAAAAGATTTCTAAGTTTTCTATTTTCCAAACCTTGTTCCTCTACAAAAAAACAAAAGTGTGCTATATCTTTTCATTCTCTTCTCCCTTTGCCAAAAAGAATTAAACAAGGACTAATCGCCTGAATTCTTTTTGTGTCTCTCTTCTCCCTTTTCCAAAAGAACGAAGGACTAACCGCCTGAATTCTTTTGTGTCTCCCTTCTCTCTTTTCAAGAGAACTCAAAAGGACACAGTCTGAGAATTCTTTTGATTCTTCCCTTTCCCTTAAACAAAAGATTTCAAAGGACTAACCGCCTGAGATATCTTTTGTTTCCCCTTACAAAGTTTCAAAGGACTAACTGCCTGAGAAATCTTTGTCTTAACACATTGGAGGATACATCCTTTGTGGTACAAGTAGAGGGTACATCTACTTGGGTTGTTGTAATTGAGAACAAAAGAGGGTACATCTCTTGTGGATCAGTTCAAGTGGAGGGTATATCCACTTGGTTGTTCAAAGAGAACAAGGGAGGGTACATCCCTTGTGGATCTTTGCTTGTAAAGATATTTAAAAGGTTGAAAAAAATCTCAAGAACCGGTGGTTGCTTGGGGACTGGATGTAGGCACGGGTTGTTGCCGAACCAGTATAAAATTCTTGTGTTTGTCTTCTTCTTCCCTACACTTTTTAATTTCAGCTGTGTACTTTACTTTTACTCTTTACTTTTGTTTAAGTTACATAACTTAGTAGTAAAGTCTAATTGAATCTAGTAACATTAAGAAGGATAAGTTTTAATTAGTCAAGGTACATTAATAATTAATTCAACCCCCCCTTTCTTAATTATTCCGAGGCCACTTGATCCAACATGATATTCATTTCATATGATTAAATTTTTCTGTGAAAAAAACACCACTTTGATTAACCAGTGTATTTTGTCACTTGAGAACAAGTGAACTGTTCTTTCTTTGCTTGAGGACAAGCAAATCTGTAAATTTGGGGGAGTTTGTTAGTCGTCTTATACGACTAACTTTTGTATAGAAAATTTTTTCTAAAACTTGTATAGTTCCCCAATTTATAGTTATTTTGTAGGAATTTGTATATAAATCTTGTTTTTGTTTGAATAGTTGTCTTTAGAGTATCTCTTATGTTATTTAATGATAAAATTTGCACAATTTCAGGTCAAAAGAGGCTAAAATCTTGAAGTGCTAAAAGGAGCAGTCGCTGTAAGTGGACCCTATGGGCTCAGCATGCATCCACCGCTAAGTGCAGCTTCAGCATGCTTAGTGTGACAAAGGGAATCTGGAAGAGCTCAAGAATCAAGGTCGCGCGCTAAGCGCGAGATCAGCTCGCTAAGCGAGACATTTGTCTCTTGTAGGCTCAGCGCAGCATTGGCGCTAAGCCCAAATGATGGAAGCTTGCTTGTGGAGCTTCTATGGAGGCTGGATCTTTGAGCTTCAATGAGATTCTTCAATGGTGATTTTCCACCATGGAGATGCAGCGGAAGGCAAAGGAGAAGAGGAGAGGGGAGGCACCATTCACTAGGGAATAAGCCATGGAAGAAGAAGCTTCACCACCAAGAATGTGCCTTGGATAAGAAGCTTGATGAGGATGCTTTAATGGAGGAAAAGAAAGAGAGAAGGGGGGAGCACGAAATTGAAGGAATAAAAGAGGGAGAGAAGTGGAACTTTGAAGTGTCTCTCATAAGACTTTCATTCATCAAAGTTACAAAAACTGTTACACATTCTTCTATTTATAGCCTAGGTAGCTTCCCTAAGAAACTTCTTTGAGAAGCTTCCTTGAAAAGCTTTGTTGAGAAACTTCCTTGAGAAGCTTCTTTGAGAAGCTTCCTTGAGAAGCTAGAGCTTAGCTACACACACCCCTCTAATAACTAAGCTTACCTCCTTGAGAAGCTTCCTTGAGAAACTTCCTTGAGAAGATTCCTAGATAAGCTAGAGCTTAGCTACACACACCTCTCTAATAGCTAAGCTCACCTCCTTGAGATGAGAAACTGGAGCTTAGCTACACACCCCCTATAATAGCTAAGCTCACCCCATGACAAAATACATGAAAATACAAAAGTCCCTACTACAGAGACTACTTAAAATGCCCTGAAATACAAGGCTAAAACCCTATACTACTAGAATGGCCAAAATACAAGGCCTAAAAGAAGGAAAAACCTATTCTAATATTTTCAAAGAAGAGTGGACCCAACCTTGGCCCATGGGCTCAGAAATCTACCCTGAGGTTCATGAGAACCCTAGGGCCTTCTTTAGTAGCTCTAGCCCAATCCTCTTGGATTCTTTTATCCAATACTCTTGGGGGGTAGGATTGCATCATCAAATCCACTTACTCGTGCTAAGCGCGATAGCTACGCTAAGCGTGACATCGCGATTTCAGAGACTATTTAAAGCTTGATTTGTCAGAATTAGGGTAAGAATTTTGGAGACCAAAGTGCATACTTTTGCATAGAATTTGAGATAGTGCTCTGGAGGCAGCAAAGAGGAGGAGCTATGCAGAGAAGCCTAGGGTTCTACATTTTTTGAGAGATTAGTGAGTGTTACAGTGATTGTGAGGTGCCAAGAAGAGGATGAGGCATCCCCCTTCTGGTGTAAGCAACAATTATTCTATACTATCTATCTCATTTGTGTTAGGGTTTCTGTGTATGGCTAACTAAACACCCTAGTCGGGGATTTCTAAGGAACAGTTGATGTAATTATCTTTAATATCTAATTAATTGTGTTTTGTGTGTTCAATGCTTCTTTCAATGCTTAATTACTGCACGCACTTGGCCTGATCACCCATTTGTGTCTACTGTTAGGTGACTTTAGCATTGGGAAATGTATTGTTGCCTTAGAACTTGATAGAAGCAGGACTAAATAACTACATTACCAGGGATGGATTGTAGGGTTTTGGTTTTCTGAATATGTTGTGATGATAATGCTGTTTAAGTTAAGCCTAGTCTTACAAGAGGGATCTGCGGACGAAGCTTAGGTTAAATTAGTGTAAACTTATGAGGGATTGAGGTTTAGTACTTTAGGCTACAGCATAGAACACAAGAACATGATTAATTAGAGAAATATCCTCATATGCATCAACTTGTTTGTTAGAAAGACCCAACGCTTTTTACCTATTGCTGTCAACTTTTACTTACTTGCATTTATTGTTTTTTTTACCATAGAATTAGTTTATTTCTGCTTCTGAATAAAACTGTCTAATAAGCAAGTTTCCTGAGTTCGATACTCGGATCACTCCGTTTTAATTTTAAATACTTGATGACCTGGTGCGCTTTCCAGTGTTTCATTTCCCTTGAATATATTTGTTGAAAATTGGAGAAAAAGGAACCATATGGGAAATTGAACACTCCCCATACCCCCCTGAAGAATGTTCAAATACAAGGAATTGCAATAGAAAAAATTCGGCACTCAATTGTTCCATTACAACAAATTTAACAAAGCAATTAAGGTCTTCAAATTTGTCTTCAACGCTTGTTTGTTTTCTCAAGTGTTTCACTCAAAATTTGATGAGGCTTTGGTTTCTTCAAATCCAATGGTACTCCTAGGATGGTTAGCCTCCAAGACTAAAAAATCTTCCTTCAAGCAATGTACCAATTTCCTCTTCCAATCCTTATTGTAGGCATCACTTAAACACAAAAAAAAGACAAGCAAGAAACCAAAAGATGAAATAAAAGTTAAACCAAAAGGAAATTTAACATGACAATAATTCAATGAGATTCAAGGAAAAATAAAGCAAAAGGACAACACCACAAGCCAAGGTGGAACACAAAGGAAAGTCCTAGAATGACACTTGATTAGGTTGACAAATTAAAAAAAGACTCAAAGCAAAATTCTAGTTATGTCAATTTGGCAACACATCTAAAAGATGAACAACTCCAAGAAGTCAAATAGGTTTGTAATACAACTCAAAATAATGAACAATTTTCAAGCAAATCATGCATACACATTTTTTTTTATTTTTTTTTTGTTTTTCTGGACATGTATTTTGACGTTAATCTTTATCACCTTTTCTTGATATTTTTTTTTTGTTTTTGTTCATTCATTTTCCATTTTTTCTCCCAGATGTCTATTTTATCTAGTTAAAATTTCAGCTCAAAACTCAAAGTATTCAAGCCACAATAGATTTAAGAAAACAATGTGCTAGAATTGACAACAACAAGAATTTCAACCTAGAAATCAAGAGTAGTGTTTATGTTGCTTAAGGCTTGGATAGCTACAATTTGTGTTTGCTTATGTTCAACTGTCTTGGATAACATAACTCAAGAGAGCTTAAGACTTATTTTGATTCACAAATCCAGCCATAAGTGTTTGCTTATGTGTAAGATATCAGTCCAATTCTAAGGAATCTCACTTAACTACCCTTAAAAGGATCATTAAGTATCTTAAGGGCACAACCAATTTAGGTTTGTGGTATCCCAGAGGTACCCCCTTAAACTTAATAGGCTTTTTAGATTCTGATTTTGCAGGATGCAAATCAGATAGGAAAAACACAAGTGAGACATGCCACCTATTAGGAAGCTCTCTAGTGTCTTGGAATTGCAAAAAGCAAACTTTTGTAGCACTTTCTATTGCCGAACTTGAATATATAGCTGCAGGAAGTTGTTGTGCTCAAAGTCTTTGGATGAAGCAATAACTTGAAGAATTTGGAGTAAACCTTGATCACATTCCTCTAAAATGTGACAACAAAAGTGCTATCAATCTAACAGAAAAACCCTATCATGCATTCTAGGACTAAACACATAGAAATAAGGCATCATTTTCTTAGAGATCATGTGTTTAAAGGTGATTTCTGCATTGAGTTCGTAGATAGTGAGCATCAACTAGCAGACATTTTCCTTAAACCTCTTGCTAGAGATAGGTTCTTTTTCATTAGAAATGAACTAGGCATATTATATGCATCTAACATAGAATGACATCCTATTTGCATAGTATGTGGTGCATATTGCTACTCATATGATTTGTTTTTGTTTAGCTTGTGTCCTAATTTATTGATTCATATGCATACTCATTATTCTTTTTGAAAATCACAAGTTTTTCCTAGTTTTTTCGTGATTTCTCTATGTTTTAATCGACTACTCTTCATTTTAATCGATTACTATATGATATTTGTTTGGTAAGTTTTTTCAAAACTTTCTATTTTAATTGATTACATTGGTTAATGTGTTTTCAGTTTCAAAAAATCTCTATTTTAATCGATTACCCCGTGTTTTAATCGATTACTATTTTCATGTTTGTGGTGCCTCTGTTTAAAACTGTTTGTTTTAATCGATTGCTTGTCTATTTAATCGATTACATGCCTATATGTATGAATTTAGTGTGGATTTCCTACTGTTTTAACCAATTACTTAACATTTTAATCGATTACAATGACCTCCGGAGGAGTTTTTCTAGCATATTTAATCGATTATGCTTGTGCTTTAACCGATTACTTATAGCAGCTTTTGGTTTAAAGTGAAAATGAGGGCCAGTTTAATCTATACTATGTGATTTTAATCGATTACTTGTGTGTCTATTGCATGTAATCTATTACATTTCTTCGTCTTCACCTCATCAAAACCTCCATTACTCCAACATTTACTTCTTCACCTACCATAGCCAACCAGAACATCACTTTCCCTCTGTAAAAGGCAACCCAAATCTCCACTTCAGTCACACGTTCACTATCACAAAGTTACCATTTCCAAACCCTAATCTTTCTTCTACCTTCTGATGCAATCCTACCCCCAAGGGCATCGGATAGAAGACTCCAAGAAGATTGGGCCAGAGATGCAAGAGAATGCCCTAGGGTTCTCATGAGCCTTAGGGTAGGGACCATGGGCTAAGTATGAGTCTACTTATCTTTGTACATATTAGATTAGGGTTTCATTATTTTTGGGCCTTGTATTTAGGGCTCCATAGTGTAGGGAGGGTACCCTAGTAATGTAGGATTTTTCAGCCCTTGTATTTTAGGGCACCTAGACTAGTTTTTGTATTAGGGGTAGTTTTGTAATTTCACATGCATTAAGTGCACTATTTGGTGTGTGTTGGGAGAGAAATTTAATTGAATTGGGAGAAGCCTAATCCAATTAAATTTTTTACCAGCCTAAGGGGGAGGTGAGCATTTGATTGCTACACCCCATTGTCACATCATATAGTCACACTTTATGCATGTCCTTCATGCTTTACATGTCTCATGACACCTAAGCACACTTAGTGGAGAATCTTGGAATTGATCTTGGATTAGTGGACTGAACCATAGCTGAAATTCACTAATCATAATTAGTGAAATTTTGGATCCAAATTTAGCTCCACAAATTCAAACTCAAATTCAAGTTAAATTTGAATAGAAATTCAAATTTCCCTCCAATTTTGTGTGACACTTAGGCTATAAATAGAGGCCTTGTGTGTACATTTTTTCAACTTTGATCATTTGAGAAATTAGACTTCAAATTTCAGACCTCATTTGAGGCATAAAATTTGTGCCCCTCTCTCTTCCTCTCCCTTCACTCATCTTCTCCTACCTTCGAGCTCTTATCCATGACCTTCTATAGTGGTGAGCTTGTTCTTGACTCATCTTCTCCTTGAAGTGGTGTCTCCAATCACCTTTCCTCCTTTTTCATTTTGTTGCCATTGATCTTCAAGAAGCAAAGGACTCCATTGATGAAGAAGATCTAAGGCTTACAAGCTCTACATGGAGCTACATCATGTACATCACCTTCGAACCTCCGTTCATCTTCTGAAAATGGCCAGCAACTCCTCCAAAGCTTAGAAGAAGGCCAAATCTTCCAAAAGGAAGCAAGGAGAGTGCTCTCAAGCAACTCTCAATAGGCTAGATACGTGGTTCACAAATGAAAACAAGAAGACTAATTTCAAGATGATTTACATTGTGAAGAATGTGAGAATACCTAAGTTTCTGGACTTGAAATGGTTTTCTCAACAGGGATTCAACTTTCCCAACTTGCTTGAAGCATAGGGTCTGTCAACATTTGTGCAAATGAAAGGAACTTTCTACCCAGAGTTGGTAAAAGTTTTCTATACTTGTGCCCGCACTAACATGGAAGGCAATTTGTACTCTACTGTCAATGGTGTAGAGATGATCATTGATGCTACAGTTTGGAAAGCAGTTGCAAGATTGGATATGGGTGGAGTCCAGAAGTTCGAAGAATCTGCAGATGGCTACAATAAGATGCAAACATACAGAGGTATGCTCCTTGACCTAGCAAGGAATCTGAGTAACCACAGAGGAATTGGTGGTTTAACTAACGACGACTTACAGATCGTATATGGGCTGAAATCAAGTACTCAATTGAATTAGGTACTTTTGATTGAAGATATTATGTTAAAGAGCCAACGATTGGTGGATTATGAGTTTCCATATGTTGTCCTAGCCTCTAGATTCATTGATTACTTCAATATCGATGTTTCTAATGGGATAGTTGAATTCACCAAAGCCTCTAATGAGATAATCGAAAGGCATCTCAAGAAGCTTGGGATGAGATATGTTGATCATGAATGGATTATGGTCGAAGAGCCACCAACAACAGCAAACATAGACCAGATGGAAGAAGAAGAAGAAGCTTAACAAGAGCATGCACACCAATGGAACCCTTTTGAGTCTCTTATGATTCAGAAGATGGATGCTATTCTTCACCTCAATCAAGAGCACCAAGCTGATGTTCACAGTTCCTTAGAAAACATTACAACTAGGCTTAAGAACATAGAAACTAGGCTATCCCATAGTAACCTTCTCAACCCAGATGAGGATGAAGCTTAGTTATGTTCTTGTGCTTGATTTTGCTGTTTGATAATTTGTTTGCTATGTCATGTTCTGTCTGTCTCTATTTTAAGATGATAGTTAAGTTTTTTTGTCTTTTGATCAATGTTTATGTAATGTTCCATGATTAATGAAATATGGTTTTATTTCTCTTTTATTTGTGTGTGTTCTACTTTTTGTATAATCAAAATTTTTGGTCTTGTTAATGCCAAAAAGGGGAGAATATACACTATTGCATATTGGTTGCATTGCATAAGCAGTGAGCATTGCATTAATATCAATAATATATATAAGTTTAATATATGATAATGATGATGAATTAATCTCTTCTTAAGTGTTAAGAGTTTTTTAAGGATAAGACTAAGGATCAAATCTCCAATCTCTCCAAATGCACTCAATGTTATATTTAAGTTTGGCACCATCAAATCCTAAAAGGGGGAGATTGTTAGGGATAGGGGGAGCAACATGAGTGAAATGGTGAACAACCTCTCAAGGAAAAGCTTGAAGTTTTGAAGATGTTTTGACTTTTACATGCCTAACTCCCTTGAGTGGCATTTGAATTGGTTGTTATCTTGTATGTTGCATCTTAGTACATATGATATTTGTATTTCATCATTCATCATCGTGGTTAGTGTGAAGAAAAGTTTCTAAGTTAGAAAGGTTTCTTCAAGAGGCAAAAACTCTCTGTTTTAATCGATTACAGGTCCATCGTAATCGATTACAACAAGTTGTCTGAAGCTTCAAGAGTTGAGTCTTGTATTGGTTTAACCGATTACTGTTGTTTCATAATCGATTACATTGTAGTTTGAGACAATGACTAATTTATTCAGGAGTCTCTGCTTTAATCAATTACCAAGTGGTTTAATTATTACTTCTCTCTCATTTAGGTGTTCAGAAGTAAACAAAGAACATTTTAATCAATTACTTAGAGCATCTAATCAATTACATTGTTCTTGAGTTATTCCTAGATGTTGGGAAGAACATTTTAATCAATTACTTAGATAATCCAATCGATTACTTCATTGAATTAATTGATTACTTTGTAGATTTAATCGATTATAGGTGGCTATAATTGTTTTCTCTATAAATAACTAGCTTGTGTTTTGTCCAGCATACATCAAGAGAATACTCAACATCTCAAAAATAACCCATTAGCCTCTGAATGAGAAAGATCTCGAGTTGTCATTAGTGAAAAGAGAAGAGAAGAAAAGAGCTTTTTAGTAACTCCCAACTTCTTAATCGTTTGGTTATGAAGATCTTTTCTTGGAAGTAAGTTGTGTCTCTTGAGTTAAAGAAGAACACCTCCTCAATCCAGCTAGGGTTTTTGCGAAAAAGATTGATAAGGTTGTATCTCTCTTTACTCTTTTATATATGTATGGTTTTACACGTCTTTTTGGTTATGCATGAATTTCTTAGGGCATGATAGAATAAGGTTTTCTTGTTTGGGCTAAGAGTAGGGTTCTCTTAAGCTTATATTCACAAAGGACCCTAGTGTTGGGTGCCTTAGTCTCTTTTTCCAGGGTGGGAATTATGGATTGGTTGTGATTGCTTGTAAGGATTCTTGATGCACAGTGAAAATATAATTCTAGTCTTGGATCAGATAACTGGATTAGCTTCTCTAGTAATACAAAGTGAACTAGTATAAAAAGATTGTGTCTTTCTTCTCTTGATCTGATCTTTTTCTCTCATTCAAGTATTAATGAAGTTTTTCATAAAGATTCAAGATTTATAATTGTAAAAGAAAGGAAGTTAATGAAGGATCATGTTTAAGGAAGGATTAATTAAGTATTGATTATGTTCGATTCATATATGTGTTTGTGATATGATCCATACAAAAGTTTTTGTAACTGTTTTTTTAAAGGTATATTTTGTTTTGAAAACCAATTCACCCCCCTTGGTTTATTGAGTGCCATCATCTTTTTTCAGCACCTTCCAAAGGTGCATGGTGAGTATCTTTTCTAATTTATTAGAGAGTTGCATGGAGGTGTTTATGGATGATTTCACTGTTTATGGTTCTTCCTTTGATGCATGTTTGGGTAGCCTCTCTAGAGTTCTTGATCGATGCATTGAGACTAACCTTGTTCTTAACTTAGAAAAATGTCATTTTATGGTCCATGAAGGTATAGTCTTAGGGCATTTCGTCTCTAGTATAGGTATTGAGGTCGATAAGGCGAAGATCGATGTTATTATTTCTTTTCCTTACCCCATGTTTGTGCAAGAAGTATGTTCTTTTCTTGGACATGCATGTTTTTACAAGAGATTCATCTAGGATTTTAGCCAGATTCTCCTAGCATTGTCCAAGCTTCTTCAGAAGGACGAAAATTTTTTGCTTGACCAACTTTGTAGAGAGGCATTTGAGGAGCTGAGGAGGAAGCTTACCACCTCTCCCATCATGCAGCCACCGAATTGGGAGCTTCCATTTGAGCTCATGTGTGATGCCTCTAATTATGCACTTGGGGCTATTTTGTCGCAGAGAGTTGATAGAATATTACATGTCATTGCTTACGGTTCACACACTCTAGATGCAGCCCAAGTCAACTACACCACCACCAAAAAGAAGCTTTTAGCTATTGTTTTTGCATTAGATAAATTCAGATCTTATTTGCTTTACTCCCATATTACTGTCTTTACTGATCATGCAGCCTTGAGATACTTGTTGAAGAAGCCTGATGCTAAACCCAAATTGATCAGGTGGATGCTTCTTCTTAAGGAGTTTGATATTGAAATCAGAGACAGGAGTGGTGTAGAAAATGTGGTGGTTGATCATTTGAGCAGGATTAAGGGACCTATTCATTCCCTCCTTATTAGGGATAACTTCCTTGATGAGCATTTGATGCAGTTGCATTCATCACATGTCACACCTTGGTTGTTGACATTGTGAATTTCATTGTTGCATCTATTCTCCCACCGCATGCATCTAGGTCTCAAATAGATAAACTTAAAAGTAATGCCACATACTATGTGTGGGATGATCCTCACTTGTGGAGGTTTGGTAGTGACCAAGTGATTCGCAAGTGTGTGCCCAATCATAAGATTCAATCTATTCTACAGTTTTGTGATGGCACAACTACCGGCGGTCATTTTGGTCCTCAACAGACCGCCAGAAGGATCTTAGACTATGGGTTCTATTGGCCCAATATTTTTAGAGATGCTCATCATTTTTCCACCACCAGTGAGCAGTGTCAGAGGGCGGGATGGACCATTACACATAGGTATGAGATGCCCCAACAACCCATTATTTTCTCTGAGATTTTTTTATGTTTGGGGTATTGATTTTATGGGTCTTTTTTCCTATTTCTCATGGTTTTTCATATATCTTGCTTGATTTTGATTATGTTTCCAAGTGGGTTGGAGCTAAGGCCACCAGAACTAATGATTATAAAGTTGTTATGGATTTTGTGAGATCTAACATTTTTTACAGGTTTGGTTTGCCTAGAGCCATTATCAGTGACCAGGGGAGCCACTTCTGTAACAAGTCATTGGCATCCTTGCTCCAGAAGTATGGGGTTATGCATAAAGTTGCAACTTATCATATACAAACTAATGGGCAAGCAAAGGTTTTTAATAGAGAGATCAAGCAAGTGTTGCAGAAGGTAGTGCAGTCCAACATGAAGGATTGGAGCAAGCTACTTAAGGATGCTCTACGGGCCCACAAGACTGCTTACCACACATCTTTGGGGATGTCTCCCTATAGGGTGGTTTTTGGTAAGGCATGCCACCTTCTAGTGGAGATTAATCACCCTACTTATTGGGCGGTGAAGGATTGTAACATGGCATTTGTTGAAGCAGGTATGGAAAGAAAGCTTCAATTGCAAGAACTTAAGCAGATCCACTTAGAAGCCTATGAGAACTCCAAGATTTACAAGGAGAAAATGAAGAGGTTTCATGACTTTATGATTCTTAGGAAGGAGTTCCATATTGGCCAAAAAGTGCTCTTATTTAACTCTCGCTTCAAGCTTATTTCTGGTAAATTTTGATCTAGATGGGATGGTCCTTTTCTTATTACTAATATTTTTTCTCATGGTGCAATTGAGATTAAAAATGAAGTTACTGACAAAGTCTTCAAAGTGAATGGTTACCAACTCAAGCTTTTACATGAGAGCCCCAAGTGGAAGAGGAATTTGTGGTAGAACTCTCTTTGGTCTTGCCAATTTTATGTGATGATGTGCCTTGAATGACACTTGAGGAGTTTCCTTCCCTTTTCTTTTATATGTTGTCTCTTTGTTTGCATTTCATTACCTTCTCATATTGAGGAAAATGCGAATTTCAAGTGTGGGGGGAGGGATTAGGAAAAAATCTATTTGTTTTCTATTTTTACTGTTTTTGTTGTTATTTTTTCTATATTCTATTTCAATTTTTGTGCCTGTATTTGTTTTCTATTTTTGTTCAGCTGTATTATGTTCTGTTTGTTTTTCTGTATCTATAGTTGTATGTTGTTCTATTTTTGCTGTTGTTTTCTATTTTATGGTTTGCTGTGTTTGTTTTGTTTTGTTGTTTTACTATTTTTTTACATACATAAAATAAAAAAAAAATACAGATCTTGTAGTTGTTGTTTTCTAATGTTGTTGTTGAATTTAGGTACTTTCTCATGTTTTTCATAGGATTTCTAACTTGTATAAATTGTGAAAGATGTATCAATTTTAGTTGAGAGGTTTCATGCTCGATGTAAACCATTGTTGCAATTGTGGAAGTGATAAGTAGGATTGAAAATTTTGAGGTGGAACATGTGTGATAAAATTATGGCTTGTGAGTTTTTGAGATTTTGTGGATGGATTGCATTATTCCATTCATGTTCTTTCATGCGTGATTTCACCCTTATGTTAGATTAGTCTAGGTTTTGCCTTGCCTCTTTTGTCATTCCTTGTTGCACATGCATTGATTGAGATGATTTAGGCCTTCTTTCTTTTAGCCACTAGCCAAATAAACCTACCTTGCACTGATATCCATTGTCACCTTCTTTGAGCCTTTAACCCCTTCTTTCATTTTGTAGCTTGTTACAAGCGAAAAATGGAAAACCATGTTGTCCTAAACTTTAGGAAGAAAAGGGTCCTTGGAATTGTTTTGGGAAAGGGTTTCAAACAAATGTGGGGGATTTGTAGTATGTTTTATGAATGTTCCTTTGTTTTCATCATTTCATTTTCTTGTGACTTGTTAAAAAGAAAAAAAATAAAAGAAAAGAGAAAAAAAGGAGAGTATAAAAAGCAAAAGTTCAAAACGAAAAAAATTGTACAAAAAAAGAGAAGAAAAAAAATGAAAAAATGTGTTGTGGTTCATTTTCATTCTTGTAAGTTCTTGTTATTTTAATTTTGTTGTTCTCCACTTTGTTTCTTTGTTTCTAACCCTTTTTTTACTTGTTGAATTACTCCCTATTGCCCCTCTTTTATTTTAGTTTTAGCCTAAATATCCTTCTCATATCCACCCTTACCTAAGTCATACATTACAAACCAATAAAAGTCCTTTTGATCTTTTGATGCATGTGTATTTCAAGTTGAATGGATTAGAGTCTTGTCAAAATTTGGATGTGCTAGTTACATATGGCGCTTGAGTGTAAACACAAACTAATACACATTTGGTAAGGTGAGTGTTGTTCTTTGAGAGATTTCTATCACCATGGTACATTCTTAATTTTGACTTGATTACTTGTCCACTTTGCATTTTGTGATCATGTGTTCATGGATTGCTTGTTACCTCGAGACCATTCTTCCATTTTCCATCTCTCTCATATTTTGTGCATTGTTAGGATTCATTGAAAAATGTGTGTGCCTTGTTCATACCTTTCTTTTAGTTGTGGTTATTTTTTTAGTATGATTACAAGGTCAAGATTGCTATCATTCATCTTGAAGGGAAAACCCTTCAATGGCATACTGCATTCATGAAATTTGTTCATTCCTTTCCTGTTAGTGATTGATATGAGTATACCCAGTTGTTAATAGCAAGATTTGGTGAAGTTTTTGATGACCCTATGGCGGATGTGATGAAAATACGACAAATTGGGTATGTGGAGGAGTATCATGAGGCTTTCAATTGCATCATTTCACATTTGCAGTTATCGGATGACCATATTCTGAGCTATTTTTTAGGTGGGTTAAAGAAAGAGATCTAGATGCTTGTCAAAATGTTTCAACCAAATTCTATGAGAAGGGCCTTTACCTTAGCTAAAATGTATGAAGCTTCCAGTTCCTAATCTGTTACCTCTGCTACTCCTGTCAAACAAAATAAGTCCACTACAAACAACAAGTCCTTGTTGGGTGAAAAACCTATGGATTCGGGTTCCACAAATAAAGATGCAACAAAGACTACCACTAGACCTGCCAGAAGCTTAAGTCTTGCTTACATGGAAGAAAGGAGAGCCAAAGGTTTCTGCTACTTTTATGATGAAGTTTTTTCTCCTGCCCATAGTCAGACACATAAGAAACTTCAGCTACAAGTTCTGGAGATTGTGTAGAAGAAAGTTTCATGATGATGATTCAAGTATGAATCAAGTAGTTTTGATGATGACAAAAAGCCCAAAAGAATGATTTCAAGATTGAGTCAACAAGTTCAAGATCAAGATTAATTTCAAGATTCATTAGAAGAAATCAAGAAGATTCAAGATTCAAGAGAAGTTGATTTCAAGATTCAAGAGAAGATGAATTCAAGATTCAAGAGAAGAAATCAAGAAGACTTCACAAGGGAAGTATTGAAAAAGATTTTTCAAAAACCAAACATAGCACAATTTTGTTTTTCAAAAGAGTTTTCTCAAAATTTTCTAAGTTACCAGAGTATTTACTCTCTGGTAATCAATTACCAGTTTCCTGTAATCGATTACCAGTGATAAAGTTTGATTTCAAAAGCTTTTAACTGAATTTGCAACGTTCCAAATGATTTTTAAATGGTGTAATCGATTTCAATATATTGGTAATCGATTACCAGTGTATCTGAACGTTGAAATTCAAATTCAAGTGTGAAGAGTCACACCTTTTCATAAAATGCATTGTGTAATCGATTACATGATTATGGTAATCGATTACCGGTGACAAGTTTTGAATAAAAGGTCAAGAGATGTAACTCTTGACATGATTTTCTCAAGGTTATAACTCTTCCAATGGTTTTCTTGACCAGACATGAAGAGTCTATAAAAGCAAGACCTTGACTTGCATTCAATGAATCGATTATCTTTTTAAAACAACTACTTGAACAACTTTTGAGAAACCTTTAAATATTTACAATTCTTTCCTACTCATCTTTCTTCTTCTTCTTCCTTTGCCAAAAAGTTTTCTAAGTTTCTATTTCAAACCTTGTTCTTCTGCAAGTGAAAATTCTGCAAAAAACAAAAGTGTGCTATATCTTTTCATTCTCTTCTCCCTTTGCCAAAAAGAATTCAACAAGGACTAATCGCCTGAATTCTTTTTGTGTCTCTCTTCTCCCTTTTCCAAAAGAACAAAGGACTAACCGCCGAATTCTTTTGTGTCTCCCTTCTCCCTTTCAAAGAGATTTTCTCTTGATTCCTCCCTTTCCCTTAAACCAAAGATTTCAAAGGACTAACCACCTGAGATATCTTTTGTTTCCCCTTACAAAGATTCAAAGGACTAACCGCCTGAGAATTCTTTGTCTCAACACATTGGAGGGTACAAGTAGAGGGTACATCTACTTGGGTTGTTGTAACTGAGAACAAGAGAGGGTACATCTCTTGTGGATCAGTTCAAGTAGAGGGTACATCCACTTGGTTGTTCAAAGAGAACAAGGGAGGGTACATCCCTTGTTGATCTTTGCTTGTAAAGGATTTTACAAGGTTGAAAGAAATCTCAAGAACCGGTGGTTGCTTGGGGACTGGATGGAGGCACGGGTTGTTGTCGAACCAGTATAAAATTCTTGTGTTTGTTTTCTTCTTCCCTACACTTTTTAATTTCCGCTGTGTACTTTACTTTTCTTTTACGCTTTACTTTTGTTTAAGTTACATAACTTAGTAGTAAAGCCTAATTGAATTTAGTAACATTAAGAAGGATAAGTTTTAATTAGTCAAGATACATTAATAATTAATTCAACCCTCCTTTCTTAATTATTCTGAGGCCACTTGATCCAACAGATTGATGATGCTGACCCTACTCCTGTAGAACTTGAAGTGATAGTAATTCCTAGTAAGCCAAATGTTTCAGAACCTCAAATCTCAGTGAATGCTCTTACTGGTGTTGCAAATTTCAGAACTATGCATGTGATTGGTTATTATAAGAAGAAGGCTATGCACATACTTATTGATAGTGGAAGTACACATAACTTCCTAGATATCAACATGGCAAAGAAGTTAGGTTGTCTAATAACTCCCATGGATGTTGTGAATGTGATGGTGGCAGATGGCACAAAGTTGCAGATTACTTCAATCGCCAACAACTTCTCCTGGACTCTTCAGCAAACAACTTTCAGCTCAGATATGCTACTTATTTCCCTGGGGTTTCGTGACCTTGTTTTGGGAATTGAGTGGCTAGTTAAGTTGGGAAACATTACTTGGAACTTTGACAAGTTAACCATGGAATTTCAGGTGCAGGGTAGAAGGCATGTTTTAAGAAGAACAACTAATGGTGGTTTACAAAGAACCAGGAAGCAACACTTACAGAAAACACTTTCTGATGGGGTTCATTTAATGATGTTGGAGCTATGCACAGAGGAGGAGACTTTACTTCAGGCCCTAACCACTCATGCAGATCAGCCTTTAGTTCCTTCTTCGATCCATCAGCTTTTGAATCACTTCGGTGACATTTTCCAGGAGCCTATCGAATTACCACCATCTAGGGAACTACATGATCATAAGATACCATTGTTGGAAGTCACAAATCCAGTTAACAAGAGGCCATACAGGTATGCCAAGCATCAAAAAGACATTATTGATGGCTTGATTCAGGAATACCTTAAGTCTAGCATAATTCAGCATAGTATCAATCCTTTTGCTATTCCAGTTGTGTTGGTTGGGAAAAAGGATGGGTCATGGAGACTATGTGTTGATTATAGGGAGTTAAACAAGGCCAACATCAAGAACAAGTTTCCTATTCCTTTAGTAGATGATTTACTGGATGAGTTGCATGGTTTCCACATTTTTTCAAAAATTGATTTGCGAGCTGGGTACAATCAAGTGAGGATGGCTACTTGTGACATTCCTAAGACTGCATTCAGAACACATGGTGGTCATTTTGAATACCTTGTCATGCCATTTGGCCTCATGAATGCTTCTGTAACCTTTCAAGGCCTTATGAATGTTGTTTTCAGACAATTCTTGAGAAAATTTTTGCTAGTTTTCTTTGATGGTATTCTCATCTACAACAAGTCTTTAGATGATCATGTCATACATCTATGGTAGGTATTTTTCACAATGAGGGCTAATTCCTTATTTGCTAAGAATTATAAATGCTACTTTGTTGTCCCTAAGGTGGAGTATTTAGGGTACTTTATAAGTGGAAAAGGGGTTGCCACAGATCCAGCTAAAATTGAGGCAATGTTGTCTTGGCCTCTGCCTCAAACATTAAAGCAACTGAGAGGATTTTCAGGTCTTGCTGGGTATTATCAAAGATTTGTTCCTAAGTTTGGCAATGTGGCTAAACCATTGACTGAGATGCTCAAAAAGGACAGTTTTGTTTGGTCTACTGCAATAACATTAGCCTTCCAGCATTTAAAATAGTTTCTTTCTTCTACTCCTGTCTTAGCTCTTCCTAATTTTTCCAAGGAATTTATGTTTGAAGTAGATGCCTCAGGTTTTGGTATAGGGGAAGTTTTAATGCTGGACTTGTACCATCTCATTTTTTGTAAATAAATTAAAAAGGTTTCTTTTAGTTAAAAAATATAGTTTTAGAAAAATGTTGAGATTTTTATAATAAAATAAATAAGGAGAAATAATGTTAATAATTAAAATAAGGGTTTGAAGGGAAAAAACGAAAGATATTTGATTTATTCATTTGATAGAAAATAAAATAGAGTATTTGTTTATAAAATAATAAACAAAGAAAAATAGAGTAAATAATAGGTTGTGAGTACCCTAGCTATAAATAGAGGCATCTTAGGTCAGTTTTCATACTGACGATACTCTCTACGCCTCCTCTTCCTCTCAATTTCGTTTTTCCTTCTTCTCCTCCCAAAATCCTCTCTTTTCCCACATACAACCAAACCTGTCTTAGAAAAATGACGATCTCTTTTCCCGCATACCACCAAAACCCTCTCAGACTCATTCACCGTTAGATCATCGTGAAATTTGAGCACCAGGTTCAGAACTCATTTCTGAATATTCTCACCATTGGGAATTATGAAAACATGTTGGAGTTGAGAGAAATATCTTTTGTATCGTAGCTTTTTTTCCCGTAAAAATCCAAAACTGTCTCCGTAAAACTATGATCCCAGATTCGTTAACCGTTAGATTGTCATGAAATTTTGATATGTGGTTTGCAATTCATTTCGCACATCTTCACTGTTGGGATTTGCAAAATAATGTCTGTGGCGGGAGAAATACTCATCGCACGTAGATAGTGGAATGGAGGCTTCAATCCCTTCTCCTTCTCTCTAATGCTTGGAAACCCTATCAGAGCAATCAGAGGAAAAGCTTGAGGAATCTCAGGAAACCACTAGAGATGTTGTTATTGTTGTCACAATACACACATGAGCTCGCTTAGAGGTAAGGGATGGGTTTATCGCAATTGGGGCTAGAAGGGACATGTGTAGGGATCCTTAGAGGATTAAATTGGGTTTATTTTGGGATGTTTGTTGAATTTTTCCTTTATAATTATAAATACAATATTGATGTCCTGATGTGAATTGGTTGATAAAATTGAGTTCTCTTGGTGTTTTCATTTTTCATACCTATGATTTTGATTAATTGATTTTGATATAATTGTGCGAAATTATTTGAGGGTTTTACTTCCCATGTTGTGATAAACCTTTTGTATAAAATGTTATATTGAGATTATGAAATTGTGATTCAAATCGTGAGTATGTGATAAATTGAACCTATGATGAAAGGTGAAATACATGTGTATTAAGATGTGCGTATTGAGTTGTGAGCTATGAACTGTGCAATCACACAATTGTAAGACCCTTTAAGGGTGGCGAGTATCATGATGGGATCCATTGTGGGAACCCGACGAGTTTAATCACAAGCGCTACGAGTTAAAATAATTTTGAAAACAATTGAGTAGTTGTATGTATTGCATAGTTCATAGGTAAAGTGTATATGATTCATGAGGTGTGATAACATGCTACTTTGGGATTATACCATTCTGATTGAGACCGAATATATGTGATAAATTGAGTATGTATTGACTCCTTATATATATGTGTGCATTGAGATGTTGTGTGCATTGAGTTGTGAGCTATGAATTGTACAATCATATGACTATAAGACCCTTTAAGGGCGATGAGTTAATGCGCGATGAGTATTGTGATGGGAATCATTGTGGGAACTCGATGAGTTTAATCACAAACACGATGAGATAAAACTATTTTGAGAACAATTAAGGAGTCGTGTGTTTTGTACAGTTCATAGATAGAGTCTGTGTGGTAAAATATTTTCTGGGTTGAACCTGAATCAAGAGGGAATGACCCTGATGGACTCTTCAGAGTGTAAGCCTTGGGGGTAAATACACCCAGTTTGAGTGCTCCTTTAAGTTTGTGCCAATCCCACATGGTTGGAGCATTCTCATAAAATAATGTGACCCTGACTGGTCTCCCTATGATTTTACCTAGTGAGAGTGATCTGACTTACTAGTGTGTGGTTTGTCTTGTCATGTACTCCTAGGCACCCGACGAGGTTTTTCATTGACATGGTACCACATTGCATATAGGATTGAGTCTTAGTGTATATGTTGCATAATGCTTGTGTATTAACCGATATTGATTGACTTGGTGATATTGTGTTTTGATCCTTGAGTACATGAATGTTGTGAAAATGAATGAGACGTGTTGTGTTGTGATGTGATGTTGGGTGACAAAGTGGTGAAATGACATGAGCTATGTTTAAGTAAGTTTTATTTTGTTTATATGATATTTATACCTACATGTTGTCTTGTTTCTCTCCATTAGTTAGGAATGTGATAGCTCACTCCCCGTGTGTTGTTTGTGTTTGGATCCTATGATGATCTCGAACTTTGTGTTCGTGGGAGCAGATAACTAGGTGAATTGCTTTAAGGAATCTTGTGCTGAAGAACGTCGGGGCGCAATGCTCTGATAGGATGTGACATTGGGGCATGAGTTTTGCTTATTTACATGATGTTTTGAGCAAAAAAAAAAATGTTTCTAACAAGTTTATTTGGTAATAATGAAGTGAATGTAAGCCTTTTACCCTTTTGAAAGGATTTTATTTAAATGTATTTTAAGAACTTTTAATTAATTATGATTTCTTATTTCTTATTATTTAAATGTATTTTATTTGAATGTGAGACATTATTTATTGCCTAATCGTTTTGTTATCAAGATTGACCATAGTAGCTTGAAGTATATCCTAGAGCAGAAGCTTTCAATGGTGTTCCAACAAAAATGGTTGGTCAAGCTCATGGAGTTTGATTTCTCTATTGAGTATAGGCAAGGCAAGGAGAACGTGGTAGCAGATGCTCTTTCTAGAGTGGAGCCTCTGGAATGTCAGGCCCTTATCACTCATCATATACAATCTGATATGCTTGAGAGAATTAAGCTCACTTGGTCCACTATTCCTCATCTTTAGAAGTTGATCTCTGATTTACAACATTTTGCTGCATCTCACAAACATTATTCTTGGCTCAATGGTGAGCTTAGAAGGAAAGGGAAGTTGGTGGTGGGTCAGGATCCTACACTCAAACATGATTTACTTACTTGGCTCTACACCTCTGTTGTTGGAGGTCATTTTGGCTTAAATGATACTTGGCAAAGGGTTAGGTCTGTCCTTTATTGGAAGGGATTGTTTAGAGATATTCAATTGTTTATACAGCAGTGTCTCACTTGTCAGCAGTGCAAATATGATACTGTAGCTTCTCATGGGATTTTATAGCCTTTACCAATCCATGGCCATGTGTGGCAACATATTACAATGGATTTCATTAAGGGTCTTCCTGATTCTGCTGGTAAACAGGTCATTTTCGTTATGGTTGATAGACTCAGTAAAGCTACTCATTTCATGTCCTTAACCTATCCATATACAACTGCCACAGTGGCTCAATCCTTCCTTGATCATGTTTTTAAGTTGCATGGATTTCCTGACACTATTACAAGTGGCAGGGACACGGTTTTCATTAGCCAATTCTGGCAAGAATTCATGAGTCTTCACAGGGTTCAGCTGTAGTTTTCCACCTCTTCTCACCCATAAACAGATGGGCAGTCTGAGGTTGTTAATAGGTGTTTAGAGACTTATCTTCAGTGTATGTTTTCAGATAGACCTCATCATTGGTTTCATTGGCTCTCTTTAGTTGAATGGTGGTACAACACCACCTTCTATACTTCTGCCCAGGCTACTCCCTATGAAATTGTATATAGCTAGCCTCCTCCCATTTCATTGCCTTACCTTCCTGGTGAATCCAAGATTGCTTTGGTGGATTGAAGTCTTAGCAAGTGGGAGGAAATGCTTAGAGTTCTGAAGTTTCATTTACAATGAGCTCAGAATCGTATGAAGCAACTTGTTGATAAGACACTTTGCCATTGGTGACCTTGCTTTTGTCAAGCTTCATTCTTATAGACAAGTTTTTGTTGCACAGAGGGCCAATGCTAAGCTCAGTCCTAGATACTTTGGTCCCTTTCAAGTGGTTAATCATGTGGGTGTTGTTGCTTATAAGCTTGTTTTGCCTACTTCTTCTCGCATACACAATGTGTTTCATGTTTCCCAGTTGAAGAAACATGTCACTACTGTTGATTCAAGTCCTACACTTCCTAATTTTTCTGCTGGCAGTTCCATTCTTAAAGAACTAGAGACCATTTTGGATCAGATGATGGTTAGGAGAAGAGGACAAGTTGTGACCAAGGTTTTAGTTAAGTGGAAACATCACTTGCCTGAGGACTCCACATGGAAGTTCTACTATGATCTCAAGAAGCGGTTTCCTTCTTTTCATCCTTGAGGACAAGGATAGTTTTGAGGGGGTGGGATTGATATGGAGCAAAGCTGAAGGATACACGTGTCATGCAGTTGCTGAAGGACACATGTCTGTCATTGAGGGAGCCTTGGATTATTTAGTTAGTTAGTACCATATTCTGTTGAGAAAAAACTGCTAGGATTGGTTGTTAGTAACAGCTTTATATAGCCAATTCATTCTTCTAATGCATTCATTCCATTACTTGTAAACATTCTTCTCTGTATCTTTGATCTAATTCAATAAAACTTCTCAGAACCTTTTCTCCTTCAAGGTTCCATGTTCATCCTAGTTCTTCGGTTAATCTTCTTTCCCTAGAACTATCTTCTCTCTTATCACTTCTTCATATTTGCTTCCGTCGCGGACTTCCGTACGACCAAGTGGTAGAACTGGCGTGCGTAATCTGATGTCGTGGAGGATGTTGTAGACAAGGGAGGGGTAGAACTTGGGGATGAGGGCGTGAATCGAGTTTTAAAGGTGCGTGATCCACACGCAGTTCACCATCATCTTACTGATGGGGTTGCAGGAAGGGATGAGAAGGGTGGTCGTCGTCAAGACATCTCCTCCAAAAGAGACGACGCTGACGTCAATGGGTGGCGGATCTGCCCAGAACTGGGTGGTGGTTGGTGGGTGGCGCATCAAGGTTTGAAAAGATGAGAGGGGTGGTTGTGGTTTGTTCATTGATTCGAGAGAGAGTCTGGGTTAGAGTTTGAACACATGTTGATACTTAATTGGCTAATTCACTATCGGAACCAATTCCTACAATTTTCATATTTGTTCGAAAAAATATATATTTTATTTTAATATTTTTTTAAAATCAGTTCAATTTAGTTTATTTTTAAAATTTATCTTATTTTTAATTTTTGTTTGGAGCATACAGAAGTAAAATTGGATCAAATTAAATCTATTTTTAAAATAAAAAAAAACTTAATTGAAACTCTAAAGGAATCTAATTAAACTATTTTTAAAAATTAGAGGACTTAATAAATATTTTAATTATAAGATCACTAAATTAAATTTAAAAAATAAGGATAAATTAAGTTTTTTTTTCCTAAATTTGTTCAAAATTTGAATTTTAATCTCTAAATTTTTGTTGACCGATTAATGTTCCTTAACTCTTTTCCATTAAGATTTTTAGTCTCAAAACATTTAAAAATTTTAATTTTTAGTCCTTAAATAAAAGTTTAAATCCATTATTTACATTTATTTAATAAGATTTTAAGGATTAAAAATATAAATTTTTAAAAGTTTAAAGACTAAAAACTTTAATGAAAAAAGTTGAGGAATTTTGATCAGTCAAACAAAAGTTTAAAAACTAAAAATCTTAATGAAAAAAATTAAGGGACCTTCACTCGAACAAAAGTTTAAGAAGTAAAAATCGAATATTAAAAAAGTTTAAAACTAAACTTAGTTAATTCAAAAATAAATTAGTGGATGAAGTTAATAATTAAACCTATTTTTTTCATGTTGAAACAAAGGAACTGATTTTGAAAATATCAGAACCTTCCAAAAATATCCTCAGCTAGGAAATGTCAAGCATGGATCATCCATTTTCTAGGAACCTCAACACCCCCTATTGTCGCTCTTACCTTCACTTGCACGTGGGGATGGTTCCACGCAGCTGACGTATGAGCTGGCTAATGTACCATTTGGCTCTTGTTTAACATATTCCACTAACCAAATTCAATTGATAAATAACAATGCACAAACATCTACTGACATAAACCAATAATCAAATAGAATCCTGTGGTGGGCTCCGGGTACCGAGGTATGCAAAACACCTGTTACTTAATGATCATCGACATGATTATGTTATGTTGATCAATTGAATAAAGCTAAATTAATGGTACGGTTGAAGCTTCTAATTCAAAAAGTTTTGGATGTCTCTGGCTTTTGTGACACAAATAAATACAAGTTTCATATTCCAGAATGTCATTAAGGGCCCTCCTTGGTTCAAATGATATCATGTGCATGTTGATAGATATGGTTATGGTGTGCCTCTTCAGACATGCATATATTCCTGAATCATATAAGGGAGTAGGGACAATCTCCTAAAAATGAACCAGCAGCCCTATTATAGCTTGCAATCAGCAGGCAATAGGTAGACAAACCTATTGTCCTTAAGGATTGAAACATTTTACTGATTAGTAATTAAATTTGATTGTGATTCTCTTATGGGCATAGACTTGGTCTACTTAGATTTTAGCTAGTCCTAGCTAGCTCCTAATAATATATCCTAACCTTCCATTGGAACTTGGAAGTTGTCTTACAAAAAATTGATAATTTGATTTTACAATGAAACTAGACTATTAGTATGTAATTAACAAGGAGTAGAATATAGATTACAACCTCAACTATGTTGCTAAATACAAAGTTTGTGTAGGAGGATTTGAGTTCGATACTCACAGAGAACATCCTTAGGGAGGAACAAAAGGTTTTAAGTGTAACTAAGTTTCGGACTGGAAATTATAATCGGCTTAAAAGATTAAAGTTTGTGAGAATACCTTAGAGTTCTACCAGGAAGCTCAAACTCCTAATTATAGTGGTTACCCGAAAATAATGTTGCTAAACAAAAGGATTTTGTGACTGCAATTGTGGCTGGTTTATAATTTTCTACAATATTAAGAATTGTGACTGCACAATTTAAAACCTTGACATATAGTTAATTTTCACCCTTTTCCTTCCGTGTAGTGGTTGCAGTTGCACTGTTGGATCGGTGTGAAGAAATCATATGAAGAAGTTTCTGAGGATACATAAAAGTTCTTAGCTTGTTAGACTAGTGGATAATAATTGTCTAGAATGGTTTTGGCAGTACTAAGAAAAAATTATATTTGTACATGATACAAGGCAATATTGCAGCTACTGCTTTGTGTAGATTCGTTCTTCACTCAATGAAATTTATTGAGTGAAGAATTAAATTCAACCGGATAAAAGCATAAAAAAAAAAAATCAACCTGAGAATAATATTAAAGCAAGATCTGGTTTTCTCAGCAACAGCATGAATGTAAATTGAAAGATTGTTTACTTGAACCACTGATTCAGTGTGTTTATAATTTGACTAGCAATTCAAGTCTATTTCTCCTGCAAACAAGACATGTTAACGACAACAATCCAAACAAAGATACCCTTGTTCCTAATTAAGCCTACAGTTTAATTTACATTCTCTAAAATGTAGCAGCTAGGCACCATAGTTTAACTTTCAATATTATATCTCAAAGATGTAATTCTAGGAAAGCCTGCACACCATCAGTTGTCGCCTGGCTAGCCTCTTACATTGCAATCAGGCAAAAACATAAAAAAGGCTTTTTTTTTTTTTAATCGCCAACAAATGTCTGCATGAAATGAATTTTCCATGCTGTTGTAGGATGTGAGTGTATTCATTTTCACGTGATATGGAAACAAAAGGGTTGATAATCAAGCCCTTTGATTGCAAATTAAGCAACTTCCAATCATCTTCCCTTGCTTGAAATTTTTTTATAACTATGGAATCCAATTGTATCACAACTCTGCATATAAACATCAGTGACATGTTGTTCCCTTGGGCTGTTTCTTAGTTGTATTTCTCATATTCTAATGCCTCAACATGTAACTTAATTTATCATCCCTCTAAGACAACCCTACAGAAAATAAATATAAAAAAATTGAAAATAAATTATGTCAGAATCCAACAGTAGGAAATTTCTGCCAAGCCACACGATTGTAGGATCTCATTATATAATACGCAAGCTATATAACCAACCCCCAAGCCATCTTCCTCTCAATAGTCTCAAGCACAATACCTTCAGAAATCTAAAACAATGGTTAAGTTTCTTTTCTTAAGCTTTCTTTTAGCAAATACCCTTTTGAGTCTAACCAATGCAACAAACCAACCTCAAATCATTTTCCAATCTTTTTCAGCACCGTCTTCAAACCCTCCTTCTCAGAGTCCATCTAGTGGCCAAAGACCACGCACATCAGAACCCTCTATTGGAAGGAAACTTGGTATGCACCGACATAACCAAATCAGGTCCTCTGACACCAAAAGTCCTACCCCATCTGAAGCACCACAAAGTGAAAAGAAGATGCACTCTATTTCTGAAGGGAGCATTCCTAGTCATCAGAGAACTTCTATTGAACCACATGATGGAGAAGTTTTGGGTTCTCATCATGGCCAGGTCCATTTGTCAAAGCAGCGCCACCACTCATTTGACAAGTCCAGAGCTGGAGCAGGAGTTATTCTTGTTGGGCTTGCTACCACATTTTTGGTGTCAGTTTTCTGTTATATAAGAGCCACTAGAAGGAACAAGCTAGAAACAACAGCTTAGTGCTCATGAACCTTTTGTTTTCTTTTTTTCTATTGTCTCACTTTCTTGTGTTCATACATGCTTAGTGTAAAGGAAACTAGTGAATAGATTATGATTTCCAAGCTACATATTTGTTCAAATGAAAATAAGCAACTCTTTCAAACAACAATAATACCCTGAAGGAAAACTTGAAATGTTCTACTAATCCTAGAGATTGTGTCTCCATGTGTTATTCAAATGATATTAACAGTCCATTTTGGTCACAATTCGTTTTGATTGATTCGGTGAAATTTGAACTAAATTTATAACTAATTTGAAAAGGGTTTAATTATTGTAGGAGAATAAAATAAAATAAATTCGAAAAAATAATCAAACTAAACCTATATAAATTATAAAAAAAAAATAATTTTAGTCTCTATTTTCGTTCGATTGAAGAACCTTAAAAGGAGAAATCCTAAAATCGTTGGATAAGCAAATCTTAATCTCATTTAAAATCAAAAACTGATTACGAATGTGTTTGAATGGTATTTATGTCTAGGCAACAAACTCAAAAGTCCTAATGTGAGTTTTTTAATCCGTAAAAATCAAATTCAAGTACCAGAAAATTTTCAATAATTCACATATAATGTTGAACCAGCTAGACCCCATTAGTAATCAAAGTTTAAAAGTCGTAATCAGAGTTTAAGCACAAATTAGGTCCATGGCAAGCCCAAGTACAAGAGAAATGTGCAAATTATGAAAAATATAGTGCTCTCTATTTGTAGAATGCGTTGAGCACATCTAGGGTGCACTTAGTGCGCAGGTGGACAAAGAACGCAACAAAATCTCTAATCTAAATAGGGGCGCTCAACCCCAAATTAATGTGCTTAGTTGGGACACTTGTATTAGAGTATGCAATTTGTTAAGTTTGTTAAGAAATTAGTTAGACTTGGTTAGCCTAATTTATAAACTCTACAAGGCAGTTTTTATTTCCACTCCCCCATATTACTAATACACTCTCCTTTCCTGTCATATTTTGAAATTTTCCCTAAACTATCCTCACGAATACACTCCCCTCCTCTCTTTCTCCCTTACATATAATATGACTCTTGTTCTGAAAAAAAAAAAAAAACACTTCTCTTCTCCAAACCAGTTTTCAAAATTCGGTGTCAATAATGAAAATTGACAAAGCAATTTAAAAGGGGACACTTGGGAATGCCTAGAGAAGTCACACATCTTAGCAGATTTTTTATCGAAGCAATCAACCACAAAATTAAAATTTTCAACCATAAAATCTGCAAAAAAGGGTCAAATTTGAATTAGAGCAAAACTGCTTTTAATAAACTCTATTTATTGGCTCGGGTGAAGGAATGCTTAAGAAGTGATGGAGTACTACTAGTGTTTCTTTAATTATGCAGCAAACGCACCAGTACGTAAGTTCTGAATTTCATGAAAAGATTAGGGGTGTGTACTTACTGGGATAGTTTAGGAAAAAAAAATTCAAAAACTATTGGAAAGAGGAGTGTATAAGTAATAAGGGAGAGTGGAAATAGTAAATGCCCTCTATAAATAGGAAAAATGTAATTCATTTTAGTATCTTTTTCAATCAATTCAATGTATTACCACATGATCCATGGGTTCTTAACAACTTGCTCGCAAGCATCTAGGCATTGAGCCTTATTTCTTGATGCTCACTTCATGTTAGTGACTGATTTCTCATTTGTTAATTTTGTCACGCCATAGCTTCTCTTGTAACAATTTTGTAACAATTGACTTACAAACTTAGGTGGTTTTTTTGGTTTTACTTTTAACCTAAAAGATTAAGACTTATGGTATAATCGGTATATATTATGGATTTTTTCATATAACTCTTTTTTCCTAAACAACTGAAAATATTATTGCAAAATAAAATTTTAGTTATATGGTCTCCATTTTCGAGACAAATTTCTCAAAATTTTGTCAATATAATTATAATTATCATAAGTTCTTTCTAGGGACCTTAGTTCATTTAGAATGGTTTGGAAGCATCCGAACATACTTTGTATGTCTTTGCCTTCCTTCATAGTAAAGAGTTCATACTTACGTGTGAAGAGACTTAGTTTGTTCTACTTTACCGATGACATTCTCCTGTAGGTTATGGCTAGAGTGTCCCGCATCTACTTATCACTCCTGAAGCTGTGAAATTTGGTGTACTCTTCTTTAGAAAGGGCACACAACAGAACATTTTGAGCTGGAGATGAGCAGGAATCTGAGTTTTGCTCCTCCGTCCACTAGCTCCTTGGGATCTCATTTAGTTCAGTGTCATAAGGAATGTGATTTCCATTTTCCACCACCTCCCACAGGTCGATTTGTATGGAATCAAAGGGACCTATCATTTGCTCCTTCCAATAGTCATACTTTACACCTCTAAACATAGTTGGCTTATTGGTAGAGTATCCTTCTTCCATTTATTTCTTTGGTTGTTGAATCTTTTCCTCAATATTGTTAAATACTCAACCCAAGAGACTGAGCTCTAATGCCAACTAAAATATCAAAGATCACACTAGAAGAGGGGTTGAATAATGTGTTAACCTAAGATATAAAATTTTTCACAAATAGAAGTTTTTTCGCAGGATAACAAGTGGTATAAAAGATATGAACTATGTTGTCCAATGATTGAAAAGCAGTTTCTATAAAAACAAAGGATTGTAGTCTAGTGAATGATAAAATAGACTTTTCTTAAAAGTTTTTTTAGAAAAATACTTGTGATAAAGTTCGTCAAAAAGGACTTGAAGAAATACAAGTTGAAGCTTAGTAGAAAAGTAAAAACGTTTGGTTTATACTGGTTCACTTAAACTAAACTACGTCCAGTTCTCCTTCACAAACTATAAAGGGTTTGGCTAATCAAATTGATTACAAAGCAAGTATTCTAACTCGCCACTCTTGGCTATACAAGTATTCTCAAGGCCACTTTTGGCACACTTATTAGACTCCCCCTGAACACTCAAATATTGTTTTGTGTCTAAGCCAATCATGGCTTTCACAAATAGATTGTTTGATGGAATATAAAGATTCACACACTCAAAGAGTGGATAAACAATAAGCTTGAATAAACAAGATAAATTTTCTAAGCAAAGGATAGAACTATTTTTAGTGCTAAGAGTATCATCCAATGACTACTAAGGAATGTCGCTTTCACTTTGTTACTTCTTTCTCGTATTTCACTTCTTTGCTTCACTTCATGATTTGCATTGTTATTTATAGACTTTAGTGAATTATCTGTTGTGGGATCCGTGCCTTCTTTCTTGATATGACTGTTGTCTCATACCTTGTTGCAGGGTCACATGGAGCGCTTTGGTTGAAGAGATAAAAAGCAAAGTACAAACAACTGTCAGTGAAGTACAAATAGTTGTTGTTGTCTTTTCCCATGTCGAAAGCAAACTTTTTGGAATATACCTTTATTTCATTCCTTTGTTCTATCCTTACCTTAAAATTCAAATTATAAGAGAAGCAAAAACGAAAAAGGCAAATGGTTAGGTTTGAGCACTTCCCTTTTGTCACTAACACTGAACTTGTCACTTTCTGTAGACGTCACTTATATGTTATATGTATAAAATCAAAGCGTAAGTGATTAATGTCCATTGGATGCAAGCAAAAGAAACCCATTGTATCAATACTGCTTTTCACAAAGAGTGGATGACATTTATATAACAACATGTTGGACACTAGATTTTACCTATTGATAAAATAGTTTTCCACTTAACGATTGGATGCCTACTTGATGCAATCCTACCCCCCAAGGGCATTGGATAGAAGACTCCAAGAAGATTAGGCTAGAGATGCAAGAGAAGGCCCTAGGATTCTCATGAGCCTTAGGGTAGATTTTGGGCCCATGGGATAAGTATGAGCCCACTTATCTTTGTACATATTAGATTAGGGTTTCATTATTTTTTGGGCTTTGTATTTAGGGCTTCATAGTGTAGGGAGGGTACCCTAGTAATGTAGGCTTTTTCAGCCCTTGTATTTTAGGGCACCAAGACTAGTTTTTGTATTAGGGATAGTTTTGTAATTTCACATGCATTAAGTGCACTATTTGATGTGTGTGTTAGGAGAGAAATTTAACTGAATTGGGAGAATCCAATCCAATTAAATTTCGGACCAGCCTAAGGGGGAGGTGAGCATTCGCTTGCTACATCCCATTGTCACGTCATATAGTCACACTTTGTGCATGTCCTTCATGCTTTACATGGACCATAGCTGAAATTTATTAATCATAATTAGTGAAATTTTGACTCCAAATTTGTCTCCACAAATTCAAATTCAAATTCAATTGAAATTTGAATAGAAATTCAAATTTCTCTCCAATTTTGTGTGACACTTAGGCTATAAATAGAGGCCTTGTGTGTGTGCATTTTTTTAACTTTGATCATTTGAGAAATTTGACTTCAAAGTTCAGACCTCATTCTTCCTCTTCTGTCTCTCAAAATTTTGTTCCCCTCTCTTCCTCTCCCTTCAATCATCTTCTCCTACCTTCAAGCTCTTATCCATGACTTGCTATAGTGGTGAGCTTGTTCTTGACTCATCTTCTCCTTGAAGTGGCATCTCCAATCACCTTTCCTCCTTCTCCATTTCATTGCCATTGATCCTCAAGAAGCAAAGGACTCCATTGATGAAGAAGATCCAAGGCCAATTTGACTCATCTTCTCCTTGAAGTGGCATCTCCAATCACCTTTCCTCCTTCTCCATTTCATTGCCATTGATCCTCAAGAAGCAAAGGACTCCATTGATGAAGAAGATCCAAGGCCTACAAGCTCTACATGGAGCTACATTACTACTTAAAAGAGTTGTAGGATAGAAATAAATACCAAGTGTGCTCTTATATTGTAGGTCTTGTCCACTTAAAAATAGTTCATTAGTATATCAACAATTTATACCTTTGTGATCATCAAAATTATGGACAACAATGGATCATCCAGTTGTATCATTGGATTGTCTAGTCCTAACAGGTATTACCCTTATCTTTACATTTTAATAATCAAATATGGATAAGAAAACATATATGATATCATTACTCAAGAATTTCAATGTTAAAGTCATACGTCATTCCCAAGTAACCTCATCATACACATAAAAGGGTTTTTCCCAGCATATACGTACCCCATACAAAAGATTACATGGTAAGTCCATCAAAAAGCTAGCCTAAAGATTTAGAAATATCAAAACATCAATATCTTCAAGGTCATCATGTACTCATCTCCCATGTTTGTTCAATCTGGAACATGCAACAAAACTAATGAGACGGGGTCTTAGTGAATGCCAAACATGCAACATTACACTTATATTCTATTGTATGCATCTTAAATGTTGAATTTTACATGAACATAATTATAAAACTCAAACATTTGTTTTTGACATGCTTAACATTAATCTTTTTTTCTTTTTTTGTCCTTTGGAAAAGTATTGTGCTCAAACTTTCAAGGAGCATCCCTCTTGTTCTTATGTCATGCCTTTATATTTATATCCTCCTCCAGTTCGAAGGGCCCTGTATCGCTTCTTTGGAGATATGAAGGGACGGAACCTTGCCTATCACCAAAGAGGGTATCTAAAGTTGTTTTGCATGTCTTACATTTTATCCATCCATCCATCTATCTATCTATTTGTGTGTGTGTGTGTATTCTTAAATAATCATTTAAAAAATAATACACAAGTTATATGAATGGAGAAAATAAGTTACACATGTTATTCTGTTCTAGGGGTCTCTCAAATAGAGAAGACATCGTCTCGTATAGTGGGTGAAACTATCACTTTGTGCTCAAGAGGCACTTAGCAATTTTGCTTTAATCCATACCCATTATATGCAATTTAATCACTTTAACCTTCATCTACTTGATGTTGTGATAAATATCTTTTTCCCTAAGTTTTTGGCCTATATGTTAAACTTTTACCAAATTCTAACAACTTGATATTTCCTCACTATTTTGACCATATCTAGAGTTATCGATATTCGTTTTGAGTGAAACCAAAACCATTGGTTTGCTAACATCTAGAACTACAGCTAGTGTGAAGGACACTTTTCCTAATTCTGACTCTAAAGTCAAGTTTGGCTGTTGTAATTGATTACATCTTGTTGGAATTGATTACAACATAACCCAAATTATTGATGTAGCCCTTGGGACTCAAATTAATCATTTACAAATCTATTAATCAAACAAAAAAGACCCAAGATCAATGAAACAACCCTTGGGGATAATTTTAGTCAGTTACAAACACTTGTAAACTACACTTGTAATTGGTTGCATAGCAAAGTAATCGATTAAAATGATTCAATATGGTTGGGTACTCAATTTTTAGCATATGAGTCAGTTCCCATCCTACCCAACACCTTCCCTTTATCCCAAACTTCAAGATAGTAAATTCAATCATCAATAATATGGTTATATACCAAAACAACATCAAATAACTCCTAGAACATGGGATTAACTGGAAATCCCCAAATCTCCCAAGTTAGGGTTCAAATCCAAATCCCCAAATCTCCCAAGTTAGGGTTCAAATCCAAATCTCCCAATTATATGTATAACCGATGTAAAAAGTCATCATCATAGTTTAGACCAAAAAATGATACATTTTAATTTTGTGAGAATGAAAAACATACTAAAATTTTTGTAGAAATGAATTTCAAAAAATTTTATATTTATGAGGATGAACAATATACTTTAGTGTATTTAAATTTATCTTGCTTATCCCAAAACACATAATGTAAAAAATATACTTTATAATTATAATTGCATAATTTTCTTAATTTTACAATTTAATATACAATATTGAGATCAATTTATTATGTTAAAATTCTTTAAGAAAAATATTATGTTAACAAATTGGGTTGATCTAATCTTAACCAATATAATGATGAACTTAACTAGGTTGAGATCAAGTTTAAAAATTGACTTTATACAATTTTTGAGTCTCATAGAAATAGAGATAAATTTGTCCAAAATCCTCCTATTAAAATCATAATGGATTTAATATCTATAATAAATTGATTGCTTTTTTGTTATATAAATAATAAATAATATTATAATGGGAATTTGGGAGGTTCCTTTACTTATTCTTGTCACGATTAGCATTTTGGGGTGTGATGCTTCCAAAGTTTTTGAGAGGTTGAGTAAGTTCACCAATTTTTTCACTATTCTATTTTTCCTTTTTAGTTTTCTAGAATGAACCATTTAAAAGAAAGTTGAAAAGATGAACAAACAAGGTGTTCTAGTCCTAGGTGGTTCCGACAAGAAAAAACAAACACAAAAGAAATGACAATTTCTCAAACGTCATTAGCATGAAACTTTATGGGAGAATAATTTCTTTTCTTTTTTAAAATTAAATTTCTTTTTTCATATATAAATGATTTTAAAAATATTATTAATTTATTAACTTAAATTAAATTTTTAATCCTTAAAAAAGATTCTCATTTTTTTTCATTTAGTCTATCATTATATATAGCGACACATTGGTTACATCCTAACATGCATTCTTTTTAAACCAACCTGCACTTATTTTAAAATTTTATATATTTTAGTAATTGCTATTTACTAATTTTTATTTCCATATATCATGAAATTCTATTGACAATTGCCTTTATGAAATGCAAAAAGTTTACATCTATTTTTCTAAATAAATTAATAGAGTTTTTGAATTAATTTTTTTTGAATATTTCTATAAACATTGTTAAGTAATCTTGCAGTGATAGTAAGTGACTACATCAAAGACAAGATTTAATCACTACTACAAAAAAAGTTTTCTATGTCGGTTAAAATAGGCATTTTACGTCGGTTATTAACCATTGTTGAAGGAGACGTTGTAGAAAGTTTGTGCTTTCTACGACGGTTCAATAAACGACCGTCTTAGAAATATATACCTTTCTAAGATGGTTCTTAGTTAAAATCCATCTTAGAAGGGTACACTTTCTAAGACGATTCTCTAAAAAACCGTCTTAGAATGCATTTTTAAAAAAAATATATATATAGAGGATTCTAAGACAGTTTTTTGAAGAACTGTCTTAGAATGTTTTATAAAAAAAAAATTAAAAATATTTTGAATTATTGTAACTATCCACATCATTTGCAATATAATTTCTTGAATTTATGCCAACAGTGCCCCATTACCAAATGTATCATGCACACTATTTTAAGTTTGTAACGATTAATTATAACTAAACAACATTTACTCTATCCTAGAGCTATAAAAAAGGAATAGTTTATCAATAAATTTAAGAATTTCTTTATTTGAACATCAAAACATTGATATCATGTATTCAAGAAATACTTTCCTAAATTTACTTGCCAACAAATGCTTCGTGTTTTGTAATTTTTTGCCTGCAATTTTAAACTGTAAATGGTATAAACTATACTATATTTCATATATTATATGCAAGTTTATTTTTAATTACATATAGTGGTAGCAGCAGTAGTATATATATACTATATGTAAATTGAATTATACATGCAGTAATAAACTATTTTAGTTTTAGCAGCACTAGTATATATATACTAGCATGTATTAGTTTTGAGTTTTGACATCTCACCTACATAAACAGTTTGAGAAACCAGTCTGAGTGCTAATCCTGGAGGCAAGTTCAATCTTCTAATCATCCTTCTCTCAATCAAGTCAAAAATAGGCATAGCATAAACCTACAATTGGTATTTTCCACACCAATCAGTTAATAAACATAATTTAGAATGGTCCATCTTTTATTTGCAATTGAGTAAAATGAATTCCTTAATTCAAAATTATTTCTCACATGTATCAATTGTACCAAACAGGCCCACTCAATTCTATTTGCAGTATTTGATTTCTCATTAATTTTATTGTTCCTTTATATATATATATATATATATATATATATATATATATATATATATATATATATATATATATATATTTTAAAACATATTTTACCTAATGTATATCCAATCTTACTGTATATTTACTTATAAATGTCATATAGTGTGTATAATTAATTTTATTTATTTCTAAACACTACATTTGATCCGTTTGTTAAGAATTTTTTAATTTTATAACACATCGATTAAAAAATATAGTTAATATTCTTGTTTTTATAAAGTTATTAAATGATTTTTTAATATACCTCTTTCCCATCTTATTGATTGATTACTTTTTCTACCCATATATTATTTTTCCTTTTTTCTTTCCAATTTCACGACAAATGTGTAAAATAAAAAAATAAAGATAAAAATATAGTAATAACATAATAATTAATATAATCTTAAATTGTTATTAGTTGTTGAGTGTACTAACAGAATGAGCTTTATTATTATAAAAAAAACAGTACTATAATTAATACATTATTTGACTATAACCGGCCAATAAGTGGTCATGATTCAGACATGCCACAGCAGCACTACACCTATTATTAAACAAATATTATTTTACCTTATTGCTATTTTTTGTAGCTCCATTGCTAGCCTTCCAATCTTTATCCTAATAACAATACAAGGGTGTTGTCAAGAAGAAAAAAAATGAATTACAATAAGATACCCAACAACCAAAGTGAGAGCTTTTATACATGACTGTAAAATATGGACATTGGTTATCATGATTTATAGTTTAAAAAAAGAAGGGAGACAGGTTCAAATGTTACATCAAACATTTAGGTCAGTCTCCTTAGCCAAAAGTAATTTTCAATGTCAAACAAGATGATTTTCCCCATTCAACCTTCTATATGAAGATTCAATGTATCTAAAATTTACACTAAACGTGAAAGCTACCAAAAGAAAAATATGGTTGCTTTTTAAAAGCAAGATTGGCAATTAAGGTTATCAAAAAATCATAAAAGAGCTATGCATCAAACTATCAAACTCTCCCTGCAATAAAGCAAATGTACATGAACTGTGTAGAACTTATATGTATGAGTTACACTCACCTGGCCACATTGGGTTGTTGAAATAAACAAATTTTCCTGATTTCCCTGCAAAGAAAAAAGTAGAAGTAATAAACAACAATGATCCTTTCACTCAAGCAATGAGGCCTAATTCTTGTAAGTGGAATGGAAGTTGGAAAAATACAGAAAACAAATAACAGATAATGACTAGGGCAAGTTTGAGAAGCTGGGAACCACCCAGAAACAACAGTAGAATGGCACTTCGCCTCAGACTCAGGGATTGAAGCCCTAGCCTTCAGACAACAAGAAGGATTTCCTTCTCTAACCCATTCTCGTTACTCACCTTCCCATCCATAGTCTTCAGGCATTCCAAACCCCTTCCTATGACATCCTCCATAAATTCTCCTTTTCTTCTCAGGCTCTAGTCTCTGTATATTATAAGCACATGAGTTGTCACAAAAAGAAAATTATCCTACCATCTTTAAGTTCATAAATTAAAAAAAAAAATCACAACACATACAGAGTAAAGTGGAAACACAATGGTAAATTAAGAAGAATCTCAAATTAAGAAGAATCTCAATTTATCTCTGAGCAACAATAAGAAGAGTTTGCAGCTTGATATCAGTTTTGAAAAAATAGCAATAATAAAATATAATATTTACAAGTATCAAACAATCACGGTACAAAATAGAAGAGACAATCAAATCTCTTGACAAATTTATTTTATTCTTTCCATATTTAAGCCTGGCTACCTCTGATTATGCGCTCTAAATAAGGAAATAAATCATAATCCATAAATTTGTCTTTCCTTCCATTTCTAGGTTTTCTTTTCCATAATACCAAATCAAATAATAATCAAAATAATAACATAATCAAATCAAATAATAATAACAATCAAGAATAAGCAGTTTCACAAGAAAGTTCTAAACCTAAGTTAGGCAGAGCAAAAGAAGAAGGAGAAGAAGAAGAAGAATATGACATGACACTATCTATCATGCAGCTATGAAAACAAGAAAGCAACGTGAAAGAAATGTTAGGGTTCAAAATCCAAAAATAAAAGAAAAGGCGAAAAAAACATAAAGTGGAGAAAAGAAATAGTAGAATGAAGAAGAAATGGGGATGAAAGAGAAGGGGCATTGCTTGCCTAATGAATGATGTGAATGTCGGAGAGTGAAAGCGAACAAACACAAACAATGAAGGAAGATGTATAGACAACAAAAAACTATATATCACCCTATCCACTTCTCTCTCTCTCTCTACAGCAGAGTGGAACGCAGGGGAAAGGAACAGACGTGAGGGGTGGCATGGAGGGAGGGGAGGGAAGGGGTTTGGGTTGAGGTATATGGAGGGAAATGAATGAACACGAGGGAATTAAAAGTTGAAAATAAAAAAATATTGAGAAGAGGAACAGACGCGAGGAAAAAAAGGAAAGCAGCCAGATATTTTTTATCCACGACGGGTTTTTTTAAAAACGACGTTGAAATCTAATTTCAAAGATGGTCTTGACAACACCCGTCTTTGAAAAGTTTCAATTAATTACAAAAAGACCACCGCTACTTAACAAGGACGGTGTTTTGATAACCGCTTTTGAATACATGTCGTAAAAAAACTTTTTTAGTAGTGAATACAAATAAACACAAATTGAGAGGTGGATTGTCGATTGGTGAGAGAAAATTCCCCTAAAGATGAAAATCGACTAATAAACTCAATTAAGTGTTAATCAAAATATTGGAAAGTTAATGACTTGTTAATATTAATTTATGAAATCTAAAAATAATTTAGTACGACTCGGTTTATTTTAAAACCCTAAAAAAGTTTCTTTGATTTTGTATTTTGAAATTGGATTTAAATAATATTATTTTAATGAGCAATGTTTAAACTAATTAAATTTTTAAAGGATCTTAGTTATAATTAATGACAACTAATTATCATTATTCTTGCTAATTTCTTGACTTTTTCTAACTTTCACTATATATTCTTATATTATTAACTCATAAGGAAGTCTAGATTAATCTCGAAAGAAGTTTCTAATGAAACTCATAAAAAAAATAACCTTTATTTAATTATTTTTTTCAGGAATAAATTTAATTTTCACTTGAAATATGTGTGTACATACATACATAAAGTCAACACCTATTTGTAATTCGATTGAGAGAACACAAGTTTCCTTTATTATGTCTAAATGTTTATTTGTAGGAATAATTGATATATGATATGTGTATCAAAATTCAAATATCCTCTTTTAAATTGATTGTTTGTTGAATATGCTAATAAAAATATGTATCTATATTATTTTTATACATGGTTGTTGTCACCATCTTTATTATGCTCCTAATGACCTATAATGTTGAGCTTTTCTTATTTAAAAGTAAGAGAAAATGATCAAGTATATAATTAACTATGAGAGAAAATTATAATTATAAGTATAAAAGGACAACCAATTAAAAATTATATGTGATTTATGAAGACATAAAGAAATAGTTTGTGTGTTCAATGTTAAATGTGTTCATAAAAAAATGCCTAGAACAAAAGGCATAATACTCCTTTAAGCAATCAAACACTTGACTATCAAATAAAAAGAAAGAAATTTGTGTCATTGTCTTTTGTTCATTCCTCTTGTATGCACCACGTGGTGGCATATAAAAAGAAAAGAAAAAAAAAATCCACATTAATATATGGACAAAAGAATTGTTGATGTTTATGTTGTCATGAATCAGCTACCACAAAATAAAATAAAGCACTAAGAGAAGGGACATGAATAATTTCAAATTACATTTTAATATCATTGTGGTAGTTCCTTTGCTAAATAGATGTAGAAATGTACCATAACTCTAGTACGAAACTCATTTTTATATCTAAATTCTAGACTCAAAATTTAATCATCATGAATCTTGATAGAAGTCAATTATGGATAACAAACAGAAATTCCAATGACAATCTTTCTCATTTCTTGCCTCTTTCCTTGTTCCATATTGTTCATGTACATAAAGTCCTTCCATCCTAAATGATAAGAGAACATAAATTTGAGTTGAAGATGCATTGTTATATATGGCTTTTTACAATGATATGGACTTAGAAAATTTATTGCATAAAAAAATCCTGCACAAAATGTTTCACAAAATTTAATATGTAACTAATCATAAATTGTTTGTAAGAATGATGGAAAATATTGTTCATCGCCTATCCATATAAAGTTGCATTTACAACACCTAAATGCACTTGTGCAATGTGATAGATGAGATAACCTCCCTCCTTCTTATCCTCTTCATTTTCTCAGGCTTTCTATTCATCAAAGTAGGATAATCAAATTTGCCTCTTCTCAGACCCACTTTGATCCTTTCATCGGTAAAAACCAAATTGGCAAAGCTTAAAGGTATGTAACCCACCATCTTCTCATAGTAGAATGTCAGTAACGCGTCTACTATCATTGTTATCATCTCCCTCTCTATCATTGGGGGTGCTACTTGAGCTTCCAGATCCCTCCACCTTTGGGCGTATTCTTTGAAAGATTCATGCTCCATCTTACACATTTTCTGTAGCTGCATTCTATCCAGAGCCATATCAAAATTGTACTGATACTTCCTAATGAAGGAAACCATTAGGTCCTTCCAAGAATGGACTAGGGAAGGTTCCAGATTAGTATACCAGGTGACGGATGCCCCAGTAAGACTTTCCTGGAAGAAATACATCAACAATTTTTCATTTTTCGAGTATGCCCCCATTTTCCTGTTGTACATCTTTAGGTGATTCTTAGGGCAAGTAGTCCCCTTGTACTTATCAAAATCCGACACCTTGAACTTCAGAGGGATAATGACGTCAGGCACTAGGCACAACTCTGCCATGTTAGCAAAAGCATAATCTTCGCCTCCTTTAATGGCCCTCAGCCTTTCCTCTATATAATCAAATTTCTCCCTTTCCACCATGGCAGGAGGGACTCTTCCCACCGCAAAATGCAATGGTTGGGGATATGGGCGATATTGAGGTCCCCCCAAAGTGTTTGGTAGGGGTTTTCCATCAAATGCTTGCCCCTCAGTGGCATATCCGAGGTGAGGCTCGAAGTCTGCTAGAGTGTGGTCTCAGGGTACTTCATGTGCCTCCCCCATGGGTTGAGAGACCTGTGCCTGACCAGATTGGGATTGTTGGCTCTCAATGAGTATGGGAGTGGAGTTATTGACGTTCTCATCGGGAGCGTGTGCAACATTGGGTGGTGTATAGTTGGGAGGCAAGCCATATGGTGGGAAAGAATGCCTATTCTGATCTTGCACAAAATAGGGGCCGCCCGTACTTCCTAACGTTTCGCCTCCCTGCCCTACCATATCCAAGACTAGAGGATTTACTTGATTAAGGCTAGATGGGTGAGTCGGGTCCACCTCAGTGGCGGTACTTGCGACAATGGTTGTAGCCGTGTTGACCTTCATGTCGGCCATTTGCTCTTTTCATACTTATCATGGCTTCCATCATTGTGGCCATTTGCTCATTTATGGCCTCCATGTCGGCCTTCATCTGCTCTTGCACCTCCTCTATTTCACTCATTACTCTAGCTTTGGCATGCGTTCGATAAGGGCATCGTAAAGCGCGTTCTTTCCTTTTAATTACAATGATTACAGTTTTGATTTCAAGGAATGAATGCAATAAGCAATGCAACTAATGTGAAAATAAAAATGAGCATAGATGTATGTGAATGATATATTGTTGAAGTATTGCAAATTTTACACAGGACATTCAGTAGAACATAGGGTCGAATTAATTCAGATTTTCATTAAAACAACATTGATCATTAAATCTTGTCAGAGTCAAAGTGAAACCGGAAATAACACATGGACATTAACAGTCCCTAATTTTTGTAAATTATTTAGCTTAACCATGTGTTGGCAGTAGACAAAGAAGCTATGTAAGCTCGATCCATCTTCTGCCCCAACTTTTGCAAGCTGGATACTTCCATACTTGGCCTTCACTTGATGAAAACCTCAAAAGCATGTGCTTGGTTCGACCCCATAATCCAAGGAATAAAAATTTTGATTGTCAATACTTCGACAACGTATCATAGAGATGAATGATTAAGGCATACTTATGCTATGCATGAAAAATGTAATTATGAGATTGGCATGAGATGCCCAAAAAACCATCCTTTCCTAGTTAACCATGTATTAGGTACCATTTTCAGTGATTCTCAAACATTTTTCAAGAGAAATGAGTGTATAATCCAAACATGGTTTGTTTATAGCTATCATCATGGTACCCAACACATGTGACTAAGAATGTGGTGTAACCTTCATTCTTCATTGTGACTTTCTTTTTGTTCTTTCTTTGTTTTTTTTTTTTTTTTTTTTGCAGAGGAAAATGCAAGGTTCATGCATGAGTGAACATGATATGCAAACGATGGAAATAGAGTATATGCAGTTGGCAGAACAAAAGCATGCTAAATGAAGGTGTATGATTATGTAGTGATTTATGCAAATGCAATACACAAATATGATAAATGATAAATGCAGGAATGATATGTCCATTATGATGCCATGAAGATATGCATGATGCGATCAAGGAACAAGCCAGAGTAAGTTTGCTATGTGCCCCCCTAATTTAGGAACCTAATGGAAAGGATCCAAAAGTCCCCTTCTAGTGACAACTTCCAAGGGTGGTTTCATGTAATTTTACTGGCTTCTAGAGATATCATCCTCTTAGGTAATACATTGTGGCGATAGGGACTATCAGAGACAATGCATCACTAAAAGAGGAAAACTCTAGATGAGGCTTCACTGTTATCAAGCGAGTCAGAGACCCAGCATGACCACAAATCGACTTCCACTCCTTATGGCTCATATAGACCCGGGTATAGGGCCTAATATCTCAACGTGTGTGCGAGGTGTGGGTGCCTATGTGTGCATAGAAAAAATATTTCTAACTATGAATGTAATAGATAGGCATACACACACCAAACACAATAACACAACAAAGGTTATATACAAATATGGACAAAACAAAAGATAAAAGGGAAAAGCGAACATAAATAAAGAAGAAGTCATGATAAAAGCATTGCACACTGATTGAATGGCCTAACTCTCTAACAAGTCCCCGATGGAGTCGCCAACTTTCGCAACCTACCCTTCAACGGGAGGGCGAGGCGAAATAGGAAAGTGTGTCTTCTCATGAAGAAAACGCATGTAGTTGCCACCAACGTTTACTCGAGGAAAATGTTAGAAAAACCATAAAGGGGTTTACAAATTTCAAAGAAAAGGGGTTCAGGAGTTGTTTACGCGTGGGGAAGGTATTAGCACCCCACGCATCCGTCACAAGGGACGACAACCTTTAATCGAGTGTGCAAAAACATGACTTCAAAATTATTTATTTTCCCTTTTTTATGTTTCTTTATTTTTTGGGGTCGACAAGGATGTTGCCCTTACTCCTACGTATCCTCAGGTGCGATAAGGAATTCTGGCCTACGTAGTTTTTTAAGTCCGAAGTTTGTGTGTTAAATTGATTTTATGTTTTTTGAAAGATTGATTTTAATTGCGAACAAAACTCGTTTAAGGCGTTGAACCTTGAAACGATCTTTTGATTTTTTTGAAAAGAGGAGAAAGTCGTTAAGGCGTTCGACCTTGAAACGATCTCAAGCGATATTTGATAAAAAGAAGAGGTTATGAGTTGGTTTTATCTTGGTTTTGTTTACTAATTCTCAATCTCTTCAAAAGATGACTTACGTAACTAATGATCGATTAAAATTTACTTTACAAAAGAAAAGAGATTTACCGATAATAGAAGAAGGAGATGAAGATACACAAAATAACAAAGAGGCGCCCTAAGGGCGCATAGATCGTATCCAAATCCTTAAAACAAAAACTAACCGGATGACAAACGAAGAACACCAAACAAAGAACGATGTAGAAGTTGTTTACAGTCGCGATTCGGTAGCGCCTCGGCCTTTTTTTTTCTTCTTTCTTCTTCTTCTTTCCCTCTTCTCTCAATATCCTTCAAACTAAACCTTGGAACCCTTTACTCAGCCTCCCTCACACCTATTTATAGCAAAAAAAGGCACTTGGTGGACTTGCAACTCGCTCAGGCGAGCTGTTGCTTTACTCCGAAGTAACCTTGCTCACCCAGGCAAGCAAGGATCCAAAGATCAACAAATGATAGTCCCCGGATGAAATTAGGGTATGACAGTGTCCAATGTTGGTTCTGCTTTATTGTTGGATGCATCAGCCATCAGACATAGGTTGGCTTCTTTTTCACTGTCCACATCAGACAAGGAATCGTCCAGGCCTCCCAAGTTCTCATAAGGCTCTTCTTCTTGGACTTGACAAATTTTTTCTTATCCTTTGACTTTTCAAGTTAGGACATTCTGACTTAAAATTCCCTGGCTTCTTGCACTCATAGCAGATGATTGGACTTTTCTTTTTCTTGTGGAATGATCTCCTAGACTATCGATTGAATCTAGGGGAGTTCTTATTTTTCCATATTTTTCTTATCTTTCTTGTGATCAGACTCATCTCATCATCTTCTTCATTAGATTCATCATCAACATTAGATTTTTCTTCAAAAGTGTCTGTTGGAAAAATGGCCTCAGTTATCTTAAGAAGGGGTGAATTAATTTCCCACTAACAAACTTTTAACCCTCCTTCTAAGTGATGGGCTCATAATGCAGAAGAAGAAGTAACAATCAATTTAATAATGTTCTTTAAACATGCAAGCCAAAATTGATTGCAATAAAATAAAAGAGATAAGGGAAAAGAGAAATGCAAACTCGATTTATACTGGTTTGACCACTTCTCGTGCCTACGTCCAGTCCTCAAGCAACCCACTTGAGATTTTCTACTCTCTTTGTAAAAATCCTTTTACAAAGTCTGAACCACACAGGGACAACCCTTCCCTTGTGTTCAGGAATCCTTATAACTTAAGAGACTCTCGGTCCCTTAATCAATCTCTTTGAATAAGAAGAAGAAGAAGAAGAATTCTCCCTTTAAGAGAAGGATATTAATATTGAAGTTCCTAGATGAACTCTTAATAGATTTGCATGTGTTTGCCCAAGAGTTGTTGAGAGAGCATTTGACAATGAAGTTCTCTTGAAATATCTCTCTTCCTTTTTGAAATCAAACACCCATATATATAGGCCCTTTGTGCCTTTTCAAAATGGTTTTGAAGAGATGTGTCTTTTCAAAAAAGCTTTTTCTGAATTTTTTCACTAGTAATCGATTACAGGTTTTTGGTAATCGATTACACTGTTATATTTTGAAGGGTCATGACTTTTGAATTTGAATTTCAAGAGTTCCATTGCTGGTAATCAATTACAAACATTTGGTAATCGATTACAGGTTCAAAATTCAAATTCAAAACCCTTTTTAACAGCTTTTTTTTCAAACTTGTCTACTGGTAATCGATTACACTGCCTGGTAATCAATTACCAGAGCCTTGCATGTCTTGGAAACACTTTGTTCTGAGGCAAGGCTTTGTTTGTTAAAGCAATCTTGTATTAATCTTGAAGCAATGCTTACCCTTTGTAGCAGCCTTGTTTGATTCTTCTTTGACATCATCAAAATTCATGTATTCATACATTCACACTTGTTAGACCAGCGACCTCTATAACTTAAGAGGGGGTGAATTAATATCCTACTAACAAACTTTTAACCCTCCTTCTAAGTGATAGGCTCAGAATGCAGAAGAAGAAGCAGCAATCAATTTAATAATGTTCTTTAAACATGCAAGATAAAATTGATTACAATAAAATAAAAGAGATAAGGGATGAGAGAAATGCAAACTTGATTTATACTGGTTCGGCCACTTCCCGTGCCTACATCTAGTCCTCAAGCAACCCACTTGAGATTTCCACTCTCTTTGTAAAATTCCTTTTACAAAGTCTGAACCACACAGGGACAACCCTTCCCTTGTGTTCAGGAATCCTTATAACTTAAGAGACCCTCGATCCCTTAATCAATCCTTACAACTAGCTTGTTATTTTTATGCTAACGCCATTCCCCAAAAGAAAGCGATCAAACTCGCAAATCTCAAGTTAGGTGAACCACCACCAAATATGATGTTGTGACTATGAACAAATACCTTCCATTTCTCACAATTAAAAAAAATATTTGTCTCAACACACTGCTTCAACACTATTTTCAAGTTGGGCTAGCACAAATCAAAAGAACTACCAAAGATGGAGAAGTCATCCAATGCAAAGCTTCAACTAAAACTTAGGAGGAGCCATAATAAAATTTTAAACATAAATCTAATATCTAATATAATAATACATATTTAAAATTTAAGTTATAATGTAAACACAAAGTTCATCATAACATAATACTAAAATACTTGTTTAAAAATTACCTTAAAGTGTTATTCAAGTCTTTAAGGTTATCCCATTTTAAATAACTCCTTCCTATTTCATCCACTTCATTTTGTAGATATTGAAAATTTTGAGAGTACTTTCGTATTCTAAATAATCATCAAATTCATTATATGTTACTCTAGGAACTTTGAAAATTTTCTATAATCACATTCTAAATAATCATCAAATTCATTTTACAATCAACAAGTCTTTTTTACTAAAAATCACCACAAAGAACAACAACAAAGCATGTACGCAAAATAAAGAAAATGTCAACTTGGTAACAACATACTAAAATAGAAGACATCATCTAAAGTCTAAAAAGGAAACCAACAGTAACGATGCCAAGTATCCTGTAAAACAATAAATAGAAAGCAATAAAAAAGGAGAAAGGAAGATAGGGAAAAACTAATTTCCCTCTTCGATGAAACGATCTTCGTAGTTAGATCCTCCTCTTCCTCAAAACCATCACTGCTACTACCATCATCCTCCTCCTCACTAGACTCCTCATAATCCTCACCAAGCTCCTCATCATTCTCTTCGAACTCCACTTCATCTTCACTCTCAGCATCTTCATTTCCTTTAGTAGCTTCCTCCATGACTTCATCCACAAGTGTAACCAAGTTTTGAAATAGTAATTGAACTTGCATCAAAGTCGTCTCCCAAAGGACTAGTGTATCCTCAAGCAATTAGGAATGAAAACTCAAGTTTGTAAAAAGCATTTATCAATTGGTTGTGTTGAATGCATAAAATATAAAGAAACTAGAATAAAAACAAATAAGGGAAGGACTAAGCAGAAACGATTGCAATATTGTTCTGAAATTGGTGGTTTAGACAGTCAGGGTTGGACTTGATTTCCCCCTTTTTTAATGCAAAAATCCCAATCAATCTAGTTATTCATGCAATTTATCTGCAATTCACAATTATATTCTTCTAAGAAGAATGAGAGTATTACATGAAATTAGGTTCAGTCTATCCAACCCCAATGATGAGGAGATTAGCTGCTCATAGCTTGATTACAATTCCCAAGATCAAGCATACAAATGTCTACTGAATCAAAGCTAAGAGCCCTAGGAACAGTACTCTCTATCTCAGAAAATTGTCATCTAAATCTCACCAAAATACCCCCTTAATTGCATCTCAGGTTTTTTATATTTTGATATAGGCTCAGGCCTGTCATGACCTCCTCACTTAAGCATGGGTAATGTAACACCCAAGTTTTCGATAAATACATACATATATATGTATATGTATTTTGAGTTTTTATAGTTAATTAAATTAAGTAAATATTTTGAGATGAGATATTGGGTTGAAATTGAGTTTTAATGATTAGTCATGTGGACAAGAAATTAATAGAGTTAAATAAATGAGAGAAAAAGGGTTTTGTTAATTAAAATAAGGGTTTCATAGTATTAAAAAATAGAGTAAAATGATGTTTTAGAAAATAAAGGGATGTTTTAATTGGTTATTTATTTAATAAAAGAGTAAAATAAAATTTCTTTTTATAAAATAATAAAGTAAAGAAAAATAGGATAAATGATAGGCTCAAAGTACTCAGGCATATAAATAGTCATTTCAACGCCAGAGTAGTTTTTATAAACCTACATACTCTCTGCTTTTTCTTCCTCTCAAATTTGTTCTCCCTTCTTCTTCTCCCAAAACTCTCTTTTTTTCGCATACACTCAAATTCGTCTCAGTAAAACTACGATCCTAGACTCATTAACTGTAGGATCATCATGAAATTTGGGCACCACCTTTGGAACTCAATTTCACACATTCCCATCGTTGGGATTTGGGAAATAGTGTCCCTGGAGAGATATATGCCCCTCGTATAGAGACAATGAAATTGAGGCTCCAATCGCTTCTCCTTCTCTCTAATGCTTGGAAACCCAAGCAGAGAAATCAAAGGAAAAGCTTGAGGAATCTTAGGAAACCACTAGAGATGTTACTATCGTTGTCGAACTACACATGTGAGCCCGCTTAGAGGTAAGGGATGAGTTACTCACGCTTGAGGATTAGAATGAACATGTATAGGGATCCCTAGAGGATCAATTTTGGGTTATTTTGGGCTGTTTTATGATATTCAATTTTGTTCTCTTGCTTTTAATCACAAAATGATTGTGTTTGATGGATCAATTGATGTCCCGATGCAAAATTATTGTGTTCTATTCCCTTGTTTTGTGCTTTAAAAATTTATCTATGATTATAATGTGTGTCTTTCTCTTGTTTTTCGTACCTATAAATTGTATGTTTGATTGCTTTATTATTGTAAATTGAGTGCGCTTTCAGTATATTTGTGTCATGAGATATCTATTTGATTTGAATATATTATTGTTCAATTAACTGCCAACAACCTTTGTATATTGCTTATTAATGATACAACGTGGATGTGCAGGTTGCGCTTTGCTCTTGAATCAATTGGATAATCATAAAGCTATATAAAGAATAGGACAAGATTTACTAGATTAGCATAAAAATTAGATTGTTGGAAACATTCTTTGTCATGCTTTGGTCTCATAAGCTTATTACGTGTTGATGATTATAACACATATATCTATATGAATTGCTAAAATAAATTAGGAATTAATAGTTTAAATAATCAAAATTAAATTGAAGGAAATTAATATATTAAGATTCAACGATAAATACTTTTAATGCATTTTTAGTTTAATTATTTATTAACTCTTTAATTGAAAATAATATAGTTTGATTTAATATAAACATGTTTTGTGCCATGTAAATATTAATATTGTATGATGTGTATATGATTAATGAGGTGTGATAACATGTTACTTTGGGATTATAACATTGTGATTGAGATTGAGTGTATGTGATAAACTGAGTATGTGTTGAATTGTAAGGTACATGTGTATTGAAATGTTGTATGCATTGAGTTGTGAACTGTGAATTGTACAATCACACAACTGTAAGACCCTAATGGACTTTTTGGAGTCTAGGCCTTGGGGGTAAATACACTCAATTTGAGTGCTCCTTTAAGCATGTGTCGATCCCACATGGTTGGAGCATTCTTGCACAACAGCGTGACCCAGATTGGCATCCCCATGATTTCACCTATTGAGAGTGATCTGACTTACCAGTGTGTGGTTTGTCTTGTCATGTACTCCTGGGTGTCCAACGAGGTTTTTCACTGACATGGTACTACATTGCATCTAGGATTGAGTCTTAGTATATATGTTACATAATGCTTGTGTATTGATCATTATTGACTGGTTGAGTGATATTGTATTTTGATCCTTGAGTACATGAATGATGTGAAAATATGCGAGACGTGTTGTGTTGAGACGTGATGTTATATGATAAGTGGTGGAATGACATGAGTTGTGTTTAAGTAAGTTGTATTTCATTTATATGATATGTATATCTACATGTTGTCTTGTTTCTCTCTATTATCTTGGAATGTGATAACCCACTCCCTCTATGGTTTTTGTGTTTGGATCGTGTGATGATCTCAAACCTTGTGTTCGTGGGAGTAGATGGTTAGGTGGATAGCTATAGAGAACCTCATGCTAGAGGACACTAGGACATCGTGCTCTGATAGGATGTGACATCAAGGCTTAAGGTTTTATGTTGTTTTTATCATATGCTAGTTTGAGATATGTAGTTGAGCACGATTTACTTCTATGTTTCTCATTGGAATTTTAGTTGTAATATAGGTACAATCTTTGTTTGGAGTCGGAACATGCTTTTATATTCTTACCAATAAGTTTTAACTTGGTTAATTGGTGAATATGAACATTTTACTCCATTGAGAAGTTTTATATGGAGTTGTGAAGTAAATCTTTTTAAATTACTTCCATTATTCTATGTTTCCTTTCACTTTATATATGTCGGGGTAGAGGGTGTCACAGGTAACATCTCGCTTGAGTTATGCCTTCTAATCTAGAATGTCAGGCTTAAGCAAGGTCCTTGTGACCTTTATTTGCTTTGCTTGCCTCGCTTAAGCACCTTGAAGGTTGGGCTTAAGCGAGGGCCTTTAGTGAATCCAAGGTTGCTCACTAACTTGGCTCACTTAGGAGCATAGCATGTCACGCTTAAGCGAGCTTGACTTCATCATTCATCTTTAAGATTCTTCTCACTCAAGCATTGAGGAAGGCTTGCTTGAATGAGGCATGTCAATGTCTCCTCCATATGATTCTATCTTGGCTCATTTAAGCACACAACAAGCTACGCTTAAGCGAGCATAACTCAACTTGTGCTTCTGACTCAATTTCCTGTAAAAACTCCACAAAAATATCAAAAAGTTCTAAAAACTTTAAGAAATTATTGTAGGTGGCTAAGTTAACAACACCATCATTGCAGATGGCTATGGAGTCACAAGCTTGCAATTATTTATGTAGTATCCATCAATATGAAAAAGAATAAGAGATAAAAAATAGCCACAAGCAACGCTAATGTCTAGCTTGAAAACTAAGGGTGAACACGTGTACAATTGAGGATGAATTCTAGCGGTCTGAGCATGAAGGTGTTAGAGTTTTATGGTCTTAGTTCCTTTGTCCTACATCGCTTGGTTTGTAAAACTTGTGTCTCATTAGTGTTATATATAAAGACACCTTGTAAGCTTTGAAATGGGCAAGTAATAAGAAAGTTTTCTTTGTATCTTCTCTCTCTTCTCCTTATTCCTTTCTCTTCTTCTTATTACTCTATACTAAAAACTGGTATCAAGAGCTTTTGGTTACTCCACGGAATTTCCTTAGTTTAGAGGAATTAGTGGGAGTCTTCTCAGTTTAGAGGAGCCAGTGAGAGCAATGGAAATAGAATAGGGGAAGGTGAAGATCGAGAAGTTCGATGGCAGAGATTTCAGCTTTTGGAAGATGCAAATAGAGGATTATCTATATCAGAAGAAGTTGTATCAACCCTTATCAGGGGATAAGCCAGATGACATGAAGCAAGAAGAATGAAACTTGCTAGATCGACAGGCTCTTGGTGTGATCAGATTGACATTAGCCAAGAACATCACGTTCAACATCGTAAACAAGAAGACTACTGCAGGCTTAATGAAGGTGTTATCAGATATGTACGAGAAGCCATCAGCAGCCAACAAAGTATACTTGATGCATCGGTTGTTCAACCTCAAGATGGGAGAAGGTATCTCTGTAACTGATCATATTAATGAATTTAATACTATTCTTGCCCAGTTGGAGTCAGTGTAGAATAAATTTGAGGATGAGGTGAAGGCATTGATTATATTGTCATCACTACCAGATAGTTGGGCTGCAACTGTTACTGTAGTTAGTAGTTCTACAAGGGAGAACACATTAAAGCTTAGTGACATCCATGACTTGATCTTAAGCGAAGATGTTCGCAAGAGAGATTCAGGAGAATCTTCTAGTCATGTTTCTAATTTAGCATTGAATACTGAAGGCAAAGGAAGGACTACCCAGAAGGGTCAGAATGGTCGAGGCAGATCAAAGTCAAGAGGGAAAGGTCAGACAAAATTTCGAAGTGACATTTTCTGGTGGAATTATCTGCTGGAATTGTGACAAGAGAGGTCACTTTACCAATCAGTGCAAGGCACCAAAGAAGAACAAGACTCACAAAAATAAGAAGTGTGATGATGATGAATCCGCAAATGCAGCAACTGATGAATTTGATGATGCATTAATTTGCAGTTTGGATAGTCCTGTTGATTCATGGGTTATGGACTCAGGTGCGTCATTCGACACCACTCCCTCTAAATATTTATTGTCTAACTATATTTCTGGAAGGTTTAGGAAAGTTTACCTTGCAGATGGAAAATCTCTTAACATTTTCCGAAGAGGTGATATCGACATCAAGACCTCCAGTGGATCCTTATGGACATTGCATAATGTTATACATATTCCTGCCTTAAAGAGAAATTTAATATCTATAGGGCAGTTGGATGATGAGGGGCATTACACCACTTTTAGAGATGGAGCTTGGAAGGTAACAAAAGGAAATCTCGTTGTGGCTCGCGGAAAGAAGCGATGATCTCTTTACATGATTGCAGATGAGGATATGGTAGCAGTTACTGAGGCTGTCAATAATTCAACCCTATGGCATCAAAGACTTGGACATATGAGTGAAAAAGGAATGAAGCTTATGTCAGCAAAGGGTAAGCTATCAAGCATGAAGCATGTAGATGTTGGTGTTTGTGAACACTGTATCTTTGGAAAGCAGAAAAAGGTTAGCTTCTCAAGGGCAGGGAAGACTCCTAAAGTTGAAAAGCTAGAATTGGTGCACACAGATGTTTGGGAGACAGCCCTAGTGAAATCTGTTGGAAACTCACGCTATTATGTCACCTTTATCGACGACTCTACCAGAAATTTATGGGTTTATTTTCTTAAAAATAAATCTGATGTGTTTTCTATGTTTAAAAGGTAGAAAACAGAAGTTGAAAATCAGACAAGTCTAAAGGTTAAAAGTCTGAAATCTGACAATGGCGGGGAGTATGATAGTTAGGAGTTTAAGGACTTCTGTTCAGAATATAGGATCAGAATGATTAAGACAATACCAGGAACACTTGAGCAAAACGGTGTTGCAGAAAGGATGAATAGAACCTTGAACGAGAGAGCGAGGTGTATACGGATCCAATCTGGCTTGCCTAAAGCATTCTGGGCAGAAGCAATAAACACAACAGCATATCTCATTAATAGAGGACCATCAATTCCTTTGAATTATCAACTGCCCGAAGAAGTATGGTCTGGAAAGGAGGTAAAACTTTCACATTTGAAAATTTTTGGTTGTGTTTCATATAAACTAATAGACTCTAATAGTAGAGATAAATTGGATCCGAAGGCAAGGAAGTGTTATTTTATTGGTTATGGATCTGACATGTATGGCTACAAGTTTTGGGATGACAAAAACAAGAAAGTTATCAGAAGCAGAAATGTCACTTTTAATGAGATCTTATTCTATAAGGACAAATTTTCTACAAAATCTACATGTGCAGGTAAACTGTCAGAAATTTCTGAGAAAGCAACACTTGAAGAAATTTTAGAAAGTAATGTAGTCAATAGAAACCAGAGTACAGGCGTAGAGGTTGAGTCAGAACCAAAACCATCAACTCCTCCAAGAAGATCTAGCAGAATTTCAGTACCACCAGATAGGTATTCCCCTTCATTGCATTATTTGTTGTTAACTGATGCTGGTGAACCAGAATGTTTCAGTGAGGCTACGCAGGGGAATGACTCTATTGAGTGAGAGCTAACAATGAAAGATGAGATGACATCCCTTCATAAGAATAAGACGTGGTCTTTAATTAAATTGCCAAAAGGAAAGAAAGCTTTACAGAATAAGTGGGTCTATAGGCTAAAGGAAGAATCTGACGGTAAAAGAAGATACAAGGCGATACTTATGGTGAAAGGGTTTCAACAGAAACAAGGAATTGATTTCACAGAGATCTTCTCTCCATTTGTAAAGATGACTACCATCAGAGTTATTCTGAGTATTGCAGTTGCAGAGAATCTTCACTTGGAGCAGTTAGATGTTAAAAGTGCATTCTTGCATGGGGATTTAGAGGAAGGCATTTATATGACCCAACCAGAAGGTTTTGAAGTGCCAGGCAAGGAGAATCTTGTGTGCAAGCTTCATAAAAGTTTATATGGCTTGAAACAAGCACTGAGGCAGTGGTACAAAAAGTTTAATGAGTTTATGAGCAACTCAGGATTCAACAGATGTGACAAGGACCATTGCTGCTACATTAAGAAATATACTAATAGATATGTTATCCTTGTCATGTATGTTGATGACATGTTGATTGCAAAATCTAGTATGGCAGAAATTAACAGGTTGAAGCAGCAGTTGGCAGAAAACTTTGAAATGAAGGATCTTGGTCCAGCTAAACAAATCCTTGGTATGCAAATTCTTAGAAACAGATTAGAAGGAATTTTGAAGCTGTCTCAGGAGAAATATATACACAAGTTGCTTGACAGGTTTTACCTTGAAGATTCTAAGACCAGGAATACCCCTTTGGGGTCTCATTTGAAGTTTTCAAAGAAGCAATCTTTGCAGACAGATGAAGAAAAATGTTACATGTCAAGAGTATCATATGCATCAACAGTCGGGAGTTTGATGTATGTTATGGTGTGTACCAGACCTGACATAGCACATGCAGTGGGAGTTGTCAGTAGGTTCCTATCAAATCCAACAAAGGAGAATTGGGAAGGCGTAAAGTGGATACTCAGATATCTGAAGGGTACCTCCGGGATGTGTTTGTGCTTTAGAAAAGACAATCTCACTTTACAGGGATTTTCAGATGCAGACTTGGGAGGAGATTTTGATACCAAGAAAAGCACCATAGGCTACATTTTTACTTTGGGAAGTACTGTTGTGAGTTGGAAGTCTAAACTTCAACATAGAGTTGCTCTCTCAACCACGGAAGCCGAGTACATAGCTATCTCAGAAGCAACCAAGGAGATGATTCGACTAAAGAATTTTCTCAATAAATTAGGGAAAGAACAAGATATTGCTTCAATGTTCAATGACAGTCAAAGTGCTATAAGTCTTGCTAAGAATCCAGTCTTCCATTCTAGATGCAAGCATATTCAATTAAAATATCATTTTATCAGGGAGTTGATAAATGATGGAGACTTATCTTTGCTAAAGATCTTAGGATCTGAGAATCCAGTAGATATGTTGACTTAAGCTATTACAACTGACAAGCTGAGGCTTTGCATTGCCTCAGTCAGTCTTCGAGGATAATTAAAGATGAAGGCGCTACACTAGGTAAAGAGTCGATGAACTCATTGCTTACAAGGAGTTGCTAGAGTTTGGAACTTGGACCCCAAGTAAGAGAATTGTTAGAGTTATGGTCTTAGTTCCTTTGTCTCACATCGCTTGGTTTGTAAAATTTGTGTCTCATTAGTGTTATATATAGAGACACCTTGTAAGCTTTAAAATGGGCAAGTAATAAGAAAGTTTTCTTTGTGTCTTCTCTCTCTTCTCCTTATTCCTTTCTCTTCTTCTTATTGCTTTATACTAAAAGAAGGATGATGGATTCAATGTGGCAATGATGAGATCTAGTGGTGTCCACTTTTAAGGAACCCAGTGCTCAAGTTAGTTAGAGAAGATGTGGAGTGTAACAATGAGGATTAGCTCCATACATTGTAGGAAAATTTTCCTTATATATGAGTACTTTTGGTAAGAAAGTTGTTACGTCTTTACAATGCATGTGGCCTACATGGAACCTTGTCAAAGGTCACGAAGGATATCTAATGATGTAAAAGTTGCCCAATCAACCTATGAAGGTAAGCTTGAAAGGTGGTCATGATGTAGGTCAAGCATGTAAGAGGTCCTAAATTATCAAGTTAAAAGGATTTTCATGAGAGATTGTAGAAGTAATATCAATGTTGTATTCTTACAAGGTAGGAATGCATGCTAATGAAGGGTGAAGAACAATAGGTCGAAGGTTAATCTAGCTAGAACAAAAACCAATATTGATATAGGATTATCATTGTAATTCTACTTTTATTGATTAAGTCTTGGTGATTACTGTAAGACACAAGAAAATACAAGAAGAGTGATTGAATTGTGTTTTGAAAGATTTTCAATTGGTTAATATATGTTATTAAAAATTTGTTCATTTTATTTTAAAAAAAAACTATAAAAATTGAATTTAACAATCAAACAAGTCATTTTGATATATGATATTTTAGACTCTCTTAAAAATTGAATTCTTAATTACCTCAAAATCATCCATATCTAAACACACTTTATGGTTAGCATCCAACATAATTTTTTTCTCTCCTCACGAATTATGTTAAATACTGGTTTATAGCAAAGAAAGAGAAAGTATAAAGGTTGTCTAGAGGGAAAAGTTGAGATCTATCTTGTTTTGACGTTTATTTTAGTTTAAGTCTACTTTTGGAACTTCTAGTTTAAATTATGTATATATATTTTTTATTTTTCAATCTTTTGAACAAATTTTTAAAATTAAATAAATACAATCTCTATTTTTTAAAACTAATTTGTTTAACAATATGCATTTTGGATAGTTAGAATTCGACATTTTTAAATCCATTTAAATGTGGATTTTTTAGTAACATATACTAAAACAATAGTTTCCTCAATATGTTTCTACACACTTTTGAGTAGATGTTACCGCACTAGTTCTAATAAGGTATTATAGTCCTTGTTCGAAAAACGAACTTTAAGCTTGAAAACAAAAACAAAAAAATAAATCCAAAAAAAGGACTCAGAAAATCATGACTTGACTTGAGATCTCTTAAACACAAGAAAAGAAACATAAATATTGGCAATTAATAAAAACAAGACTCTTGTAACCTTTGAAGTTTGAAATCTAAACCTTAAACAAAAGTCTAAACTGGGGACTAAAGGCAAGTTAAATTGAGCCGAGTCACTTAGACTCGCGGGAAAATATTAACAGGTTATACGTTAACGGGTTTGAAAAACTTCAAAATATAGACAAGGAGGTCATAAATTCAAAGTATTAATATTTTTGGACAAATATGTCATTTAACTTAAAGGACAATTATCAGACAGAACATCATTGGACAAATAACTGAGTTACAGGATAATTTTTTACATTATACTTTATTTAGTGGTTAATGCACAGTATAAGTAATTTTGTGTTGTATCTTATTTTATGTGCTTATGTACGGGACAAAATAGTATAAATTTTACTATAAAATCCTAAATGCATTTGCAGCACCTTAACAACACAACAAAGGAGAGACACCTCCACGGTGGAGGCACGACCCCTAACACCACCGGGCACAGGGACTGGCGGCGCTAGGTTGCCATAGGGTCACGGCGATGGCGACATGGCGGCACGATGAGGCCTCGTCAAAGTTGGCAAAAAAAACATAGTGAGAAGGAGGAAGATGATGATAAGAATATTTAAATAAATTAACAATGAAAAGAAAGAAATAATGAGCAAGAAGGAAACAACAACACTCCATACGACTCTCATCAACAACCAAGGTGCCCATGTCGGTGGTAGAGATGGTCCTCATCGGCGACCAAGGTACGACGTCTGGAGGGGGGGATGTTTAGAGAAGGAGGCGCCTATGGAAAAAGAAAAAAAATGAGATAATGAAAAGTCAGAAAAATAGGAATAGTATTGTATTTTTACTTTAGTTAGACCCTAGACAAAAAGTTATATGAGATTAAATGAGTTATATGTTTTTAGATATTTGTCCAGTTCATCATTATTTATATTTGTACTATCCCTCAGTCATTTTTTAAATTAAACGTAGGACAAATATTTTTGTGTTGTCATGTCCCTTATTTTTTAGCCAATCAAACGCTCCCTTGGACATGTTCCTCACATAAATGCACATAAATCTCTTTTCTTTTTTATAATTAATGTAGTATTTTTCCGCTTATGATAGGAGTATATATTTTTAAATTAAAATAAAACAAATAATTACAAAATTTAATATAATTATTTCATTATTAAATATTTCTTATTAAAATTATATATATTTAATTCATATGCAGATGCGAATATGCTTATAAAGATAATAATTTTAAAACAAATGTTTACATAAACTAAAATAATGCAAGACATGTGTGAATTTAAAATTATTTGAATATGAACTAATTTTGATAATGATTTTTATATATTTTTTTAATATTTATATACATATCCTCTAATATATAATTATACTAAATTTAAAATGATTAAAAAATACATGGAAAATCATAATCAAAATAAAAATAAACAAATTATATATTGTAAACTTAACACTTGTGCATGGCTAAGGTTATTATACTAGTTCTAATAAATTTAAGAGTTTGCACTATTTTCCATAAGGTAAAAGGTATTGCTAGCTATCTAACATACAGATCAACTTGTTAGAAATGTTTATCGCTCTGCCCGTTCCCGTTCCACTAATCCGTATGTAAGTTAGTTTTGAGACATTTAGGTTTAGAAAGTTAATGTAATGTATTTTGACTAGTTTGATTAATTGTACTTCGGTCATTAACTACAATTAACCTAGTCCAAATTCTAATATATTTATAATTTACTATACATAATTTTCATATATATATATATATATATATATATATATATATATATATATATATATATATATATATATATAATGTCAATATTATTATATTATAATCGCAAATCAAATTAACACAATTTGTCCCATATATTTTAAGTATTAATTAGGTCTAGTTGGAGTTAAAATAAATAACTATTAAAATTTCAAGTCAAATAGGATTAAAGATGAACTTATCCCACAACAGTCCTACAACCTACCCTCCGATTATCTTAAGAAACATATTAAATAAGGTACAAAACTTGTTCTTTTTAAAAGAAAATGTCAAAAATTGGATGAACATTATTTAATCAAATTTTAAATATTAGAAGAGACTATAGAGCTGAAGTAAAACAATGTTTGGGGATTTAGCTCATTGTATAGCGCTGGCTTCTTGTGCGGTTGCAGGTATTGATACCCCACATCTCCTTGGTGCTTTTTATTTTGCTTTATCTTAGTGACATACGAATTCAAGTTTTTACGCTATGTGATGTGGAGTTTTTCTTTGTTATGGTTCCTCCTAATTTTGACGTTGTCAGGAATGGGGAATTTTTCTCTGAGCCCTACTTCTAAGCCTTTTTCACTACCAAATCTCACAAAATTCGCTTGGTTTTGGTGACATTAATTATAGGTTTGACACTATCAGCAATGGGGAGTTTCTCTTTAAGGAACTTGCATTCTTCTTTAAGAGATATTTCAATTCTATTGTTGTCTCTCCTTAGACAATACGAATAATATGGTTTTTATTTTTTTTATTGGTTTTTAAAAGAAGCCAAAGCATTTTTTATTGAGAATAATCTTAGTTAAATCGAATAGAATTAAATAAAATTATTCCTCCAAATATTTAATATAATTATATACATATGACTTAAATTTGAAATCATATTCTAATATTATATTTAGAAAAAAAAAACATTTTGATCGAGAAACATTCCAAGGTCATGCAATAGTATGAATATTTAAAATAATATTTTATTTATCAATGGGTTAACACATTTAGTCGAATCTTCTATTTGCACTGGCTATGACTTAGATTCAATTCTTAGTTTTTTTCTATTGCCAGGCGATATGTAAATTTCACTACAAATGTTTAATAAAATTGGTAGTTTTTTCTTGCCATGTAAGTAGAAGTGTCTTTCTCTAACATAACTTTTTCTAAAATATATATATATATATATATTATTTTCTTTACTAAAGTGTGACATGGTAAAAGTATAGAACGTGATTAGTGGCAGACCCAAGTTAAACGGGAGGGGATGCACTTATTATGAGAAACATAAGATTATATTAGTGTATTGTTTTTTTTTCCACCCCTGTTTTAATAATTTAATCTCGTTGTCTTCAATTTTTTACTTATTGTGAATATTTATCTCTTAGTGATAATTTTTTCTTATATTTTGCTCCTTTTATATTTTATTTAATTGGATATTTCACTCTATTTTATATTCTTTCATATGTATAATAATAAATATTATTTTTTAAATTGATAATAGTTTAATTTCAGCATCTTTATATATATATATATATATAAGTATTTTACTCTGTTTCGGTGGCGTTCATGAAGAGTTTTTCTCGAAGCCCGCCGGCGCCTAGGAAAATCTTTAGCTTTTTCATCGTAAATCTGAGTGAGTTACGCTAAACTGCTACGGCCACTGGCCAATGGTAGATGAAATAAGAAATATTTGACATTCCGTTTCTTTGAAAATTATTGTATGCTTATCTTATTATATTTACACTCTATTTTTGTTTACATTCCATAATTTTGTTTATGTATTACTATTTCGTATTTCTCTCATGATTTTTATCTTTCAATATTAAGGTGTTTATTTTAAGAATAGTTTTAGTCTTGAAAATAAGATTTTCTGAAATGATATCAAAAACCTTTTAGGTCACGTTTGATATCCTTAATAGATTTAAAAAATTATTACAAAATAAAAATATTTTAAAAAATTAATAAAATTTCTTTTCTTTCTTATTAATCGTTATTATTTTATAATACATGAATAATGAATTAATAATTCTTATAAGAATAAATTATACCCAACTTCCTCCATGATTCTGATTTGGTGAGGATGATTTTAAAAAAGTTGGAAAACAAATTTTAAATGAAAATATTTCTTCAAATCTCAACAAACGCATAGAAATGTTTTCTTTATTTACCACGATATTCCGATCCAAACTTTTGAAAATTGAAACTCCAAAACTCCAGTGAACTTAGACGAGGTCCCACCATAAACTATGACCTAACTAAGCTTATAATTTTTGGGAGTTTACTCTTATAAGGGGAGTAAATATAAAATAAGAAATCTAAGTATTTTATGAAAAAGTAACAGTCAATATTGTAATATATTTATATTTGGAGTAAATAATGTATGTACAGAAAATGTAAATGATCATACTTCAGTTAATTACAAATCTGTATGTATAAATTTATTAATTTTATAATAATTACTTAAAAGTTTTAACAATAATAATTTTATCATTTGATATTATAATTTTTTATAATAAGAATATATTAAAATTAAACTCTATAATTTATTATAAGTATAATTTTTTACATAATCACAAGTATCTCCGGTTTTAATTTAAAATTTAACTCTATCACATGTTTGTATTTAGAGTGGGTTGCTTATAGTGTGTTTTTTTAGATGACAGGTATTTTTTATTATATATAATTATGTTTGAGTCGCTATAGATATAGGTTTTCCTCTAAGTATTTAATATTGTCGTATATTCAAAACTTAAATTTGAGACATCTAATTATATTGTAGGTAGTTGATTCACCTGTTTGATGGTTATTTATAATTATTTATTGAAATAATAAAAATAAAAAAAAATATTTAAATTAAAGTATAATGTACAGCATATAAGATTTTATCCTATTTTTTCTCATTTTCTCCCCTCCCGGGACCAAACATAAGCTTACTGACTTTAGAGCATGTGGATTTTGTATATTTAGTCTCTATTTACAAACCAAGAAACCCCCTCAACATTAATTTAGACAAAGAGAAAACAAAGGTTCGGCTCCACGGAGACGTAGGGGAGTTGGAAACGTGTGGCATCATTTCTGCGTATCTTCCAGAAGCCCACCCTACCCTACCCAACATCTCAAACAATCCAAAGGGAATAAAATAAGACTAATAAACCATCCCTCTCTTCTAGAATCATGTAAATAAAAATGTCCCATAACTTGGCCTGTCACTATCACTATTTTTTTGTCATTTTCATTTGTGTGCCAATAAATATAATAACAATCATGTTGATCTAGATATATTTCACACCCAAAACCCCCAATCTTGGAGTTATTCAAGTCTCACAAAGCTCTCTCAAATCTAAATTCTTCAAGTGCTCCTCCTAGCTCAAATTAAAGGTTTTTGAAGCTCACAAGCAAAAATTTGTGACATGGGTATTGTGAATAAGGCTCGTGTGTTGGTGGTGTTGGTAATCTTGATTGCTTCATCAGTGGCAGAGAAGCCTTCTGTTGTGGAAGCAAGGACACTTTCCTTAACATCATCTCATCAAGGTGAACAAAAGTTTCATAATTAGTCTCCCTCTCTTTTATCTAGTGGTATGGTTGCTGATTTTGTGTGATGAAATTTCAGGGTACTCGAAATTTTTTGCCACGCTTGGACTTGTTTGCAAGTGTTGTGACGGGGTTGGAGGTGCCTGCACAAGCACGTGGACAGAGTCTTGCTCTAACCTTCAGTGTTCCCCTTGGAAATCACACTCATGAAAAGTCTCCTAGATTTTTCTTGTTTTTATTTGCATACATATTCTTTAGGAGATATTGTAGAAATTAACTCTTCAATCTGATTTGTGTTCTATGTATTGTAAATTTTGTGTATAGTTCTGCTAAAATTTGGGATGTATTTGTCAAGAGCAATAGCAAATAGAAGTCTAACTACCACATCTCCACTGTGGCCTTACTATTCGTTAATCATTGGGACGATGGCTTGATGGGAAAATGGCAGTGTCAAGAGTTTAAATTTATAAGGGTAACTAGGAAGTTGTGGGTACTAATACACTATACCGCATAATGACAAAGGGAACCAGCAAAAACTTTTGAACAATCCTCGCCTAATACACCGTTAAAAATGGGTGAAGAGTCTTAAGAATATTAAATCTCGGACTGAATAATTACGATTATTGTTAATAAAAGAAAATTTTCTAAACAAATGTTATTTCAATATTGTAAAATGAAAAGATAAAGAATTGTATTTTTTTGGGGTTAAACTGATATGCGAGTTTTTATATTTTTTGTAAAATTTTTAATTAGATCATTGAACTTTTTTTTAATTGAATTTCTAAATTTTTATTTATTTATTTTTTCCAATTAGGTCCCTATCTAATTGTCGTCTTGAAAAACTAATTACAAACACTTAATTAGAGGTGTAACCAGTGAATTGGTGTTTTTAGGGTGTGTTATAATATAACTAAGAGACTTGTGAAAAAATATATAGGTTGAACTCACCTACGGAGATACATAAATGTGGTTGTTGAAACTTGTGATTCTTTAATACATTTTAGTGTCTGTTTAATTCTTACTTCTTATATGTACGTTATATACTCGTTATAGGAACTTATAGGTCTATGTATGCATGTAGTGTGGTGTTTTGCCTTGATTGCATAGAAAGTATGATTTTGTTTTTTGATTCCTTGTTTGTAGCGATGCTAATGCCTTATAGTTCAATGACCTATATCAAGATATATTTCATAAGGAATACTATTTTGATCGTACCTTTCGATTCTAGTACAACCCATTTCTTTGTGTTGCATACTTAAGTCAAGTGGTTTTATTTTACTTGTAAGTCCTAGCATAATTCATTCCCTATGCTATGTGTTTGTGCTAAACAATTTGCCTCTTGATGATTCCGTCACAATCAAGCGATTATCGATATCTCCATATGTGTGTACTATATAGTCATGTTTTCATCTCTAAAATTCATTTGAATATTTGTTGTTGATTCTGAATGGATAATCCTTCTTGATTTACATTATTGTCTCCTAGCTAATCAGGTGTTAGCCTTATTGTGCGCTAGTTATCTTCCAACCACGCCTTGTTAAACTGTTTAGTAAACTTATCGTGTCATTGTATCTGTCACTAGTAGAGAGAGACTTTCGCCTTTGGTAATCATGTTAAAGTGTTTCAAGAGGAAATACCCGAGTACACATGATCCTTGTTACCCGTAGACGGAAGTCAAGATTAGTAAGTCCTCTACCTATGTTCCTTGAGAATGTGCTTAGTTTATCACCTAAGTGCGAGATTGAGAATCTAGTAGGTCTAGTACCCATAGAAAACTATAATCATAGCTCCTGGGGGATGTCTAGTATAGATTTGTTAAGCGTAGTTAGGAAAGTTATGAGGAGTAGTTAGAAAGCTTAGAGTGAAACCTTGAGGGGAGTGTAAGGTCGTTAGTAGGGCGTTGTTGGCTGCGTATATAGAGGCTCGAGAGTGAGCATTCTTGCATAAGGTAGATGGCCTAAAGGATTAGTGATGATAGTCATATGTTTAGTGAGATAGATCTTAGTTCTCCTTGCTTATTGATCTGGGAAAAGTCTGAGGATGCTCTGAGGACTACCTTAGGACTCGTCATAGTCTCTATGTGTACTTGATCATGTCTTGACATGCAAGGTTATCAATATCGAGAGTCTACACAGACTCGTGAGAGTTTCTACGAGTCAACTCGTAGAATCGACTCGTAGACTCGCAAGAGTCTACTTCGTAAAAAAAAGATATGGATAATAAGTAAATATATTCAAAATGCACCAATTTGCAAACAAATGACAATAAGCTCATAGTTCATACTTCATATTAGTCTATTACAAAACACAACAACTGACCCTACAATGTTGGAGTTGGATCAATCTTGTTACTGAAATTCAACAGAATTATATTTTTCATATGTGAGGAGATGGAAAATGAAAAAGAGAAGACAAAATGAAACTTTAAAAACACCAAGAAAAGGTATAATTTCTTAACTTTCTCATATTTAAAATTTGCTTGTGTATTATTTTAAGTTTTAACTATTTCTAATATAGCATATTTGATATCTATTTTAAGCTTTTGATCTAGATAATTTAATTTTCGTGGAACCTAATGATGATGCACAATCTGAGGAAGACCTTGATGATGATGATGGAGATGGAGATGGTGATGAAAGTGATGATATTCATGGAGATGATCCTATTAGAGGATTGGACATGCTTCTTTGAAAACATTTGTGCTTTTTTAATTATTTAAATGCTTTAATTTTGAACACTTATGCATGGTTGTCAAACTCTAGAGTCAACTCGTAGACTCTTACGAGTTTACACGAGTCCACTCCGAGTCCACGAGTCTGCTAAAAAACGAGTTTGCTTCCGAGTCAACTCGCGGGACTGAAGTAAACTCTTAAACTTGTAAGAGTCTACGAGTTGACTCTAGAGTTTGACGACCATGTTGACATGATCGATGCCCTGTGTGTTCATGGGATGCATGGACAGGATCTCCCACCTTGAGTTAGATGTGGTGGTGAGCCTTGTGTTACGTGTTGTAGTGTGTTCCAAGTTAGGCTGAAGTATGTGGAGTATCTTAAGGATGTTGTAAACTCTTGGGGATCACCTTTTGTGCTAGGCGTCTTAATATGTGTTTTAGTTAGATGATGATAGCCCTTAAAGTATGCTATGTCTAGATGAGAGGTAGCTATAGATCCTTCTCAGGTAGAAGTTTCTTTGGGATGAGAGGGAACCTAAGATTAAGATTAGACACCCCTAAGTAGTAGCCGAACCAGGAAGTTGTTCAAGGACTCCTTGAGTTAACCTTAACCCTTGTTAGAGATGACTCAAGTGATTTGAAGCTTTGGTGATGTCCTTGAAGAGAGTAAACTCTGAGTTTCATAGAGAAGTCAGTCACCGTAACCAGTTGAGTGTTACCTTAGCCAAGTAGGTCCTTGTTAGAGTAGTAAAATATCCAAATTAAGTTTTAAGTTTAGAGGAGTACTTATAGGAGGCTAAGTAGTGGCCTACGTCTTCTCGGCAACTCAAGACTCATGGAAGGATTTATCCTACACATGATCTAGAGTTAGTATCCATGGTGTTCGCCTTCATGTTTTGGAGGCATTACCTTTAGTCTGATACATTGTGAGAACCATAGGAGTTGAATCTGAGGTAGAAGAGATGGGCATAACTCTTAAGAATCTTGTTGTGAGTTTAGTTTCAACCATAAGAGCTAGCTTAGTAGTTGGAGCTTGAGTAGGAAACCCTTGATGTGACTAGTGTCCTAGTTAGAAAGTTAGACATCATTAACAGCAGTCGAACCCTCAACCTTAAGTGTGAAGTTATATAGTGGCGTGACTATAGGTGTGTCAAGATTACCTTAGGCTTGAACAAGTTTAGGGAAGTGAGGAGTTGTTTGCTTTGCTTATCTAGTTAGCACCTAGTTAGTATTAGGTAGGAAACCTTAGAGTGAAACCGTTAGAATCCCTTGAACCTAAGTGAGAGTTATGAGTCAAGTATACTGAAGTGAGGAAGATCGTGTTGAGGGAAGTGACCTAGATTCAAAGGTAGGTAAATCATGTATTCTCGAGAGTCACATGTGGACTAGGATTGATAGAGCGTTGAAGTCTCGAAACTTATACCTCTTTTCTTGAATTGTCCCATGTTCAAAAAAGAGTCGGCCATGTGGCAAATTGTGTTTCCATGTGTTTGTTTGTTTGTTTCAGATCCTCATCAGTGTCTTCTAAGGTATTACCCTACTCCAAATAGTATGTCCTTCACATTCTATTATCGTTGAGACGTCACCCTTGTGATAGAACTTAACTTACGAAATACTATCTTTGAGGAAGCAAGAATCATTGGCCTTAATCGCTAAGTGCAAAGGAGTCGAGAAATCGAAGAGCGCTTCAGGTGGGTACATAGCCTAGTATCGAGAACCAAATATGTAATCTCTTTCTTGTCATTCTTTCAGCAAAGTTTCGGGGATGAAACTTCCTTTAAGGGGGTAGAGTTGTAACACCCCATTTTTTGTAAAATAAATAAAAAGAGTTTTATTTTAAAATTAATAGAGTTTTTAGAAATAAAGTAAACGAGAGAAAAGATTTTTGTTAATTAAAATAAGGATTTCATAAACTTAGAAAATAAACAGAGTAAAATGATGTTTTAGAAAATAAAAAGATGTTTTAATTGGTTATTTATTTAATGTAGTAAAATAGAGTTCCTTTTTATAAAATAATAAAATAAAGAAAAATAGAGTAAATAATAGGTTTAGAGTATCCTAGCTATAAATAGAGACATATTAGGTCAGTTTTTACATTTATGATATATTTCTACGCTCTCTCTTCCTCCCAAATTCGTTCTTCATTCTTCCTCTCTCAAAACCTTATCTTTTTCTGCATATATTCAAACCTGTCCTAGTAAAACTATGATCCCAGACCCATTAACCGTTGGATCATCCAGAAATGTGGAGACCATCTTCGAAACTCATTTTCACACATTCTAACCGTTGGGATTTGCAAAATATTCCTGTAGAGAGAGAAATTTTTCTCGCACGGAGACAGTGAAATTCAGGCTCCAATCCCTTCTCCTTCTCTTTAATGCTTGGAAACTCTAGTAGATCAACCAAAGGAAAAGCTTGCAAAATATTAGGGAATTGCTAGAGACACCGCTATCACTGTTGGACTATACATGTGAGCCCACTTAGAGGTAAGGGGTGAATTTATCACAATTGGGGTTTAGAGTAAGCATGTGTAGGGATCTTTAGAGGATCAAATTGGAGTTAATTGATGCGTTTGAATTTTTCCTGTACAATGATAACTATAAGTTGCTCTGGTCAATTGATGTCTTGATGCAAATTGGATGGTTTAATTGAGTGTTTAGCTTTGAACTTTAGAAACCTAGAAATTTGAGAATTCTTGATTCTTGCATGTTTTCTTGAAATTAATTGAGGGGTTTTGTTTCCCATGATGTGATCACATGTTTTGCTCTATTCTTTTTGAATTTGGATGTGTTTTGAGGTCTGGATTGTATTTAATTTGCTTCATGAACTGGAGGTTTTTCATGAAGCACGACCGTGATTGGTGAGAGCACGCCTGTGCTTAGTGAAAATCAATTGTTTTAAAAGCCCGTACCATTTTCCTGACAATGTGAGTTAACTTGTAGCCTAACACTGACTGATAAAATGATTGAATTAGGTTTTGTGATCTTCATAAACGTTGTAGCCCTGGATGTCAGCTAACAAATTCCGTTGGTTTCACCTAATTCGGAGTTGTATAGCGCCCTAGAAAGTAAAATTACTGAGCAAAGGTCGAGTTATCAGGATTAAGCAATAATCCAATGTTTACCTTAGGTTTAGACATAGTTAATAGTCAAACCGGTTTTTCTGATCAACATAAGAGTTGTAGATAATTATCTTAGCTTTCATACAAGATAAGCATGAACTTAATAGGATTATTACATCCCCCCTGTACTTGTAATTTTACTCTACAAAGGTCATAGTAACTTAGGAGGAAATGTAAGGATATACTTGTTTACTTTACATGTACCTGTGGTTGCTATTAATTGAATGAATAAGTGAATTATTATATGTCTTAAATGTTGGAAGATTGCAATTGTATGATTTATATGATGTATAAGAAGTGATAATATAGTTCGATTATATATATATATATATATATATATATATATATATATATATATATATATGTTTTATGCCATGTAAATATTACTATTGTGTGATGTGTATATGATTCATGAGGTGTAACGACATGATGTTTTGGGATTATGAAATTGTGATTGAGATTGAGTATAAGTGAAAAGTTGAGCATGTGTTAATTTATGAGATACACGTGAACATGTAATGGTGGATTGTGATGTTGTGAGATGTTAAATTATAAACATGGAATTTGATTGTGAATAAGTGTTTAGTTAATACTTGATGTGATATTACTTGTGTTGTGAATTATGAATTATACAATAATCCAATTGGTGTTTCCCTTGAGAAAATTGTTTATGCACGAGGTGTTAAAAGGAAAGTGTAGGGTTCCAAGTTAGGAACACGAGGTGTTAAAGGAAAGTATAGGGTTCCAAGTTAGGAACCTGAGGTGTTAAATTGTAGCACAATGTGTTAAACGTGTTTGAAAACAAGTGTGAGGTCGTGGGTATTGCATAATTCATGAGTAGTGTCTGCGTGCAAAAGTTGTTTTAGGGGTTGGATTTGAATTAGGAAGGTGAGGCCCTAAGGGATTCTTCTGAGTCTATGCCTTGAGGGTAAATACACTCGGTTTAAGTGCTCTTTTAAGCCTATGTTGATCCCATATGGTTGGAGCATTCTCCCAAAATAGAGTGACCCTAACTGGTCACTTTTTTGAATTTATGACTCTACCATGTGCTTTGTTTTTCTTTATTTTCTCTCTTAGGGCAAATACAACTTCTCAAAAAGTGGCTATAAAGTGACTTGGGTGATAACAAATATGATAGAAATTTTCAAAGCGAGTAATTTCGACAAATAATTCATGTTTACCTTTACTCCTTATGCTGGTGTCTTGCACAAAACCGTGATATTTGATTAGGCTCTCTAAGTAAGTCATGATAGAAATGGGTCTCTGAGAATAATATTTTGTCCACCATGAATGAAAATTTTGTGTGCTTAGGAAACAAGGCTCAAAAGAGGATGGTTGGAATTGCAACTTCACTTTAGGGATGTCATTTTTATGACTTTGGGAAAAAGTGATTCCTCTTTTTCGATTTGATTAGGTTTAATCCTTTTTTGATATATCGGCACTGGGGAAGTTGACATGGGCCAAATTGTCTTGCGAAAATTTAGGGTTGGTAAGGATAAAATCTTATGTCCTTCGAAGTAGTTCCAACGAAAATGATGTCCCACGTTAGGAAGCTGCTCTTAATTTTTTCTCTGTGTATTTCCTCACATGTCTTGTGTTGAATGTTTTTAACATGATTCTTTAGAATTTCCACCGATTAAACTTTCTATAGAAGCTAGATTCGATTTTCTACGGTTCAAATTTCTTGTTCTTGTTCTTGAACCATAAATTGTGTTAAGTTTAGATTCCTTTGAGTTTTGTCTTGCTATTTTTTTGGCTAAAACCTAAACCATAAAATTCTTACAAAAACATTAAAGTAGAAGAAAACCTCAAAAATCTAGAGTGACATGTTCGCTCATTGTAGTTTTGCCATAAAAGTCATGTCTAGTCGTGAAACTTGTCACATAAGATTCCTTATGTTGTGCTAAATTTATTTTCTTGTTTCTTTGTCTAACTAATTTGTCCATGAGTGTATGAAATTTTTTTTAGCCTATTTTTTGAGTTGAGTCAAATCTTATATGTTAATTAGTCCTTAACATGTTCATGAATAATTCTTAGAGAGTCTTTGATTGTGAACCTTTTCTTGAACTTTTAGGTTTCCTTATGATTGTGTCTATTGTGAATTTGAGTTTTGGTGATTGAATTGTTGGCTGAAATTTTGATCCTAAGTGAAGGTTGAACTCCTAAAACAGTGGTAAACAAGCCTAGTGAGTTTAACATACATAGGAAAGTTAAAAGTAAGCCTAAGGCAATCAATATACCATGCTTAAAAAAATTCAAAGTCTGAAATCGCTGGTGTTGGCAGCTTGAACATACGAAATTGTAAAATTTACTAGGAATTGGTCACTACGAATTTTGATATGAAAATTTTACTGAATTTTCTAGACATCTAGAAAAAAATTAAAAAAGAAAGAACAAAGTGATTTGGATAAAAGGAAAAAAAAATAAGAAAAATCAAACAAGTTGGCAGAAAAATCAATGTCCAGGAAAAATATTAAAAAAAAGTAAAAGGGAAGTGTGCTTGTTATTTTGGCTCAAAATTTGTTCTATAATTAGTGCTTATTTTAGACTAGTTCTGAAATTTCAATTGAAAAGTAGTGTGAAAACAAGTACCAAAACTAGAGGTTTCTTGAGTTTTTTTTTTAAAGTTTTTTTACTTTACTCTAGAGCCATTCTAGGTTTCTCTTTGAGTCCTAGCTTGCTTTATATGTTTTTCATTGCTTTAATTGTTGAATAGTCCTTGAAAATTTGTCTTGTTAAAACTCTATTGGTTTAGCTTTTATTTCATTTTTGGTCTTTGGTTATTGCTTGTCTCTTTGATTCCTTGTTTGTGAGTTGCCATATAGGGAATTGGAAAGGAGGATTGGTGCCATCCATTGAAGAATTGAGTCAAGAAACAAGGGTCCAACCACCTTAAGAGCTATTGGACTAAGAAGCACTCCAAATTGAGTGAAACACCAAAGAGAGAACAGCCACCAAAACTGAGAACTTTTTTTTTGTAATTTTGTAATTGGCAATTTACTTGTAGTTGGACACTTGTATGTTTACCTTCATTGCTTTCAAATTTTGTAACTAAAAGGTCTTTCATTCGAAGTAAGTTGGGAGTATCCAATAGGTCACCCTACTTCCATTTGTGTGTAATAATTTTAGGCAATTTTCCCTTAGGATAGTGAGTGTTTGTTAGGAACCTTAAATGTGGTCATGCGAACACACTTTTGATCCACCTAGTTTACATTTCTTGCTTACCTTCATAGCTTATTTACTTTACTAGTCACGTCTAGTTTATCTTGTTATTGCATAATACTTTCTTCTTGCTTATCTTGAGTTCTTTTGAACCCTAGCTTTTACCTTTTGCAAATCCCTAACAAGAAAGAACCACAACTTAGGAACCAACATGAGTCATCATTCATCTAGTGTTAATGGTGAGGGTAATAATCATAAGGACCCTCTATCTAGAATATTAGATGAGTTGAGTTCCCTCAAGTTATGGAAAGAAAAACTAGAAAGAAAAGAAAAAGGAAAAAAGAGGGTATAAATAAGTCAAGATGAGAGGGAACAAATATGAGAAGAAGAAAGAAGAAAAATACGAAAAGAGTTAAGAAAAGAAAAACATGCCTCCTGTAGTAGTCATGACTCATGCAAGAGCCTAAGTGAAGAACTTAGTGCCTATTATAGAGAAATGTTGGATCAAGTGACCTCGAAATAATTAAGAAGGGGGGGTTGAATTAATTATGAATATGTCTTGACTAATTCAAAATTTTCCTTCTTAATGTTATTAGATTCAATTAGGCTTTACTGCTAAGTTATGAGAAAGTAAAGAACAGAAACAATAACTTAGACAAAAGTAAAGCGAAAATAAAAAGTACACAGCGGAAAAGTAAAGAGTGTAGGGAAGAAGAAAACAAACACAAGTTTTTATACTGGTTCGGCAACAACCCGTGCCTACATCCAGTCCCCAAGCAACCACCGGTTCTTGAGATTTCCAATAACCTTGTAAAATCTTTTACAAGCAAAGATCCACAAGGGATGTACCCTCCCTTGTTCTCTTTGAACAACCAAGTGGATGTACCCTCCACTTGAACTGATCCACAAGAGATGTACCTTCTCTTGTTCTCAGTATTACAACCCAAGTAGATGTACGCTCTACTTGTACCACAAAGGATGTACCCTCCAATGTGTTAAGACAAAGAATTCTTAGGCGGTTAGTCCCTTGAATCTTTGTAAGGGGAAACAAAAGATATCTCAGGCGGTTAGTCCTTTGAAATCTTTTGTTTAAAGGGAAGATGATCGAGGCCGTACCCGAATCAAATAAATCTTAAAATGTAGTAACTAGGAAGTGATCCTAGGTCGTTTCTCAACGAGCAATGATACACCAAATGTTCATAATAGATAGTAGGAAATAACAACAAATTTGGGGGGGGGGGGTTGTTTGCTTTTGTAAATTAAACAACGAGTAAAATTGAATTAGAATTTATCAGAATTAAAATACGTTGCTTCCCCTTGATTCACAAGCAAGTCTCTTATCCTAGGTTGCGAGAATTTATCCTTTATCAGTTCAACCACTTAATCCAACCCTAAATTAAATTACTAAGTGAAATTTAACATAAAGCATTCATTATGTGATTAAGCATCACACACACCAATTACTCATAAACGATCATTAAGCATGAACGTAAATTAAGCGCAGAGACAATTAATCAAGCACTAAGCATGCATGAATTAATAGCAACAAATTCAGAGTAATTAGTGAAGAGGAAAAACTGAACAAAATTTATCAGTAATAATAGAACCTCATAGAGAACTGTGCTTGATCCTCAAGAGAAAACAACGCTGCAGACTTAGCCTTCCATTAATCAAATAGAGAACAAAATTTTATTGATAAAACTAAAAGTCTGAACTGGAATTGTAAAAAACGAAAATAAAAGAGAAAGAGAAGAGAGACTAAAACTAAAAACAAAAAATAGAAGAGAGAGAGAGAGGAGAGAGAGAGAGCGAGAGAGCTAAACTAGAACCTTGGTGCTGTTATATAGTTTTTCAGCCCCAAAGCTTACAAATCTCTTTTAAATCCAAGTTCATAAATAAAATAAATTCAAATCTAGATAAGATAAGATAAGATCTAGATTAAATAATATCTAGATGAGATCAAATCTAAAAAATATCTATATAAGATAAAGATAAGATCTAATTTTGTAGAATAAAATAGTTTGCCCTCTTCAAGTCCAAGTCCAATTCTGGATTCAAGCCCAATGCTTCATTAATTCCTGAAATTAGATTAAAAATATCAAATTAGCTTAATGGGCCCAAATAATAAAACTTCCTAATTAATTTGACAATTAAGATAATCAGTACTTAAAATGGTGCAAAAAGGGTTAAGAAATAGGAGAAAATAATGGTACATCAAAATCCCCCATACGTAGCCTTTTGCACTCCTGGGCAAAATGAAATAAAGAACAAAATCCAAGGATATCAAAGAGAGACAGACAAAACATTTACATATTTCTCAATGAACATCAAGGAATGAAAGGAATGGGTAACATATAACATGAAGAGATCCAAAGAGTCAAGACATTCGTGAAAATCATCCAAGCAACCCAATCATGGCAAAATAGTTAATCAGCTCAATAATGAAAATGATTAAGCCTCACAAGATATACACTCTATCTCTCAAGTGTCTAGGCTACTGTTTACTCTCGAAGCACCCATGAAAACAAACACCACATAGACTTGGCAAAATTCTAAAATTGACAAACAACTTGACAACACATGCATATGAGGATCAAAAGGTATTTAAAGGTTGTAATGGGGCCAAGGACAAGGTAGGGAAAAAAAATATGGAATAAGTAGCTAAATCCCAAAGGAATAGAGGAGCAATGGGGAATAAGTGGAAATTAAGCACAAGTAGTAAACCCAAACCCTCTAATATCAACAAAATCAATCAAGGCTCCCAAATCAAGTCCTCATAACAAGACCTCATTTATTCAACTAAACTTCTTTTCTTCTTCTTTTTTTTTTTTGAACAGTACGAATTTGCAGCAATTGAATTTTTATTTTTTTCGATTTTTTTTTTGAATTTTTTGTTTTTTTGTTTTTTTTTAAGAACGAATTTGAAGATTAAAGCAAGAACTAGGCAGTATACAAATACATCAAGCATGGCCAAAAATCATATCTTCCAATGAAACATACCCCCCACACTTATTCCCAGCTTATTCCCAAAACAATTCCAAAGCTCCAAAATTCCTTAAGGGTAAGGTGATATCATGGTTTTTCACTTAAGGCTTGTAATGAGCTTCAAAACAAAGAAAGGGGAACATAGGCTCAAAGGGGCTATCAAAGGAATTAATTCAAGGTAAGTCCATTTGGCTAGAAGCTTATAAGAACAAAATTGCCTAAATCATTTCCAAATATGCATGTGAATTAGGAAGCATCAACAAGAATTAAGCCAAGGCTATTGTGCAAGCAATCAATGGGGCAAAAAACACCAAAAGATTATGATGATGGATGGCTCAAATTCTCACAAAGGTAAACTTATCACTTTCAAATTGAGCTTTCAAAACTATCATGACATGTAGAGGAAAAACAAGGATTTCAAATCACAAAATGTCAAGAGACTTTTATTTTCAGAACAATTACCCATTACTTGAACATATCCTATAATTCAAAGACAAACATGCAAATTTAACACAACAAAACTAACAAAATTAAACTAATTTAACACAACTAACAAAACCAAAACCAAAGAACACACTCCCCCCCCCCCCATACTTAAACAACACATTGTCCTCAATGTGGCACAATTAAAAGATTAAAAGCAATTAAACCATCAAATAGAATCAGACAAATGTAATAAAAGTAAAGAAGGAGATAGGAAAGAAAAACTCCGTAAGTCATGGTAGAGGAAGAGTAGGGTGGAGTAAGGAAGTCTCTTCCACCACTACGTCCACTAAAGAAGGGTTTGTGAGGAATGGCTTAAGTTGGTGTCCATTGACCTTGAAGCTCTTTTTTGTGGAGTCGCTTTTGATCTCAACTGTACCATAAGGAAAAACATTAGTAACAACAAAAGGACCAATCCACTTAGACCTCAACTTACCACTCATGAGTCCAAGCTTAGAATTATACAATAACACTTTTTGCCCAACCATGAAGTCCTTCTTAATTATCATGCTATCATGGAACTTCTTGGTCTTTTCTTTGTAGAACTTGGCATTCTCGTAGGCTTCTAGGCGGATCTCATCAGCTTGATCCATAGAGAAGTTGCAAGTCTTCACTGCCCAGTATTCTTTGTGCTCAATCTCCACTGGAAGATGACATGTGTAGAAGCAAAGCTTCATGGTGAATCAAAGGTGATTCAAAGGTGTTTTGATGATAACAATGATGATGACAAAGGTGATGACAAAAAGCTCAAAGATCAATCAAAGAACAACTCAAGTGAATCAAGTACAATTCAAGAGTTCAAGATAAGAATCAAGAAGAATTCAAGACTCAAGAAGAAATTCTAGAGACAAGAATCAAGATTCAAGGTTCAAGATCTCAAGAATCAAGATCAAGATTCAAGACTCAAGATTCAAGAATAAAGAGAAGACTCAATCAAGATAAGTATTAAAAAGTTTTTTAAAACTTTGAATAGCACATGATTTTTTGACAAAACCCTTTACCAAAGAGTTTTTACTCTCTGGTAATTGATTACCAGATTGTTGTAATTGATTACCAGTAGCAAAATGAGTTTGAAAAAGTTTTCAAACTGAATTTACAACGTTCCAATTATTTTCAAAAAACTGTAATCGATTACAATGTTTTGGTAATTGATTACCAGTGCCCTTGAACGTTGAAATTCAAATTCAAATGTGAAGAGTCACATCCTTTCACTTAAAAGCTTTGTGTAATCGATTACACTAATTTGGTAATCGATTACCAGTGACAGTTTTTGAATAAATCAAAAGATGTAACTCTTCAAAAAGGTTTTTGACTTTTTCAAATTGGTTTTAAGTTTTTCTAAAAGTTATAACTCTTCTAAATGGTTGTCTTGACCAGACATGAAGAGTCTATAAAAGCAAGGCTTTGTTTTGCATTTCAAGCATCTTGAACACTTATTCATACAATCCTTTACAAGCCTTGAATCTCTTTGAACTTCTTCTTCTTCTTTGTACCAAAAGCTTTCTAAAGTTTTCTGGTTTTCCAAACCTAGAAATCTTGTGCTATTCATCTTTTCATTCTCTTCTCCGTTTGCCAAAAAGAATTCGCCAAGGACTAACCGCCTAAATTCTTTTTGTGTCTCTCTTCTCCCTTTTCCAAAAGAACGAAGGACTAACCGCCTGAATTCTTTTGTGTCTCCCTTCTCCCTTGTCAAAGAATTCAAAACGACATAGTCTGAGAATTCTTTTGATTCTTCCCATTCCCTAATACAAAAGTGTTCAAAGGACTAACCGCCTGAGAATTCTTTTGTATCCCCATTCACAAAGTATCAAAGGTTTAAGCGCCTGAGATCTTTGTCTTAACACATTGGAGGGTACATCCTTTGTGGTACAAGTAGAGGGTACATCTACTTGGGTTGTTGACTGAGAACAAGATAGGGTACATCTCTTGTGGATCAGTTCTAGTGGAGGGTACATCCACTAGGTTCAAAGAGAACAAGGGAGGGTATATCCCTTGTGGATCTTTGCTTGTAAATGGATTTTTACAAGGTTGAAAGAAATCTCAAGGACCGCAGGTCGCTTGGGGACTGGATGTAGGCACAGGTTATTGCCGAACCAGTATAAAAACTCTTGTGTGTTTGTTTCCTTCTTCCCTACTCTTTTACTTTCCGCTGTGCATTTAATTTCCGCTTTTACTTTCTGATAAGTTTCTCTTCTACTCTTCATTCTCTTAACAATTTAGTAAAATCCTTAGAAGAGTAATTTTTTAATTAGTAAAGGTTTAAGAATAATTAATTCAACCCCCTCTTCTTAATTATTCTGAGGCCACTCGATCCAACAACATGCCTTTCCAAAGACAACCCGATAAGGAGACATTCCTATGGATGCGTTGTAGGCAATCCTATGTGCCCAAAGAGCATCATCTTGTAGAAGCAAAGCTTCATGGTGAATCAAAGGTGATTCAAAGGTGTTTTGATGATAACAATGATGATAACAAAAGATGATGACAAAGGCGATGACAAAAAGCTCAAAGATCAATCAAGAAAAATTCAAGAGTTCAAGATAAGAATCAAGAAGAATTCAAGACTCAAGAAGAAAGTCTAGAGACAAGAATCAAGATTCAAAGTTCAAGATCTCAAGAATCAAGATCAAGATTCAAGACTCAAGATTCATGGATAAAGAGAAGACTCAATCAAGATAAGTATTAAAAAGTTTTTCAAAACTTAGAATAGCACATGAGTTTTTGACAAAACCTTTTACCAAAGAGTTTTTACTCTCTGGTAATCGATTACCAGATTGTTGTAATCGATTACCAGTAGCAAAATTGTTTAGAGAAAGTTTTCAAATTGAATTTACAACGTTCCAATTATTTTTAAAAAGCTGTAATCGATTACAATGTTTTGGTAATCGATTACCAGTGTCTTTGAACGTTGAAATTCAAATACAAATGTGAAGAGTCACATCCTTTCACACAAAATCTTTGTGTAATCGATTACACTAATTTGGTAATCGATTACCAGTGACTGTTTCTGAATAAATCAAAAGATGTAACTCTTCAAAAAGGTTTTGACTTTTTCAAATGGGTTTTAAGTTTTTCTAAAAGTTATAACTCTTCTGAATGGTCTTCTTGACCAGACATAGAGAGTCTATAAAAGCAAGGCTTTGTTTTTCATTTCAACAATCTTGAATACTTTTGCTTTTCCAATGAATCCTTTACAAGCCTTGAAATCTCTTTGAACTTCTTCTTCTTCTTTGTACCAAAAGCTTTCTGAAGTTTTCTAGTTTTCTAAACCTTGAAAACTTGTGCTATTCATCTTTGCATTCTCTTCTCCCTTTGCCAAAAAGAATTCACCAAGGACTAACCGCCTGAATTCATTTTGTGTCTCTCTACTCCCTTTTCCAAAAGAACGAAGGACTAACCGCCTGAATTCTTTTGTGTCTCCCTTCTCCCTTGTCAAAGAATTCAAAACGACATAGTCTGAGAATTCTTTTGATTCTTCCCATTCCCTAATACAAAAGTGTTCAAAGGACTAACCGCCTGAGAATTCTTTTGTATCCCCATTCACAAAGTATCAAAGGTTTAACCGCCTGAGATCTTTGTCTTAACACATTGGAGGATACATCCTTTGTGGTACAAGTACAGGGTACATCTACTTGGGTTTGACTGAGAACAAGAGAGGGTACATCTCTTGTGGATCAGTTCTAGTGGAGGGTACATCCACTAGGTTCAAAGAGAACAAGGGAGGGTACATCCCTTGTGGATCTTTGCTTGTAAATGGATTTTTACAAGGTTGAAAGAAATCTCAAGGACCGCAGGTCGCTTGGGGACTGGATGTAGGCACGGGTTGTTGCCGAACCAGTATAAAAACTCTTGTGTGTTTGTTTCCTTCTTCCCTACTCTTTTACTTTCCGCTGTGCATTTAATTTCCGCTTTTACTTTCTGATAAGTTTCTCTTCTACTCTTCATTCTCTTAACAATTTAGTAAAAGCCTTGAAAGAGTAATTTTTAATTAGTAAAGGTTTAGGAATAATTTATTCAACCCCCCTTCTTAATTATTCTGAAGCCACTCGATCCAACACATCTAGCCTGGTACTCCAATCTTTCCTGCTTGGCTGCACAATCTTCTCTAAAATTCTCTTGATCTCCCTGTTAGAAATTTCTGACTGTCCATTGGTTTGGGGGTGGTATGGTGGATACCCTGTGGACAACCCTATACTTTTTAAGCAAGGCATGCATTGATTTGTTGCAAAAATGGGTTCCTTGATCACTAACGATTGCTTTTGGTACTCCTAACCTACAAAACAGATTAGATCTGACAAAATCTACAACAACCTTAGCATCATTAGTTCTAGTGGGCTTGGCTTCCATCCATTTTGAAACATAATCAACTGCAAGGAGAATGTAAACATAACCAAAAGATACAGGAAAAGGGCCCGTGAAATCTATACACCAGACATCAAACACCTCACAAAATAGCATAGGTTGTTGAGGCATTTGTTGTCGCCATGTAAGTGCACTTCCTGCTCTCTGACACTACTCACAAGTGTTACAAATCTTCCACGCATCTTTAAAGATGGTGGGCCAGTAAAAGCCACAGTCAAGCACTTTGCGAGCTGTCCTTTGAACACCCAGATGACCTCCCGATGCGGAAGAATGACAGAACTACAGGACTGAGTCAGTCTCATGATCTGGAATGCATCGTCTAATGACCTGATCACTGCACAATTTCCACAAGTAAGGGTCATCCCAAATAAAATGCTTAGCATCACTTTTAATTTTATCTTTTTGGGCCTTAGATGCTAAGGGAGGAAAAACAAAAGCAACTAAATAATTGACAATGTTAGCAAACCAGGGAGTAGAAAGAGAATCAGAAATACTATACAATATATATAAATGATTATCCGGGAAATCATCCCGAATGGGTGAGTCCTCATCAGACACATGTTCGATCCAACTCAAATGATCAGCAACTAAATTTTGTGCTCCGCTCCTATCACGGATCTCCAAGTCAAACTCTTGGAGCCAGAGCATTCATCGGATCAACCTAGGCTTCGAATCAGCCTTCTTCAACAAGTACTTTAAAACTGCATGGTCAGTATAAACAATAATGCGAGTACCAAGCAAATAAGAACGAAAATTTTCAAGAGCAAAAACTATGGCTAGTAGCTCTTTCTCAGTAGTAGTATAATTCGCTTGGGCAGCATCTAAAGTCCTAGAAGCATAATATATCACCCTAGGCAATTTATCAATTTTTTGAGCAAAGACAGCCCCCAATGCATAATTGGATGCATCACACATAAGCTCAAAAGGGACTGTCCAGTCAGGTGCCTGGATGATGGCGGTGGTAGCCAGTGCTCTTTTGAGGCAATCAAAAGCCTCTTTGCATTTATCATTTAAGTCAAACTCCACCTTCTTTTGCAACAGATTGGATAGTGGAAGGGCCACTTTGCTAAAATCCTTGATAAAGCGCCTATAAAACCCTGCATGACCAAGAAAAGAATGAACCTCTCGCACGCAAGAGGGGTAAGGCAATTGTGAAATAACATCTATTTTTGCAGGGTCTACCTCTATGCCCCTACTCGAAATGATATGCCCTAAAACTATACCTTGTTCTACCATGAAGTGACATTTTTCAAAATTCAGCACAAGGTTAATTTCAATGCATCTACTAAGAACTCTATCTAGACTATCCAAACATGTATCAAAAGAGGATCCATAAACAGTAAAATCATCCATAAACACCTCTATGCAAGTCTCTAAAAAATCACTGAAAATGCTAAGCATACACCGCTGGAAGGTACCAGGGGCGTTGCATAGGCCAAAGGGCATTCTCCTATAGGCAAAAGTGCCAAAGGGACAGGTGAATGTGGTCTTTTCTTGATCCTCAGGAGCAATATGAATTTGTAAATAACCAGAAAACCCATCGAGAAAATAGTAATGAGATTTACCTGCCAAGCGCTCAAGCATTTGATCAGTGAATGGTAGGGGAAAATGATTTTTTCTGGTTACCTGGTTCAGCCTCCTATAATCAATGCAGACTCGCCAAGTGTTCTGCACTCTTGTGGGGATAAGCTCATCCTTTTCATTCTTGATCACTGTGAGGCCTGTCTTCTTAGGAACCACTTGGATTGGACTCACCCACTGGCTGTTAGAAATGGGGTAGATGATTCCAGCTTGTAAGAGCTTGGTCACTTCCTTTTTCACCACATCTAGAATGACGGGGTAGAGTCGCCACTGTGGCTGCCTCACTGGCTTAGCTCCATCCTTTAAAAGTATCCTATGCATGTAGCTAGATGGGCTAATACCAGGAATGTCTGCTAAAGTCCATCCAATGGCCTTTTTGTGCTTCTTGAGAACTAGCAACAACTTCTCTTCTTGCTTAGCATCAAGGGAGGCAGAGATGATCATTGGAAATTTTTCCTTGTCCTCCAAGTAAGCATATTTGAGGGTTGCTGGTAAGGGCTTCAACTCTGGTGTGGGTGGTGGCTGAACAGTGGGAGGAACCATGGTAGGAGAAGAAGAAGGTTCCTTAGCCTGTACCTCATAAAGCAAGTCAGAAGTAGATGTACTTCCTGCAACATGGTTAGTGCATTTTGACTCTAAAAAATCAACATCAAGAGGTACAACACCCAGAAAATCAGAACCAGATTCAAATTCAGATTCATTCTCAGCATAAAAATCAGACACAAGATCAAATTCAAACTCAGATTCAGATTCAATGCATAAGGAATGACAAGTATGCAGATCAGATAAAAATGGATGTTTCCTACCAGAATCAAAATCAAACATATAATTATCAACAATCTGATCAATTATCTCAGCACAAAAAACAGAATAATCATCAGATGGATGTTTCATGGCATCAAGAATGTTAAAATGAACAACAATATCACCAAATTCCATAGACAATGTGCCAGCATAAACATCTATCTTGGTTCGGGCTGTTTTCATAAATGGCCTGCCTAAAATAATTGGAATTGAACCATGGGAAAATCCCTCTTCCATATTAAGAACATAAAAATCAACAGGAAAAATAAGTTCACCAACCCGAACCAGCACATCCTCTATGAAACCTGCGCGGTAAGCAACACTTCTATTTGCCAAATGAATCACTACATTTGTAGATTGCAAAGGTCCAAGAGATAAAGAATTGAAAATGGACAGAGGCATGACACTAACTGATGCTCCTAGATCTAGCATGGCATTCTCAAATTTACTGTTCCCAATAATGCAAGGTATACAGAAAGTACCTGGGTCCTTACATTTCTCAGGAATGTGAGGAACAGATTTTCCTATCAATGCTGACACATTTCTGCCCATGCTAATCCTTTCATTGCCTTTGAGCTTCCTTTTATGGGTGCACAACTCCTTTAGAAACTTGGCGTATCTTGGAATCTGCTTGATGGCATCTAGCAGAGGTATGTTCACCTCTACTTTCCTGAAGGTCTCCAAGATCTCCTTTTCCACTTCTTCCATTTTTTTGTTTGGAATTGCTCTAGGTGGGAATGGAAGAGGGATAGGAGGCTGCTTTAAGTCAGAATTACTAGAAGAAGGTCCACCTGCATGAAATTTTTTGTTAGGAAGCTTTCTCTTTTGTGCAACTATCTCATCCTCTTTTTCAGGTGTAGAATGAAGCTTGACAGGTTCAGATGCAGGTGCTGCTACTTGTGGAGGCACTTGAATTTGGTTGCCAGACCTTAAGGTGATGGCACTCACATTTTTCGGATTCTGCACAGTTTGTGAAAGCAATTTGTCATAATTGTGGGACTGAGCTTGATTCATCTGAGTAGCCATCTACCCCATTTGATTTGTCAGAATCTGAATGAAGGCACTTGTCTCTTGCTGAAATTGCATATTCTGGATGGTTATTTGCCTCACTAACTCTTCTAAGGAAGGTTGAGGAGGAGCCTCAGTTGCTTGTTGTCTTTGTTGTTGTTGCTACTGCTGCATTGGGGAGGAACATATGGCTTGCTTGGGCCAGCAGCATTCTGAAAAGGAGGGACAAGTTGTTGTTGTTGTGGAGGACTTGTCCTTCACAGGTTTGGATGATTCCTCCAACATGGATTGTATTTGTTGCTTGAAAGATCATAATTATTCTGTTGTTGTTGGTTTTGCTGCTGAGGGGGTCTATTATAAATGTTTGAAACATAAGCTTCAGGTTGCTCATTGACTCCAGATTGCTGCAAAGAAGGACAAATATATGTATGGTGATCTGCAGAAGAACATAGACCACAGACTCTTGCAACAGGTGTAGATTTCTGATTCATGGCAAGCTGAGTTACTAGGTTGACCAAGGCATCAAGTTTTCCTTCAAGCTTTTTATTTTCAGTAGATGAAGATGAATCTGTGGCCACCTCATGGACTCCTCTAAGAACAATAGCATCATTTCTTGCACTGAATTGTTGGGAGTTGGAAGCCATCTTCTCAATCAAATTCCTAGCCTCGGCAAGAGTCATATCACCAAGGGCTCCACCATTGGCAGCATCAATCATACTCCTCTTCATGTTGCTAAGTCCCTCATAGAAATACTACAGAAGGAGTTGCTCAGAAATCTGGTGGTGAGGACAACTTGCACACAATTTCTTGAATCTTTCCCAGTACTCATACAAGCTTTCTCCACTAAGTTGCCTGATGCTTGAAATGTCTTTTCTGATGGCAGTGGTCCTAGATGCAGGGAAGAATTTCTCCAAGAACACCCTCTTAAGGTCATCCCAGCTAAAAATGGACCTGGGAGCAAGGTAGTATAGCCAATCTTTTGCCACTCCCTCCAGAGAATGAGGAAAAGCCTTTAGAAAGATATGATCTTCCTGGACATCAGGGGGCTTCATGGTGGAACAAACAATATGGAACTCCTTAAGATGCTTAAGAGGATCTTCACCTGCAAGACCATGAAACTTGCGCAGCAAATGTATTAGTCCAGTCTTGAGAACATATGGAACACCCTCATCAAGATATTGAATGCACAAGCTTTCATAAGTGAAATCAGGTGCAGCCATCTCCTTAAGATTCCTCTCACGAGGTGGAGGTTGAGCCATGTTCTCAGTATAAAAATTAGTAGTGGAATGTTCAAAATCAGAATCACCCTCAACAGAATGCTCCAAATGCTCACAATGCACAGAATGACCAGGATGCACACTATGTCTAACTAATCTATGAAAGGTTCTATCTATTTCAGGATCAAAGGGTTGTAAATCACCTGGATTGCCCCTAGTCATGCACTATATGCAGCAAATAATGTGTTTCTCAACAAGCACCTAACAAGGGGGTAAAACTACAACTATACTCAAACGATATCAAAATAAGCTGAATTTTGTGAGGAACACCCTAAAATCATGAAAATATAGCACGAAAAATTTCAAACAAAAATTCAAAGCCTAAATATGGAAACAGCCTAAGGAAAGTTTAGAAAAATAGAATAATAAAACTTGGAAAAACAACTTAGTAAACAGGAGAATTTGGCTAGTTAGAGACCTCAACCAAGCTCTAATGGGTTGCCACATTATAGAAAATTTTTTTCTACCCCAAATACATATATAATAATAGTCGATCTGATACCCGGAGCAAAGGTTATGGCTGTTTTAAGTTTTGCTAAAAATAAGTTCTCAAATTTTTTTGAATCTCTCAAATCCAGCCACACCAAGTGTTCCTGGTATTTTTCACACAAAATATGAGTCAAAAGAACTTCCCACACAAAAATTCAGCCAAAAATAACAACCCTAACTATCAAAACAAAAATCGCCAATTAAATTGTAAACAGTCGTCGCTAATGTAATGTTGTGTGAATAGTAACGCAGAATCAGTCTCTAATTCCGTCGCTAAGTACTATTCACAGCAAAACAATAAACTGAAACTGGAAAAGCGCTGAACAAGGGGTATTACTAAATTGCAAAATAGAACAGCAAATAAAACAGAATACCACACTAACACGACACGAACACACTAACACAACACGAACACACTAAACAAAAGAAGTAAACGTAAAACAACTAAACATAAAACACGAATCACTAGCTACTTTGAACCTTTGGCCCACTGCTCCCCGGCAACGGCGCCAAATTTGATCGAGGTCGTACCCGAATCAAATAAATATTAAAATGTAGTAACTAGGAAGTGATCCTAGGTCGTTTCCCAACGAGCAATGATACACCAAATGTTCATAACAGATAGTAGGAAATAGTAACAAATTGGGGGGGGGGGGGGGGGTTGTTTGCTTTTGTAAATTAAACAATGAGTAAAATTGAATTAGAATTTATCAGAATTAAAATATGTTGCTTCCCCTTGATTCACAAGCAAGTCTCTTATCCTAGGTTGCGAGAATTTATCCTTTATTAGTTCAACCACTTAATCCAACCCTAAATTAAATTACTAAGCGAAATTTAGCATAAAGCATTCATTATGTGATTAAGCATCACACACACGAATTACTCATAAACGATCATTAAGCATGAACATAAATTAAGCGCAGAGACAATTAATCAAGCACTAAGCATGCATGAATTAATAGCAACAAATTTAGAGTAATTAGTGAAGAGGAAAAATTCAACAGAATTTATCAGTAATAATAGAACCTCATAGAGAACTGTGCTTGATCCTCAAGAGAAAACAATGTTGCGAACTTAGCCTTCCATTAATCAAATAGAGAACGAAATTTTATTGATAAAACTAAAAGTCTAAACTGGAATTGTAAAAAACGAAAATAAAAGAGAAAGAGAAGAGAGACTAAAACTAAAAATGAAAAATAGAAGAGAGAGAGAGGAGAAAGAGAGCGAGAGAGCTAAACTAGAACCTTGGTGCTGTTATATAGTTTTTCAACCCCAAAGCTTACAAATCTCTTTTAAATCCAAGCCCATAAATAAATTAAATTCAAATCTAGATAAGATAAGATAAGATAAGATAAGATCTAGATTAAATAATATCTAGAGGAGATCAAATCTAAATAATATCTAGATAAGATAAAGATAAGATAAGATCTAATTTTGTAGAATAAAATAGTCTGCCCTCTTCAAGTCCAAGCCCAATTCTAGATTCAAGCCCAATGCTTCATTAATTCTTGAAATTAGATTAAAAACATCAAATTAGCTTAATGGGCCCAAATAATAAAACTACCTAATTAATTTGACTATTAAGATTAATCAGTACTTAAAATGGTGCAAAAAGGGTTAAGAAATAGGAGAAAATAATGGTACATCAGAAGAGGAAGAATCAAAAGAATTCTCAGGCGGTTAGTCCTTTGAAATCTTTTGGCAAGAGGAAGAGGGAATGAAGAAAAAGAATAGCACAAGTTTTTGGCCAATGAACTTTTCTTGAATAAAGAAAGTATTGAACAAAAACTCTTGGAAGAATGCTTTGAATGAATGAAAGAAATCTGAAAGTTCTCTCTATAAAATTCATTCCATGGTCACATATTTATAGCCATTTGATGGCTCTTGAAAAAACAAGTTAAAAGTTGTGACTCTTGGTAATTTCTTCAAAACTAGTCACTTTTTAAAAGTTGTGACTCTTGGCAATTTCTTCAAAACTAGTCACTTTTTAAAAGTTGTGACTCTTTTGAAAACTAGTTACTTTAAAAGTTGTGACTCTTTTGAAAACTAGTCACTTAAAGGTTCTGACTTTTGAAAAAATCTTCAGAAACAAGTCAGTTTAAGAATTGTGACTTTTGGTAATTTATTTTTCAAAATAAGTCACTGGTAATCGATTACCATCATAGTGTAATCGATTACACATCAATAGATGTGACTCTTCATGTTTAAATTTGAAAATTAAAACATTTAGAAACACTGGTAATCGATTACAAGTATTGTGTAATCAATTACACAAATTTGAAATGATTTGAAAATGTTTTATCACAAGTTGTGACTCTTGAAATTTGAAATCTAAAGTTTTAAAACATTGGTAATCGATTACATGATTATGGTAATCGATTACAGCTTTATAAATCAGTTTGAAAAGAATGGTGGCTACTGGTAATCGAGTACTGCCTTATGGTAATCGATTACCAGAGAGTAAAACTCTTTGGTAAAAGATTTTTCTTTTTGAAAAATTCTCTTGATCAAAATTGTGCTATTGAATATTTTGAAAAAAAAAATTATACTTATCTTAATAGTTCTTGAAGTTCTTGCATATCTTGAGTCTTCACTTGAATCTTGATTCTTGATTGAACGACTCTTTGATTCTTGAAACTTGTTTGACTCTTGATTCTTGACTTGAGTCTTTGACATCATCAAAATAAACTCGGAAAGCTTTGTTTCCACAAGAAAGGCATAGGTCACATCCTAGACCTTACTCTCATAAGAGAGAAAAGGAAAGAAAGCCTCAAGAGGCTAACATTAACCCCCCCCATAATTCCATGGGAAGGACAATGTAGAGGCTTATTTAGATTGGGAAATGAAGGTTGAGGAACTCTTTGCTTGACATCATACAGGTGATGAAAGGAAGGTTCCTTTGGCTACCCTTAGCTTCCAAGGGTATACCCTCTATTGGTGGACTTCTCTTGTTAGGGAAAGAAGGATTCATGGGGATCCTTCAGTAGAGTATTGGAATGACTTGAAAGGTGCCCTCAGGAAGAGGCGCATCCCCTCCTACTATGAAAGGGAGCTTATGGACAAGGGAGTATGAGTGTTGAAGAGTATAGGCAACAAATGGAATTACTCCTTTTGAGAGTTGGGCTTAGGGAAGAGGAAAGAACAAGTATTGCTAGGTTCCTTAGTGAACTTAATATGAAAGTGAGGGACAAGGTTAAGCTCCTTCCATATAAAGACCTAGATGACCTAGTCCAACTTTGCATAAGGGTAGAGCAACAACTTAAAAGTAAACCTACTTCAAAATCTTATGGCCCAGGTTAAGGCATCTTAGGGAAAATACCTTCTAAGCCCAAAGATGATACGAAGGATGAGGAAGAACAACTAGAAAAACAAAAGAAAAAGAAAGATAGTAAGGCCTTCTCTTCAAAGGCCAAGGGGAAGTAAAAAGAGGAAAAGGATTCCTCCAAGAAGATTGTTAAGAAGGAAAATCATTTTGCAACAAAGGTGATATCAAAAGAGCACTCCTTCTTAAATAATCCTTCTACCTTCTCATATCAAGGGAAACCTCCCTTAGCATTGCCATACCTCTTGAGCATAAGGTTATTCCTCAAGTAAAGGACTTGTTGGATGAGAGTTTGGTTCGTAAGAGCTTAAACCATTGTGCTTTTTTGGTGCCCAAAATAGGTATTATGAGGCACCAAATCCATATGATAGGTTATATGATGAATGTATTAAGTGGTGCAACCCTCTTTTGTAAAATCACTCATGCATCCAACATCTTCATGATTCATATACATAGGAACTCATTAGGTAGGTTTGTTCTTATTTTTGGTTTCAATACAAACCTAGGTGCTTATATGGAACACCTTAGGTTTGTCATACTTTTTGGTAGGGGTAATCAACATGAAAATATAGAAAAAGGTATGTTCTATTGCATTACTTTCCTTAATTTTTTAAATAGTGATCAAGGGGTTCCCACGGACCCTAAGAGAATAAAGGTCATTCTTGAGTGGCCCACTCCACCAAGTATAAAGGAAATTTGGGACTTCCATGACTTAAGAAACTTTTACAAAAGGTTTGTCCCATATTTTTCTATACTTGTAGTACCACTCACTGATTTGGTAAGGAACCATGTTCCCTCATGTGAAGATGCCCAGGAAAGGGGTTTTCAAACCTTACCCTACTCTAACATACCCAACACCACTAATATATATGTTTTTATTCTTTTTACAAGTGTCGTGGGAAGAAGCCCAGAGTTTCAAGAACCTCTGGATTTGAGGTCAAATCCTTTTCAAAGGGGAGGGGATGATGCAATCCTATCCCCCAAGGGCATTGGATAGAAGACTCCAAGAAGATTGGGCCAGAGATGCAGGAGAAGGCCCTAGGATTCTCATGAGCCTTAGGGAAGATTTTGGGCCCATGGGCTAAGTATAAGCCCGCTTTTTTTCTAAATATTAGAATAGGTTTTCCTTCTTTTGGGTCTTGTATTTTGTTCATTTTAGGTTTGTAAGGTACCCTACAAATTAAGGGTACAAGTTAAGGGTACCTTAGTAGTATAGGGTTTTAGCCTTGTATTTTAGGGCATTTTAAGTAGTCTTTGTAGTAGGGATTTTTTTTTATATTTTCATGTATTTTGGGGGCTGAGCTTAGCTATTGGAGGGGTGTGTGTTCCCATGGGGTGAGCTTAGCTATTGGAGGGGTGTAACACTAGCTTCTGAAGGAAGCTTCTCAAGGAAGCTAACTAGGCTATAAATAGAAGCATTTGTAACACTTGTGGGAACTTTGATGAATGAGAGTTTTGTGAGACACACTTCAAAGTTCAACTTCTCTCCCTATCTTTCCTTCATTCCCACACCAGTCTCTCTCTCTCTCTCTCACTCTCTCTTATTCTTTTCCTCCATTGAAGTTTTCTCTCTAAGCTTCTTATCCAAGACACTCTCTTGGTGGTGAAGCTTCTTCTTCCATGGCTTATTCCCAGTGGATGGCGCCTCCTCTCACCTCTTCTCCTTTATCTTCCGCTGCAACTCCATGGCTGAAAATCACCATTGCAGGACCTCAATGAAGCTCAAAGATCCAGCCTCCATAGAAGCTTCTTAAGCAAGCTTCCATCAAGTAACATCCCAATTTTCCATGTGTGTGGTAGACAGTGTTATTGCTTTGTCGTGCGATTGGGTAGTGTTTTTAGACTATTGAAATGGTAAAAAATGAGATGTTAGCACTTTAAGAGTACACATATCCCAAGGGAGATTAGCACTTTAATCTAGGAAGTTAGCACACTAATATAGAAGATTAGGATAAGATTTACCAATTTTAGCAAAAGCAGTTTTTACCATTTTTGGAAAAACTCTACTTTATCCTTTTATAGTTAGTCTTGGAAAACTGCAAGAAGCTATATAAGGCATGGCTGAGCTCCTGGAGAGCACATCAAGGGAAGTCCAAGCTGTAAATTAGTCATATTAATGGTTATTCAAAGTGTTTAGATTAAGAAGATAAGGATCAAGCCTTGTAATTCCACTGGTCCAAGCATTTTACCTACAATAAGTGTTGTTTTTTAAAAGCCAAAGCCTAGGCCAGTTCTCCCATTTTGTTGAAGCTTTTGGAGAAAGAGGAGACCATATTTTTATTATTCTTCCAAGTTTTACCAAATGTTCTTGAGCCCTTCTTCCATCAAGCTTAGGTAAGTGACCTCCATTTTCAACTCTAAGCTTGATTTTCACTTCATTTTCTTGCTCTATTCTCACTTGTAGTTTCAAAACCTTATTTTGCACTCTTGAAGGTTGGAAACTTCAATCAAAAATCCCTCATTCTTCCTTCTAAATTTTGTGGAGCCTACAAGAGGTAAGAGGGGTCTCTCCAACTCTTGAACCATATGCTTGTTGTTGAACTTCCTTCAACATGTTGTTGCTTTGAAATTTTCAAGCTTGCTATCATGTCCTGAAACTGTGTTCTGAGTTGTTTCCTTGAGTTTTTTATGCCAAAAATGAGTTACTTGCATGTTAAAACATAGAGTTAGCCTAAAATTTCACCCAAATTGGAGATTTCTAGCAAATGTTACAAATAAAACAAGTTTAAGAGTATTTAGTAAAATGAAAAATTTGTCATGAATTCAGACTGAGAGTTACAGTAGTATGGACTATTTTTATTAAATTTTTTCAAAAATGATTTGTTAGGCTTGAAAATGTAGGGTAGCATATAAAATTTTTTAAAATCCAACTCCCGAAGCAACAAAAGCACTAAAAATAAGTTAGGAGCAAAACTTTAAAAAACCGAGTGACAAAGTGATTTTCGACAGTAGATTGCTTAACTTTGGAATTCATGCCTCCATATAAATTATCTTAGAATTATTTATGTTTAGGAACTGCTAATTTATTTTCTATTGTATGGTTGAGATATTTGCAAGATCTGATGATTGATGCATGTTCTAAAATTGTGATGATTCTCTACTGATAAAATTTATTAAAATGAGTGCTTGTATTTTATTATTATGATTATTGAATGATAAGATTTACAAAGTGTGAACTCTGAAAAATATATCTGTGGCATGCAAATTTATTTTCTATTATATATATATATATATATATATATATATATATATATATATATATATATATATATATGTCTGCATATTTTTATTTTTATTTTTATTTGTACGCGTTGTAGTTTGGGTTCGGGGTGTTCAACCCTCGACAATTTTTTTGTTATGTTTGCTTAGATTCTTATAATTACAATTGTTATGTTGTTTGTTTGTTTGTGTGACAAGTGGTTTCTACCCACTTAAGGGATCACGACTAGTTCCCTAAGAGTAGTACATAGGCTTGAATCTTGTTTCTCTTTCTTGTTTGCTTGTTTGTACGCGTCTGTTGATGTACGCAGTATGAGGGTTGCGCATGCGATGTGGTGGCAAGATTCAAGAGGATTGGATAGAGAGTAAAGGAACCAATGGTTCTATTTCATTAAGTAAGAAGGTGAGGTTGCATTGAGGAAGTGGATGATAGACAAAGATACATTGGGGTATAATGGGTGGAGAGGTTCGAAGAACCTAGGAGAATTAGCGAGTGGTGACTACCCGACATTTGGTGCACTCATTTGGCACGGGTAACTCATAGGCCTAACTTTGCTACTCCTAACGGGTTCCGAGACTATGCTTTTTAAGTTGGGAGATGAGGGGTCGGTGTATGATGTATCCATAAGTATTGATCACTTTCGACTGTCATCCACATAATTTTTGTAAGATCATCAAGACCTGGGAGGATTGGTGGTAGTGATTTGGCCCTATTGTGAATTAAGTGTAAAAGTCACGCGCTTAGAATGTGAGAGTGTTGTTTGTTTAGATAACCACACATAGTGGTTACATAGATTGTATGTTTTAATTTTGTTTTAATATTTCCTGTTGTTTGTGGCGTTTAAGGAGCGAAGGACTCACCCTTATAACCAACAACTTTTAGGTACTAATGATGTCGAGTGCACCAAGGCGTCTGCAAGCTCAGTGTAGCTCGCAAAGGAAGTGGGTATGGTCCTGCATCGTAACACGAACTACACGATACACTTGCCATACTCAAGTTCATATAGTGCCAGCTGATAGACCGAATATAGTGTGCATCAAGTACACCTAGTGGAGGTTACAGAGGACCGAGGTGACCATTCAAACATGTTTTCCGAGGAGACAGAAGAGCATCAGGAACTACTGAGTTAGTTGGAACCGATGTCTGAGGAGAGTGATGATTCTTCCAAGGACACGTCTTAGTTAGTTTTGTACTTCTAGTGTAATAAGTGGTATGCTCTAGTCTTGGTTTCTTTATGGTTTTGATGTATTTTAAAAGATATTTTCTCCATAGACATGTATTTTGTTGTAGCAGGGATGAAAATTTTAATTTGTTTATTGTCACACTATTATATGATGTATCTGTATATTTCTTTATGACACTACAAGTTTTATTTTATTTATGTGTGGAAATTGAATTCCTCTACATTTTGCATTTATTTTAATTCAATGCAACTATTTAGCATTTTCCGACTATCGCATGTTTTTTTTAAATATAAGATACTTTTATTATTTATAAGTAGCCGTAAAAAAAAGTGATGTGTATTTCTAAGATAAATTAAATTAAGTGTTTACAAGCAATATTTTCAGTTTAAAATTTAAGGTGTTACAATGGGTGTTGGGCAGTGGTGTCCTTCTCTCAGTGTTAGTAGAGGTGTCATGGTCTATGAAGGTATTGAGTTGGGAAAGAGCCGCCATAGATGAAATTGAAGATGAATGTGAGGAAGATTAAGCAAGCAAAGGAAAACAGAGTCTTGCGAATTAGGGATTGCAAAGAGAAGTGGTAAACACATAAGTGGAATGTTTGGTTTATATATATAAGGTTTAAAAGGTAAAAAAGAATTCAATGATATAAAGTTAATATGACACATTAATAGGATAGGAGATTATAGCCGTAAGAAGGGTAATCATGCTTGTGTTGGTTAGCGTGAAAATTGCAATCATGATTGGATTATGTTCTCTAGAACATTTGATGATATATAGTGCTTTAATTAGGTAAGATATGATTATCATCTCAAGACAATTGTTACAAAAATATTGTATTCTTGAAAGATAGTACTTGAACACACTATTTTTGGAGGGCATTTGTTACGTCTGTTATGTAAAATTTGTCTATGTTAAGAAACTTATGTGTAGTTTTGATGAACTTGTCTCGAGAGAAATAGAAGAGTGCGTTCAAAAGTGATCAAAGTGTGAAATAAAATTTGAGGAGTTGGATGCATCATCAAAGGAATTTATTTCAATTTAAATTGACGATTTCGATGACTTCATTAAGGCACGTGGGATTGGAAAACACTCAAAAGCAGGATTTCTTTGAAAATCGAAATATTAGTTTATGCAGTTACAAAGAAGTTACACAAAGACATTAAATAGTATTAGATCTATGTATTTAGAAATATTGTTGTACACGTGTCAAAATTTGACTGTTGGTATTAGAAGTTTATAAATAAGACCTCTAACTGTTAATTTTTGGTGGATTGAATCGTATCACTTAACTACTCAAACATCAACAATGCCTCACATTGAAATTGGTTGCCGGTTAAGAAGGTTATTATGTATGTATTCCTTTCAACCTTTTATAAATAAGACCTCTAAACCCTTTACATTTTTCAATCTCTATTTCTTCTTGAAACTTTTACTTTTCTAATCTCTATTTCTAGTTATTATTGAAATTACTATCGAAGCATAATAATTATCGAAATTCACTTTTAATCGAAAACATCATCATAAAATCTACTTGCAAATTATCTTACAAACCTTTATATGATACTACTATAATTATCTATGGGTATCTTTATCAAAATTAATATTATTATAAGTATTAAGTAGTAGACAATTCTCTGATAAGTTGAATACTATGAACTTGCTTGTTTGATTAAAAAGAAATTACAATCGAGAATGGATTCTATATCTCATCTTTAAACATTTATTTGTTAATAGAATCATTTAGTGAAAATTACTTTGTTTGTTGTAAAAATATATTTCTGTCGAGGAGTAAGTGCAATTCTCACTATTAACAATGATTCTCTTAATAATGACATTTGCATGAAACTCTCTAAAGGATATAATTTGCCCAATAATGATTATTCTCAAGATGAATACTCTATATGGACTAAAACAATCAAGTCACATGTGGTATAATTGACTTAGTGAGTACTTGCTATGTATTTTCACGAAAATCTAAAAAGATTTTCATAATTGTTGTATATGTAGATGGCGTAAATATTATTGGAACTCTTGAAGAGCTTCAAAAACTATAAATTGATTAAATAAATAATTTGAGATGATGGACCTAGGAAGCACAAAGTTCTATTTGGGAAATTGAATATTTAAATAGTAGAATTTTTGTGCACCAAGAAACTTATATAACAAAGGTGCTTAAAAGGTTTTATATGAGAAATCACTTTCATTGTACATTACAATAATTGAAGGTCTCTAAATGTGAACTAAGATCCTTCTAGATCTTGAGAAAAGGATGAAGAAGTACTTAGTCTTGAAGTACCATGTCTTAGTGTCACTACTAGAAAGAATGGTTTTAACATCACTACGTTAACATCGATTTTTTGAAAAACCAATGTTAAGATTGGTTTTCATAAAAACTGACATGTTTCTTTTAAATAAATTTGTCTCTTCTCTTATCGTGCTCACTCTGAACCACTCCAACCCTCATCTCTCACTCTCATGCTCTCATTCTTCGCGGCGGTGCGATGACTCCTCGATCCCACTCTCGCTCTCACTCACAGCTCTTTGTGGCAACAATGAGGTCACAAGGTCACGAAAGGTCAATCTTCTATAAATTTTGTTTTCAGATGGGTAGGGGTTTGTATTATTATCGACAAGTAAAATCTTTGTTCTAGGTTATCAAATGTTTGTTTCTGTCTTAGCTAAATGCAATGTGGTCATATAGCAATAAGAACTTTATCTTTGGTTTTGATGGTGATGGTAAGCGAGAAGCTAGGACAGTGAATATTGTAAAGATGCTTTGATTTACCATGTCCACAGATGCTATATTGATGTTGATGCTCTCTGTCTTTTGGGTTGTTTTTTTAACACTTTATCAATCTCTGAGTGATTTACATGCTTGAATGTTGCTTATCAATGTGCCAATACTCCGAGGAAGGAAGTGGTAAATGGTGCTGAGTGAGTTGCAGGAGTGGAGTATTCTAGATTATTAAGGACTATGTTGATAAATTGGCTTTTGTTTTGTATGTACTATGATTTTTTAAAGTTTACATTTCAGCAGAGTATATACCTCATACTGCATAGGTAAATGATTTTCCTTAATGGCATGTTTACTTTTGTTTTCATTTGTTTTTTTACTTTTAATTACAAATCTATCATCTGGTAAACAATATAAACAAGTGGTTTTGGCTGCAACTATCGATTATCTGCTAAACAATATAAACAAGAGTTTATACCTGAAATTCATTAGTAGTTAGGACAAGAGTAACTCAAGTCCTTGGCTTTCATTTTGGTCTGTAGTTTGCTTGTGACCTTTGTTTTCTTGATTATTTTTCTTTTACTATTATTGCATATGAAACAGACGTGATGAATAGTGAATACAATTGTAGGACAAAGATGTGGGGATTATTTTGGTTTGTTGTTGGATGATTGTGTAGTCTTATTGTACACTGTTTTGCTTGTTATTAGAATTTTAGGTTCCTATTCACATTTAGATACTACTTTTGAATCTTCAACTTTTTGCCTGCAATCCCTTTGAGATCTTTCCTTCATTATTATTATAATTATAAATGCATTTTTCAGAACATTTATAAATGCAGTTGGAATATATAAATTACGCTTTTAAATAATACTTTTATTATTCTATAAACTCGAATGATTTTGTTTTCCTTTCTCTAAGAGTATCTTAATTGAGAATATTATATTAGCTTATGGAGGCCAAACCAAGAATTCAAGTACCTTGATGGTGATTCCAACCATTATTCTTTAATTTGAATGCTTTCACACTTATCATGAAAAGCAACAGTTGCCTTCCAAAACTAGTAGAATCAGCAAAATTACCATCACATTGGTAAATTATTAATTGTAGTAGCCAGAGTAGAAAACTAGAAAACTGAGGTTCTAAACTTACATTTTATGCTTTTAAATACTATGTTATTAAATTGAATAGTTGAGTTGTTACTATTGAACAAAATTTATCTACTCTTTATTAGTAGTTTCTAACTCTTTATGAGTCTTTATTTGGATACACAATATATCTCTTTTGGACAAGTAATATTACGCATTCCTGAGCTTGAAAAAACTAACAAACCTAATTCAATTTGAAAAAACTACAAGTGAATTCAATTGTAAAACATGATTTTTTTTTTATAAAAAAAACATGTCCAACACACGTGACTTTTATTGACTTTTCTCTTTCTAAAATAACCTCTCCTTCAAGGCTTCAACCTTTTTATCACTGGACATAAGAAAAAAAAGGGAGAATGAAGAGCATGGGTAATATGGAGATCAATCTCCATTGTTGTTTATTGTCTTCTTGTTCCTATGTGCAAGTGAAGCAACGTTTTCAACTTTTTTGCTTGAGTTGTTATATATATATATATATATATGAACCACATCTGTTCACAACATCCACCACATATTAGGCAAATTCTATATTCTCCCAATAGTTACATGTCATAATCCACCAATATAACAACATGCTAATTAAAGTAGTATTTAAAATTAGAAGTAGGCCCTTATTCTCACCGCACTAACTACCCTCATGCTAATCCTTCAACTGTCCTCCAATAATATATTTTAGCACATATTCTCACAAACCATGTACCTTCCAAACCTATCCTACAAATTTTTAGTGTATAAAAGAACAATTAATTTAAATTTAAGAATTCATACAAATTATTTGAATTTTTTATAATTATCAAAATAATAATATAAATATCATTTCACCTGATGAAAATATTTTATAATTTTATAATTTATTTTAGGCTTAAATAACATTTTGGTCCCTATAAAATATGAGTATTATTTTTATTTTAGTCCTTTAAATATTTTTGTTTTTTATTTCAGTCCCTTTAAATAACATTTTATAGTGGTAATTGTAATTTGTAGGAACTTTTCCTTTTGTTGTTTGCATCGTCATCACGACATTGATTGTTATTATTAGTAACCATCTTCATAGGTATGAATGTCTTTCCTAAACTTTTGATGGTCTTTTTTGTTATGAATGCTTTTATAACTTATTTTATGTGATTATTGCTTTATATACAATTAATGTTCATCATGAGTGAACCTTAGATTCCTATTTGAGATTCAATACAATGATTCTTCCAGACAGTTTAGATTAATTATTGTATTGAATCTTGAATTTTCTATTTGGATAGTTTGGGAATAGTCATTTTTTATAGTAGATTCATATGTATAGGTTAACTTTCTTTTCTTAAATTTGATGAAATTTCGGTATAGTGCATTTCACTTTGTTCTCTGAGTGCATACTTGATTGTGGTGAAATTCATGTCATCTTTCATGTCGTGTACTTGGAGATTAATGCGAAATGTTGCTAAAATTTCGTTAAATCTAAGAAAAGAAAGTTAGCCTTTATGTATGAATCTACTATAAAAAGATGTATTCCTGAATGGTATAGGGTCACACCTTCAATGAAAAAAGGTGAGATTTTCATGCATGAAATAACTTTGTGAGTATCACAGAGTTATTAATTAGATGGATCACAGTTGGATGAATGCAAGTCACATGAGCCTTGGTTATGCATGAAGAGAAAATAAATGATGTTGTCCATGATGATATCAGGCCTAGGACAACTAGGAAATGACATCGATGTTTATCTTAATCCCTTGATTGAAGACTTAACAAAGTTGTGGGACAAGGCGGTTGTTGTGTTTGATGGGTATCGAAATGAGACATTCAAGTTGCATGGAATGCTAATTTGTACCATTAATGACTTTCTAGCATACGGGAATTTGAGTGGATAAAGTGTTAAGGGTCATCATGCATGCCCTATATGTGAAGAAGACACAAGCTACGTACAACTGAAACATGAAAGAAAAATAGTATACACTTGGCATCGACGTTTTCTAAAACCTTATCACCCTTGCCAATGATTAAAAAAGATTTTAATGGAAGTTAAGAGCATGAAAGTGCGCTGATACCATTAACTGGTCAACATATTCTTGAGCGGTTTAAGGACATCAATACTATATTTGGAAAGACCCAAAAGAAGCTGACAATTAAAATTTGCATGTGGAAGAAGAGGTTGATATAGTTTGATCTTCCATACTGGTTCGATCTAGATGTTAGACATTGTATCGATGTTATGCATGTGGAGAAAAATGTGAGTGATAGTGTCATCAGCATGCTTCTTAACATTCAAGGAAAGATAAAGAATGGTTTGAATACTCGTCAAGATCTAGATGAGATGGTATACGTGACTAGTTACATCCAGGTCTGATGGTAAGAAAATATACTTGTCTGCTACATGTCATACTTTGTCAAGAAAGAAGAAGACAACTTTTTGTCAGTGTCTATATCGTGTCAAAGTGCCAAAGGGATACTATTCAAATATTAAGAGTCTTGTGCAATTGAAAGATTTGAAATTAGTTGGCTTAAAGTCTCATGATTGCCACATCTTGATGCAACAACTGTTAGTCATGGCGATTCAAGACATTTTTCCTAACAAAGTGAAACATGTCATAACTCACCTGTGCTTTTTCTTCAATGCCATTTGTAACAAAGTTATTGACCTTGTAAAGTTAGATAACTTGGAAAGTGAGGCTATTATTATCTTGTGTCAGTTGGAGATGTATTTTCCTCCTTCATTTTTCAACATCATGGTTCACTTAATTGTTCATTTGGTGAGGGAAATTAAATGGTCCTATTTATTTACTGTGGATGTACCTGGTTAAGCGATACATGAAGATCTTAAAAGGGTATACAAAGAATCTACATCATCTTGAAGCATCCATTGTTGAAAGGTACATTGCAAAAGAAGCTATTGAATTTTGTTCAAAGTACATTGAAAAGGCAAAGCCTGTTGGGCTTCCCAAGTCTCGACATGATGAAAGAGTGGGAGGTAAGGGTTCACAAGGGTTGGTCTAAAGGAATTGCAACAAGCTCATTTGTATATACTGAATAACAGTAATAAAGTTCTGTCATACATGGTTCGTCACAAAGCCTTAGTAAAGGAAAGTAACTTAAAAATGACCAATAATAGGGTGTAGAAAGAGCATAACAAGACTTTCCTAAATTGGTTTAAAGATACAACCTTTGGTGACGATAATGCTTCTGAAATGTTAAAGAAGTTAGCAGATGGGCCTAAAAGAAATGTTAAAAGTTGGCAAGGATACAATATCAACAAGTATTCATTTTAAACCAAATCACAAGATGACAAGAGTATAATGCAAAACAGTAGGGTTAGTCTTAGGGCTGAATCTCAACACTTTGCTATTGTACATGATGACAATCCTCGTCTGGCGTCCATGCCTTACTTTGGAGTCATTGAAGAAATCTAATAGCTTAATGATGTTAAATTTGTTGTGTGTGTTTTAAAGTGTAAATGGGTTGATAGCAATATCAGTGTGTGAACTGATGATTTCAAATTTACTTTGGTAGATCTAAAGAAGCTAGCTTATTATAATGAGCGCGCCTTTCACCATGGCAAAACAAACTAAAATGGTGTTTTATGTTCAAGATCCTTGTGATGAAAGGTGGTCAATGGTTCTACATGAAAAAACCATTGGTCTTAATCTGAAGATGATGATTCAACCCTTGATACTTGTCTCACTCCTTTCTCCACACAAATATCTAACGTCAATGGAGAAGAAGAAGTTGACGACATCCATGCAAATTATAATGATCATGATGAAGGAGAATTAATTAACATCGTACAATGTAATATTTTTATATATTAATTGTTTCCATATTTACAATTACATAACTTACTATACTTTTGAGTTGAATTTAATTAATGTTGTTTTTTAACAAGCACATGACTACACCACCGAGCTCCCTTCCTCCTCCTGAGTCAGCACCTTCGTTGTTTATGCCGAAGAAGACTAGAAAAGCAACAAGGCTCGGATCATTGGCTACCAGACCTATCGAGATAGAGAGACCAAAGGTTCATGTGGATCCTACCACTGGGAAAGCTGATGGTCCCCACATAAAGAAATTAAGGACGTATTTGGGGGTCGTCGCACGAGACAAGGTGGATGTTACATTTGTTAACTGGAAAGAAGTTCCTACAACTCAGAAGGATTTAATCTGGGAGGACATTCAAGTATTTGAATTAAATGTTGAATGTTATTGTAATTGGTTGTACTAAAAATCTTAAAATGTTGAATGTTATTTTGTATCTTAGGCTGAATTTGATATTCCAGAAGCGTTTGTCCAAAGGACGAAGAAGAAAATCCTTAAGATGGTAAGAGAATGATGGAGGCAGTTTAAGTCAGATTTGACCTCCAAATGGGCTCTGGCAGAAGGCAAGGAGGAGGACGATGACACTATTTGTGAGACGTATAATATCAGCAAAGAAAAGTGGAACCAATTTTGTCAAAGTCGTTGGGTCCCTCCTTGAGAGGTTAGTTGAATTGCATTGTTTATGAATTTGACAGTTATGCATTATTTTCAAGCATATTTTGTTGACAAGTTTTTGTCTAATTGTGGCAGGATGTTAGAAAGAAGGCTTAGGCCATCTAGAAACTAAGCATTTCCCTTCACATGTTGTCTCGTAGGGGTTATGATTTACTAGAAGAAAAGTTAATGGAGGAAAAACAAAAGAAATGATTGGAGCAAGCAACCCAATCCAGGAGCACAGAAACAATCCTTAATCCTCCATCTCCCATTAGACAACACATGAGTGGAAGATGCCTCGCACCAAAAAATCTGGTTAGATGATATCTGAGGCGGCACACAAAATTGCAAATAGGATTGTAAGTTATTTTTTATTTCACTGGTTAATTTTTATAATAACAATAGTTGTCTGTAAACTCATGTAGTATTTTGTTAATTGTAGGATTCCTTTGAAGAGCAGTCAGCACAGGGAAGCTTTGTCACCCATTGACGTCAAGATGTAGTAACTAATGCCATTGGGTGACCAGAGCACTTTGGTCGTGTCCATGCTGCTAGAGCTAGTGTGATAATCAGACAATACTTTTGACCGACTTCAGCAAGCTCATGCACTTCTATGTCAATCTACATAGAAGAGCTGCATCAATTAACAAAAAATATTACTGAGCAACTGGCATAGAAAATCAGGGACGAGCTGGAGCAGTCGATCATTGAAAAAGTGACTCGACAACTAATGTTGTCCTTAAGCAAGATGCAGTCTCAGATGCAACCCCAGAGACTCGTACTGCCTCCTAAGCTTGGGGTTGGTCCTTCTGCTACCCATGTCAGCACAAAGGAAAGTTGTGTCGATACCTCGAGGTAGGACCCAAACACGTGTGCATAAGACAAATGTGAGTTGTATGTTGATGATTATCCTCCCCACCCGATTGCCTTTGGAAGAGTTTATGAGGGGTCGACAACCATCCACAACATCCCTTTGGGCAATGATCAAGTAAGGGTCGATGTTGAGGAAGTTCGAGATGCTGATGCTCGCATCCCTGTATCCACTCAAGAGGTTCAATTAGTAGGACGGACCCTTAACACCTTCCTTGCTTGGGCGACACATCTTGTACAACCTTTTTCAGAACAAGTATTTCTTTTTGTTGTGTTTGTTATTATTAAAAAAAGGATTTGTTACAAATAAAGTGTTGACTGTCATTGACTTATGTTTATTAACTGTGTATGATAAATAGAGACCTGAGGGATCGGCGAAACCTATAGATAGGTCGGAACCTAATGACGATCCCCTATACCAGATGACATTGACGATTCCACAGCTTTTCCTCAAGTCTATGCAGGTGTTGTAGGATTCAACTATGTTTGGGGTGCATAATGATGACATTCATAAAGCATGAAAATCTTTATGAAATAACACACGGTGGTCAATGTCTCAACATCTCTATTATACAAATGTGGATTCTATAAGTCACTTTACATTACAGTCCATTACATAACTGATTGTTTTAAATTGATGCATAATTTACTTTATTTTAACAACAATAGGCATATGAATGAGTTAAGTCTACAATCGGGAATTGTCTTTATGTATGGATTCCTTGAACCACAATCCATACAGAGATTTGGGCAATCACAAATTGAATCTAAGGATTATATTAAGAAATGGATGCAGAATTCACAAAGAGATGTCTACTTAGGAGCCTACTTGAATGGGTAAGTAAAAATGAACAAATAAATTTAAATAATGTATGCACTATAATAACTTAATGTTCTCCAATGCAATGCACATTGGCAACTGGTTGTTATATGTCCTAAGGACAATGCTGTGATCTGGTTTTGTTCCTTGCACAATAAGCCTGATAACTACTTGAAAAGAATTATTAACATGTCAATTGTAAGACATTTACTTTATCATTTGTAAGACATCAATATTTAAATTGTACAATATGCATGTATGTTTCTCTTAACTAGTGCTTTGAAGGGATTCAACGATATTCAAGGAAGTAAATCCAAGGCTACTGCTAAATGGATTCCAATTAAAGTAAGTCATTTAAACAATGGTTGATGTCTTAAAATTACATTTTATTATTGTGTACATTAATTTTTGATTAACTTTGAATATCTTATTGAATTTAGTGTAATAAGCAAAGAGGAAGCACTGAATGCAGTTATTATGTGATGCATAGGATGTCAATAATAGTCCTATGAGGTTTCAAGGATAATTGAAAATTGGTAATTGTTTACTTCAAAACTAATTTCATTTGTTATACTTGTTATTATTTATAATGATTAAGTTATATTTTATTATATCATGCAGTATTTTAATGATCCAAGACCAATGAAACCAAAGAGAATAAAGACAATTCACATTCAGTGGACAAGATGTTGTCTCAGAATTAAAAATGAAACACTAGGTGTTTAAGAAATTTTACAATTGTATAGTTATGTATAATTAGATTCAGTTATAGTAGATGATTTTATGTATTGACATTATTGTTTTCTTTAACTATTTCTTATAATTGATAGTAATTATTCAATAATAATATAAAACCGTGTACTGTGCAACTACCTGATTGGTCTATTTTTTAATTTCCAAGTTTGAGTAATATTAAAAAAATAGACAGAATATTAAAAAAATTAAAAAAACTACATCAATTTTTAGAAAAATTGATATTTTTTTTGCATATTTTACATTTTTTGGTTTTGGTGCTTATTATACAACATCGATTTTTGCATATTTTACATTCTTTGTTTTGTTGCTTAAAAATCGATGTTGTGTAGTGTATCTTAACATCGGTTTTATGAAAACTGATGTCAACATTGATAATTTTAATGTCGGTGGTTTCAACAACGATTAAAAATCGATGTTGAAAGTCCAAAACAACCAATGTTAAAAACTTATTTTCTAATAATGTGTTATTGAAACATTAATGTATCTTACTATGCATTCACAACTTGATGTATCATTTCCTATTCATTCAGTAACAAAATATTATTCTTGACCAATACAAAGACATTTAAGTATGTACTTTTTACTTTAGAGGTTATTTGTTAGATCCTCATAATAATACAAGATAAGATTACATGAGGTGATACAACAATTTCACGGCAATATGTGAAATAAGCCAAACTAGACACATCAACTAATCATGTATAAATTTTAGCTCAACATGAGAAAGAATTGCATCAACGATCACATATGAAGATAAGTTACATGTATTGTTTAGTTGAAAGAATAATACATAAAAAAAGATAGAATAAAACATATTTTATCCAAGTTCTTTTTTATCCATGATTTTCAAAAGAATGGTGATATAAATGTTCAACAAGTTTATTTAGGTGAGAATCTAAAATATTTCTTTATAAAGTCATTACCAAGAAAAATTTTTGAGTAACTGACTCACAAGATTGAATTTGGTTGTCTTAAGATGATTATGTATTGAAAAATGATATACTCTTTTTCCTTCAATTAAGTTTTTATCCAACAAGTTTTTCCTACTTGTGTCTTTTTATATCTTTTATAATTTTTCTTATCTATATTTATCTTTTATAATTTTCTCAATTTTCTTTTTACCTATAAATAAGTTATTCTTATTGGAAATAATAATAGAATTTTCACTATCTCTAAACTATTATTTTCTTGTTCGAGATATATTTTATTTCACATATTTACATTTAAGAGTGGATCAAAATTCTTTTTTAAATCACAAACTGAATATTATTTTATTTATAAAAAAAAATTCACCAAAACGGCGTCATTTTCAGCCTAACGCCCTTGTTTGTGGCCTCCCGAACACGAAAGTCGAAACCCGAACTCACTTCCTCACCCCATCATCGCAGCCTCGAAACCCTGAGTCGCCAGCGCAGCCCCGAAACCTAGTCCAGTAAGTATTTTATTTTTCATATTCTCTGCGATTTCTATTGTTCAGTTCCGAAAAGCAACACTTTGCTCTCGTGGTTTTTATGTGCCACTAAACGAATCGTTTTGCCTTTATTTCTTTTTTCTTTTTTTCTTTTCAACTACTGAAGTGAACCCTTTTATTTCTATATTTTAAATTCGTATTTGCTTTCGTTTCAATTTCTGCGGTGTTGGGTATAAGGTTTGCAGTTTCTTGTGCGGTTTATCATGGGGGATAGTCAGTATTCGTTTTCTCTCACCACATTTAGGTATTGTTCTTACTGATTTAAGTAATTTGATTTGATTTTTGTTTATGAAGAGAATGGTGTGGTGTGTGGTTTCAACTAATTGTGTTGTGTTGTGGAACAGCCCTTCTGGAAAGCTTGTTCAGATTGAGCATGCCTTGACAGCTGTTGGCTCTGGACAGACGTCTTTGGGAATAAAAGGTAATTGATTGATCAACTCTGCCTCTGGGCTGGATCTGTTTATGACCCTCTCTTTTCAGTGTTTCTGTTGACTCATCTTTTCAATTTGAATAAAGTACATTTTGTTGTGTTGAGTTGTTTTGTTGCATTTCTTATTGTTTTTGATAACTTAAATTAACTGGGTGGGTTCTGGGATATGGGACTTAGATTTGTTCAGTGAGGTACCTGGGATTAGGATGCTAAAGCAGCTTTAGGTTTTGAATTTGAGGCCTTAGTTTTCATAAGTGTTCTGGGATTTATGAGCAAGTTTAGTGGGATTGAGATAGCCGTGGGTGCTGTAAATAGACAGAAACTGGAGTGATGGTGTATGCGTCTATGATATATTATTAAGTTTGACCTTTCTTTGTTTGTCCGTGTGTAGAAAGATCACTGAAGAAACTTGTATGGGTTGGATAAGTATTATGTTCTTGTTTTGTTTCCTTGTTCCAAATGCAGTATCATCTCAGTGTCAGATTATTATAAGAAAGAAAGAAAAATGACAGGTTTTCTTTTTCCCCCAAGGTTGAAAAATGAGCTTATATCTAGATGGGCAGAATATTGTTTTGGTACAGAAAGGCTTGTTAGGCCATTCAAGGGGCTTTGACATGATGGGTAGTCAAGTTCTGTTTTGGGAAAATAGTGCTCTCTTAAATATCAAATTTCTTGGGTCGAGTAGGCTTTTAGAGGATGCTAGAGTTACAGATTTCTAAGTATGTGACTTAATCTTGTATTTTGTTGTAACTTATTTTCCATCTTGGGGGTCCATTTTGTTTGCTAAAATCTATGTCTGCTATTGTTTGTAATATTTACTCTCTGTGCTTCGTTGGGTTCTCGTGTCTTGTAGATGGTTTGAATCCTGTAATGTATGTTGTAGTTGTAATTATATGTTTGGTTTTTAATTTTTGCAGCTGCAAATGGAGTTGTCATTGCCACCGAGAAGAAATTGCCATCTATATTGGTTGATGAAACATCAGTGAGTTTATTTTCCGTTATTAGATCCTTTTTTGTTCATTATTCATGTTATAACAGTGTTTACTGTGTAATGTTGTGTGTCTTGGATGCCCACACTAAGCCTTTATTTATAATGAGTAAATACGATCAGTATTGATTATATAGGATCAATCTAATAATGAGTAATAAGGACTAAATCACTTATTACTATCTAATCATAAATAACAGAATAATATGTAATCTTAACACATGTAAAAAAATTATAAAATTGTCCTATCCAAATATTCAATATAGCAAAATCCTTGGTGACCCTACCGGTGATTTGTACATGGTTTTAACAACTTCAATCACTCTATTTGTATGCTTAAAATAATATATATATGCACATCTATTCATATCTATATCTTTGATTAGATATATCTGTGTACATGTGTACAATATTGTTTTCAAATTTATGCTGACTGATAAACTACTTCTATTGGATATTTAATGATTTTAGTACCTTACAAGAATCTGCTGCTTGTTCGTATGGAGCATTCCATTTTGTTAATACTGCCTTGTCTTCCTTTTACTATAGTATAGCATTGTTTAATTTGTTTTGCTTTACTTTTCTTTGAAAAATATTTGCTAAGAAGAATGATGTTCCTGTTATAGTTAGATAGTTAAGGATGCTTCAAAGTCTGGCCATTGATAAACAATCTTTTATGTAGTTTTTTCAAGCAGATTTTCAATATGCTTTTAAATTTTTTTGAAGTCATTTAATTCACGATGCATTATTTATATTTATTCTTTGTTATGTTTGATTGCAGGTCCAGAAAATTCAGTTATTAACACCAAATATAGGTGTCGTATATAGGTTTGTTTCTTTTTACATATTTAAATCATTTTATGTTAAATATATTAACATCATTAATTCATTGTATCCTGATAGTGGTTATGCATTATGAAAATTGATGGTATAGCTTAGAATGTGTTCTTAAACATGAGATACCACTTAAGTTATCTAGACATATCAACAACTAAGGTGAGAGGGATTAGGAACATGGAACAGCTATTTTGGGGAAACATTTTTTATAAGGAAGTATGAAATAGAAATTGACATGTCACACTTAAAACTGATTAAAGACTTACTGGATGGAAATATTTATTTCAGTCAAAATATAAGAAAAAGTGTTGTCAATGATAACAACTAACTATTGCCTGTATACTGATGTAAACAGACAGAAGTATACATAAAGCATACTTGCATGTGCCAGACTGTTAATCTGCATTGTCTTTATATATGAATAGATGATGGCTGACTGCTTTAGGATTTCAATAGATTCCCTAATGAAATAGATTTACTGGATTCAACCAGCAAGAGAGACTTGACTGTTGAAATATAAAATAAAGATAAAAATTCACTTTCTGTTCTCTTTTTGCACTTCGAAAGAGATAAACTGTTGAAATAACTTATTTTCTGATGTTTAATTTGAAACTTCATAACCAGGCTTAGTCTACCTTTTTCTATTTCTGTTAAGCTTTTGGTAAATAGAAATAATTATGTATCCTTAACTTGTCTTGCAAATATCTTATTTACTAGACCTAAATCTAGTCTTTGTTGTTTCAGTGGCATGGGTCCCGATTTTCGAGTTTTGGTTCGAAAAAGCAGGAAACAAGCTGAGCAGTATCATCGGTTATATAAAGTATGGTATACCAAATTCTATCCAACACATTTTTTTTTCTTACTACTGAGTTCTTGTTATGCTTAGATTTAGTTGAGATGATTCATCTAATAATGTCAGCTTCTCTTTGGATCTTGGTATTGTAATGGATCTCAATGATTGTTACTTTGTTAGACATCTGTATGTAGTTTTCATTATTTTTCATGCAATGCATGTTTTTTTTTTACTGAAAGAGTCATTCTAGAGTGTTTATTTTTTGTACAACTCTCTCTGTGTTTGTAACACTTGAACAGATTGATGGGCTTAATTTATATTATGGTCCTTCTTGTATTGAGCATCTTCATTCTTTGTTATAATAAAAGGATATTTTTTGAGGAAAAATAAAGTATAAAATTCTATATATGATTAAGATGGACAAACTACTAAAGTCAATGGTTTGTCCAAGCTAGATGTGATGAAAGGATGTCTAGGATGAGAACGGGTTTAAAATTCTATAATTGTACTGATTGTTTGTATTCATCTATTCATCTATTATAATAGGATTCATCAAAAGTAGTCACTAAAACATAACTAAGATAGGCAAACTACTACAGTCAGTGTTACATTCAATCTCTATTGAGCACAAATTTTGTACTTAATTTTTTTAATTACCCATTCTTAGATTTTATGTAGACTAGCAAAGGAATCAGTGCCTATAGTAACTCCTTTTGTCTAATAGTTAATTATTGAGGACTTGGATGGGCACTAGAGAATCACTTCAGTTTTTTTTTTTTTTTTAAATTAGTTTATTTATTTATGCTCAAGTCTATTATATTCTTCCAGAAAGTCAGGTTTTGTTGCTTATTTGAAGGGATAAATGAAATACTTTGAAAGTTACAAATAGTTGCAGATTTAATATCTTTGATTAAGTACTGGCTGTTAAAGTGCTATTTATGCTGTCAAATAGAAGAATCTCATTATTTCTTTCTTAAATTGAGTCTTATACTCATGCAGTATACAATTGTTTTTATGAGAGAATAGTTACAATTATGTATCATATATTTTCTATTGCCAAGAATTATTAATGTCACCTTACTTTTTCCACCAGTGAATTTTGTAATTCTTGTTTGTAGGATGTACTGCCTGTTAATGTTGATTGTCATATATTGATTAGATTTTCCCTAGAACATTTGTTTTTCTTTTTCTCAAGAGTTTTGAGTACTTAGTCATTAATGAAGTTTGTTGTAACTAAAAGTATAAGAATTATGCACTACCTATAATCTTTTATGAATTTACACATGCTCTTCTTTTTCTTGTTCTTTCTGTTTGCTTTTGGTATTCTATGTTGGATCATTTGTGAAGTGGCTATATCTGATAAGTGATAATATAATTGAAATTTACAGGAACCCATTCCTGTCACTCAACTTGTTAGGGAAGTTGCCGCTGTAATGCAGGAATTTACTCAGTCTGGGTAATTATTTCTTTGTAAACTGATCACTCTTTGAGATATGTTTTGACCACTAAAATGTACCCTGTCTACGCACAACATAGAAGCTTATTTCATGCATATACATGAACCCCCCTCCCAATAAAAAGAAAGAAAAAAATTCCAAAAGAAAAGTGGGGATGAAAATACTCAAGGGTATAATTCATGTATAGTCTTTGGCTATTGGATCCCTTAAATCTGAGTGAGTTCTAGCTCTGTTTATTGTTTTTTCTTCCTTGTCATCCTCTCACCAGAATTTTGTTGCTACTGATTCTCTTCTTGACAGAATATTTTTTTATAATAAACTAATTTTTTTGAAATTCTCCATTCCAGTGAACATGATTCAGATGGCTTGGATTGTTGAGGGGGATTACTTGTTGTAATTAAATGCCAAGGGAATGATTTGCCATAGTCATAATTATCATTAGCTTTTGGAACATGAATATAATTTCTGGAAATTGGAAGCTTGGAATTAGTATAAACCTAGGTGCCTAGAACGGCCTTATCTTTCTGAAAAGAACCAGCATGAATTAATATTGATTGAAGTGTTACTCTAATTGTTTCCTTTTCCTCTGGAGGTATATGTTAGATAAATTGGTCATATTGTCATCCATATAGAAATTTCATGTCAAAATTAGACAGATCTTTATAGTAGATAAATCCTTAATAAGCATCTCAATAAATCCCCTGGGATTATTTTGTATACACCCAACTATGTTTACTTTCCATTGTTGCCCTTTATCATGTTTTGAATTCTGACATTTCTGTTTTGGTCCTGATAGTGGTGTTAGGCCTTTTGGAGTGTCACTGCTTGTTGCTGGATTTGATGATAATGGACCACAATTATATCAGGTGTGTAAACATTTGTTTTTTGATGTAATTCTTGTAATGTTTAAACCCTGGTAAATGACCATCACTTGCAACATTAGTTTGTGATTACATTGCATTGTCTAACCGTTTGTTGGAACTTGAACTCTGTATGTTTAGCTGTCATATGTAGAGTACAGACTGTATGTAACAAGTCTAGACTTCAGAACCTCATTCATCAGTGAAATGAATAAGTGCTCCTTAGATTCTCAAAAGACTTTATACTTTAATTACATAAATTCTATGATATCTTGTTTTGCTTCACCTGAATTCGTTTTGCTTTGCTCATTGATTTATGTGAGTTCAAATTCAAATGTGTGCTCAGAAAATTGGTTGTCTATATCACTATGCATCTAGACATTTGTGTATTCAATGCATTTGTACTTGGCTACTTGGATCTCTTTGTATTAGAGTATATTTTAAGAGGTGCAGTTACTCAACTGCACACTCCTTAGTTAGTTCTATAAGGAAGTAGTTAAGCTACTTATGCCAACTGTCTATGAAACAGCAGATACTATATATATATATATATATATATATATGAGTACCATTTGTAATAGAGGGAATCGAAGGTTGTGATTTGATGTGATTTGTTTTTTCTGTAGGTGGATCCATCGGGTTCATATTTTTCTTGGAAAGCTTCTGCTATGGGGAAAAATGTTTCGAATGCAAAGACGTTTCTTGAGAAGAGGTAAGCTTTTCATCAATAGTAGTTCTGCAAGCAAAAGCATGTGTGAAGTGAATCAGAATTTGTTTTTGTGTTGTGTCCATTATGTGCTGTGGCCCACACCCTTGTAGTTACTGATAAAATCTATGAAAACTGTCAATGCTGACCATTAACCATTAATGTATGATGAGGTGACACAATAATTAATGATTGTTAAGATACTCAAAAGTTACTTAACGAGAGCTTAAAAATCCTTTAAATATGCTGAGATGGCTCAGATGGTTGCTAACGATACATTGATGTTGTAATCTTGAGAGGAATCATAATCCATAATAGCTGAAGTGATAGATTCATGAATGCACACTTTAGAAATTATTTTATATATTATTATTATAAATAGATTTGTATGTTGTGTCTATTTTAATGCATCTCTTGCCTTACCAAAAAAAAATGCATATCTTCAAAAGTTGTCAATTTTGTGGTTTGAAACTTTTTTTCTATTATGATTATATAATATTTCTTTGAGTGATTTGAGTTGCATTAGTTTTACTTCATTTCATTTTCCCTATCATTTCTATGGTTGACTTGATTGTCCACTTACAGGTACACAGATGATATGGAGCTTGATGATGCAGTCCACACATCAATATTGACTTTGAAGGAAGGGTAGGAGCATGCCATTTTAAGTTTATGCACTAAAAGTTATTTTATATTATTTGGTTATTTTCATCTCTTTTTGGTCAAATTTTATTCTCCTACCATAAGTAGTAATGCATGATAGCTTGTGTCTCACAAATATTGTGTTGGGGAGGAAAATGCATCTAAGATTTTGGCTAATTTAGGTTCATATGAGAATATTGAGGCTAATCATATCTGGGCTATTTAAGCAAATAGTTATCTTGACATTTACCTGTGGCACATCCCTCCAAACCGTCTTCACATCTACTGGCTTTATTCTTGCAAGTTTTAAATCAAGCTTATTACATTAATAACTTTGGTAATGACAGGGAGTTATGCCTGTTCTTATTTCCCTTTATTGACAGTTTTTATGTTATTGTTTTTTATTCTCACCTGCTACTGTATTTTTGGAACTCGTGTGGTATTTGCTTAGTCTTTTGAAATGTTTCTCAAATTTTCTCTCCTGTTTTCTTTTGTGTGTGTTTCACAGGTTTGAGGGACAGATCTCAGGAAAAAACATTGAAATTGGCATAATCGGTGCTGATAAAAAATTCAGGTGCATATCTATTTACTTAAAATATACCTAGTTTGCTTGACTCTGGTTTCTGTCATCAGTAGTCTAATTAAGTTGATTTTTGGGTTGTCCAATCTGAAATAATAAATTTAGAGTTTTTCAAAGTACAAGACAATTGCTTCACAAAACTGAGACTTTCAAGTTATCTGCTTCTAAATTCTAAACCAATCTAGACTTCAAACTTCAAAATCATCCTCGTATACTTCTATTGTTTAACTAGGTGATTAATAATAGCATGTTAATAATGTTGCAGGGTATTGACACCGGCCGAAATTGATGACTATTTGGCTGAAGTAGAATAATGTGCTATGAAGAAGTCGTCTATTCCTGAAGTTGTTTCACAGTTGGGTTTAATTGGTAGAGTGATGGCAATAGTAAATTTGTGAGCTACTCGTTGTGATGACCAGCAAGCCTTCAGATAAACCTTTTCCAAAGTCATCAACATTTTCAAACAAACCTAGTTTGTTTAGACGATGCGGCAATAACTTAATCAATATTTGCTAATTTATTATATCCCCCCTCCAAGGAATCTGATTGTTCCTATGTTATTTTATATATTGCCGGTTTAGTTCAATGCAATATAATTGCACTGCGATCTTAAATTCCTTTCCTGGTTCACCTTTCCTTGCCAATGATCATGTTCATTCACTTATGCAGTAGTAGGCTTTTTTTTCTCCTTGGCATTTTGTTATGTGAACAAGGTCCACACTAGTCTTTCAACGTAAGTAAGAGTATCTTATGTTATATGTTTGCGAAATATATAAACTTTACTGTCCATGCAACACAATTTTAATATATTATCTTGACTTAGATATACGAGAGCTTATCATGAATACAACTGATCCGTTGGGGCATTGTAAATCTATGTAATGGCAATAATTTAACCAATCAAAATGTTAATCACAGTTATAAAACAAGCTCTAACAAAATCCACCACTGCACCATGCATAAACAGGGCAACACTTGACCAACTTAATTGTTACAGAGCCAAAATTGCAAAGGAAATGCAACTTGAATTGATTTTATTTGACAGAACTGAGACAAGTAATAAACAATGTTTTGAAAATTAGATTGGATTGGATGGTTTAACCGGTCCAATTAAGAATTGGTTTAGTAACCTATATGGACATTTCAAAAGGCTGGAACATTTCAGAACCCGATAAGAACAGGTTGAACAGGTCCAAAACTGGTGCATTTTTTTTTTCAATTGTTTTAATTTAATCTAAACTAAAATACTTTAAATAAAAACATTAATTATTTTGTCAATTATTTTTAATTTTATCTTATAAACATATAATTTAATTATTTATTCCAATTTATAATTTTTTAGATCCTAATTTTTTTTATAATTGTATATTATTTTATTACTTAAAATATTATATAATATTAAAAAATGTAAAATCGATCCATTCACCGGTGATTTTAAAGACCTTGGTAATAGCAACAAATAATCACACATGTAACGTCACCCATCAAGATGAGACACGTGATATGGTTTTTACTTTTATAATTTTAACTGAGGAATTTAAAACCTCTATGGCCAATATTTGGTGTAAGTTTAATCATTTAAACATGGTGTTAATGGATTCTGTTCATACACACTCTTACACTATTCTCAATTATTCTCTATTAAGTATTAATACATTCTTACACTTTTTTCAATTACTCTTTAATTAGTTTATTTGTGGTGAATTTTGGTATGTTTATAAATGATTTCTTTATATATGATATGTATAAAATATATAAATATTTCTCAATAAAGGTGAATTTTATTATTAAATAAGTTTATTTTTTATAGCAGTGCATCGTTTTAACCAGGTATTAAATACATTATTTTAGGCAAATCATGATGATATGTATGTCCATATATAATACAATACTAGATAGTATCCAAAAGATACACTTGGAGGGATAACTTTTTTTGGATTATATAAAAAATATATTAATAATTTAATTAATTTTTTATGTTATTGAAAAAAAGGCAATTTATATTCACATTGACATGTGTTAAATTTGATCAAATACCACATTTATTACTTGATAAAATAATTTTTCAAGAAAAATATTTTAAACAATTTTTTAACTAGTAAATATGAATTTAATTATTTAATTTCAAATATTCTCAATTTAAATTAAAAATTTATAACATCTTTTAAAATTTTATAATAATGTTTAAAAAAATTACTTAATTTAAAATTATTAATTTACACACAACTATTCTCAATATTAAAAAAGTATTTATAATATTTTTAAAGTTTAAAATTTTAAGGAAGCCTTTATAATAATTTTTAGATAATTGAAATTATTAATTTAAATATAATTACTTAATCTGAAGAAAGCATTCATAATATTTTTAAAACTTTGAATTTCAACGAAGCATTTATGATCACTATAAATCAAGCTCTTCACGTCAATGCCAACCACGTTGCACGTGCCCTGTTTTTCTCTATTCCCAAAATTGAAATCTTCCACTTTGTGGTGTTCTGATGGTGCAAGATCACCGCCCTCTCCCCCAACAACTTCATGTACACGTTTTTTATTGCGACTTCCCGTGACATCAACCGTAGTATATTTGTGCTCGCTCATTTTATCTTTGAGAGTCTGAAAGAACTTGTCGTGCGAGTCTTTCAAAGATGATAGATAGAGATTGAGGTATTTTGCTGCTTAAGAAATCAACGATTTCAGTCTCCGTAAAAATAGTAATAAAATTAAAGAAAAATTGAATAAATATGTGGAGCCGATGGACAAGTAAGACATGTAAAAAATTAGATGAGGTGGACCAATATGAGAGAGAGAGGGTTTCCCAAACAGAGTTTTTGAGAGAGTCCTTGTAGCATTCTTCTTATAAGTTCCAAGTCTAGCTAGCTACATGTAGAATTACTAGTTTACCAAACACCTATTACTCGCATGGGTTATATACAGAACCTTTGCGCCTTGTTTAGAAAATCAATTCAATTGTGCTAAAAACAACATATAGCGGAAAGTTTCCCCCCTTTCAAATAGAATCGTTGTTTCCTTTTTATCACAAGCATCTTTTCTGTGGAAGACAATAACATTCGAACTAATAAATTACTATGGTATAGACATGTTACAAAATTCTTTCTCTCATTATTTAACATAATTACATAGATTCAAACTTAAAACCACTCATTAAATTAAAAATAATCTCACACTCATTAGTCCATGCACTTAAGGATTTTCTTTCAAATAGAATGTTGTATAGTATTTGATATGTAGATGTTTTATCATATATATATATGAAAAAAACTAAAAATTGTTTTTCTTGATATAAACTGTTTAATAAAAAAAATTATAAGTGCATATATTATGAGTCTATAATAATAGGAAGGTTAATCAAGCTTAGTTGTTCAAGAATTGATATAGCTTTGTAAATTTTTTTATTTCTATCAATAGTTTGTGGTTAAAACAACAAGGCTTAATTAATATGACTTTTCATTTATGTTGTGTAGATTTATAATTTAGTGTTAATGATTCGAGTTTGTAAAATTGTTTGTCATATAGAATTGAGTCTCATTAGGGTTTAATTTAATTGGTAGGTTAAATTCTAAGAGTGCATTTAGGATTATTACCAATGCATAAAATTATAAAATTCAAATTAAAAGTGTGACTTGTTTTTTTTACAAGATTAAATCTAAAATGTCTTTTATATTACTTATTTTTTTTTATAAAAATATGCTTAACTAAAGTCAAATTTAGAATGACGTGCTAATGAGAAAAATATAACCTATTAATTTTTGTTAGTTTATGATAATGGTGCTTCCCAAAAATCATTTGAGCCAATTATATTTTTTATTGGGCTCAAACCTTTTGAGTCTTTTTTCTTAATTATTTAATGTACCTCATTATTTGTTTTGATACACCCAAGATGCATTCCAATTTAATACACTTGGAGTGTATTATAGCAAATAATGAGGTGGGTTAATCAAGGAATAAGGAACATCATCATCATTTTCTATGTTCATATTGCTGCAACATGAAAACATAACAGCGAAGGAAAGGTCTCACATATATAAAGGGGAAAATAAGGAAACAAAAATAAGAAAGGATTGAGAGAGAATCAAGTGGAATTAAGGGTTTGAGAGAAAAATTGAGTGTGAAATATTGAGTTTTGTTGAGGGTTCATCTTGAATACATGGGGGACTTTTTTCTTTTTAACCAAAGTGTTATTTTAGAAAAAAAAGCTATTTATAAAACTAGTGTTGCATGGGAAGTATTTACCATGCATGAGTTATTTCTACATCACATGTTGGAGGTGTCATCACTTTTTTACATTAGTTATATCTACAACCAATTTAAAAAGTTACTTTTTTATATCAATTGTAAATATAATGATGTAAAAAATGTGACGGACAAAGAACACCAGACATCATTTAATATGGCGCCTCCCACAAAAGGACAAAAAATGAGAACAAAGTGTCATTTAAGATGGCGCCTTATGTATTTGATGTGACAGAAACAACCCGTACAACGTAAATATATACTTCCCATGCAACACTAGTTTTGTAAAAAAATGTCCAAAAGGAGCAAGAACCAAGGGTTTCTATTGTATCTTGATTTGGATTTTGATTCATAGTGGAGTTGCTCTATCCGTGAACACGTCACATTGACCGAACCACATAATCTTGTGTGTTCTTTTCCGTTTCTCTTTTCTTGGTGATTTTGTGATTTTAGATTAATTTCTGTTTCTTGGGCACTTTTGTGCTGCATAATTGCTTAATTCTTGCTGTCATAGTGCTACTTTTTTTCCTGTTTTGCATTGTTTTAGTGTTGTACTTTTACTGAATAGTTGCTGCACTTGCGTTTCAATTTTCTGCATAATTTTTCAATTATGTTAGTGCATATTATTGTGTTTTTCGCTGCTTCATTTTCTGCATAATTGGCACCTGCGGTATTACTGTTTTTAGTATTTTTCTGCACAATTGCAATTCTGCTTTGTGCCTACTTGTTGTGCTTGAGGCTGCTGGTTTTGGTATATTTGTGTGCAGGGAATTTGCACTTCCTAATCTGATTATTGGACCTATAGTTTCTTTTATGCGGGTAATCTTGAAAAAAATATATTAGTTTAAGACAAATTTAAGACTTTCAAGTCCCAGCTAAATTAACCAATTTCTTTAACGAGGACCGGAGATAGCAATACACATCTCATAATCATTGAAAAGGTAAGGGAAAAGGATTGATTATTAGAGTTTGTAAACAATTAAAACTAATTTCTCTTAAAATGGAATACACATCATTAATTTATGATCAATCCTAAGAATAATAGCAAAGATTACACCTTGAGATAGAACTTTCTTATTATTAAATCTGATAAATCTAATTGTTTTTTGGTACAGGTAGGAATGAAAACAAAACAAACAAACAAACTACGAAAGAAAGATCATAAAGAACTTCCTCCAACACAAAGTTTGGCCAGCCGGTCTGCTACAACATTAAATTCACGAGGGATCACTAAAAAAGAGACTCTCCAATCCCGATGCATGAAATCCAGGATTCTACGAATTATGTCAATATATATCTTTATGCTCACTAGACACTTGGACAACAACACGGGTAAAATCCACACACCAAGAGGATCACCCTGGAAACCCCATCAACCACCTCCCAACCGAGTCTCTAACAACACCCCCAATCCTCTAATTCCAACCCCCGTCTACATTAACCTTCACACGCACATTTGAGGGACATGATTCAAGGACCACCATATTGTTCCTAAGCCGCCAAACCCACCAAACCGAAAGTACAAGACGCAAGGCTTCTGGGCTATTGACCAAGTAACTAAACCATAAATATTTATGCTTCATAACTTCAATCCTGGGTTTCTTATGAGAGCATAAAATATACCATATCAATTTCCCAGAGGAGAGAAATTTTCACTTTGTGGGTTTCTCTCAAACCAAGCCCACCCATAAGCTTAGGCCTAGTAATATTTTTTTGATAAATATTTAACGCACCTGTCCAAACTATAATATACTCGGGTGCACCAAAGCAAATAATTACGTGTGTCAAGTAATAATACTCATAAAACCAAGGCCCGGTTCACACCGTTACACGCCCACGACAAGGATCTATATGCTTTATCAACCCCTTGACAACACTCCGAGGTAACCAAGGGGACTGCATGGGATGCGGATCCAGATTCCCTGCAGTCGGGAAATCCCCACATTCAAGCATTCAAATTATCGTAGCCGATCGAAACCACTCATAATTTATCTCAATATATAAATTCAATTCAAAACATCAATATTATTTAAAGGTTCAAATTCACAATGCTTGATCGCAAGGAATCCATTTTCTAATCTACCCATAACTCTCCTCAAATCAACTAGCTTTGCTCGCCCTTGGATAATGGTAATGCCAAGATATATATTTTCCAACGTTGGAAGTGCTTGGAATTCCTAAAATTTCTGTTTAATTTGTTGTTTTAATTATTGTTTTTTATTTTAATTTTAATTCTCAAAATCCCATCTTTATTGTTGACACTCATGTAATTATTCTACATAAATTATTCTATATAAAATAAAAATAAACTTTATTAATTTGACACCCATCTTCACAATATGTCATTTAAATTTGATTAACATGTAAGTAATAAATACAGAAGTTTATGCTTTTTGAATTACAGACACTCTCAAAATCTAATAAAAGTATTCATATTTAGTATGTAATTTTTTTGGTGAATATATTTAGTATGTAAATGATTCTAATTTAGGAAGACTTTCTTTATTATCTTTGAAATTAAGATATAAAAATTTCTAAAATAATTTACTCAGTTCTCGGGGGATTTTCTTGATTATTTAGGCTTTTTAAAATGTAGAAAATAAAAATAAAGAATTAAAATAAGCAATTCCTTATATTCTTTTATGTGCAACTAGTCCTTAGAGTTATCTATTGAATTAGATAGTACTCTTGCCATGGTTTGTTCCCACCACTGCTTTAATTAATTAAACATGAAAAATGTTGGTTGGAACAAGAAAAAGTGGAAAAATAATAATCAGGTATATTTTCAAGTTTAGTCTTGTATATTTGTCAATTGCGTCTTGGGATGATGACAAATTGTACGCTGCGCTTAAAATTTATTTTTTGAATTCCAATCCATCTCCTTCAGTCCTACGTCAATCACCATGCTCCTTTAATTAATTTTAGATTGAAATAATTTTAAGTAATTTTTATATTGATTTAAAATTTTATATTAAATTTTATTTTTAAATTAATTTTATATTAAAAGTATCTAAATATAAATTGTGATACTTTTTACCCCGGCATACATATAAATAAGAAAAACATATAAAAATATGAAATTTAATTAAATAAATTTTATTCAAATCAAGTAAACAAATTCATGCGGGTAAAAAGGTCACATTCACTTTACTATTATCAAATAAAATAAAATAAAATAATATGTTCAGAATATTATGCAAATAATACAAAATCTCATGTCTCAATGTCACATCCTATTCGTGCATTGTGTTCTAGCATCCTCTAGCATGAGGTTCTCCATAGCTATCTATCTAACCATTTGCTCCCACGAACATAAAGTTCGAGATTATCACAGGATCAAACACAAACAACACACATGGAATGAGTTATCACATTCCTAACTAATAGAAAGAAATGAGACAACATAGATATACATATCATATAAATGAAATACAACTTACTTTAACACAACTCATGTCATTCCACCACTTATCGTGTAACATCACATCTCAACACTACACGTCTCACATATTTTCACATCATTCACATACTCAAGGATCAAAACACAATATCATTCAACCAATAAATATCCATCAATAAACAAATGTTATGCAACAAATATACTAAGACTCGATCTTATATGCAATGTGGTACCGTGTCAATGAAAAATCTTGTTGAGCGCCTAGGAGTACATGACAAGAAAGACCACACACTGGTAAGTCATGTCACTCTCACTAGGTAAAATCATAGGGAGATCAGTCAGGGTCACTCTATTTTGCAAGAACGCTCCAACCATGTGGGATCAACACAAATTTAAAGGAGCACTCAAACTAGGTGTATTTACCGCCAAGGCCTAGACTCCAAAAAGTTTGTTTGGGGCTCTCCCTCCTGATTCAAGTCCAACCTAGAAAATATTTTAGCACACAGACTCTATCTATGAACTGTACAAAACACATGACTTCTCAATTGTTCTCAAAATAATTTTAACTCGTTGCGCCTCAAAGTGATTAAACTTGTCAGGTTCTCACGGTGGATCCCATCACAATACTCGTCGTGCATCAACTCCTCGTCCTTAAAGGGTCTTACAGTCATGTGATTGTACGGTTCATAACTCACATTTCAATGCACATAACATCTCAATACACATGTGTGATCTCACAATTTAACACATACTTAACTTGTCACTTACACATAGTTCATCACATTTCCATAATCCCAAGACAACATGTTATCACGCCTCATGCATTGTATACATGTCACACAATAACAATATTAATATGTTATGCTCATGTGATTAAACTCCTCAAACAATTTCACATAATCATATCAAAATCAAAGGAATCAAAATCATAAGTCAAAACATGAAAACACTAAGAGCACTCAATTTTATCAACCAATTTGAATCAAGGCATTAATTGGTCTGTCAAAGAAAACAATCTCGTAATTATAATCACATAGGAAGAATTACAATACAATAAGCATCCCAAAATAAATCCCAATTTGATCTTTAAAGATCCCTACACATGTTCATTCTAACCCCAATTGTGATAAACTCATCTCTTACCTCTAAACGGGCTCACGTATGTAGTTCAGTAGTGATAGTGGCGTCTCTAGCAGTTCCCTAAGATTCCTCAAGCTTTTTTTTTTGTTGTTGTTCTGCTAGGGTTTCCAAGCGTTAGAGAGATGGAGAAGAAATTTAAACTTTCATTTCACTGTCTTCGTGCAAGGGACATTTCTCTATTCAAAGATATTATTTCGTAAATCCCAATGGTGGGAATGTGAAAAAATGAGTTTCAAACCTGGTGTTCAAACTTCAAGATGATCCAACGGTTAACGAGTCTGCAATCCTAATTTTATTGACACATATTTAGGTATATGCAGGAAAAAAGAAAGCTACGCGTGAGAGACATTTCTCTCACCACAGATAATATTTTGCAAATCTCAACGGTGGGAATGTGCAAAAATGATTTCCAACCTTGGTGTTCTCATTTCATGATGATCCAATAGTTAACGAGTCTGAAATCATATTTTTACCGGGACATGTTTGAGTGTAAGCGGGAAAAAGAAAGGATTTTGGGAGAGGGGGAAGGAAAAATGAATTTGAGATAAGTGAGAGAGTAAAGACGTATCGTAAAATGTAAAAAATTGACATGATATGTCTCTATTTATAGATAGAATACTTTCACCCTATTATTTACTCTATTTTTTATTTTATTATTTTATAAAAAAGAATTATATCTTAATTTCAATCAAATGAATCATCCTTATTATTTTCTAAGAACATATATTTATTTTATTTACCTTAAAATTATTATTTTAATTAATAAAATTATTTTTCCCTATTTATTTAATTATAAAAATCTCATTATTTTCTTAAAACTCTATTTATTTTTAAATAATTTTTTTTAATTTATTTTAAAAAATGAAATGTTACATAAATTATATCATTTTAAAATAAATTTTATTTAAAATCAATTTTTTAACGTGGATCCACACACATCCTAATTAGAAAATGTAGAGATTCTTGTTCCTTGTATTTTCTAGGTGTAAATATAAATGTAAAATTCATAGAAAACATATACAGTGCAAAATATCAAATCAAATATCACACGTCTGTCCTTTCAAAAATTTGTATAAAGAGGATATCATGAAATTAATCAAATGATCATCTGTTAGCAGTACTCAAAAGCTCATTGGAATTTTTGCTTATATTAATTAGATATCCAGATTTTTCCTTCTTCTTACTCCTCAAAATTTAAAGCAACAAAAATACTGCATCAATAGGGGTTTGAAATCTTTGATTTGCTTCTCCATGTCTTCTTTCTTCCCTTTAATGAAATAATTATAATTTAAAAAAAACAATTCCTTCTCTTACAATTATTGTTTTATTAGCTCTTACTATGAGAAAATAAGTTATGCTAAGAGGATAAAATAATTTTACAATATTAATTAATTATAAATTATAATATACAATAAATTTATTGACTTATATAATAATTATTATCTTAAAAATCATAATATTAATTTCTGACCGATTAATCATATAAAATAATTTTATATCATCAATATATAAATATTAAAATCTATTAATATTCACATGTACAAAGAAAGGAATAACAGCGGAGCTGAATGAAAAAATTGACCTGCATACATATGGATGACGAAGGTAAACGTTTTTCTTTATTAGGTTTAATGGGAATAAAGGAGAAGAAATCTTGTGAGACAAAAAAAATTCCTTCCTTAATGGAGAGGGAAGTATGAAAGAGAATTTAACTTTTTATTTTTATTTTTTTAAAAAAATCAGTTTTTAACATAAATAAATAATTTTATGTTAAAAAAAAGAAAACTTTTTAAAAAAAATTAATTATTATAAAAAATTTATACAATATTTTTGCTTATTTTCACTTACTCTTATCATCATCTAAATAAATAAAATTTTGGCCTTTGGTTACATCCCTCGTGTGGCCAATGGGGTTGCAGATAAGTTGGATAAATGGAGAGTAGGTTCGATGAACCTCGAAGACGCCTCCTAATGTAGTTCTTGAGCTTCTAAGGAAGGATTTGGAATCTGCTTTAGTGCTTTAGTTCTTGTGATTATCTTTCTTATGTACCAAAAAAATAAATAATAAAGCATATAATATACTTTTAGTAAATAATAAACCATATAATATACTTTTAGCAAGAAATAATAAGTCTTAAGTAATTAAATTTTGAATTGAATCATGGTGATTGTTAATAAAGAATAACCTCCTTATTTATTTTTCTTTATATTTCATTATATTAAAATTATACATATTTTTATTGTATTATTTTATTTATTTATTTATTTCTATTTCTTTTCCCTTCCTCTTTATTCATTTAATTTTAATCGAAATAGAGCATTCATATGACCTGCGACTGCGAGTACTAGGGAGACAAGCGTACGTCATGCGAAGACCTAAGTTGTGAGCAGTGATGCCTCAACGACTTCGCCTACAATGTGGACCTTTCTTTTGCCATCCTTTTCTCTTATAATTGTTTTCACTCTTTCACATTTGCTGTGCAAATCCCATTGGGGGCCATTTCCATTAGGGTAAACTACCAATCTGACCCTTGAAAGTGTAATTTTTTTCATGCGTTAAAATTTTAGTCTTGCGTTAAATTATTTTTCATTAAAATTAACATTTCGTGTCCACGAGACATGTTATTTATTTTCGTGGCACTTGATAGTGCATAAATAGATAACATGTGACAATCCAGTACACACTATTAGTTTACGATATAAAATAAATGATAGATGATGATCCAATTAATGTTATTTTGATCCTTCCGTGTACACCATAAATCATCCATATGCATCAGATTATCACATGTCATTTATATTTGTACCGCCAATTGTTAAATAGTATGCAGATAACATGTCACACAAACACAAATGTTAACTTTAATCGAAAAAAATTTTAACGATAAAATTAAAGTGACAGAAAAATTATATTTTCATACTTTAAGGATCTAAATGACAGTAAGTAAATAACACATCTGGGATCAAAGTGCAAATTCTCCCTTGCCATAATTAACATGTTCTTATCCTCTATGATTATTAATCACCTATATAATTATCATTAGTTTTAGGCTTTTTGTTATTAAAATATCTCATTTATCTTGGCTATTTTTCATGCTTCATTGCATTTGTTTCTATTGCTAAGTGGTCCCATATCTGTATGGTGTTATCTGATATTTAAATATATCAACTGATGCACCCTACTGCATTTTAGATATGAGCATGACGCATTTCTCGTCTTATCCAAAACCTCTGCTTCATGATTCATTCTTAATGAACTCAATTAGTTCAATCTTATTACCACATTCTTATCCAAAACATTATGAGCCCTTTTGCGTGTCATTCACAAATATTAAATTCTCCAATAGAAGGGCTTATCCATCGTCCAGGTGATTATTCTTACCGAAAAAAAGAAGAGAAAAATACATTTGGTAAAAGAACAAAAAGATAAAGTGAAGTTTGTTTGGTTTGTATAGGTAGTAACTATTTTTTAAGGTTTGAAAAGTTATTTCAGAAAAAAAATACTGGAAATGTGACATTCCCATACATATTTAGTATAAAAAAATATTTTTGACCATTATTGGTTGTTGATCTTCAAGAAAGTGGCATTTTTATGTTTTAATTAATTTTTATTCTGCTAGTGAGACGAAGTAGTAGAAATGCTATATTCTTCTAAGAATTTTGGCAGTTACTTTTACAATTTGGTTATGACTTCATAAATACTATGTTCGGTCTTTTTTATAATCAACAAGTGTAGTGTAAAGATATACCCTATACTTGCTGCTTATAAATAGGACTATAGTTTATTAATTTTCACATATCATTTGAATTTTAAAAATTATTTCTTCAAATATTGAAATACACACAATCAAACATTTTATAAATTTACTTAATAATAATATTTCTGATCATAATATTTCCAAATGAAGTGTAAAAATACTCTTTAAGAAGTAAAGATGGTCACGTAATGTAGTACTCACAAGTCAAGATGCTCTGAAACTTAATAAGATCGTATTTCCGAATTTAATTGTCATAAGCATGAATGTGCGGTATATTAGTTTTCAATCTATTCATAAATAGGTAATAAATTAATGGATGAAATGTAGTGCATGTGTAGACCCAAGAGAACAAGGTATTTTGCCAACTTTTATTCTCATCCCTAATATCCATCGGGGTACTTACATCAGTTTCTTAATTTTAAGTAATATTATTTAATTTTTTCACTGGAGCAGATGATATGATATTTTTTATATAATTAATGGTTATTTAAAAAATTTATATCATAAATATAATATTTTTAAGCATTATAGGATCTATAAAATTAATTTAAATACTCAATTCAACAATCTTAATATTAAAATGAATTATCATATAATATTTAAATTTATGTGAAATTGTAAGACTCATAAAGTTATAAAAAAAATAACTCATTATGTATTATAGATACTCTTATCTCATTATATGAATATGTTAGGTTGACCAAATTTTCCCTAAAATAAGTTGAAGCCTATTTTTCCCAATGTTGCGTAAAATTTTTCCTACTTCCTAATATAGCTCTTCTTTTTCATGTAGCCCGAGGCATTTTGAAAGAAGAAGAAAAAAACACACTAAGAAAAAGTTTAAGCAATTAGAATTTTAAAAAATTATTTTAACATAAAAAAGTTTTATAAATTTTAAAGATTATGTAGAAATATTATAACTTATTAAATTTTTTTATAAAATTTTTATGATAGTTTTTTAATTTTAATGGTTTATATTATATGAATTTAAAAAATTTGAAAAGACTTTATAAATTTATAAGATTTAAAAGAATTGTGTGAATTTTTAAAAATACATTCAAAATTACAAGAGTTGGTAAAAAAAATAATAAGAAATGATGAGATTTGGATAAAAAAAGTAAAACCAAAATATTTTTTTAATCTTTTAATAGTTATATTGATTCTAGCTTTATGTGCTTCTATACTAATCTTTTTTGCAATAACATCTTCTTATTCTCACTTTTGGATTTGAACAATAGATTTAGAATTATACGTTGGTTTTATAATTTTATATAATTACTATAATTATTTCATGATAAATCTAATTACATGTTTAAATGAGATGTAATAATAAGTATATACTAAAAAGGAGTAATGAGGGTGGGAAATTGGTAGGAGGGTTACTAAGTTATGTGGAAACGAAATTAAGGATAATAGACACAAAAACATTGCGTCGAGTAGGTTATAAACATAGTCAGTATAAGGAAAATATGGTTAGTCTTAACATGTAAGACAAACATTAGTTTAATTTAGAAAATAAAGAGAAAAATGTATACGGAAGGAGTATATTAGACATTTTTTTTATTTCAAAAGAATAAAAGAAATATATATCATACATGCATATTGAAGAATACTACCTTAGCTCCTATATATAAGCAACAAATGATATTTTTCTTTGGCTGTAATTGATGTAGCATCATGTGGAGCTTGTAGGCCTTGGATCTTCTTCATCAATGGAGTCCTTTGCTTCTTGAAGTTCATTGGCAGCGGAATGGAAAAGGAAGAAAGATGATTGGAGACACCACTTCAAGGAGAAGATAAGTCAAGAAGAAGCTCACCACCATAGGAAGTCATGGATAAGAGCTTGAAGGTATGAGAAGATGAGTGGAGGGAGAGGGAGAGAAGGAGCATGGAATTTTGTGCCTCAAATGAGGTTTGAACTTTGAAGTGTAATTCTCAAATGATCAAAGTTCAAAAAAAATGCACACGCATGACCTCTATTTATAGCTTAAGTATCATACAAAATTGGAGGGAAATTTGAATTTCTATTCAAATTTCACTTGAATTTGTGAAGCCAAATTTTGGAGCCAAAATTTCACTAATTATGATTAGTGAATTTTAACTATGGTTCAACCCACTAGTCCAAGATCAAGTCCAAGATTCTCCACTAAGTGTGCTTAGGTATCATGAGGCATGTAAAGCATGAAGGACATGAACAAAGTGTGACTATATGATGTGGCAATGGGGTGTAACAAGCAAATGCTCACCTCCCCTCTAAAATTTAATTGGATTGGGCTTCTCACAATTCAATTAAATTAATTTCCCAACACACACATCAAATATTCACTTAATTATACATGTGAAATTACAAAACTACTCCTAATACAAAAACTAGTATAGGTGCTCTAAAATACAAGGGCTGAAAAATCCTACATTTCTAGGGTACCCTATCTATATTATGGAGCCCTAAATACAAGGCCCAAAAATAATGAAACCTTAATCTAATATGTACAAAGATAAGTGGACTTATACTTAGTCCATGGGCCCGAAATCTACCCTAAGGCTCATGAGAACCCTAGGGCCTTCTCTTGCATCTCTGGCTCAATCTTCTTGGAGTCTTTTATCCAATGTCCTTGGAAGGTAGGATTGCATTATTCCCTCCCCCTTGAAAAGGATTTGACCTCAAATCCAGAAGTTCTTGAAACTCTAGGCTTCTTCCCTCAACACCTGTAAAAAGAATAAAAATATATATATTAATGGTGTTTGGTATGTTGGAGTATGATAAGGTCGGAAAACTCATTTCATTTCCTGGACATCTTCCCATGAGGGAACATGGTTCCTCACTAACTCAATGAGTGGTGCTGCAGGTATAGAAAAATATGGGATAAACCTTTTGTAAAAGTTTGTTAAGTCATGGAAGCCTCAAATTTTTCTTATACTTGGTGGAGTGGACCACTCAGGAATGACCTTTATTCTCTTAAGGTTCGTGGGAACCCCTTGATCACCATTTAAAAAATTAAGGAAAGTAATGCAATAAAACATATCTTTTTTATATTTCCATGTTGATTACTCCTACCAAAAAGTATGACAAACCTAAGGTGTCCCATATGAGCACCTAGGTTTGTATTGAAACAAAAATTAAGAACAAACCTTCCTAATGAATCCCTATGTATGTGAATCATGAAGATGTTGGATTCATGGGTGATTTTACAAAAGAGGGTTGCACCACTCAACACATTCATCATACCACCTGTCATAGGGAGTTGGTGCCTCATAATACCTATTTTGGGAACCAATAGCACAAGGATTTAAGCTCTTACGAACCAAACCCTCATCCAATAACTCCTTTACTTCAGGAATAATCTCAAGCCCAAGAGGTGTGACAGTGCTAACAAGTGTCTTTTTACAAAGGAGAAGATGTGGAGGTTGTCTAAGAGGGAAAGTTTCTTTAATGATTGTCTTTATTACAAAATGACTTTCCTTCTTAAGTAACCTCTTAGAGGAGACACTTACCTCCTTACACTCCTCCTTAACCATTAAAGGTTGTCCTTCTTCCTGGGGGTAGATTTCTTCACTAGGTTCTTCCTCTTTTGCTTCTTCACTTTTACTAGAGGAAGGTGAAGTAGTAGCCTCATCTTGGCTATTATAATTGTCTTGGCCCCTCATAATCATGATTTTCTTGGTGGGGCATTGAGAAGTAATGTGTCTTCTTCCAAGACATTTAAAGCACTTTATAGAGCTAGTCTTTTCTTGCATACTAATCTTAGAGGGTTGTTTTTCTATTGTCTTCCCTTTATCATCTCTGGGCTTAAAAGGTTCCGCCCCTAAGATGTCTTGACCTTGGTCTTTCTTTGAATAAGAGTGAGGGCCATATGATTTTGAAGTAGACTTCCTTTTAAATTGTTGTTCTACCCTTATTTCCCAATCTAAGTAAGCCTCTACATTGTCCTTCCCATGGAAGTATGGGAGGTTAATGTTAGCCTCTTGAGGCTTTCTTTCCTTTTCTCTCCTATGGGAGTGAGGTCTAAGATGTGACCTATGCCTTTCTTCATAATAATCATGAAGTTCTTCGCTTAGGCTCTTGCAAGGGTCATGACTATTATAGGAGACATGTTTTTCTTTTCTTAATTCTTTTAGTATTTTCCTTCTTTCTTCTTCCCTTATTTGTTCCCTCTCATCTTGATTTATTTCTACCCTCTCTTTTCCTTTTTCTTTTCTTTCTAGTTTTTATTTCCATAACTTGAGGGAACTCAACTCATCTAAGATTCTAGATAGAGGGTCCTTATGACTAGTACCCTTACCATTAACACTAGATGAATGATGACTCATGTTGGTTCCTAAGTTGTGGTTCTTTCTTGTTAGGGGTTTGCAAAAGGTAAAAGCTAGGGTTCAAAAGAACTCAAGATAAGCATGATAAACAAGAAGAAAGTATTATGTAATAACAAGATAAACTAGGCGTGACTAGTAAAGAAAATAAGCTATGAAAGTAAGCAAGAAATTAAAGTGCAAGAAATGTAATCTAAGCAGATCTTAAGAGTGTTTGGATGACCACATTTAAGGTTCCCAACAAAACACTCAATATCCTAAGGGAAAAGTTGCCTAAAATTATTACACACAAATGGAAGTTTGGTAACCTATTGGAGGCTCCCAACACACTTCCAATAAAAGGCTTTTTTGTTACAAAATTTGAAAGCAATGAAGGTAAGTAAATTGCCAATTATAAAATTACAAAACAATCCTTAATTTTGGTGGTTGTGCTATCTTTGGTGATTCACTCAATTTGGAGTGCTTCTTTGATGAGGACATGACCAAGAGCAAGGGCAAGGATCCACTTGAAGGACTTGGAGGACCTATGACAAGGGCTAGAGCAAGGAAAGCCAAGGAAGCTCTTCAACAAGTGCTGTCCATACTATTTGAATACAAGCCCAAGTTTCAAGGAGAAAAGTCCAAGGTTGTGAGTTGTATCATGGCCCAAATGGAGGACTAAATGACACCACTTTATTTCAATTTTAGAGTGTTTAGTTTGTCTAAATAATGGCCCAATCCTTGTAAAGTTGGCTGACCAAAAATATGTTTTGGGTTAATCAACTAAAAGGGCTTTAGTTCAAGTTGTAATAAGGGCCCAATTGGCAACCTAGGCATCAGCCTTTTGGGAGACCAAATGGTGGCTGACTTGTTGGCTGTTGGGGGTGACTTTTGGTTGCCAACAATTTCAGTTACACTCAGCCATTAAGTTTGTTTTAATTCCCTAGGTTAATGGCATTAAGTTATTTTAATTCTAGGTTAGTGGGTCATTACTAAAATCTGCTGTAAAGCTTCTATATAAGCTGAACCATTTTATCAATAAACACAAGTTGAGTTTTATTCAGAAAATTAGAGTTTATCTCTTTTATCTTAGTGAGAGTGATTCTCCTAAATTCTTGAGTGATTCAAGAACACCCTGGCTGTATCAAAGGACTTTCACAACCTTTGTGTGTTGCCCTCGCTGGAAAGAGTGATTCTTTCCTTCCTATCATCTCCACCCTTGTTCTTTCAAACCACAATTCCAGAAAATCCACCTCTGCCCAAAATTATCTCGTGACCATAACTCCCATTTTACACACTCAAATTAAGTGATTCTTGAGCCTAAATTGAATTTCAAAACGAGACCTTTCACCTCGTTTTGGAATCACCTCATTTGGAGCCCTGTAGCTTCCGTTATTGCCATTTCTATATTTCTGTCCAGCCACCACTTAACCTACGTTTTACCATCCCATTCATCCATTTTATGCCAGAAACCACCTTATTAAGACCCACGAAATTAACCACCTTATTTTCCATCCTTTCCTTAATCAATTTCCGCATTTTCCATCAAGGTTTAATCCTAGACGATCCTAAGTCAGCCCTTGTGCCATGAGGGTTCATATCATTTGGTAATCAGAGCTCCGGTTCTAGGATCAACACTTCCTTTGCTGGAAATACTGGGTAACATCCTTCTTTATTCTCTTTGCCATTTATATTACCTTCTTATTCATATATATTTTTTTAGGCTGAACCATTGCAAAAGTTAAGCCTTTTGATCTCTTTGTTATAAAAAAAAAAAAGAAGCAGAATTTCGTATAAGCAAAATTAAAAAAAAAAATTGGGCTGAATGGTTCATGCTTGAAGAACTTAAAAAAAAAAAAAATCTCTTTAAGGTAATATATTGGTTGCATGAAGGATTGTTACTTGAATTCCTAAATTCTGAATTTTATTTCCTTCATTTGTGCCTAAAAACATTGTTAGCCTTTTTCTTGGTTAACCTTTTCCTTGTCTCTCTAGCCTTACCTTACACATATTGGTGAATTGTTCTTTGTTGTGGCCATAATCTCTTGAATTGCCTAAGAACTCAAGGGGAATTAGAGTGGTAAAAGGCAAGAGTGTTTCATTAGAGAAAAGCCATAATTGTGTGATACACTTGAGTGGGTGAGGTATTCAAACAGCAACTATAATTGTCTTGTTACGTTTGATTTGTTTGTTTGAGATGTCAGGTACTAATCCTAATGATGGAGTGGGGCTTTCGCAATTCCAAATGCAAGCTTTGATGCAACATTTGGAGAGGTTAATGAAACAACAAGATGATGCGCTCCATGAGAGGTTGGGTCAAATGGAGAATAGAGATCATAATGAAGAAGAAAGGAGGAGAAGAGGGAATGATGGCGTTCCTAGACAAAACCGAATTGATGGTATTAAACTCAACATTCCTCCATTTAAAGGAAAGAATGATCCGGAGGCCTACTTGGAGTGGGAGATGAAAATAGAGCATGTTTTCTCATGCAACAACTATGAGGAGGACCAGAAGGTGAAGCTTGCCGCCACGGAGTTTTCCGACTATGCTCTTGTGTGGTGGAACAAGCTACAAAAGGAGAGAGCAAGAAATGAAGAGCCAATGGTTGATACATGGACGGAGATGAAAAAGATCATGAGGAAGCGGTATGTGCCGGCTAGTTACTCAAGGGACTTGAAATTCAAGCTCCAAAAACTAACCCAAGGCAACAAGGGGGTTGAGGAGTATTTCAAGGAAATGGATGTGCTCATGATTCAAGCAAATATTGAAGAAGATGAGGAGGTAACTATGGCTCGATTTCTTAATGGTTTGACTAATGATATCCGTGATATTGTTGAGCTGCAGGAGTTTGTTGAAATGGATGATTTGCTTCACAAAGCAATCCAAGTGGAGCAACAATTAAAAAGGAAGGGAGTGGCTAAGAGGAGTTTTACCAACTTTGGTTCTTCTAGTTGGAAAGACAAAGGTAAGAAAGATGGGGCTGCTACTTCTAGTAGTTCCACACCTATCCCATCAAAAACTCGCTCAAAGTCCCAAGAGGAACCCTCTAAAAGGAGTAGAGATGTGAAGTGTTTCAAGTGCCAAGGCCTAGGACACTATGCTTATGAGTGCCCTAACAAAAGGTCCATGGTTCTTAGAGATGGAGAATATATAAGTGAATCCGATGTTGAAGAGGAAGAGGAGAGTGAGTACGTAGAGGAAGAGGAGACTCCGGAGGGAGATTTGTTGATGATTAGGCGGTTACTTGGTGGTCAATTGAAGCATGAGGAGGAGAGCCAAAGAGAAAACATCTTTCACACTAGATGTTTAATCAATGGCAAGGTGTGCATGGTGATCATTGATGGAGGTAGTTGCACCAATGTGGCTAGTGCTAGATTAGTGTCAAAGCTAAATTTAGCTACTAAACCACATCCTAGGCCATACAAACTTCAATGGCTTAGTAAGGATGGGGAGGTGCAAGTGAGGCAGCAAGTGGAAGTGGACGTTTCCATTGGGAAATACAATGATAAGGTACTTTGTGATGTTGTTCCTATGGAGGCCAGTCACTTACTTTTGGGGAGACCATGGCAATTTGATAAAAGAGCCAATCATGACGGTTACACCAACAAGATCTCTTTCATGCACCAAGACAAAAAGATTGTGCTCAAGCCATTGAGTCCACAAGAAGTGTGTGAGGATCAAAAGAAAATGAGAGAAAAACTTCTTCAAGAGAAAAGAGAAAAAGAAAAAGTGAGCAAAACACTTGAGAGTGAGAAAAAGAGGGAAACACTTGAGAGGAAAAAGAGTGAACAAAAGAAGAGTGAAACACTTGAAGTGAGGGAGAGCTATTTAGCCACAAAAAGTGAGGTCAAAAGGTTGTTTCGTGCTAAACAGTCACTATATATCTTGTTTTGCAAAAATCAGATTTTGACCACTAACACTTTTGATGATTTTGAAGTGCCTTCTAGTGTTAAAACTCTTTTGCAGGATTTTCAAGACATGTTTCCACCAAATGTGCCAAGTGGACTACCACCTTTGAGGGGAATTGAGCATCAAATCAATCTCATTCCGGGAGCTTCTTTGCCCAATAGGCCAGCCTATAGAAGTAATCCACAAGAAACCAAAGAGATTCAAAGACAAGTGGATGAACTCATTAGCAAAGGTTGGGTAAGAGATAGTATGAGTCCTTGTGCTGTCCCAGTGATTTTGGTCCCTAAAAAGGATGGGACATGGCGCATGTGTTCCGATTGTAGAGCCCTTAATAACATCACCATTAAATATAGGCATCCTATACCTAGGCTTGATGATTTGCTTGATGAATTGCATGGTGCATGTTACTTCTCTAAAATCGATTTAAAAAGTGGATACAATCAAATTAGGATTAGAGAAGGGGATGAATGGAAAACTGCTTTTAAAACAAAATATGGTTTGTATGAATGGTTGGTTATGCCTTTTGGCCTAACTAACGCTCCTAGCACTTTCATGAGACTAATGAACCATATCTTGAGAGAGTTCATAGGAAAGTTCGTTGTGGTGTACTTTGATGATATTCTTATCTATAGCACTTCACTTGATTTGCATATTGATCATTTAAAATCTGTCTTGACTGTGCTTAGAGAAGAACAATTGTATGCCAATCTTGAAAAATGCATCTTTTGTACTAACCATGTTGTGTTTCTTGGTTTTGTTGTGAGTTCAAAAGGAGTGCAAGTTGATGAGGAGAAGGTTAGGGCTATTCAAGAATGGCCTACACCTAAGTCCGTGACCGAGGTGAGGAGTTTTCATGGCTTAGCAAGTTTTTATAGACGATTTGTGAAGGATTTTAGCACATTGGCAGCACCTCTCAATGAAGTGCTCAAGAAAAATGTTGTTTTCAAATGGGGAGAGAAACAAGAAGAAGCTTTCAATGTTCTTAAGCAAAAGCTAACTAATGCCCCCATACTTGCGTTGCCAAACTTTCAAAAATCTTTTGAAATTGAGTGTGATGCTTCAAATGTTGGGATTGGGGCTGTGTTGATGCAAGAAGGCCATCCAATTGCTTATTTTAGTGAAAAGTTAAGTGGTCCCACCCTTAACTATTCAACTTATGATAAGGAGTTGTATGCCTTAGTACGGGCTTTGAAAACATGGCAACACTACCTTTATCCCAAGGAATTTGTCATTCATAGTGACCATGAGTCCCTCAAATATATCAAGGGGCAAGGCAAGCTTAACAAAAGGCATGCGAAGTGGGTGGAATTCCTAGAGCAATTCCCTTATGTTATCAAACATAAAAAGGGAAAAGGTAATATTGTAGCCGATGCTCTTTCTCGGCGTCATGCATTACTTTCTATGCTTGAAACAAAATTGATTGGTCTTGAATGTTTGAAAAGCATGTATGAAAATGATGAAACTTTTGGAGAAATTTTTAAAAATTGTGAAAAATTTTCAGAAAATGGTTTCTTTAGACATGAAGGCTTTCTTTTCAAAGAAAACAAATTGTGTGTGCCTAAATGTTCTACTAGAAATTTGCTTGTTTGTGAAGCACATGAAGGAGGTTTAATGGGGCATTTTGGGGTCCAAAAGACTCTAGAAACATTACAAGAACATTTTTATTGGCCTCATATGAAAAAGGATGTGCAGAAATTTTGTGAACATTGCATTGTATGTAAAAAGGCAAAGTCTAAGGTAAAGCCTCATGGATTGTATACTCCATTGCCAATTCCGGAGTATCCTTGGATTGATTTATCCATGGATTTTGTTTTGGGGCTGCCAAAAACAAGCAATGGTAGAGATTCCATTTTTGTGGTTGTTGATAGGTTTTCTAAAATGGCTCATTTTATTCCATGTAAAAAAGTTGATGATGCTTCCCATGTGGCTGATTTGTTTTTCAAGGAGATTGTGAGACTCCATGGTTTGCCAAGGAGCATTGTTAGTGATAGGGACTCTAAGTTCCTAAGCCATTTTTGGAGGACTTTGTGGAGCAAGTTGGGCACTAAATTGTTATTTTCAACCACTTGTCACCCACAAACCGATGGGCAAACGGAAGTTGTTAATAGGACTTTGGGAACTTTGCTTAGGACAGTTTTGAGGAAGAACTTAAAAACTTGGGAAGCTTGTTTACCCCATGTTGAATTTGCTTACAATAGAGCTGTTCATAGCACCACTAATTGTTCTCCTTTTGAAGTTGTTTATGGTTTTAACCCACTAACTCCTCTTGATCTTTTGCCTATGCCTAATGTTTCTGTTTTTAAGCATAAAGAAGGTCAAGCAAAGGCGGACTATGTGAAGAAGCTTCATGAGAGAGTCAAAGATCAAATTGAGAGGAAAAATAAAAGCTATGCTAAACAAGCCAACAAAGGGAGAAAGAAGGTTGTCTTCGAACCCGGAGATTGGGTTTGGGTGCACATGAGAAAAGAAAGGTTTCCGGAACAAAGGAAATCAAAGCTTCAACCAAGGGGAGATGGACCATTTCAAGTGCTTGAAAGAATCAATGACAATGCTTACAAAGTTGAGCTGCCCGGTGAGTATAATGTTAGTTCCACCTTCAATGTCTCTGATTTATCTCTTTTTGATACAGATGGAGAATCCGATTTGAGGACAAATCCTTCTCAAGAGGGAGAGAATGATGAGGACATGACCAAGAGCAAGGGCAAGGATCCACTTGAAGGACTTGGAGGACCTATGACAAGGGCTAGAGCAAGGAAAGCCAAGGAAGCTCTTCAACAAGTGCTGTCCATACTATTTGAATACAAGCCCAAGTTTCAAGGAGAAAAGTCCAAGGTTGTGAGTTGTATCATGGCCCAAATGGAGGACTAAATGACACCACTTTATTTCAATTTTAGAGTGTTTAGTTTGTCTAAATAATGGCCCAATCCTTGTAAAGTTGGCTGACCAAAAATATGTTTTGGGTTAATCAACTAAAAGGGCTTTAGTTCAAGTTGTAATAAGGGTCCAATTGGCAACCTAGGCATCAGCCTTTTGGGAGACCAAATGGTGGCTGACTTGTTGGCTGTTGGGGGTGACTTTTGGTTGCCAACAATTTCAGTTACACTCAGCCATTAAGTTTGTTTTAATTCCCTAGGTTAATGGCATTAAGTTATTTTAATTCTAGGTTAGTGGGTCATTACTAAAATCTGCTGTAAAGCTTCTATATAAGCTGAACCATTTTATCAATAAACACAAGTTGAGTTTTATTCAGAAAATTAGAGTTTATCTCTTTTATCTTAGTGAGAGTGATTCTCCTAAATTCTTGAGTGATTCAAGAACACCCTGGCTGTATCAAAGGACTTTCACAACCTTTGTGTGTTGCCCTCGCTGGAAAGAGTGATTCTTTCCTTCCTATCATCTCCACCCTTGTTCTTTCAAACCACAATTCCAGAAAATCCACCTCTGCCCAAAATTATCTCGTGACCATAACTCCCATTTTACACACTCAAATTAAGTGATTCTTGAGCCTAAATTGAATTTCAAAACGAGACCTTTCACCTCGTTTTGGAATCACCTCATTTGGAGCCCTGTAGCTTCCGTTATTGCCATTTCTATATTTCTGTCCAGCCACCACTTAACCTACGTTTTACCATCCCATTCATCCATTTTATGCCAGAAACCACCTTATTAAGACCCACGAAATTAACCACCTTATTTTCCATCCTTTCCTTAATCAATTTCCGCATTTTCCATCAAGGTTTAATCCTAGACGATCCTAAGTCAGCCCTTGTGCCATGAGGGTTCATATCATTCTTAGTCCAATAGCTCTTAAGGTGGTTGGCCCCTTGCTTCTTGACTCAAATTCTTTAAGGGATGGCACCAATCCTCTTTTCCAATTCCCTATAGGCAACTCACAAACAACAAAACAAAGAGACAAGCAATAACCAAAAACCAAAAAATGAAATGAAAGCCAAACCAATAGATTTTTAACAAGACAAATTTTCAAGGATTATTCAACAATTAAAGCAATAAAAAGCATACAAAAGCAAGCTAAGACTCAAAGAGAAACCTAGAATGACTCTAGAGTAGAGTAAAAAAAACAAAAAAATAAGACTCAAGAAACCTCTAGTTTTGGGACTTGTTTTCACACTAGTTTTCAATTGAAATTTAATATCCAAAACAACAAGCACACTTCCCTTTCACTTTTTTTTCCTGGACACTGATTTTCTTGCCAACTTGTGTGATTTTTCGTATTTTTCCTTTTATCCAAATCACTTGGTTCTTTTTAATCTAATTTTGGTCCAGATGTCTAGAAACTTCAGTAAAAATTTCAGCTCAAAATTCACACTGACAAATTTCCAATAATTTTTACTAGTTTGTATGTTCAAGCTGCCAGCACCAGCGATTTCAACTTAGAAATCAAAAGTAGTGTTTATGTTGCTTAAGGCTTGGATAATTGCTATTTATGTTTGCTTATGCTCAAATTTCTTGACTAACACCATTCAAGAGATCTTAAGACTTATTTTGATTCACAAATCCAGCCACAACTGAGCACCACAACTCAATTTCTTCATAGGTATGGATTAAGTGATTTACACTTAGATTTTTGTGTTTTTTTTTCCTAATCAATATTTTGGAAGAAAATTTAGATCTAAAGGTTCAGCACAAGAAGATTATGACTAAAAAAATGATAGAACCTAAAATCAACACACAAACATGATTCAAGAGTAGATCTATAAAATTTGAACCATTGAAATGCAAGAACAAGTGTAGATCTAAGATTTAATCGGTTTATTTTTTTGAATCTACTCTAAACAACACCAAACCACAAGAAAATGGAGGATATACATGGATAATAAGATGAAGAACAAGGAACTAAAGTGAATTGACCGAACAAAAAGATAGAGGAAGCAAAAGAACATCACCTAGACAAAGATGCTCTTGATACCACATGACGTAGCTCCATGTGGAGTTTGTAGGCCTTTGATCTTCTTCATCAATGGAGTCCTTTGCTTCTTGAAGCTCATTGGCAGCGGAATGGAGAAGGAAGAAAGATGATTGGAGAAACCACTTCAAGGAGAAGATAAGTCAAGAAGAAGCTCACCACCATAGGAAGTCATGGATAAGAGCTTGAAGGTAGGGGAAGATGAGTGGATGGAGAGGGAGAGAAGGAGCATGAAATTTTGTGCCTCAAATGAGGTTTGAACTTTGAACTGTAATTCTCAAATGATCAAAGTTAAAAAAAAATACACACACATGGCCTCTATTTATAGTCTAAGTGTTACACAAAATTGAAGGAAAATTTAAATTTTTAATTAAATTTCACTTAAATTTGAAATTGAATTTGTGGAGTCAAATTTGGGAGCCAAAATTTCACTAATTATAATTAGTGAATTTTAACTTTGGTTCAGCCCATTAATCCAAGATCAAGTCCAAGATTCTCCACTAAGTGTGCTTAGGTGTCATGAGGCATGTAAAGCATGAAGGGCATGCACAAAGTGTGACTATATGATGTGACAATGAGATGTAGCAAGAAAAAGCTCACCTCCCCCTCTAAAATTTAATTGGATTGGGCTTCTCCCAATTCAATTAAATTAATTTCCCAACACACACATCAAATATTCACTTAATACACGTGAAATTACAAAACTACCCCTAATACAAAAACTAGTCTAGGTGCCCTAAAATACAAAGACTAAAAAATCCTACATTTCTAGAGTACCCTACCTACATTATGGAGCCCTAAATATAAGGCCCAAAAATAATGAAACCTTAATCTAATATGTACAAAGATAAGTGGACTCATACTTGGTCCATGGGCCCAAAATCTACCCTAATGCTCATGAGAATCCTAGGGCCTTCTCTTGCATCTCTGACTCAATCTTCTTGAAGTCTTCTATCCAATGCTCTTGGGGGGTAGGATTGCATCATTAATTATAAGCAACAATGACTAGTTTTCAAACTTATTGAGACTAAATGTCTTTTATACTCTTAATTTATTGTCATCTCTATTTACTAAACACCCACTCATTGGACTATGAGTATTAACATTAAATGAGATCATGACTTACAACTTTTAAATTTAAGGGTACTTTTGAAATAAAATTTAAATTTATAGTAGTATTTAATATGACCACCACTTTCCTTAGTCTTGATGATTTGTAGTATCTTACTTATATTTAGGACCAGAGGTAGTATTAAAGAGAGAATAGAGTATGTGTGATGAGAAAAAAAAAGTTTGATAACTAATAGAAAAAAAGAAAAAATCTAGCAAAATCTCAAGGATTTGGGTGAGATTATTTGATAAATATTTTATACTAAAAATTGATGAAATCCATCAAAATCCTTCTTAAAAAATAATCCATCGAAATTTGTATAGTTTTTTAATATCAAAAAACTTTTTATAAGTTATCAAAAATTATACTTAAATACCATGAGATTTTATTGTCTTCCTTAAAAAAAATCTTAAAAGTATTAATTGAATACTATAAGTCTTATTTATACTATTTAAAAATTCTGATTAAATACCACAATACATTTTATAAAACAAAGTTTTTTTAAAATCCTTTCAAACCCTAATCCAATACACCCCCTAGATTAACTTTACTAAAAAAAGTCTTAATTAACTCATTGTTTATTTAAAAAAAATAGAAAAAATGTAATATAAGCAAAAAATTAAATTTAAAATGAATAGAAATTTTTGAAAAAATATTTAAATTTTGATTTTAGATGTTTTTTTTCCTTACTTTTTTCTTCAATTTCTCTTCTAGCAAATTATAGAAATCTTTCAATCTAATTTTTTCTTCGTTACTATTTTTTTCGTCATCCATAAATGTTGTATTGTCAAAATGGATATAACTTTTAATAATATTTAACATTAAAACAAATAGTATATTTATATTAATTAATAAATCATAGAAACATTATAAATTTACATCTTATATTTAACTAATAATTAAATACCTAATTAGGTTTTAAAGAAGTTTTAGAAGGGCTTCTATGAAACTTATTTCGATGTATCTTATTGTATAAGAATTTTAATCATATACTTTCATTTGTTAGTAACTTTTGACCTTCCAATACTATTTTTTATCGTATTACAATAAATTTATCTTATTATTTAGTTTTTATCTATTGAAAGTTATCAAAATGAATATGGGGAAGGTTACGATGTTTACAACGAATAAAATAATATGTGGAAGGCCTCACATATAATTAGCACTTTGCAGAAAATTATTTATAAATGTTTCTTTCTTTTTTCACCAAAACTTACTCTCAATCTATTTATTTAGTTGTTATAATTATTTATAACAAAAATTCATTTAATAGATAAATTTTATTATATTTGAATTCTAAATTATTCTAATTCTACACTAAAAACTTATAAAAATTATTGAAATCTATAAATAAATATGAAAATATAAATTTAATATAGAAATAGAAAAAAATAGATTAAGCTCCCTAAAAATATACATATCCAGTTAAGGTGTGATGTGATTGCATCATGATATCTAAATAATTTTTTATTTTTAAATAAATTATTATACCGAAAAAAAATAACTTATTATATGTTCGTGTTTGGCCGTTCTTTCCTCTAATGGCTTAAAAGTAACTTTGAAATTGCTCCATGTGGGCTTGCGTGGTAATACAAAGTTCTTAAATTTTGTTTGATTTCTTTTTCTTGGTGTAAAGTGTGGGAAGTGTACTTTAGAGGATAAAGTATAATAATAATTAATATTAATAAAAAACTTAATAGTTGAGATTGTAACTAATGAGTTCATTTTGATTGAACTCTAAAGTGCACTAAATGGTAAAATAAAATTTATATTTTTACTATTGTACAACATTATTTTAAGTAACATATAAAATAAAACAAAATTATAAAAAAGTTATTAAAAATTTTAAATTAATATGTATGACTAAATTATATATTTTGTAAAATGAAAAAATTAACAATTTCATAAATAATGTATACTTTCTTGTAATCCTTATATAAGTGTTTATATATATATATATATATATATATATATATATATATATATATATATATATATATATATATATATAATGTTTTAGATTTTATTAAAAAAGATAATTTTGTTAAATACCAGTTTCAAGTTTCAACTAATTTTCTGCATTTTTACTTATCAATATTTATTGTAGTTTTGGGTAATACAAAAAGCAAAGTTTCACATTGTCTAGGATAGTCTTTACTCACTATTTTATATATCATCTTGTGATATGAACTTTCAAAATGGCCAATAAGAAATGAAAGTCTTGGGCACATGAGCTTGAACTTTGTGGGCTTGTTATAGTGCAAATTCATTGATTCCCCCTCCCCCCGACTCTACACGTGCGATAAGAGGCTGAGCAATCTTTTTATGTTTTATTTATAAATAAATACTCATTTTTGTCCTTAAATTTGTTAGGTGCTGACAATTAGGTCTCTAAAAGATTAAAAATAAATTAAAATTGTGTCCCTGAATTTATAAAAAGTATTACAAATGAGTTCTACTGTTAGTTTTCTCCATTAACTCAAATGATTGTGCCTACGTGACACTTCTAGTGATGACGTGACAATTGACCGTTGCTAGTATCATCCACAGGATTGCCACGTTTCATCTATGTGACTGTCACATGTCAAAAGTTGACTTTTCAACTTGGTCACTAAATTTAACAACTTGTCATTTATGTCCTTGAACTTAACCACTTATTGAAATTTTTGTCCCTGAATTTAACACCAATTGTCATTTTGGTCCTTGAAAACACTTTTAAATTTTCAATTAAGTCACATGTTACATGAAATAGACATTAATTAATATGTGTAGAATGTTAGACTAATTAATTAATCTATTTTGTGAAATAATGTTAATGATGAAAAGACATTTTAAAAAAACTTGACCCATTATAAATGTAATACCTTAAATTATTTTTCTGAAATTTTGCTTCAAAAATTATTTAAATAATAGATATTGTGGAATACGTGTGATTATCTTTTAATTTCTATTTCTAAGTTGGCAAAATATTTCATCATTTTTTTGTATAAATAAAATAAAATAAGGTAAATAAGTGTGTTGCTTGAAAAGCGTTGAGTTTTGATGTTATAATTAAATCCATAAATAAATGAATGTAAATTTATAATATGAAGCCTTGTATGTAAATAAATCAAATAAATAGTATCACGATAAAAGAGATTGGATACAACCCAAAGTGTAAAAGTAGTGAAATGATCAATACACATTTGCTACATCAACAAAACATTTTCACTGAAGATCATGCCCTTCAAATTACATCAAAATATCAAAAGGATCTAGGATCAGAGCAAATCACTACCCGACTAAAAGTATTGAACTACGCCTAAGGTATAAACATAGGAAGGTAATCAATCCTCCTCCTCAAATGAAGGCTTTAAATCTCGTAGAAGCTCGCGATACACTTCCTCCTCCTCAAGCGTGATGTCGGTGTGATCTCCGTGGTCCTCAGTGACCTACACGGGACATACTGACTTGAATCTCCAACTCAGGACATTACCTCTCACATCAAACCTCACTGGGGTCACTTTGAATTCTTTAGCATCGTGAGACACTTTAACCTAGATAAAAACTAATTTCTTGAAACCACCCCAGTTGCAGATGAGATATAAATCCCCAAGGAATATAGCAGTACCGATAATGATCGATGGTGATGGGTGTGACATTTAGTCTATCTATTGGCACCATGTGCACTAGAGTATGACACATGCACATTGATGTGCATGTCCATCAACTCAACTATACTCTTTTTGTCTGCCTACTACACCAAGCTCGTAGAGGGCGCGACTCCCTCGACATCTCTTAACCCTAAAAATTGTTGATTGTAGGCATGAGTCCTCTGCTCCTCAAATGCCACAAACAACAAACAAAAGATACAGCTCACATAACAATGATGTATGATTTTTCTAGGCAAACAACACTCTCGATGCCCTAGAGCACATAATTATCACACTTGACATAAATGACTTTAGTACTTAACACTGTTGACTATCACTCTTGACACAATTAACTACTACACTTGACATCATTAACAATCACACTAGACACAATTGACTGTCACATTCGACACATAACAAGACCCAACAAAGACACCAAGCCTCCCAGGTATTGGTGGTCTTACACAACCACATGGATGAAAGTTGGGAGTGATCGCCACATACGGGTAGAATGTATACCGATCCCCAAGCTCCCAACTCTGAAAAGTATAGTCTCAGAACCTATTAGGAGTAGCAAAGTGAGGCATGTGAGTTCCCTACGCCAAATAAGTGCACCAAATATCGAGTAGTACCACTCGCTAATTCCCTTAGGTTCTTCAAATCTTCTGCCCACTATATTCCAGTGTACCTTGTAAATCATCCATTTCTCAACATAAACCTCACCATCTTATAGATGGAAGATAACCACATACCCCCACCATATCACGAATGAACCATAATCACATACCTAATCATCTTATAGATGGAACATAACTATATACCTCAACATCTCACAGATGGACCATAATCACATATACCTTGCCATCTCATAGATGGATCATAATCATATACCTCACCATCTCATAGACGAAATTTAACCATAACCACGTCATCTCACAGATCAAACCTAAAAACAAACACGTTATCTCACAGATGGGACAAAACTAAAGGTTCCAAACTCTTCCTTCAATCTTTTCTGTTGCATTGTGTGCATAGCTCTCATGCCGTGGTATATCACACAAAACAAACATTCATACACTCACACTGAGACACGAGGCTCAAGCCTATGTACTACTCTTAGGGAACCATTCTAGGCCCCTCAAGTGATAGAAATCACTTTTCACACAAATCTATCAAAAATTCGTCAGCATAACAACTATATTTACAATATTCCAAAATTTATAACAACTATATGTTAAGTTGTTTGCTGTCTCAAATCACTTTGTCACTCAGTTTTATAAAGTTTTGCTCCTAATTTATTCTCAATGCTCTTGGTGCTCCATGAATCAGGTTTTCACAAATCTTATACACTACCCTACATTTTTAACCTAATAAACTCATTTTGAGGTAAAAAAATTTAATAAAACCAATCCATACAGCTCTCACTACCAGATTATTTTCGTGACATATTTTATCCGGTACAATGTTCTAAAACTTGTTTTTTTCATAACTTTTGCTTGAAAACTCTAATTTAAGTGAAATTTAAGGTTAAACCTATGTTTTAGCACTCAAAGAACTCATTTTAGCATAAAAAACTCAAGGAAAATAACTCAATACACAAATCCAGAATAGGGCAACAATCACGGAAATTTCAAGACAACATGTTCAAGGTAATTTAACAACAAACATAGGATTCAAGAGTTGGAATTTGGTCGAATAAAATGATCCATTTCATATCTTTTTGCATTTTAATTTTCTCCTTAATTAATTAAATAAATATAGTGACTTTTAAAAATAAATTATTTGTTAGTATCTATATATTTACATAATACAAAATTTTAATTTGATTCTTATGAAAAACTAATTTAATTTTCATATGTTTATTTATTTTCAATTCTGTTATATTATATTGTTGCTTGTTACTGTTATAATATTATTTGTTTGAATTTCAACTTAATAAATATAATAAATAAAGTAATAGTGATTTCAAATATAAAATATAATATTTCTTATTTCTATAATTGAAAATTATTTTTCATTCAATTTTCATCACCATAAATAATAGTTATCACTATAAACAAATGTCATTTATTACCACTATGTTAACAATCTATATATAATGCGACACTTAATTAAAAATTCAAAAGTATTTCTAGATAGAGATGTAAATGAGTCAAGTTATTCGTGAACTTCTCGAGTTCAACTTGCTAAATGCTCCATCAAACTCGTTTGTTTAATGAAATAAACAAACTCAAGCTAAGCCTAAGTTTTACAAGCTTGACATTAATAACTCATAAATAGCTCGTTTATAAATAGAATATAAAAATTAAAATTACATAGATTCTACAATATCATATCATATGTTTAACACATATTTTATTTGTAGATTATTACATAGTATTAAAATATTTTATTAAATAATAAATTGACAGTTAAAAAATGATTTAATAATTTTTTTGCAAGTTAAAAAATAATCAAATTTTAAATGAGCTAAACCATTCAAGCTCAAGCTCATGCTTTAGTTTTTTCAAAAAAGCCAAACTCAAGCTTATAATTAGGTTTGTTTAAATAAATGAGTCAAGCTTGAGCCACTCCTTTTTTTCACAAGCCAAGCTTCAATCCCTAGTGTTGAGCTCATTTACACCCTTATCTTCAGGGACTAAAATGACAATACATAATTAAGTTTAGAAATCATAATGTGAGTAATGTGTTAAGTTCAAGAACTAAAATGACAACAAATGATTAAGTTTAGAAATCAAATAAAAAGTTAACTTTTTGACACATGACAATCACGTAGATGAAATGTGACAAACACGTGTATGACACATGGCAACTATCAGTAACCATGTCATCACTGAAAATGTCAGGTAAGTACAACTATTTGAGTTAACCAAGAAAACTAATAATAAGACTAATTTGTCATACTTTTTACAAATTCAGAAATAATTTTAATTTTTCATCTTTCAATCACCTAATTAGCCTAACAAATTCAATGACAAAAATAGATATTTATCCTTTTATTTATTTAAATTCTTTTGAACTTTGGAATTTATCCGAAATATCTTGATTTTAATGTGATGGAAAATGATTTGGATCAATTACAGCAATCATGAGATTTTCTGTCGTCGTCATTTATTTTCTTTTGACTGTTCTAATCTTCATTATTTTTTTTTGGGAAAAATGTAAATTATATTAAACCCAAAATGATACAACAATAAACGGGACATATCCCGTGGCTAGAGAAAATCAAAAGTCTTCCTAATACAAGAAGGTCTATATCAAGATGTTAAAACAAATGCAACAGGTGCGCTTGCCTATACATAAGAAACTTAATCTTACTAATAACCTCTATTACAGAAAATTGATAATGTTCAAAAATCAGTTTGTTCCTAGACAGCAAGATGCAGTAGACTGTAATTGCTATAGTCAAACAACGAAATTTTCCTTGAACACCTGATGTGGATCTGCCCCTAATTAAAGAGTCAGTAATGTGCTGCAAAGAAGTGAAACGTCTGCGGAAAAAAGCCAAATTACGAATATGAGCCCAAATTTCATTGTTATTACCAAATCAATTTCTGCGTCAAATTCAAATTATTTTACCATTTTTTATTAATGTGTTTTAATTTTCGTTTTAAGTATCTATTATTCTTTCCATTTTCGTGCTCCTTCTCACCCTATAAATATGGTCTTTCAGTCCTTGTTTCAAATACACAAAAATATTATCTTCTCCCTTCTTTCCGAGTTCTTACTTCATTCCTGGATTCCAAGATTGAGTTTTGCTAGTTCTGTAGTCTCAACATATTTGAAAAGTTCTTGTTATACTCTATGGGAACTTGCGTGAAATACTACGAACAAGTCCTGTGGGCCAATGTTCTTAAATATCTCAAAAATACATTATTTATAACCTTCAACACCAATTTTACCGGTATTCACCGGTGAATGTAACCAACAATGATTAGGCTCAACTAGTAATATTGACTAATATGGACAAAAAAAATCTTGGGGTTTGTTTTTTACGATCTTATCATTTCAAGCCGTCAACAAATGCAAGTACCCTGTAATTAATATTTGTGATAAAGTGCGTGAACATAGGCCAAAATCTGATTTTGGGTCACTGCTCAATTAGTTGGCATTTCTACTATTGCAACGGTGGCTAGCTAAAGAAAGAGGTGCACACTTCCAAAGATACATAGATCCTCCGATTCAGCAGCGAATCTAAAAAATTTGTTTATTAGAAAAAAATTATAATATTTTATAGAAAAGTATTATCAATTTTTATAAAATATTTAATCTTACGACAAAATATTCAAGTTTCTATAAATTTACAACTATCTTCGGTTAATTTTTTTTATTAATTGAAAAATTTGTTTAATTATTTGGTAAATAATTTTTTTTATAACTTGAAGTAACGTTTTTTAAAATGTTAACTTTTAATTTTATATTTATTTATTTTTTATCTTTAATATATTTTTTAAATATATAAATTTTTTAAATAAATCATGATTTTATTATTTTTTTATCATTATACATTTTCCCTTACTTCAATAGTTTTATTAAATACTTATAATTTAATAAGTTAAATGTTCAGCTTTCAACTAGTCTTAATGTATTTTTTCTTTTATTTCTTAAATTTTTTCTATATTCGACAAGTTATTTCAGTTAGATTCTAACTTTTTTTTACTAATGAAGAACTTGTTTGACTTTTGATAAACAAATTTTTTTTAGTAATTTTTAATGTTTTTAGTAGTTTCTAATAATTTTTGAAATACTACTTGAAATATTTAATCAATTCTCTTATTACCCTTTTTAAATAGAACATGATTTTATTATATATTTGTTTTTTTCACTCATTCTTCATACACATTTTTTTATTACACTATCATTTTAACCATTATACAATTTATAATATTTGATTATTTATTCAACACTATATTTTACGAAATTGAAAATAATAAATATTAGATTTAATTATTTTTTTGAATATATATATATATATATATATATTTGTCTCCAAGTACTTGCTTTCTTTAATTATTTATTTCCAATTCTATCTCTCTAAATACAATGCATACAATATGAGAGCGAGTTATATTAAAACTTAAAAGATAAAGTAGCACTCGAGTTAAAGTTATTTTTGAATTACTAGTTTACTATTTAATATATTCATTAACTATATATTATTAACCCTAACAAATGAATTCACATTTTTAGAGATGACAAATTCGGGTTTTCCCCAAACTGACAACTTCACCTGAGGCTGCACAGAAAGAGTTAATAAAGCAATCTATGATAACCTCCATCTGTTTGCAAGATGCCTCTAAAAAATAAATAAAAAATAAAAACAGATGAAAAGTAGGAGGTTCACCTCTGGATAACACAATTGGCTTCTATTTGCGACATTCAACTAGGTGATGAATTAGCTGAGACAGTCTTTCCATGTACAAAACAAAAAGGTAGGATAGTAGAGGGTCATCCTGTCCCAATCCTCTTGCTGGAGTGAAAGGTTTAGTTCTTTCCCCATTAATCAGAATTTGCATAGCACACGAAGCCATACAATGCCAAATAATATTAATAAAATGTTGATCAAATCCCAATTCCTTCAAAGTATCCCTGACAAACTCCCACCTCATCTTGTTATAGGCTTTTTCAAGATCAATTTTCACAGTCATAACTCCCCCTCCCGGATCAATCTTGGGAATTAAAACTGACTGAACTTCATTTATAAGCTTCACACTAAGATGGATCCACAAAAATCGCTTTAATAAGATCACAAAAAGAGCTCCCCACTAGATCCCAATATTTTTTATAAAACAAAGCATGCATTCCATCACGGACTGGAGCCTTTAAGCCCCCCATCATAAATACTGCTTCCTTAATTTCATCATTAGATGGCAAACTCTGAATGGTTATCAAGGAATCAGATTCGATTCTTGGAAACCTACTCTGAAGACTCCAAGGTACAAGGTTTTGCATATGCTACAAAAAGCTTTTGAAAATACTCCTTAATCATCTCCTTCAACTAAACAGGATCAGTGACTAAATCACCATTCCGAAATAGAATCTTTCTTCTTCCTAATCACACCTGACAGGTGGAAAAACTTGGTGTTGCGATCACCAAAATTGATCCAGTCCTGTCTCGCTCGCCCTTTGAGCTCACACCAACTCCTCGTGGTCCAAAATCTGCTGAAGATCAGACCAAATCATAGTTGGTGTTAATCACTCATTTGTTATCTCTCTTAAATTACATAGAGGCCAGGCTTGCAGTAATATATCTTCTTTATTTAATTTTAATTCTATTTTCAATGATTTTTTATTCATGATAATAAGTCTTAATGAAGGATATTTTAAAAATAATTTTATTTTTTATTTGAGATTAAAAAAATTAAATAATGTTAATTATTTTTAATTAGGATAAAATTAGTTATTTTTACTGAGTTTAGAATATAATATTTTGTTTTGTAACTTATCGATTTTACAACTACAACTTGATAGAAATGTTGGTAAACAATTGATTTTTTTTTTCCTTAGCAATAACTTGGTCTTAATATCACTATGTAAAATAAGTCTATAAAAAGAAAATCATCCAATTGAATTCAAATTGCATTTTATGGAATTAAGTTAAATTAGATTTTTTTTAAGAAAGTAATTCAAAGAAAATATAGAACCACATGATGTGGATTTCTAAAAGGTATAAAGATTTTCTGTAAAACAAGGTATAAAGATTGTATTAATAACATTAAATATCACGTTAATTAATCTTAGGTTCAAATCTATTTCATTATGTATTATATTAATACTTATTAAGTTTAAATTTAATTTTTAAATTGTTTTCTTTAAAATATATTTTATTTAAGAACAATTATTTAAAATATATAAACACCACATTAATTATCACATTAATGTTATAGCTTAAGTCCATTATATATAGAGAGAGAGAAAGATAGAAGTAATTCCTTAGTTATAGCTACTCTTTATTAAAATATATTTTTAACATAATGTAAATTTTATATTATATTTATTGAATATCATAATTAATATTATATGAGACAGCATGTTCTTATTTATAAATAATATAATAATATCATTAATATTTTTTAATACTTATGCTAAAAATTATTCTATTTTATAAATTAGCTACTTTAAAAGTATTCACGAACAACAATAATTAAAATTAATGATTTTACAAGTGATCTATTTAATTAATTATTAATAATGGAAATTACTAAATAAATTATTATTACATATATATATATATATATATATATATATATATATATATATATATATTAATATACATGTATATATATGGGTTAGTAATAATTTTTAATTAATAATGGATTTCTAAAATATATATAGAAATATTAATAACTCTAAATGTCACATAAATTCCGAGGTACAAGTCAATTTTACTATATTATTATTATTATTATTATTATTATTATTATTATTATTATTATTATATCACAAATATTTACCGTTCAATTAATTTCACTTTTTTTAATTATTTGCTTTAAAATATATTTATGAATAATATTATTTAAAATTATTTTATCAATATGTAATTAAATTTAACTATAAATATTTTTAACATGCACATTAAAACTAAGGTTAAATTATACTTTTTTGTCTATATAATTTCTAATTCACCATTTTTGTCTTCTTGTTTTTTTTTTTTTGTCGTGATTAATTATTTGCAATTTTTATTTAATGTTCAATTTTGTATTTTATTTTTTGTTTTATTTTGGTACAATTGAAACCTATACCTAAAATATTTACTTAAGATATCATAAAAAATAATTTAGTTAATAAAAATATAAAGATAAAAGAAATAAAGGTATAAAAAATTGAAGATTATTAGACCAAATTATTGCAGATTTTTTTTAAAAAAATAAGAGATCAAAATAGTCAAAATAAAACATAGAAGAATAAAAATCGTGGTTTAAGAATGATGAGAGACCAAAATTATAATTTTATCTAAAATTAATCATTTATTTTTATCAATCAATTAATTAGCTAGTTTTTATTTATAGACAAGTATACCATTAAAAACGTGTAACAAAATATACTTTTACAGTTCCAGTACATATGTCTTGAAAATTTATTTTTTTGGTGTTAAGACATTAAACCGAAACAATTACTATCAAATTTGGAAAATGAATCTTTTAGAAAGAATATTGAATCATGACTTCACTTGCCTGCACACTCATTATTAATCACTAACGTCTTCACTAAAAATTGCCTAAGCTTATCCTCCATGAGTTACATATATAGGATACATTTGAATGAAGATCCATCAAGAATTTTAACTTACTCTGCATCACTTTCGAATCAAGAATGAACCAAAAATAATTTTTGAGGTTGAATATAAATTCTAGTTCGACACTAAAAAAATTCTAATCAATTATACAAACTAGCCCGCCTTCCACATTCTAGTTGTGGAAGCTAGCACCCTGAAGTACTCTTTCTCATCAAGTTGTTTGTTAAGCTTAAATTCAATCTTTATATATTTTAAATCCTTTCAACTAGAGGTAAGGTGTTAATCTAATTTTTTTCCTCATAGATGAGAAATGAGGTTGACATTCTATCCTTTCTTGAATGATTATGTCTTAAAGATTGTTTGATATTGAGATGAAAGAAATTGAAGAATTTTTTTTTTAAAAAATGTCCAATAATAATAATAATAATATGGTTCTTACCATAATCATTTAGATGCCACACACCCCAATAATAATAATAATAATAATAATAATATATTTTTATTAAATGTTAATTTCTTTTTTTACCTATCAAATTACTTTAATCTAAATATTTTTTATATTCTATTTCACTTCAAATCGAACAATCTTTACTTTTTACTTTTTTTTTCTACTCTATTTTACTTCTTTTTATTCCTTTCTTTCTTCACTCTTTTATTCATTTTTTTCTCACACAATCAAATACAATGTTAGTTGTAGAAAAAAACTATATGTTAATTACTGCATAATTTAGAAACCTAAAAGAACATGATTTTCAGTTGACCGTCAGAAGCTGCCATCTGACGTTTCCAATCCCAATGCCCATACTAAAAATTTTAGTACACAAACATTTCTCTTTTGAAAGTAGCCCAAGCCATCTTAATTATAGTAAGATTGATTTATAATTTACATAAGTGTTGCTCCCTCTGTCATAAAATAACTGTAGTTTTAGCCTTTAAAAAATTATCACAAATTAACTGATATTTTTACTTTTCAATACATACTTAAACATTTGTTTTAATATTATTTTCTAATAAATATTGTTTTCTTGAAAGATTTCATAATGTATTTATTGAAATTAAGGGAGAAAGCAATGATATATTAGTAAAAGTATCACTTAATAAATACTATTTCTTTTGAAATGCTTGTTTTTTTTTTTTTTAATTTATGTGAAAAAAACTCATTATTATATATGTAATAGCTAGAATAACTGCATCTAGTACTTATCCATTGTCTAAAGAATGGTATCACTTGAGTGTCTTTATTAGTGAGTTTATCGTAACAACGAACAAAGACTCGATGTCCTTCTCAACCCAGTTTCCTACAAATGACTCTGCCATTCTCTAATTGCCAATCCAACCTTCTTTATTCATGACTAAAAAAAGCAACAAAATTTGACTTGTTTCAACATTTTGAAGTGAGAGTTGTATAGTAGTCAGTCACAATTTGACATCTTTTCTCTTATCTTTACTAAAAAATAGATTTTAACAAATAATTATATATTATTTAATGCCATGATCTTAATAAAAAGAATAAGTCTTCTTAAAAAAAACCCGAAAAATATTCCAATGTTAGATCCGACAGGATATCAAGAGGAGTAAGACCTGGTCTGGTGAGGTCCTATTTCACTTTCTAGTCTCTCCTTCCCAAAGTATTTCTTTCTGTGCGCACGTATATGATAACTTGAATGCAAAACCAAGGAACCAAAATAACACAAAGCAATTCCACAAAGGAAACAAAAATAAAAAAATAATAAATGGGCTAAAAATGGCAAGTCATTCAATTACAAATTATAATATATGACAAATTAATTAAATTTTATAATAATTACCATAAAATTTAAATTAAATATAGTTTTCTAAAAGGAAAAAAATAATAAAATAATATATATACTAATAATATACAGTATCTAATCACAAGTTATAATGTATAATAAATTAATTAATTTTTATAAAATTTCCATAAAAGTTATATTAAATATAATTTCTAAAAGGGAAAAAATAAAATAATAATAATAATACATATACTAACAATATATTGTCATTTAATCACAAACAACAAAGTGTCATAAGTTATTGATTTTTGTAATAACTATTAAAAAGTTATGCTAAATATATATATATTTTTTTAAAAAGAATAAATAATACATGCCTTAACAGTATACTATTATTTAATCACAAATTATAATAGGTAATAAGTTTATTGATTTTTATTGTAACTATCTTAAAAGGTATTTTAAATATAATTTCTAAAAAAGGAAAAAATAATGATACATGCACTAATGCACTAATAGTATATTTTCATACAATTACAAATTATAATATATAATAAGTTTGCTAATTTTTAGTGTGGCTATCTTAAAATTTTTACTAAAGATAATTTCTAAAAAATAAAAGAATACATAACACATGTACTATTAAAGTAGTATATTGGTATTCCGTTACCACAAGATACAATAATTTAATTACAAATTATAATATTTTATTAATTTATAGTAAATATATTAATAATATATTGAATAATCACAAATTATAATATATGATAAATTTAATTCTTTGGAAAAATGGATTTATTAATTTTTATAATGATTTTTTATAAGATAAAGTAAGAAAGTTTTGATACACTTATTTTTGTAAAAAAAAAAAAGCGCAGTTTAGACAATTTATTTTTATTAGTTGTTTTATTTTCCATTCACTTAATAAATCATTCATTCATGACACACTTAATAGAAAGTGTGTTTTAAATGAACATTTTTTGTTCTATATTGGGGAAAAATTAATGAGTTTTAATGGTATTATTAATAAATATTTGATTTTATTTATTCATTAATTGACTATTGTATATTCATTTATTATATGAATTTTTTTACATATTTAATTAAAATTATTAAGACTTAACAAAAACATATAATAACAAAATTCAATTCAAAATTATAATTTTTTAATTAAAAATAAAACATATATTTAACCCAATTAAAATAGTACATTTAAATAATTAAATCTTTATAAGAATATAAAATATTTAAGTAAATATTTTTTAACTTCCATCAATAATTACGTAATCAATTGAATTTTTTACGACTTAACACACACATATCATAAAAAATATAATTTAAAAATTTTAATTTTTAACTAAAAAATAAAATATATATTCTAACCAATTAAAAACAATACATTTAAATAATTATTTTTCTTTCAAAAATAAGGACAATTTAAATAATTTCTTTTCACCAGTTATTTTATTCTCCATTCATTTAATAAATAATATTAATTCGTGCCACAGTATATAGAAAATAAGTTTTAAATACACATTTATTGTTATGTATTAGGAGAAACATTAATGAGTTTTAACGATGTTGTTGATAAATATGTAACTTTATACATTAATTAATTGATTATTATACCTTCATTTATTATATGATATAAAAGAATATTGTTTATATAAACAATTGAAATTGGTACGACTAAACACACATATATCGTAAAAAAGTTCAGTTAGAAATTATAATTGTTTTAACTAAAAATTAAAAAATATATTTTATCCAATTAAAAATATTAGATTTAAATAATTCAATGTTTATAAGAATATAATATATCTAAAGAAATATTTTTTAAATTCGATCAAGAATATTTAATTCCAAAATACATTTTAAAAATATATGTAAAAATATAAATTACAATTTAAAATTATTATAATCTACGTCTAACATAAAAATTCTATGCATCGCACATATCCAAAGACTAATTATGTTAAAAGTCTACTAAATATAATTTTATGAATTAAAAAAATATTTTTTTATATCAATAATACATGATACTACATATTAAATTCTAAAGTAAAATAAAACTAGTTGAAAGAGTGAAACATCCAACGAAAACCGAACAACCCAGCTGAGAAGATAATGGACAAAAGGGGTTGGGGTGTCTGTTATTGTTATCCTCAAAGTACTCGTTGCAGTAAAAGGTTGATTTGCTTTGAGGGCCCAAACCTATGACTCAAGAACCACACGTGGCAATTTTCTGTTCCACGCTGAACTCAACACAAGACTTTAGAAGTGAAAAACCAGAAACAAAAAAACTGAAAACCAGAACAAAGAGAGAAAGAAACTGCTCTGTCTCGGTCTTTGATTGATTTGATTCCTCCGGTTTCTCTTTGGGGTTAAAAGAAAAAAAAACCAAAATTCCAAATAAGAAAATTACTAGCAATTGAAAGTTGAAACTTTTTATTTTTTATTTTTACGTCATGAGACTAGTCCATCTTTTCTGCGGGTGTGAGAAATAAACGGTTTTCATTTGAAAAACAGACACTTCTGTGAAGAGGGGTCTCTTCATTCACGTGCCTCTCCTTTTCCTTCTCCTTGTTCTCTTCTCTTCACTTACGTTTTCTTCTCTTCTCTCCTCTGTTAGTTTCCCGAGATAAACGTATTTTTTTTTTCTCATTTTGAGGCCTTTTTCAGGCGGTGGTTGGTGTAGTTTTGTGGGGTTGTCTCTATATAAAAGGACCCCCACACACTCCTTTTGATTCAAAGTAGTGATTTTGATACAAAAGTTCTAGTTTTTGGGGAGAATGGAAGGGAATAAGCAAAAGGGTGCTTCTTCTTCATTCACTTCTGAGCTCTTTGGGTCCAAAGAGTCTCGTCCCTCTTCTTCTTCTGGGATTTTTGGGTCCATTTTTTCTCCTCCATCGTCTAAGGTGTGTTTTTTTAATTTCAACACCTTGTTCTGTTTTGATTCTTTTGTTTTTTGTTGCTGCTCATAATCAGTCAATCCCTTTGTTTTCTTTTTTTCTGCATTTCATGGTGAAGTTGATGATTGGTTTCTGTTATGTGTTGGTTTTGCTGTGTTAAAAGTCTGAGTTTTCTTTTAGACCATGTTTTTCACACAAAAAAAAAAAATCATTTTTGCAATTCAGTTTCAACTTGAAGGTCAAATCTGACAATCAATGAGCATTTGCACCTGAATGATTGAATTTTGCTATCTGTTGAAGTGTTTGTTTGGATCATTAATTTTGGGTTGAATTTGAATTATATACCATGTGGTCCATGTCCATTTTCACTGCATATCTGAGTCATGCTGAAACGGTTCTGAGATATTTTTTTGGATTGGTTTCTTTCAATTTTAGGTGTTAGGGAGAGAGTCTCTGCGCTCTGAAATGAGTAGCAAAATTGCCAATGAGACCTGGAGCTCCAGAATTGGTATTCAAGGTATGATACTCGGTTTCAGCCCCTGGTTTTTACATATTTGGCCACTATCTATAATTTTTGGTGACTTTTTAAAATAAAATTTTGAAAAAAAAAATCACATAATGACATATTTTCTATTGGCGCTATTTTCCTTTTTTTTTTTTTTTTTTACTTTCCTTGGGTCTGAATTATCCTGCACCCTGAGTAGGTAGTGATCTGATTCCATTTTGGTATTTTTATATTTAGAAAAGATTATGAAAATATCTATTTGAAGATTTTATCATTGAGTTTGGTTCCGTTGAATTTAGCTGGTCAAATTTTGCATAATGGAATGATATATCCTGTGTATACATCCATAATCTATAGGACCGAATTTTTAGTAGTTTTAGATATAGTGTTTCCTTTCAAAATTCCCCCTTTTTTTTCTTCTTTCTAAGTTTCCAGCCTTATCCTTCCAATCAATGCAGATAACTTCTCCAAGGGCTATGGTAGCGAGGCTCCGAATGCCGTGAACAAGGATATGAGTTCCATCTATCAGGATCAAAGAGTTCAACCATGTCACCTTAGTTCATCAATTTATTATGGTGGCCAGGACATCTATTCAAATCCTCAGAGTACACAGAATGAGGGATTCAACTCTATGGTGAGTGACAGTGCATTTATTTTTTACTGTTATTATTGTTGTTATACTAGAGCGGCTACGAGCCTTGGCGCAACACTAAGGTTGCTGCCTCATGACCTCTAGGTCATAAGTTGAATGATATTCCTATTTTGTTTGGTTGATAATTATTTTCTAGTATGTAGAATGTCTAACATATTTTTTTTTTCTTTTTTTGTTTAGCAGCACAGGAATGATGGAGGAGAAGATGATTCAGAATTTGCTTCAAGAGGAGACTGGTGGCAAGGCATGTTATGACATAATTCTTGTCTAATAGATTTATGGTATAAAAGTTTACATATGGATTGTACTTGTCTGTCACAAAGTTCTCATTCTTTTGCTGTCTGTTAACTTTCTATCCACAGGGGGTCTCTATTATTAAGATCACTATTGCCAAGGCATGTGCTTCTCAAGGTATATATGATCTTCTCAAACCTTATAGTCAAATGGCATTCTTAGATATCCCTTAGTGTTTCCTTCTTTTTAAAACGTAGATTGAAAAGTAAGAAATCTTAGAAAGCAAAGACGTTTGTTCTGTAGGGTTCAGGATCTTATGATACTTATATATTTCTGAATTGATTCTAAAACTCTAGTCATATTTCCTGTTCTAGCATTGTTTATTAATCAAATGAATGCATATTGCAGGTACATAGCAAGATAGTTTAGAAGTATAGTCCATCTTTTGTTATATGGAAGAACTATACAGCAATCAAAAGGGTTGTGGACAGCAAGTTGCTTTCTCTGGCTTTGAGAAAATCATGATATGATGAATCTATGATCATTTACGTTTCTTTTTTATTTTATTGTAAAGGATACTATCCTCACCCTATTGTAAAAGTTGTATAGGAATTCTGTGCATTATCAGCTACTCTTGTGTGGCTGAACTTTGCAATTATTTACTTTAATGGAAGAAACTCTCTTGTTTCACCTCTATCTTAGTACTTCAGCTATGCAAGTATTTACTTTAATGGAAGAAATTCTCTTTACTTGTTTCACCTCTTTCTTAGTTCTTCAGCTATGATTATTGATAAATATGTCTGTAACTGTTGATCTTATTATCATGTTTCGGTTTAGATTATTTACTAAGATTATCATGTTATTCATAGAAAATAACTAATGATGTTAAGTATGTTTGGTAATTTATATTAATTTATGGATATAATTTCAACAAAGAAGATAATCTTTTTGATAATAAAAGATTTTTGAGTTTATAATTTAAAGCTAAAAGCTTATTTTTAGCTTTTTTATTTTTCTATTTAATTCCTGATAAATTGTCTTGAATATAAAACCAACTAAATTTTATATCCCCTTTTGAATATTAACTATAAAAAACAGTTTATAACAATCCAAAGTCTAGACAAATAAATTATGTCAAAACGACTTTTCACCTAACATATTCTAATAAGATACTTATTTCATATAATCAAATATTGAAAGAGTCTTTTCTCTTAAAAGCCATGTTAGTTGCACATCAAAAGCAACTCATAACTTTTTCATTTCACCTCTTCCTCATTTTTATGGTTTGACGTTGGTAAAAAATTCGAGGGCCTAATTGGCCTTTTTATTTATCTACCAACCACGCACACATGGTTCTATCGCCACGTCTTTCTCTTTTCAACAATATTCTTCTTAGCAGGCTTTATGGTCTTGTTAGCAGCATAATGCACATTTTTTCTAAACTTTCCCCTTTAAAATCAATGAGATTGAAATATAGTTGCCAATATGAGATTGCAGAACACACTTATATAGCTTCTAAGCTACATGATTGAGGGAATCTTACTCAAGAAGATCCTATAATGTCTAAAGGCTAGTTAAGTAGCCGTGACTAAGTACAATCCCTTGTGATTTATGTATTTACAATCCCTTGTGATTTATGTCTTTTCATTCTAGAAGAAAAACACACTACGTGATTTGTTGTCTTTACATTATTGTTACAAGACTTTCTTTAAAGTAACTTGATACTCGGAACACCTTTTGGAGAACTTGATAACTGCTAGTTGAAACTTGTTCACTCACCAATGATCAACATCTTTTTTCTTTTTCTTTTTTCGAGAAACAAAACCATATGCTAGTACTATTGATTCTTGGGTCGGTATTATTGCTGCAGAGTGATGTGAGTAGATGTAACCGTACTAGGAACAATCAAAAAATTATTCCTCAAAGAGCCATGTTAGTTGCACATCAAAAGCAAATCACATAACATAACTGACAAATAACATCAAACGAGTCATCTCTTCATTTCTCTTCTCTCTTTCCCTCTCATCCATCAATTTAAACGCCTATCCATGTGCTAATTAAAACTTGGCGTGCACGAATCATTCAAAGAAAACAACAACAATGAGAAAACTAACCATAGACAGATTCGTGAACCCGCTTGAAAGAAAGTCAACAAGAACATTGTCATGCACTGATAAAAGCTATAACCGCATTCAAAGATTGTGGCCCCCGCAAGCATGATAATACACAAACCTGTCCAACACTTAGTTAACCAATTAGTCTATTCACCTTTTTATCTTAGCTCAGAAAAAAATAAATAAATAAAGACTTCGAGTCTCAGCATATGCCCCATTCAAAATCTGACCCGTCACACCTTCACCTATCCTTATCCATCAATTAACGTTAGGACAAACAAGGCCTCTTTCAGTATCCCTTTGGGATCTTTGCTGCTTTGTCTGCTCTTTTTTTTTTTTTTTTCCTTTTTGCTGTGACTTGTGTCTGGTAGTTGAAGATTTTATCTCTTTTTTAGTCCATAATGTTATTGGTTCTTGACTAAGAGTCAAAGATAGCACCACTACATTACATTTAGCTGGCTTAGTTCACTATCTTACACATCTTAGGGACTATGTCTGCCATGTTTCACAATCCCATTTGACTTCTTTAGTGTGAGAAAGTAAAGATGTATTTCAACTTAATTTAAAGTGAATCAATTTGCTACTAAACATGTGAATCTATTGGTGTGAAATTATTATAACCTAATCAGTAATCTTAAATTTGAATATTAAATAAACAAGTCTGTTAAATACTTGGAGAGAAACTTTATTGTTCATAATAGTATTATTTGACTTAAGCAAAATGACTTCCCTTAAAAGATACTGGTAATCTATACTAAAAAAGGTGAATTATATATATATATATATATATATATATATATATATATATATATATATATATCTTTATTTTTTTATTTTACATCTTCTACCTTTTATTTTAGATGAGTCAATTGCATTGGAATAAAAAAAAAGAAAAAAGGTAGATGTTAATATATTAAATGGGTATAGAAACATTAAAATTGCAAGTTTTATTGAGGATAGACACCAGATAGGTACTACCCATTATTGATCAAATTGTTACAAGGACAAACAAACATAGTTTTGTAGTCACAGTTGTAGCCACCAGCTTTTGTGCCTTCATGCCCAAATTTCTCCTTGCTCTCAGTATAATCTTAAGGAAGAGTGTAAGCTGCAAAAATCAGCAATTTTTATGAATAGATCAAGAAAAGGGCTATGTAGGAAAATAGTATTTAACCTTTCTAAAGTGAAGACATGCATAAAGTGAGAAAGTTGTACTTAATATTTAATTTGAATTAGAGTATTTTTTTCTCAGCATGACTTAAAGTATCTTTTAAAACTAAACAATCAAGGTTTTATAAACTGGTGTACAAATGCGACTTCAGTCACAAAATCAAGGTTTTTAGAATGCTCAGGACCACAATGCTGTATTTGTCGGTAATTTCTCACAATATCAAGGAATTCATCCGCACCATCGCGACAATTTAAAATCTTAGTAAACAACTTTAAATTAATGATAGACGTATATATCCTTACTTTTTTTTTTTTACTTCACATGTCTAATCGGTTTAGAGGAGTCAAATCCGAAAAAACTAGACATAAGTGAATAGGAAATAAAATATACATACGTCCACACTTGTAACCAATAGGGCGATTAGCAAGGTTGCAGCGTTTTGGGATTGTTATGGCAACCTTAGGGTCAGCTCCAGACATTTTGGCTGTGTTGGAGAGCATAACAGCACATAGACAACTAGGGTTCTTGCCTAGTTTCTCGATCTGAGTACAACATGTAACAATCGTTTTTTTTTAATAAATAAATAATACAGTAATAAGTTAATAAATAAATAAATAAATAAAAATATAATTAGGTCATAAATCTCCACTATATAAACAAAATATTAACCTAGAGCAGTTTTTACAAAATACTTCTGCCCCTTTTTCTTTTCTGACGCACAAGAACCCTAACAGAGCAATCAGAGGAGGAGTTCTAGAGAGCACCAGAGACGCCACCATTGCTAACAGAGAACATTTAAGCGACTACCTCGAGGTAAGGGATGAGTTACTCACGCTTGGGGATAAGAAGGAACATGTATAGGGGTCTCTAGAGGATCAATTTTGGGTTGTTTTTATAAAATGTTAATTCACGATTCTTTCAAATTGAATAATTCTTACGCTAAATTGAGTGTAATATCTTCTATCATGAAATTCTATGATCCGGTTTAGTGTATATTGATATGATATTTGTGTTAGTGTATATCAAGTTTTTTTTTTAAGTGGCAATTGTTATTACTGGATTCTTTTTGTATATTAACTAACGTGTATAATATTTGTTGTTTTGTGCTTGTGAATTACTTTTTTTAAATGTGTCAGTGAATTGTTATAATTTGAATGAAAGAATTTGACCCAAATAATTATATTCCTTTTTTTGTAATAAAAATTTATGAATAACTCGTACTGTGTCTTTGCATATATTTCTTTTGTTGAAACTGCAATTCCCACCTACACTACGATGCAATATGTATATTCCCTTTTGTTAAAGTTGCAATTCCATGCTCTGTATCTACGTTCGTTTTATATATATATATATATATATATATAATAAATTAAATATTGTTATGAAATTCTTATTTTATTGTTTTGCATAAATAAATTAAATATTACTGTGAAATTATTTGTATTTCTTTTCATTTATATATGTTATATATGTATAATAATCAATTAAATACGGTGTAAAATTATCCTTAATAATAATTATTTTTGTTATATCTTAAATTAATTATTATAGAGGTTCTCTTTAATTGGAAATAATATATTTTATTTAAATTACACTTATTTTATGCAATATGCATTATTACTAATGACATAATTGCTTGTTTTAATAGTATAACAAAACTGCAGCAATTAAAATGAAAACTTTGATACGTTAAAGTGCATCAAATATGCTTGATACGTTATTGTTTCTGCATATTAAATTGATAAATAAATTCCAACATTAAACGTTCCTTTTAAAGTGCGGAGAATATGCACGTTATTGTTTTTTCTTCACCTTGATTTGAGAAACGAATTTTGAGCAGTCATATATTCCTTTGCAATAATATATATATATTTAATATATTATTCATTAAAGATATTATCCTAGTAAGTGCAGCAACGAATACACATGCTTTTTACTTTTCATGTTATGCACATATATATATATATATATATATATATATATATATATATATATATATATATATATATATAATAAATTAGATGTTGTTGTGAAATTATTATTTTACTGCTTTGGAGAAATAAATTAAATATTTTGTGAAATTATTATTTTATTGCTTTGTAGAAATATATTAAATATTGTGAAATTATTATTTTATTTTATTTTATTTAGTTATATATGTATAATAATAAATTAAATACTTTTGTAAAATTATTGCTTAATCATAATTATTTATGCCACATCTCAAATTAATTGTTGTAGATGTTTTTATTTATTTATTTTGTTGAATTAATATATTCGGTTTAATCTATATTTTTGTTGTGTCAAGTAAATGTTACTATTGAATGATATGTGTAGGATGCATGAAATACGATAAATTATTTTATTATGAAATTATGGTTGAGACTCTGTGTGTAAGTGATAATCATTTAGTACGTAATGGATTGTGAATTACATAATTGTTGAGATGTTGTATGTTTTGAGTTGTGAGCCATGAACTATGTAATCACACAACTGTAAGACCCTTTAAGGGCGACGAGTTAATGCGCGATGAGTTGTGATGGGATCCACTGTGGGAACCCGACGAGTTAATCACTTGAGGCGCACTGAGTTAAAATATTTTAAATATATATATATATACATTCGAGATTTTGAAAACAATTGAGTAGTTGTGTGTATTGCATAATTCATAGGTAGAGTCTGTGTGTTCAAATGTTTTTTTTTTTGGGTTGGACCTGAATCAGGAGGGAGAGGCCCTGACGGACTCTTCGGAGTGTAGGCCTTGGGGGTCATCCGGTTTGAGTACTCCTGTAAGCCTGTGCCGATCCCACATGGTTGGAGCATTCTCGCAAAACAGCGTGACCCTGACTGGTCTCCCTATGATTTCACTTAGTGAGAGTGACCTGACTTACCCATTGTGAGGCATGTCTTGTCATGTACTCCTAGGCGCCCGACGAGGTTTTTCACTGGAAAATGGTACCACATTGCATGTAGGCTTGAGTCTAGAGTATTTGTTGCATAACGCATGTGTTTTTCTTTCATTGGGTTAACAATTATGGTTTGATGTTATTTTCTGGAGTGGACGAACTTAAATGAATGTGCATAATATGTGTGATTTTGTGAAACGGTGTTAATTATATAAATTCAGTTGTAAGCACTATATGTTTTACATGCTCTAATATTTTATTATATATGAATGTGATAACTCATTCCCGGTGTGTGTTTGTGTTTGGGCTGATTGCCATTTGTTCAGGTGAGCCATCATATGATGAATTCCATGTTAGAGCCGAAGAGACTTAATCTGTGATAGAGATATGCTCTGATAAGTGTGAAATTGGGGCATAGGAATTATTTCGCATGCTATATTTTTCCGCAAACAATATCGTTGAGTTATGTTTTCTGTTTTAGTTCTTTTTATTATTCATTCAGTATGGACGGCCTTGTTTTAAGCTGGAATAACTTTGTTGTTTTTATTTGAACAATTTCTATTATGTTTTCATTTAGTGAATGTGAACCCTTTATCTTTTGAAATCAATTTAAAGTCAATATGTTTTTTTAAAAAAAAAAATTTCCGCATGATTTTATTTCCTTGTATTTGTTATTTGTGAGGGTAGTGGGTGTCACATTTAGTGGTATCAGAGCAGGTCGAACCTTTCGGCCATGTGTGTTATGAGTTTTCTGTGTTTCCTTGTGTACTCTGATGTGTTGTATTTGTTTTGTTTGATTAGAGGTGTACTCTATTTTGTTGGTATATTTTTTTTTTCAAAGTTTTGTTTCTTGCGTGACATAGGAAGTAATGGCTGCGAGAAATGAGCGAGAACGACTTCTTACCCAGGCCTTGAACAACTTGGCGCAAGTTATGGCCAATCAGGGAGGCGGTGGAGGAGCAACTATGTACCATGGTTTAGATCGCTTTCAGAGGAACAACCCACCTACCTTCAAAGGGGGTTATGATCCTGAGGGTGCTGAGGCTTGGCTGAGGGAGATTGAGAAGATCTTCCGGGTGATGGAATGTCAGGACCATCAGAAGGTGTTGTTTGCTACTCACATGCTAGCAGATGAGGCAGAATATTGGTGGGAGAACACTCGCCCACGTTTGGAGGGAGCAGGTGGTGCTGTTGTTCCATGGGGAACTTTTAGACAGACTTTTCTGGAGAAGTATTTTCCAGAAGATGTGAAGAATAGAAAGGAGATGGAGTTCCTTGAGCTTAAATAAGGAAGTATGACGGTGGCAGAGTATGCGGCGAGGTTTGAGAACCTTGTAAGGTATTTTCCTCATTATCAGGGGGAAGCTGGGGAGAGGTCCAAATGCGTGAAATTTGTCAATGGCCTTCGACCAGAAGTAAAAATGATGGTAAATTATCACGGTATTCATGACTTTGCACAGTTGACCAACATGTGTAGAATCTTTGATGAAGATCAGCGGGAGAAGACTACTTTTTACAGGAATGCCAATGCTAGTCATGGGAAAGATAAGAAGCCTGTGACTCACAGTCGTGCTAAGCCATATTCTGCCCCTCCCGGGAAATATGGAAACCATTCTGGGGGACAAAGGACCAGCGGAGGACATCACCTAGCTGGTGGGAGTTCTCAGTCAGTTAACAGAGTGTCTCAGCCTGCTAGTGGAGATGGTGGTGGTGCTTCTGTTACACCTGCTACGCCAATCCGATGTGCTAAGTGTGGTAGGATGGGTCATTTTGCTCGTGAGTGCCCAGATAGTGATGTGACTTGTTTCAACTGCCGGGGTAAGGGCCACCTCAGTACCAGTTGCCCACATCCGAGGAGGGAGAAGATGAGTGGAAGTCTGGATAACCAGAATGGACGACCAAAGACCATAGGGAGAGTGTTTTCTCTTAGTGGTGCTGATGCCGCACAGTCTGATGATCTCATTCAAGGTATATGTTTCATAAGTCAAGTTCCTTTGGTTGTATTGTATGATTCAGGTGCGACCCATTCATTTATTTCTCGTGTCTGTGTTGAAAAACTTGCCTTGCCTGTGTCTTCCTTGAAATTTGACTTGATTGTGAATACACCTACTAGTGGGTCTGTTTTAACTTCTGATGTGTGTTTGCAATGTCTTGTCTTAATTTCTGATAGACAATTTCTTATTGACTTAGTTGTTCTACCTTTGAGTCAGATTGATGTTATTCTTGGTATGGACTGGTTATCTTCCAATCATGTCTTATTAAATTGTTTTCAGAAATCTGTTGTCTTTCCTGAGTCTGGTGTGTTCATGGACTATATGAATAGGATCTTTCACCCCTGCCTAGATAGTTTTGTAGTGGTCTTCATAGATGATATCTTAGTGTATTCTAAGACGAGAAAGGAACATGAGGAGCATTTAAGAGTTGTGTTGCAAACCCTTAAAGACAATAGACTGTATGCTAAGTTGTCCAAGTGTGATTTTTGGCTAGAGGAGGTGAGCTTCTTAGGGCATGTTATATCTAAGGGAGGGATAGCGGTAGATCCTTCCAAGGTAGAGGCAGTGATGAGTTGGGAGAGTCCTAAGTCAGTGTTTGAGATTAGGAGCTTTCTTGGCTTAGCAGGATACTACCGTAGATTCATAGAGGGTTTTTCTAAGCTAGCTTTACCTTTGACTAAGCTTACTCGTAAAGGTCAAGTTTTTGTGTGGGATGCCCAATGTGAGAGTAGTTTCCGTACCCTTAAGGAAAGGTTGACCACTGCACCAGTCTTAGTGTTACCTAATCCGAGTGAATCTTTTGTGGTGTATTGTGATGCGTCCAAGATGGGTTTGGGTGGAGTGCTTATGCAACGGGGACAGGTAGTGGCCTATGCTTCTCGACAGCTTAAGATACATGAAAGGAATTATCCCACACACGATCTTGAGTTAGCAGCCGTAGTTTTTGCTCTTAAGCTTTGGAGGCATTACCTTTATGGATCTAAATTTGAGGTGTTTAGTGACCATAAGAGCCTTAGATATTTGTTTGATCAAAAAGAGCTTAACATGAGGCAGAGGAGATGGTTAGAGTTCCTTAAGGATTACGATTTTGAGCTTAGCTATCATCCAGGTAAAGCCAATGTAGTAGCTGACGCCTTAAGTAGAAAATCCCTTCAAATGTCTGCTTTGATGGTTAGAGAGTTGGACCTCTTAGAGCAGTTTAGAGACATGAGTTTGGCATGTGAGATCACCTCTAGTAGCATTAAGTTGGGTATGTTGAGAGTCACCAGTGAACTTTTGAGCGAGATACGTGAGGGTCAGAAGTTTGACCCATTCTTGTCAGCCCAGTTAGAGTCCATAGTCGCAGGGAGAGAGAGTAGTTTTAGAGTGGGAACTGATGGAGTCTTGAGGTTTCAGGATAGGGTGTGTGTTCCTAGTGTACCCAAGCATAGAAGAACGATTTTGGAAGAGGGCCATAGAAGTAGTCTGAGTATCCACCCGGGAGCGACTAAGATGTACCAGGACCTTAGGCAGATGTTTTGGTGGCCGGGTCTGAAGAAAGAAGTTAATGAGTTTGTCCTTGCATGCCTAGTGTGTCAAAAAGCTAAGATAGAACACCAGAAGCCTTCAAGGAAGTTGTAACCTTTAGAGATACCTGAGTGGAAGTGGGATAGCATCTCCATGGATTTCGTAGTGGGGTTACCTAGGACCCCCAAAGGTTTAGATTCCATTTGGGTTATTGTAGACAGGTTGACCAAATCTGCTCACTTCATCCCAATAAACATCAGATATTCTTTAGAGAGGTTGACTAGCTTGTATGTTAGTGAGATAGTTAGACTACACGGTGTTCCTTCTAGCATAGTTTCTGATAGAGATCCCAGATTTACCTCTAGATTTTGGGAGAGTCTTCATAAAGCCTTGGGGACCAAGCTTAGGTTGAGTTCTGCTTACCACCCACAGACTGACGGTCAAACCGAGCGCACCATCCAATCCTTAGAGGACCTCTTGAGAGCCTGTGTGTTAGAGCAGAGGGGTAGTTGGGATAGTTTCTTACCCTTGATAGAGTTTACCTACAACAATAGTTTTCACTCCAGTATAGGTATGGCGCCTTACGAGGCATTGTATGGTAGAAGATGTAGGACACCTCTATGTTGGGTAGATTCCAGTGAGAGCATTGCCTTAGGACCTGAGGTAGTTCAGCAGACCACAGAAAAGGTCAAGTTAATCCAAGAAAGGATGAGAGCAGCCCAAAGTAGGCAGAAGGGCTACTATGATAAGAGAAGAAAGGATCTTGAATTTGCTGTAGGTGATCATGTATTTCTGAGAGTCACTCCGTGGACTGGGGTTGGTAGGGCGTTGAAGTCCCGTAAGCTCACACCTAGATTCATTGGTCCTTTTGAAATCCTAAAGCGTGTCGGCCCAGTTGTGTATCAGGTGGCTTTGCCACCATCTCTCTCAAATCTCCACAGTGTCTTCCATATCTCTCAGCTCAAAAAATATGTCCATGATCCGTCGCACGTGATCGAATTAGACAATGTCCAAGTGAAAGAGAACTTGACATATGAAACACAACCACTGAGGATCGACGATCGTATGGTTAAGCAGCTAAGGGGGAAAGAGATTCCCTTGGTCAAAGTAGTATGGGGAAGTGCTTCGGGCGAGGATGCCACCTGGGAACTAGAGGGTCAGATGCGTGATGCATATCCTACCTTATTCGATACCGGTAAGTTTCGGGGGCGAAACTTTTTTTTTAGGGGGGTGGAATTGTAACAATCGTGTTTTTTAATAAATAAATAATACAGTAATAAGTTAATAAATAAATAAATAAATAAATAAATAAATAAAAATATAATTAGGTCATAAATCTCCACTATATAAACAAAATGTTAACCTAGAGCAGCTTTTACAAAACACTTCTGCCCCTTTTTCTTTTCTGACGCACAAGAACCCTAACAGAGCAACCAGAGGAGGAGCTCTAGAGAGCACCAGAGACGCCACCATTGCTAACAGAGAACATTTAAGCGACTACCTCGAGGTAAGGGATGAGTTACTCACGCTTGGGGATAAGAAGGAACATGTATAGGGGTCTCTAGAGGATCAATTTTGAGTTGTTTTTATAAAATGTTAATTCACGATTCTTTCAAATTGAATAATTCTTACGCTAAATTGAGTGTAATATCTTCTATCATGAAATTCTATGATCCGGTTTAGTGTATATTGATATGATATTTGTGTTAGTGTATATCAAGTTTTTTTTTAAGTGGCAATTGTTATTACTGGATTCTTTTTGTATATTAACTAACGTGTATAATATTTGTTGTTTTGTGCTTGTGAATTACTTTTTTTAAATGTGTCAGTGAATTGTTATAATTTGAATGAAAGAATTTGACCCAAATAATTATATTCCTTTTTTTGTAATAAAAATTTATGAATAACTCGTACTGTGTCTTTGCATATATTTCTTTTGTTGAAACTGCAATTCCCACCTACACTACGATGCAATATGTATATTCCCTTTTGTTAAAGTTGCAATTCCATGCTCTGTATCTACGTTCGTTTTATATATATATATATATAATAAATTAAATATTGTTATGAAATTCTTATTTTATTGTTTTGCATAAATAAATTAAATATTACTGTGAAATTATTTGTATTTCTTTTCATTTATATATGTTATATATGTATAATAATCAATTAAATACGGTGTAAAATTATCCTTAATAATAATTATTTTTGTTATATCTTAAATTAATTATTATAGAGGTTCTCTTTAATTGGAAATAATATATTTTATTTAAATTACACTTATTTTATGCAATATGCATTATTACTAATGACATAATTGCTTGTTTTAATAGTATAACAAAACTGCAGCAATTAAAATGAAAACTTTGATACGTTAAAGTGCATCAAATATGCTTGATACGTTATTGTTTCTGCATATTAAATTGATAAATAAATTCCAACATTAAACGTTCCTTTTAAAGTGCGGAGAATATGCACGTTATTGTTTTTTCTTCACCTTGATTTGAGAAACGAATTTTGAGCAGTCATATATTCCTTTGCAATAATATATATATATTTAATATATTATTCATTAAAGATATTATCCTAGTAAGTGCAGCAACGAATACACATGCTTTTTACTTTTCATGTTATGCACACATATATATATATATATATATATATATATATATATATATATATATATATATATATAATAAATTAGATGTTGTTGTGAAATTATTATTTTACTGCTTTGGAGAAATAAATTAAATATTTTGTGAAATTATTATTTTATTGCTTTGTAGAAATATATTAAATATTGTGAAATTATTATTTTATTTTATTTTATTTAGTTATATATGTATAATAATAAATTAAATACTTTTGTAAAATTATTGCTTAATCATAATTATTTATGCCACATCTCAAATTAATTGTTGTAGATGTTTTTATTTATTTATTTTGTTGAATTAATATATTCGGTTTAATCTATATTTTTGTTGTGTCAAGTAAATGTTACTATTGAATGATATGTGTAGGATGCATGAAATACGATAAATTATTTTATTATGAAATTATGGTTGAGACTCTGTGTGTAAGTGATAATCATTTAGTACGTAATGGATTGTGAATTACATAATTGTTGAGATGTTGTATGTTTTGAGTTGTGAGCCATGAACTATGTAATCACACAACTGTAAGACCCTTTAAGGGCGACGAGTTAATGCGCGATGAGTTGTGATGGGATCCACTGTGGGAACCCGACGAGTTAATCACTTGAGGCGCACTGAGTTAAAATATTTTAAATATATATATATATACATTCGAGATTTTGAAAACAATTGAGTAGTTGTGTGTATTGCATAATTCATAGGTAGAGTCTGTGTGTTCAAATGTTTTTTTTTTTGGGTTGGACCTGAATCAGGAGGGAGAGGCCCTGACGGACTCTTCGGAGTGTAGGCCTTGGGGGTCATCCGGTTTGAGTACTCCTGTAAGCCTGTGCCGATCCCACATGGTTGGAGCATTCTCGCAAAACAGCGTGACCCTGACTGGTCTCCCTATGATTTCACTTAGTGAGAGTGACCTGACTTACCCATTGTGAGGCATGTCTTGTCATGTACTCCTAGGCGCCCGACGAGGTTTTTCACTGGAAAATGGTACCACATTGCATGTAGGCTTGAGTCTAGAGTATTTGTTGCATAACGCATGTGTTTTTCTTTCATTGGGTTAACAATTATGGTTTGATGTTATTTTCTGGAGTGGACGAACTTAAATGAATGTGCATAATATGTGTGATTTTGTGAAACGGTGTTAATTATATAAATTCAGTTGTAAGCACTATATGTTTTACATGCTCTAATATTTTATTATATATGAATGTGATAACTCATTCCCGGTGTGTGTTTGTGTTTGGGCTGATTGCCATTTGTTCAGGTGAGCCATCATATGATGAATTTCATGTTAGAGCCGAAGAGACTTAATCTGTGATAGAGATATGCTCTGATAAGTGTGAAATTGGGGCATAGGAATTATTTCGCATGCTATATTTTTCCGCAAACAATATCGTTGAGTTATGTTTTCTGTTTTAGTTCTTTTTATTATTCATTCAGTATGGACGGCCTTGTTTTGAGCCGGAATAACTTTGTTGTTTTTATTTGAACAATTTCTATTATGTTTTCATTTAGTGAATGTGAACCCTTTATCTTTTGAAATCAATTTAAAGTCAATATATTTTTTTAAAAAAAAAAATTTCCGCATGATTTTATTTCCTTGTATTTGTTATTTGTGAGGGTAGAGGGTGTCACACAACAATTCTGAGTAACTTCAGCCTTTTCATCTTTTGCTGCAGAGACACAAGGAATAAGCTTTATTGCTTCATTATCTGGAGTAGTAGACCTCCCACATTCCCCTGCACCCTCCACTCTATGAATCTCTGAAATGCTCACAAATACTAGAAGGCCAAGAATGCCAAAAACCTTAGTGTAAGCCTCCATTTTTTCCTCAATCAGTGTGACAACACCCCTGCTTCTGATGGCATTTTATAGCCCAAAATGCACCCTAAAAGTGCTTGGTCTAGTCACCCATCTTGGATTAATGGAGCTGGCACTAGGACAATAGGTGAGTTTCTTATGGCACCACTTTGGTATTAAAAAAAAAAAACTCTGATATGATGAAATATGAAGACAACAAGTTTCCTTTTCTTGTCCAATCAAGGTAGGTGGTGTATTTTCTAAGAAATCTCGTTTTGATGTTTATACTTCTAGTTGTTGTCATTACTCACATTCTAAAATTAGAGCATGTTATCTTGTTACCTCTTTATAATTTCCACTTTCTTATGAAAACTGAAATTACGGGTCTTCTAAAGTCCAAATTTGTCAACCTGTGAATATATGTATCAGTTAAATCAAATTTTGTTCGTAACTGTGTTTCTATAGACCGAATTGATGCTCTTATACGCATTTTTATTTTTACTACTGTAGGTTAAAATACACTTTTTTTTCTCTTATCTTACTTTTCGTTTTAGTTTGATCTCGAGTTTAAAGTACTTCAACTATGATCCATTAAAGTATTTCTGTTAGACCAACTTGGTCTTTTCATCAATATTTTGCACTAACTAAATTAATTTTGATTGATGTGACAAATATCCATCACATGTTTCATATCAGTTTGTTATGTATCACTAAATTCTCTAAGTTAGTTTGATAAATTAATAAAAGGACACGCATAAAAAAATTTAATAAAAGGATCAACTTGATCTGCCAGAATATTTTATCGAATTTAAATCTTTTAAACTTGCTGACTAAATGAAACTAAAAACTAAAATTAGGGACAAAAATGTATTTTAGTCATTATTATATTTACTTAAAAGATTGAATTCAAACCAGATGACTTGACTATAAGACTACAAGTTTAATGGCTTTGAAGATACCACCATTATACTTATCATTATGACATATATTAACTATTAATATGTCATTATTGTATTCTTGGTACTGAATACTGGAAATCCAGTGCTGGTTTACCAACCGTGAAATGTAAGTTCAACACTAATTCAACCAAGTGTGAACATCACTACAAACCTTTACTGCTAGTGCGTGTCAGCTATTTATAAATTCAATGGGGTAGCTGGACCAATATAAAATTCAATACATCATTAACAATTAAATATCACATCTACTTTATGATCAATAACCATAATTAGCATTGCATCAATATTTTATTTACTTAGTATGCAATAGTTTATGGAAGAAATATTCATTATCCTTAAACAACTCTACTACTTTGGTCTCAATAACAGTAGCACACACTTTTTTGATGCTCAACTGGATAAGGTAGATTTATTATATCTTGCCCGCTATTCATCCATTTAGGTCTCTAACACGTGCGCACACTCATTTCAACCGCAAGTAAATAAGTTTCCACACACACACGCTAGTGGTAGACATCCCTTTGGCAAAAGCAAATTAATTAGTTTTTCATAAGGTTTTGAAAATATATTTCCATTTTTAATGTTGCATATCATTCACATTGATTCAAGAAATAGCACATACATGATAGAAACCTAACTAGAAGCACCTCAACAAAAAATAATTTAAAAAAAAAACATTTTACATGTGACACTCAATTTTAATTTGACTTCATACAAAAAATAAAGTTTTCAATTCAGCCTCTATCCATTCTTAACCTTTATTCTTTCTATCTTTTTTCAAATTCTCAAAAGTGATTTGTACAAAACTTATTGCTATCCAAAGAAGGTTCTTGTGTGGGTGGAGGATGAAGAACATAATAATAAGGTAACTTGGGTTAGTTGGGAGGACATTTGTTCTAGTAAGGAGAGTGAGGGCTTAGGAGTGAAAAACATTGCTTTGTTTAATGAGGCATTTTTTGGGGAAAATGGAGGTGGAACCTTTTCCACCAAGGAGGGTTGTGGGTTAAGGTATTAATAAAAGTATGATGGGTGGAGAGGGATTTTGGGACGAGAGAATTCTTCGAGGGAGTCTTTTTGGTGGAAGGACTTAAAGAGAGTGTGTGGAAGCCTAAATGGTGAAAGGTGGTTCGATAAGGGTAGTGAGTGGAAGCTTGGTGATGGAGGGAAGATGAAATTTTGGGTAGATGATTGGGTGAATGGATAAAACTTGGCATCTTTGTTTCCTAGGTTATTCCTTTTGTCGGATAATAAAGATGCTAGTGTTAGGGGGTATGGGACGATGGCGTAATGATGTTTGGCTTTGGCAGATTACTTGGAGGAGAGAAGGGTTTGAGTGGGAGAAGGAGCTAATCCAACAATTACTTCACTTGTTTGACACTTTTCGGATACACAAAGTTATAGCGGACTCTTGGTTGTGGAAAGCTAGCCCTTGTGGAAGCTACACATCAAAGTCAACTTATTTGCTTTACTTGGGTGGATCTAATTTTCAGGTTGTGAATGATATCTTTTCATTGGCTTGGCAGTTGAAGATACCTCGTAAAGTTTCTTTTCTTCTTTGGAAACTTTTGAGAAAGCGCCTCCCAACAAAGGATAAATACACAAAAGGAACATCATACCTCAAGTAGATTTACAATGCTCGTTATGTTCTTCAGAGAATGAGTCAACACAACATATTTTCTCTTCGTGCATGGTGGTATCTCTGATTTGGAAGAACGTGTATGCTTGGAAAGCCCCAGATTTTTCCACTACTCTCCCTCTCTATTGAGGCACTTTTTAGGCAAAATAATGCTATGAGGCCGTACAGAAAACTCAAGGATTTTGGAATGTCATATGGTGTGCGATTATCTTATGTGTATGGAGGAAGAGGAATAACATCATTTTCAATAGGCCTTGATGGAAATAAGTGGCTTAATGGATGATATTGTGTTTGTGTCTTGGTCATGGCTGCATAATTATTCCTTTTGATTTTTCAGTATTCCTATGCTCAATGGGTAAGCAATCCGAGACTTGTTTGCATGTTGCTTAAGTTATTGCATCTGAATCTTCCCAATTATTCTTGTGTAACCAATGGGCATTAATGGTGGTGGAACTGCATATTTCAGTTGGTGATGCTAACAACGAAGGCTTTATTGGGTGGATTTGTTTTGTTTGCATTGTATTGTAATATGTTTTTGTTGTTTGGATCTTTGTGGCCCCAGGTTGGGTGCAATAGTTGGGTTATCCAGTATCTAATCTACATGTTCTATATATTGCATAACCTGATATATTAACTAACTTTGGAACCTTTTGTAATTTTTGGTACCTCTGGTACCCTTATATTATATATAATATTATGTTTACCGATTTTAAAAAAAATATATAAAGGGCAAATGAGTAACATATTTAAGGACCAAAAGTTAGTTTAACCTAAATAATGTGCTCTAAATCTGTAATCCGTCTATCAAGCGTTTAAACTATGAACCGGAATACATGATGAGGCCAAAATATCTAAATAGGAATTGGAGTGACAATTGCTGCTACCACAACAATTTGTGACTACAAACCAAATCATAGTCTCAACTTAAAATCAAGTCTTCTACATATTTGATATACCTACAAAGACTAAAAAACAAGTGATTAAAAGTTTAATTGAAATACACTACTAATAATGTAAATAATTTTTATGTTGTCAACCAATTGTGAATTATCATATGATTAAAAATTATCAACCTTTATGTAATTATTTCAAAAGTCATATTTGGAATGCTATCTACACTATTAAAAAATAAGCATTTAACATAAATTTTTATGGACATTCAACATCGATTTTCAACATTGATTCTTCCTAAAATCGATGTGGTATAATACCAAATAGATAAAAAAAAAACGTAAAAACAACATCAATTCTAACAAAACCAATATTGTAATGCACCATACAACATCAATTCTGCCAAAACTGATATTGTTTTGCTACTGTACTCTATCGTGCACGATATACCAAATATGGTCGTATTGTGCATGATAAGCTTATAGTTACAAATGAACAAATGTACTCTATTGTGCACAATATACCAAATATGGCCCTATCGAGCACGATAAGTTTTTAATTACAAACGAACAAATGAAATGAGTATGCCATGACAGGTTAATATACCAGTCTACAAATGAACAAAGACTCAAACACAAGATGAAAATGTAATTTTGCACTAATTAATCCAACACCATAATTGCACTTTATTCATTTACAAGTTATAGCCATAGGCTAGCACAAGGTAGCAGTTAACTTGAAACTTGTGAGTCATCCACAATAGATAGAGTAATAATAGGCCATAGCATACAGACAACTGCCACTAAATGAAAAACTAACCTGGTAAAGTCCATGAAATAATCCAGCTTCCAACCTCCATACTCATCAGCCTAGGGTGGAAGCAAGTGATGAAAAACAGTGAGCATCACTTTCATTCCATATGATTGAACCCTATTGATAATCCACGTATATTGTTCCAATGCAGCATACTTAACCTAAGAAAGAACAACAGGTGAGTTACTCATAATTCAAATTGGTTGATAAGGTTCAACTTCAACATAAAACTGAAAATTGAAAAACATATGCATAAGCTCCATTAGAGAAGCTATTGACTGACATAAACTTAACCATGAACGGCACCGTAATTCATCATCATATGAAATATTAGCAGATAATAATAGAGAACTACAAGATTACAAGCTAAAGCTTGAAATATTATTTAAATTTGACTAGCTATATGTATTAAGTACATATGACTTCAATTTTAAAATTCTAAACTCAGAACAAACAACAGGATCTTTAGGGAGGCAAAATATATTATGTACTAATGTATTTAACAATGTAAAACCTGTTTTCCTATAAAATTAAAAATCGTAATGAGAAAAAAGTTGAACCAGAAAAAAGAGCTAGGGCTTACGGAATATCTTCCATGACCGTTTCCTAGAACTTTGTGCTGTGTTGACCTAAAGATAAATGCAAAGTAAATTGTTAATTATATGACAAATAAAATTTAATGAAAAAGAATGCACAGTTAAGATACCCCAAAGGCCAAATCACATACTTTATTTAACTTAGCTTTTGTTCATTACATATACTGTTAGCGTTTTGTTTCTAGAAACAAATGATAGAATACCACATAACATTTGAAGTTTCATGAGAGCACATAAAATTACTTATCACTTGTGTACACATGCAATTCTCTGCTTCTATTAAAGCTTACAATTTTCATTGTAGCAGCTAAAGGAGATGTAGGATACCACACAAGTTCTCTCAATTTTTGAGTTCTTATAAAAATACAAGTGATAAACCATATGCACATGCAATTCCCATTTATTAATTAAAAGCTAAATCTAGAATCAAGGAAAATGTTATAGGTAAACTACATTATATCATACCACTAATTATCTAGCTAATTTATTACTTCTCAACATATTTCCCTTGTGAATAGTAGCGGTAGCTTGCCCATCATACAAATCAATCTTTTGTCTTTTAAACTCCTCCAAGGTCAGAAGCATGCTTGCCTTTATTCAAAATCAGAAATATTTAAAAGTGGGAAAGATTTCTTAGTTAAAAACACAATTGCTCCAGCACTCTAGCATGTCACCAAGATTCACTATGAATGCTCAACAACATAAACAATCAACCAAATAATGTAATAATTCAGGAGAAGGGCATGCCAAAGGTAATGAAGTTAAGACCTAGTAGTATAGATACTTCCTCTCTTTGCAGCCAATTATGCCTAATACTTGACATAACACAACTTAAAAAGAAATAAAATTTTAGAAATACATTAGTTGTGGTAGATAAGTTAATTTTACAAAGAATGAATCGCTTTGCGGCGTTCCATGTGATACTATCAAATGAAAAGTATGATCTTCTTACATGATCCCATCATATAGATTTGTATGAATGACAATTGGAAAGACTCTCTATGAAATTAGGATAAACAAATCTAGAAAGAAAAAACTTGAATTTGAAGGAAGAAGGGCATGTCTGAAATTTCATAGAAATTAGCCCATGAATTAAAAGGTATGGAACTAGGGATGAAGAAGAGAGAATTCTCAGTTTCTCACTACTGCCTTGCATACAAATAGAAATGAAAGCTACAGTGTTGTAGGGACTAACCCCTTCAATACCAGGTATAAAGGGTATTAAGAAAATTTTGTATCTATACTAGGTATAAAGGGTATAGATTTAATACCTTTATAGTGCAGCAAACACAGAGTTGCAATGGGCTCTCCAAGCATTTCTGGCTGATAAAAAAAAATTAGCATCCAAATCAAGTGCAAGGGCTATTATCTTTGCAACTGATTTCCCTACTTCTCTGTATTCCCAAACAAAACAGACAAAAACAAAAGAAAAACAAAATAGGAAGGGAGCAATAACATTGACAAGCATCTTACGTCACCCACCATTGACTCTCGCTATCCCATTTCACCTTTAAACACCCCATTCTCTTGTCCGCACCATCTCCCACTTCCCTCCTCTATTTATTTCATTTCTTAATCACTCCCTTTCCACTGGCTCAACTCAACCATGGTGAGAGCCAGAGACGATCTATGCATAACCGTTCCCAGCTTCTTCAAGTGCCATATCTCTCTCGACATCATGAAATCCCCTGTCAGCCTCTGCACCGGAGTCACCTATGACCGCTCCAACATCCAACGCTGGCTCAATGCTAGCAACAACACCATGCAACTCCTCCAAACCAAAGACTTTGTGCCCAACTGCACTCTCCAAAGCCTCATCCAGATCTGGTCTAATTCAGCTCGCCACCAAACTGCTTCCGAACAAGTCCTTTCCCGGGACCAACTCATTTGAACCGTCACCGACTTGAAAACCAACTTAGACTCCCTCCGGTTCGCTTCGCTCGCAAAACTGCTCCACTTCGCGAAAGATTCTCATCAAAACAAATTCTTCCTCGCCAAAATAGAAGGCTTCGTGGATCAACTTGTTCGCTTCCTCGACAATGTCGACAATGGAGTAACCGCCACGGGATGGCTATGGAATAGAGAGAAGGGATTGGGAGGAGGCAAGGCGGAGATTCTGGAGAGGTAGTGGGGTCGAGGGAGAGGAGGAGACAAGTCTTTCAGGGTTTCGGCAAGCCAGAGAAAGAACAAAAGTTTTTTGAGGGAGGGGGAACGAATGGCACTATTCTGTGCAAAATTGGGTATCTCACAACTTCAATTTTTTAAAAACCAAAATTGATGGATAGGCCTAATAGTGATTCTCCAATAACCGATGTTAACGATAATATTTTATCTAAAAAAAATGTCACCATACTTTTTAGTTAATATGGGTTTTCCTAAGCGATGACTTACGTACGTTAAATTTATATTTTGTAGCAATACTAATTAACTAGTTGACAATATCAAATTTAAACTTTGATGAATAACTGATACATTAAAAATCCTTTCATTTTAACCACGACCAGTCCAACATATTGAGATTAACATCTTCTATGCAATCACTGGACTCCATATCTGTTTCATCAAATGTTCTTAACGCTAGCACTTCATCAGTTGTTTTCAATGTTAGAACAAACTTCTCTTTCCTCTCAATGCAAGTGCCAAACTGAGTCAAAGTTTTGTTAACTCCTACCCCTCTTTGGGGAAGGTTGCCTTTGTTGATGATTGATGATTTTGCTCCCCTTCAGGCTAACACATTGTGCAGGAGAAAAGCTTGGTGTGCCAAAAGATGACTTATGTGGAGGAATGCTTTGGCCAGGCAATGAGTGTGGAACTGAAATGCTCTTGTGAGCAATTACACCAACTTTTGGGAAAGATGAGATTGGATTAGAGTGTTTTGTCAGTTCATCTACATAGAGCACATCGTCAATGCGTGCTACAATGTTTGATGACAAACTCTCTAATATTCGTGAGTAGCTCTCCAAAATGGATTTTCCAACATCCTAGAAAACAGATAGAACAACTTTGAAGCACTGAGATAAAAAAAAATGTCAACAATCAACAAATATTAAGAGGCTAAAGACATATTTTACAACAACTTTGAAGCACTTGAAAAGTTGATCCTTTTTATTATTAGTTTTAAAAATTATAAAATCACACGCTTTTAATCCCTATGGAAGGATTGTTGAGCAAGATTAGAAAAAATAGTAAACATCTGCAATTGTGATTACAATATTAAGGTTTTTTATGTCTCTATAACCACAATCAATTACAACTGTATTAGCTGAATTTAATTCAAATTTTCTACAATATCAAGAATCTCAACCAAACCGCAATTGTGACTGCGATTACAATTTAAAAACCTTGTTGTTGATGGACTAAAAAAATTATTTTTATTAAATGTAGGGACTAATAGGAACTAACACAAACCTACCAAAAACATATGTAAGCCATAAAAAGGCTTTAAAGTGGAACATTATAAATAATTAGATACTAACCTTGTTGCATTGGATTTTGCTCATATCCAAGGCTGTTTGAGGAAGAGCAGGGAAACGCTGCTTCAAGGAGAGCAGAAGGCTTTCTGCTCTTTCTGCAAGTGTTTCCATTTTGTCTCCCTCCACAATCAGATCCTTGAAGATTTCCCATGATGATCTTGAACTGGATCTTGTAGTGCGACCTGTAGTAGGCCTTGAGTTCGTCTTTTTTCGCCAAATATAAATGGATGCCTCTACTCTGTTGGCAATCTCTATGGCTTGATGTTCAGATGATAAATCAAGGCAAGCTGGCATACACTCAAGAGAAAAATTATCTGTTGTAATATATCTGTAAATGACATCCCCCAAGCTGGCTCTTGCAGTCTGAAAGAAAAGAAGGATTGGATAAAAAAATTTAATAGGGTGTTTGGAAGAACTAATGCAAAGCTCATTTGGATTTACATATGAAAGTGATTTATAAACTCTTTTTAATTTATTTCAATAAGTTTTACAGTTAAGTCTATCAGAATAAGTTTTTTCCATCTTATTTCAGTAAGTTTCACAATTAACATCATGATATAAGTCCTCACATGATAGTTTGTTAAAAGGTGCTTAATTAAATTGCCTCCAGTAAAGGATACCTATGGTTTAGACAAAAAAAAAACGGTGCTTAATTAATTTTTTTAACCAAATGCACATGTCATTACTCATTAGTATCTCATGATGTTTGAAAGAATAGGGAATGGACATTGATATTATACCTTTGGAAGAGATTCCAAGTATGTATGAGGGATCTCCATGTCAGCTAAAGTAATGCTGTTGATTGCCATTGCAGCTTTTAATATCTGCTTTGTACTATCCCTCTTGTGCTGCAACTGCTTTCTGGAATCTTCACGTAGACCACAAGGAGGGACTTGAGGTACAGGGAGCCACCATTTCTCTTCTAACCGCTGAAGAGCTTGGCGGAATGAAGATGAGCCATCTGCATCTGTGGCCAAAACCCCTTGGTCTACATACCTAAACTCCGGGTTAACAAAACTATCCAGTATTTCCTGCGGAAAGAGAAAATGTTTAATATGTGTTATTTCTTGAAACTGGATTAATGTGCTCTGAATGGTGTAAAATCTTACCAGAAGCATGTTATCTAATTTCCTCAAAGCTGGCAGGTTGACATAAAGATCTGACCGAGGCCTAGTGGTCATGACCTGATTCACATGTGAAAAGAAACAGTACTAAATATCAAGAACTATCTATATATACTTTATTTGGTAGAAAGTTTAATCAATCTAAAATGAAGAAAGCATGGATATTAGATCTTTTCTCCTGCATCACTCATTGTTCTTATATACTGCAAGTGCCAGACCCTGCAATATTGCATTGTGCATGCAATGCATGTTCATGATGATGACTATCTTACAGTTAAAGGGTGGATCACATTTGTAGCACATACATGTAAATCTAATCATAAACGCTTAAAAAAAATCATGATTGTACCTTACTCAGCTAGATCATATCAATTTGCATTTTAAACTTTATGCTTGTTTTCAAAACAGACGTATCATCTAGCAAAAATTACTAAAAAGCTTTCAACTTCAATTTACAATCCTAAAATTTCATATTATATCTAACTGACATTACAATATTAATCAAATGAATGCCAGACAATTCAGCCATTCACAAACCATCGGGAAAACTGAAGAGGGATTGTTTTTTTCCTCTGAAAATCTTGTGTCTCAAATGCCAAATGAAAGTTATCTCAAAAGGGTTGAAGGGCAAAAGGAGGAAATATTTATTAACAAAACATGCATCATACAGCTACATAAATGGACATTCAAATTGTTCCTGAAGCTACTTGTACCTCAAGTTTGCTTCCATCTGGAAATGTTTGCCATGTAGGCTTCAATTCAACAATATAATCACTGACACTAAGAAGACACTCCATCTCTCGTCGCCACATTGCTTTCTTCTCTGGTGCCAAGGGCTCCAATCTCCAAAGTTGCCCAAAGAGGGTGGCTACAGATTCAGAAAAATGTTTCGATAACAATCAGAACATCAGATTCAGGAGCAAGAATTGCAGTAATTAAAATTCACTAAATGAAACCTGCATCAAGAAACTGTTTCATGGGTACACACCACATAGATTAGTGATGGCATTGGATACAGTCAAGGCTGCAGGGACTCCATTTCCAGAACCTGACATATCTTCTCCAAGTAACAATTTTGCAAACCTCTCCTTCATCAATTCAAGCTCTAGCACTGAGAACCAAAATCATATTAGAGAACATATATACTATATTGATATCATAAGCCAGGAGCCCCCATTGTAGAAATTTAACACAGATTATGTAAACCCCAAAGAGTTGTTCAAGTAGAGCAAAACGGAGTCTCGCATCTGACAAGTCATAGGTTTGACTCCTGCTTCTCTCATTTGAATGAGATAAATTTAAGTCTGTAACGAGTGTTCTTTCCCTCCCCAAAAATTGTTAACCAAAAAGAAAGGCATAGATTATGTACATAAGCACATTGAATTTGAATACCTGACATTGGTAACCCTGAGATTTTCTCCTCAAAATTCTCATTACACATGCCCTTTTTCTCTGCATCTTCCCTTCCACGTGGACTTGGACTATTAGATGTAGGCATTTCCTGAACCTGCCACATCATTGAAGTTGATGAGGATGAATCTTCAGCACTACCTTGACTCTGACCATCAAGTTCTGTCATCACCTCAGAGCTAGAACTCTTCTCTCCACCCTTTTCTTTAATCAAATGATTCAAATCAAAATTTTGATCATCAAGTTCTGTCATCTCAGATAATAGAATTTCAGAGTTGGAACTGCTCTCTCCACCCTTTTCTTTAATCAAATCAGCAAAACTCTCATCACTGCAACCATTTTCACATTCTATGCTTCTTTCAACACCTTCACTCTTATAATCAATCAAAGCCTCATCTTCCATTGCTGCTTTCCCTCCTTCACAAAACCTGCCGCAGCCTAGAAAACGGTGTTGTTTGTTATTACCATGCCAGCGCACTAAGTCCTTCTCATGCAAGACCCTTTTGAAATTTGTGAAAACTTTGGCAAGGCTGGGACACCTAGAACATCAAAAGGGAAAATGGGGTTGGATTAATGGGGTACATTGCTTCATCAGCTATTGATAATTAATGTTAATGTTGTTGTTATTGAGTTTATGCTCCTTGTTGGGTGAAAGAACCTTTCATAAGTTGTCAACAATGTTTGATAGTGAAGGGTAGATAGATACATTGATGGACCATTTTGTGAGCTATCTCTGATTGCTTACTTATACTTGAAGAATGAAGGTGAAGCCAATCATGATTAGTACTGAAGATTGCTCGAAGCACGTGAATATGAGAGAGACATGAGTGAAAAAAGAAAAAAAGAAAAAAACAACTCCATTCTTGACTTCATTTAATATAGAACGCTCTCCTTAGACTTCCCATGACAACTATGTAACATTCACTTCATTTTTTTTCTTAGTAAGGTCTAATAACATTATATTGGTCATTAATTTAATTAAAATGTAACGCAAATATGAAGTTCTTCAAAATAAATAATTTAATTTTATGTATTGTAATTACTTTAAAAGTTACATTTTAAGATGATTTTTAATTAATTACCCATAAAAAAAGTATGATGCAAAATTAAACTATATTTTAGAATACAAAGCTCAAGATGAGATTTTAGTCTAGGAACATGAAATGAAGACACCTTCAATCTATCTCTAATGAAAGTGGTTATGATTAGATTCTTTTATATATATTTGGAGTGAAGTTTTGGAAAATTATTTTTATTCTCTATAGTTTCATCATTTGTATATTTTAATCTTTATAGCTTTAAAGTGATTTTTTAGTTTTTATAGTTTATATTTTAACTCTTTTTTAGTCTAAATAGCTTGAAAGTAGTTTTTTTTTTACTCTTTATAATTTATATTTTAATTTCTTTTTAGTCTCTATAATTTGAAGTTGATTTTTTTATTCTCTATACTTTATATTTTAATTCTCTTTAAGTCTTTACCATCAAAATATGAGTAATATTATCAATTACAATTAACTACAAAAATATTAGCAGATAATTCCTAATTAATTTATCGCAAGAAAATTTGTAATAGAAAAATAGTTGATAATTTATAACTAATTTGTTGCTAATTATTTTTATATATTTTTTTAATAAAAACTAAAAGATAATTAAAAATATAAATTACAAGGACTAAAAAAATTAATTTTAAACTATAGGAACTAAAAGAGAATTAAAATAGGACTAAAAAAACACTTTCAAACTATAAAAACTAAATGGTAACGAATCGTGAAACTATAAGAATAAAAAAATAATGTAACCTACTTTTAAATTAAGAAACATGTCCGACATTCCTAAATATAATCAAAAGATTAAGGTATTAAATTTATGTTAATTAATTTATCAATTTTTTATTTTAAAACGGCCAAATTATAAAATACATATTCCTTAGAAATAAAATAAAAAATACATTCTTTTTTTCTTTAATCTTAAAAACTATACTTTCAAACATAACTCACACAATTATTTGAGAAATACTGTCTTAGGAGTCCCTTCCAAATTTGACCTTACCAATTATTGTTGCACGTCAAGGACGTGTCTCCGCTCCAGTATGTCAATTCATTTAATAAAGTCACATCCAATTGTTCTAGATTAATGGAATTTATGTAGAGACAAAAATGAAGTGAAAAGCCAGAAGAGTAAGAACTGAAAAATTGAAAAAGAATTAAATGGCTGCCGCGGAAGGGGTTTTATTTTTCATCTCACCACCAAGAGAGAATTCAATTACAGGATTTGAGGTCTGTAGGCTCCTATTTTGATGGGAACAAGAGCTGTCTTACAAAGGGTTGTTTCTGTCTCCTAGTTCCTTACATCACATGGGGAGTTCCAAGAATCAGAAAGACATTTGGCTTTGCAAGAAAATAATTTTTCTAAAATTGGGGTTTTAAAGGCATAAATCATCAAATTGTCAAAAAGCCAAAAGGGTATAATTGGAACTGTGCATAGGGCCAGCTAGTAGTATTTATTTTGTTTTTGTTCCTTTGTTTCCCTTTGGTTTGTCTAGGGATTGAAATTCTGCTTTTGGGTGTCATGGCAGTGTGGCACAAATGACCAATATTTGACCATGGCATAAACGTTATCGAGCTACATTATTTTTTTTAAAAAAAATATATGCGTTTATTTCAGTTTTTAAAATAATTAAAAGTAAAATAAAAATAAAAAGATAGTAAATATTTTGAATAGATTTTCATAGAAATCAATATTTGACCATGGCAGTGTGGCACAAATGAAAAATATTTGACCATGGCATAAACGCTATCGAGCTACATTTTTTTTTTTAAAAAAATTGCGCTTATTTCAGTTTTTAAAATAATTAAAAGTAAAATAAAGAAAATATTTTGAATAGATTTTCATAGAAATCAATATTTGACCATGGCATAAACGTTATCGAGCTACATTATTTTAAAAAAATGCGCTTATTTCAGTTTTTAAAATAATTAAAAGAAAAAAATTAAAAGAAATAGTAAATATTTTGAATATTTTTAAAGAAATCAATATTTGACCATGGCATTGTGGCACAAATGACCAATATTTGACCATGGCATAAACGTTATCGAGCTAAATTTAAAAAAAAAACGTTTATTTCAGTTTTTAAAATAATTAAAAGTAAACAGATAGTTTTTTAAAAAAATAGTAAATATTTTGAATAGCTTTTCATAGAAATCAATTACATTTTCTTTAAAAAAAACTATTTTTATAAATTAATTTCTATTTTTTAAAAATCCTTAATAAATAATCAATAAATTATTTAACATCCAAAGCACATTTTTTTAATATAGATCAAACGAACAATTTAAAGAAAAAGCGACATAAAAAGACTTGTGTAATTTATACAAAGTGATAACTTCAACTTTAATGTTGTGACTATAAGAAAATATATTGAACGAAAATCATTTAAACAGACATAAACAAGGTCATGTATTTTTTTGGTCAGCCAAACAAAGCAAGCGTACATGTTTAACTGGAAAAGAAAAAAAATAAAAATCATTTTCAAATCATATGGAAGTTGCAGTTGAGATCTGATAAATAACTCATAATAACATAATTTCTGACTTACCTTACACGGATTTGCCTAGTCTCAAAATTGACAATTTTCCCTTCGGTCATAATGCCGGTTGTTCCAACAGAATTTGCAGAGCCGAAAAGCTTCTACCAAAGGCCAACACAACAACAAGGTTGGTGTGAATTAACAATTTGGGAAACTTTAGAGGGAAAAAGAGTTACAAAGCTTGAACCTAATTTTTTTAAAAATAAACATCATTTAATGTTTGGTCAATAAAATCTTCCTTCATTTAATTAGCAGCTTCATTTAACAAACATTGATTGTTTCATTTAATAAGTGACGATATTTTAAATGAACAAAGCTATTAATTAATGATTATTTATTATTTTATTTTAAATTAAATATTTTTTATTCTATTAAATGTTTAAGTTGACTAAAACATCCATTCAATTAGTAGTCTTAAACATAATAATATTAAAAATAAATGGTACTTTTTGCATATTTTTTTAAAATTTGAATATCAAAATGGAGTGGAGGGAGTCCTCTGAAATTTTTAATCTTATAAATAATTTGCCTCAATTTTTTCTATCATTTAATTCAATTATATGCTGACATGCAATCTTTCAAAAAAAAAAAAAAAGTTAACCAATGCATCAGGTAAATTAATAATGCCAAACAAATCTTAATATTGAAAATAGTCATTTCTACATATTTATTTTGAAATTAGAATATCAAAATGAAGTGGATGGAGGGAAAAAAGAATTAGAAAGCTTGAACCTAATTTTTTTTAAATAAGCATCATTTAAAGTTTGGTCTTGAAAGTCCTGCTTCATTTAATAAGCAGCTTCATTCTACAAACATTAATTGTTTCATTTAATAAACACTTCACTTGTTGATGTTTTAAATGAACGAAATTATTAATTAATGTTTATTTATTATTTCATTTTAAAAAATATTTTTGTATTCTATTATGTTTAAGTTGACTAAAACATCAATTCAATTAGTAGTCTTAAACATCGTAATATTAAAAATAAATGGTACATTTTGCATATTTTCAAAAAATTTGAATATGAAATTGGAGTGGAGGGAGAGTCCTCTAGAATTTGTAACGTTATAAATAATGTGCGTCAATTTTCTTCTATCATCCAATTCAATTATACGCTGGCATGCAGTCTTCCAAAAAAAAAAAGTAACCAATGCATCGGTTAATTTAATAATGTCAAACAAATCTTAATATTAAAAATGATGATTTTTACATGTTTATTTTTAAATGAATATCGAAATGGAGTGAAGTGAGGGAAAAAGAATTAGAAAGTTTGACCCTATTTTTTTAAAAATAAGCATCATTTAAAGTTTGGTCAAGGAAGTCCTGCTTCATTTGATAACAAGCTTCATTAACAATGATTGTTTCATTTAACAAGCTCTGACTTCTCCTGTTGATGTTTTAAATGAAGAGAGTTACTAATTAATGTTCATTTATTACTTCATTTTAAAAAAATTATTCTATTAAATGTTTAAGTTGACTAAAACATCAATTCAATTAGTAGTCTTAAACATAATAATATTAAAAACAAATGGTACTTTTTGTATTTTTTTTTTAAATTTGAATATAAAGTGAAGGGGAGGAAGAGCCCTATGAAATTTGTAACGTTATAAATAATGTGTGTCAATTCCCCTTTATCATCTAATTCAATCATATGCTGACATGCAACCTTTCAAAAAAGTTGACCGATGCATCAATTTTCAATTAATAATGTCAAACAAATCTTAATATTAAAAATGATCATTTCTATATATTTCTCGTAAAAATTGAATATCGAAAAGGAATAGATAGGGAGCCCTTATTTGTAACATTGTTAATAATGTGTAGTGTGCACCAATGCCCTCTATCCCCTAATTTAATTATATGTTGACATGCAGTGTTATTTGAAAACTAAATTAATCTAATAAGACCTAATAAGATGTTATCTAACTAACTTTTGAACTAATCTAAACAAACCTAATAACATATCACCAAATATTCACATATATATTAATACACAAAAATACATACATGTTTCTAAGATATACTAGCTAGTGTATTAATGTGTACATTGCATATATTTTTTTAATTTTATTATTAGTGTGAAGTATCCACCAGCTTCACTTATGATTAATCTCTGTTAAAAAATTTGATTGACCACTTCATGATTACATGAGATTAAATTTATAACTTAATCTAATGTATTAATTTCTCAATTATTTTTAAATTGTATATATAAGTAGATATAGATATAGATATAGATATAAATATTTCTAAAACATATTAACATAGTTATAATTATATATATATATATATATATATATATATATATATATATATCTTATATTATTTTAATTTATACAAATGTTTGCTGAAAAATATTATCTTTATAAATATATTTGCATTTGTATATAACTTGGACATATACATTATTTTAAAAAGAAATATTAACAAGAAAAAATTATATTACATTTTTTTAATTATTGTCAAAACCTAAACTATGATACCAACAATAAAATTCAATTGTTGAGGATTAAGCAAAATTGTTGTCAAGCTAATGTGGAATTCAACTAATTTTAATGTTTAGCTAAATAAGTAAAAGACAAGTTTGTCTAAATGCGCAACGGACTATTTTACCATATTAGCCAAGCAGGAAGGTTAGCTAAATGTGGATAAGGTCAATTCGACTACCTACAATATTAGTTGAATGATAAAATTCAGCTAATTTTATACATAAGAAAATTAGTTGAATGTATTCAGATTTAATAATTGGATAAAGATAAGAGGATATTTCTCACAATTTCCTTATATTCAAATGGCTTTAATGGTTAGAACTGGTCAATGATAATGCTCCCTTAAAAATGAGAAGTGATTGTCATCTTCTTCAAAATTCGAAGTAACATATAAGTTAGATGGTGAATTGGTCTCAATTAGCAGAATGCACACTGATCAACCAAATTTTAATTGATGCTAGTCAAATTCAATTGATTCTAGTTAAATTTAACTGTCAAATTAGTTGAATAACTCAAACCTAATTGACTCCCAACCTAAGTTTTTTGAAGTTGTCAAGTAGAAAAACATGATTGAGTAGAGGATTTGAGTTTTCAGCCAATAGATAGGCCTTGTACATAATTTTAGAAGAGAATAAAAAAAAATCAAGACTATTTTACTCCGTATTTATCTTCAATGCTTTCTTCCTTTTATCGCTTTAAATCCTTTACTAGGAATGACAAATAAACCCATACTCATGGGTACCACACCAAACCTGTCTTGACTTTGATAGATAATACCCACTTTAACTGGATATAAGTATGGGTATTTCCCAATTTTTTAGAAAAGGAATGAGGATGGGGACAATTATCAAACTATAACCGTACCCAGGGCTAGTCCTAACCTTTTATGGGCCCGAGGAAAACCAAAAAAATATAAGACACCTATATACAAGTATTTTAAAATATAAACATAAATTAGATTAAAAAAAGTAGCACATATAATTTCTTTTAAAAAATGTTTTATTAATTAAGTGAATAACATAATTTTAACATATATTAAATAAGATGAATTATAATTTTTATTCAATTTAATTCTACACTATCATGAATCATTGACAAAATATCAATGTGTCATATTAAACTTAGACGCATTTTTTATTTTATGTTTATTAATATACTACTTCTAGTTTTCACTATTATTTAATTTGTAGTATTTTAGTATTTCTTTTATAGAAGAATTATTTTTATATAATTATTATTATAATTCATAATAAATAAATATTTTAAAAATTTTAAATTATGTTACTATTAAAATTAATAATAAATATTCTTAAAAAATTCATAATAAATAATTTTTTAGAATATATAAATTATATTTTAGATTTATAATAAATCACTTAAATTGTGATATAAAGTTATTTTTAAATTGAAATGAATAGGTGATTAAAAAAATTTAAGTATATAAAAAAAAGCATAAATGGGGAGTAGTTTGAGATTATTGATAGAGATTTTTTTTGCCAATTGTAGAGAATGTGTGTGAAATGCACTTGCCAAAGAGAGAGAAAAAAAGTGTTGCAAATTTCTAGTTGAGAGTGAAACTTTTATTATCTAAGTTAGGAATAAAGTTATTTTTAAATTGAAATGAATAGGCAATTAAAAAATTTAAGTATATATAAAAAAAACATAAATGGAGAGTAGTTTGAGATTATTGATAGAGAATTTTTTTGCCAAAGAAAATGTGTGTGAAATGCACTTGTCAAAGAGAGGAAGAAAAACCTTACGAATTTCTAGTTGAGAGTGAAAGATTTAGTATCCAAGTGATGATTTTTAGTTTATACTATAGAAATAGACTCCTTTATTATTTTAGTTTAGTTTTTATCTTGTTGATATAATAGAAACTTTAAGTCCATACATTATTATATGTCCATTACATGTTGATATGTTATAGTGAGAAAAAATCGATTTAACATAAATTTATAAATGTAACACACAAAAAAACTAAGAACTAAAATATTATTACTTTACAATACATGTTATATTTTAATTTAGATATTAAAAAGAGATACGAAAAAAATCTATTTATAAAAACAATACAAAACAACATTAAAAAAAATACCAAATAACTATATAAAAAAATTGGGCCCCTCCTCATGGTGGGCCGACACACAGAGAATATATATTAAAATTTTATTGTTATAATTCTTAACGGATTATCCATAGGTATACCTAAACCTGAAAAAATCCAATGAGATAGGATAAACTATTAATTGAACTGATGCATTGGTCAACTTACACATTTATTATAACAAAAATATAAATATTTTAAAATGATGTAATAAATGAGCAACATAAATAACTAACTCTTTTTATTTGAAACATCAACAAATCTAATTATATTTTATTTGAAAAGAGTTATTAGTTGATGTTGGTCATTTATTACACCATTTTAAAATAAGTGCAATAGGGGAACCAAAATTGTTTATTCTAAAAAATAGGGAGACTAAATGTTTTGATTTAGAAATAGGGGGACCAAAATGATGATTTAGCATATTATAATAATGGAGTTAGATTAGGCTATGTGGATAACTATCCCATTTTCAACTAGCCTCACCTCTTTTCCCCAGCCCATCCCGTGTCATTGAAGACTCCTACAAATGCACATTTTCCAAAGGAAAAAACATGTTTGCATGCCATAAAAATTGCATGAACATAATTGTAAGATAATATTTATTTAAGCATTTGAAATTTGATTTAGCAAAAATCAAGGCGTATATAGTTGAATTCTTAAAAAAATATAGTGGCATGACATAAACACAATTAACATGACATATAGCTATTGTAATATTATAACATTAATGTCATGACATATAAATAGAAATAATGTGGCACCTTTAGCGTGAATACTTTAGCATAGATAATATAAAAGTTTCCAAAAAAGAAAAAGGTGCAATACCTTTAAATGTTTGCATCCATAGGTTTAAGTACTATGGTATAATACCTTATGATGGTATAATCATGATGTGTAGAGAGATGGGACCAAAATTGAATTTAGTGGTGTGAAGAGTTGTAGGTGCATTACCCTTTTCATACTCCATTTATAGGTGTATGCAGAAAGGAATATTAGGAAAGTCATGGTGCCAATACTACCATCGGTTGATCTAAGGCTGACCAAGCTCTATGCTCGGCACTTTGCTCATTCTTATTTTAACGCAACAACATACTACTTGATACATAAACACATCTAGATTTTCCTTTATGATGATTTCGATTCTAGACTGACAACTCGCAACTAATACGAAAGTGTTGATTGAATCTTCCCAAACTCCTTGAATTAAGTTTTTCTTGTAATATGTAAAAATTAAATTGATTTGTGTTATCGAGTTGAATTTTATCAAGCCCAGTGATGGGTGCTAAATGTTCCTACCAAATTTGGTAGAACCTTGTTAGGCTCCTTATTTAATGTTGTAGGGTTCAGAGAATAGGAAAAATAAAAATGAAGAAGAAGAGTAACTATCTTTTGTTAACTCACTTTTGAATTGTACATATAGGTACTTATAGACAAAAGTTGTCCTTATGACAATGTCACAACTAACAAAACTCACTACCTTGAGAATGCAGTTGAATAACTACCTCTCTTACAATATACTCTAATTCTCCTTCTTGCGCTCCTCCCAGCATGGTGGTGGGGTGTACTAGAGGGTTACAATTTAGTTGATTATTGGAACCTTTGTTACCTCTTTTATAACAATGAAATTATATTTATTGGCCTAATTTCTCTAATTAGATAATGTTAAAAAGAAAGATTGAATCTGATCTTATCTCATCCTATTTGATAATACTGTACCGAATCTTACCATAATCTTTCTCCAAATAATTAGAAAAGATATATTTTCTCTTTCCTTATTTATCTCAGTCAAGTTTCATGGAGTAGAACAAGAGATCTACTCGATTAATTGCTAAGTACAGAGACTTACTAAGTCAAATTAGTACAAAAATGTAACTTGACCAATACACCAATCCAATTAATAATGTTAAAAGAACATTGGTACACATTATTAACAATGTTACATATTTAGGAGGGTTTTCCATGTACTCCATTTTGATATTCAATTTTCAAATGAAATATCAACAATGTTAAGTCAGAGTTGTGGGGTCAATCCATAAAATTGAGTGGATGTCAGTCTCAAGCTGGAATTCTTAAAAGGTCAAACTGTGATGTTGAGATGTTACATTAGATTGTCAAGATGTCAAACAAGAATGTCGAGGCCTTCAATTGCGAGGCCAATTTGTATCTCCATGTGGAGGTTAGACTCAACTTGTCGTTATATCAAGTTAGAACATCTTGGGGTCAATCCAGAAAATTGAGTCAATGTCGTGCATCACTATCAATATTATTGAACCAATTCATTTTTCAACCTTTTTCAAATAAAACTGCTTGTCACTAAATTATTGAATTACATAAAAGGGACAACATTGCTTGAAAGGGACAACATTGCTGGACATTTTTAAGTATTAACAATGTTACAAATTTAAGAGAGTTTTCCCACTCCACTTTGATGTTCAAATTTCAAAAGAAACACATGGAAATTATCATTTATTTTTAATATTAATTTGTTTTACACTATTTATTAACTTGTTGTATTGGTCAACTTAAACATTTAATAAAAGAAAAAAATATTATTATTTTAAAATGAGGTAATAAATGATTGTTAACTAGTAAATATTTGTATTTTTTTTTTGTTCTATTGAATGTAAGTTAACAAATACATAAATTCAATTAATAATGTTAGGAGGACATGACTACACATTATTAACAATGTTATATATTCAGGGGGACCTTCCTCCACTTCACTTTGATATTTAAATTTAAAAAACAATATGTAAAAATTATCATTTTTAATATTAATATATTTGATACTATTAACTAAACAAATGCATTGGTCAACCTTTTTCTAATAAGACTGGTTGTATATTATTGAATTGCATAATAAAGAGGCATTGGAGTACATGATGAAGTATTAACAACTAACAAATTTAAGAGGTCTTTTCCCCCATTTAGATATTCAAATTTTAAAATAAATATGTAGAAATTATTATTTATTTTTAATATTAATTGAATTGACATAACAATCTATGTAAACTTTAATTAACAGAAGGAAAATTTTATTATTTTAAAATGAGGTAATAAATGATTGTTAACTAGTAAATCTTTTCACTTTAAACATCAACCAAAGTCAATCCTTATTAAAAGAAATAATCAATGCTTATTAAATGATTTAATTAATAAGCATAGATTGTTTCTTTTAGTATGTACAAACTCTTGCTGAAGTTTGAAATGAAAAGAGTTACTGGTTTTACTATCTCATTTTAAAATAATAATATTTTTTACTTCTATTAAATGTTTTAGTTGACCAATACATCATTTTAATTAATACTGAAAAACAAATAAATATTAAAAATAATGGTAATTTCTACATATTTATTTTGAAAATTGAATATCAAACTGGAGTGGAGAAAAAAAGCTCCTAAATTTGTAACATTGTTAATACTTAATAATGTGCACCAATGCTTCTTTATTATGTAACTCAACTATATGTTGACATGAAATCTTATTTGAAAAACGTTGATCAATGCATTAATTCAATTAATAGTGCAAACATATTAATATTAAAAATGATAATTTCTACATATTGATTTTAAAATTTGAATATTAAAGTGGAGTAGAGTGGAGAAAGAACTTTCCCGAATTTGTACTGTTGTTTATAATGTGTACCAAAGTCTTCTTATCACCTAATTCAATCATATGTTTACATATGTAATCTTATATGAAAATTAAAATAACATAATCAAATCTAATAAGATATTGTCTAATTAATTTTGAGCTATTCTAAACAAATCTAATAAGATATTACCAAATAGCAATGTTGTGAAAATCAACCTAGGCACTAGGTTAACGAGTCAAAGGTCGAATTGGTGTGTCATTAATGACCTAGTTTTATTAAAAAATGAAAAAATATATATAGTTACAATAATTTGATTGATCAATCCATACTCCAAAATTTAAAGTATATGATATTCTAAAATAATTTCATTTCAGATTATGCAATTATGCAATGTTGTCTAACTAATTTCATTTCATATTAATAATTTCAAATAAAATTGAATCAGCCCCTAAAAATTACTTCAACATTCATTTACAATTTTGTAATAACTTAATAAGTCATCTTTTTATCATAGGCTACTATGTAAGTCATTTTCAAAAAGTAAAGAATTAAAGAATACAAAAAAATGTAGTATTCATGAGAAATAATACAAAGGGTGGGTTGAAACTACATAAGAAAAATAAACAAAGTAAATTATTTAATTGAAGTTTCCAATCTAAAAGAGTATGTGCTTAAAGTTTCATTTTAGTTTTCAAAAACAAAGTGAGAATGTAGGATATTGAGATGTGTAACACAAAAAGGATTTCCACTTTTTTAAAATCCCATATTTTCATCATGGACTACTATGTAAGTCGTTTTCAAAAAGTAAAGAATACCAAAATTTAGTAATCATAAGAAATACTACAAAGTATTGAAACTACATAAACAAAGTAAACTATTTAATTGAAGTTTCAAATCTGACCAATAAAAAGGGATAATGTGCTTAAAGTTTCATTTTACTTTACAGAATTAGAGTAGGAATGTAGGATACTGAGATGTGTAGCACAAAAAAGATTCTCACATTTTCAAAATCCTATCTTTTTACCATGAACTATTATGTAAGTCATTTTCAAAAGGTAAAGAACTAAAGAATGCAAAAATGTGGTATTCACAAGAAAATACTACAAAAGGTAGAAATTATATAAGAAAAACAAACAAAGTAAACTATTTAATTGAAGTTTCAAATCTAAACATAGAAAAATAAGGATGTGCTTAAAGTTTCATTTTAATTTTCAAAAACAAGGTAGGAATGTAGAACAATGAGATGTGTAGCATAAAAATGATTCCCACCTTTTCAAAATCCTAAAATTTACTTCAACATTCATTGACAAAGATATATAAACTTACAAAAAACTATAAGTATAATTCATAGTATAAACAAAAGCTTTTGCAACTGCTAAATATATCCAAATATCCAATACAAAACCTTTAGAATCACAAAGTTTACGATAATATAAGAACCAATAAAAGCTTTTGTAGTCAACATACACACATATCTAGAATAACATTGATTCTTCAAAGTTCAAAAACTTCAATCCTAGCTTTCAAAAATGCTCATATGGAAAAAAATCATTAAATTAAGTTATTAAACTAGGCGGTATAAACTTTGAAACGAAATATTGGAGATTTTGAGATCTTTACCTGCAAAGAACAACAAACAAACAATTTCTATGCCAGACAAACAATGATGCTACAATGCACCTCAGGCCTTCACCTTGGCGAAAGTCACACTGGAATGTGTCATGAAGAGAAAGGGGTGAGATTTAGGGTAAGAGTGAAACAATGAAGAGAACCCTACCCAACTGTGCTTGTGAAAGTGAGACTAAGTGTAAATTAGAAAAGAACATCATTCTACTTGTGTCAAGAGCATTTTGGGCATTTTGATTTTTTTAAAAAATAATTGATGTGCTTATCCGGGTTTTCAAAATCGAGTAGGTCACTAATTGCCACGACAACCTTCGAGTCATATACTTAATTGATCTAATGACTAAATTGGACTAGTCAAGCAATCAATTCCAATTCCGACTGGTTCAATTTTCACAACATATCCAAAATAGTCACTTATATATTAATACACTCTAATATAGACATTTCTCTATGATATAGTAGTGTATTAATTTGTGAACTACATGAGGCTAAATTTTTAACTTATATTTTAATGTATTAAATTTCCAATTATTTTTAAATTTTATATATAAGTATATATCCTTAGAAATAAACATAAATATTTCTAAAACATATTAACATAATTATAATTATTGATATATATCTTACATTATTTTAATTTATACGATTGTTTGTTTCCAAAACCATTATTTTTATAAATATATTTGCACTTGTATATAACTTGAACGTATACATAATTTCAAAAATATATTTCATTTATAATTATTATTTTTTTAAGAAAATATGTTTCCATCATAAAGGAAAAAAAATTAAAGTGGGTCAGTTGGTCTCATAAACTATGATTCTCTAATGCACCAAGAGATATGTATGAGTAGGGGACCACCCCTGTCAAGTCATATAAAATAGAATATAAGATCTCATGAAAAATGAAACAAAATGTAAATAAATTAAATTCTATCTTTTTGTTATAATTAAGTCTTAATTGCATTTTAGGGTGAGATAAATATTTTAAAAATCATTAATAACTTTTTTAGTTAATTAGATGTAATTTTTTAGATGTAATTGTCTTAGGACAAACGTCATAGAGTGGTTACACCTTCCCTACACGTAATTGACTCTCGAACACAAATTTGGTTTTTGAAGACCATTTTTCTTTTGAATGGCTTCTCCAATGTTTGCCCAATAAAAAATATTGGTGGCAACTCCATTGAGACAAAGTCCTCAAAAAGCTAATGTTTTAATAACGACAAACCACTATGAAGAAAAACTGAACTGACTAAACTTAGCCATTAATGATTGTTTTTTTAGTGTTCTTTATTAAGACACAATATATCTAGAAGCATAGCACAAGCGTGAAGTATAGGCCTACAATAAAATCTTTTCATGGCATGGATTCTATAATTAGAAGTAGGATTACCATAAGAAAATCTATTTTAAAGCTAGAAAGGTAGTTATGTTTTTTGGATCAAAGTGCATATATTAGAAGTTGTGTATGATCATAAGCATGATGTTGGGGATAACTTGAGTCCAAGGGGTAGATATCAAAAGCTACACATGGTTTAAGGATCCTCAAAAGTTGCATTGCAATTGGAACATGATGACAGGCATATCTTGCACTCTAGAAGCACACACCAGTAAAAAATGCTTCAGTGCTTTAACGACACTAATTTTGAATTTGTTGGTTTTTGTGGTCCTTGACAAAGTCCAAGTCATAGGAACTCAAAAGAGATAAATGTCCAAGTCAAAGAGCCAATAACCAAGTAGAAGAGAGATTGTAGCACATTACATCATAGTACCATTGCATCTCTAGAAGACATGCTACTAAAAACAATCTCCAGAAAACTTCTCATGATTCAAAATTCAATCTCGTGGAATCCACTAAGACAACAACTAGCACTAATGAATCTATCTCAACAGATACATTATTCTATTTGGCTGGCATTGGAGTAAGAGCGGATATGAAAAGACAACTCAAGAAGAGTTGTATGACATGTGTTGAATTGGAGCAAAATAGCTAGTTGCCAGAACATGGACAACTCATGCAACATTTGAAAATGGAATTCAACCTCCAATGACTAGCTTCTGATCAAGGATATAAATTAATCAAAATCGAAGGAACAAATTTTCAAGGTAGAGTTGCCAAAGTAGAAGGTAAAGGTAAGGTTGACAAACCCCCTAATTGAAGGTACTTCCTTGGCCAAAGCATTCTAGGTGGAGCCTGTGTAGCCAAATTCAAAAGAGTTCCTATCCCCCCCTTGGAATAAAGGGAAAGAACTCAAAAGAGTAGTAGGAGACTATGTCTTATAATGTTTCGTGGGAACACAAAAGGTAGTTGTGTGTGTGTACAATAGTAGGTGCTACTAAGGGTGAAACCTAGAGATGCTTTTAGGAAGAATACTTGGGTAGTGCCTGCAGAGGCCTAGAGAATACTGGGGGTGAAGCCTGGAGAAAAGTTTTTGAAAGAAAACTCGGGTAGAGCCTGTAGAGGCTTAGAGAATATTGAGGTGAAGCCTAAACAGGCTTTTCAAAAGAATACTTAGGTGGAGCCTACATAAGCTTAGAGAATATTGTTGTAGAAGTCTGTGGAGGCTTCAAGAAAAAATAAAAACACCGAGTGTTTGGTCTTAGTGGAAAGCCTAAATGTGTAGGTATGGGACATAGCCCAGATTGGGTTGAACTAGTATAATTCTTTGGTGTGTTGTTTCCTTTCTTACCTCTTAATTATCATTTGTTGTTGCGCACTTAAAATCTGTTTTAGAAAAACCTATTTTAAAAAATATTAATATTGATTCTTGTTCAAAAGGTTTTTATAAAATTGTTTTATCATTCAGAAGCAACACCTACTTTGAGTAAGAAAAAAAATAGAAACTACTATTTTGCAGATTTTGTAGCTTTTTCTTAGTAGGTTTTTAAGCAATATTGAACTGCAAGACTACTTGGAAGATTTTACTTGAAAATATTTATTTATCCAAGTACTTGTAAATCAAACAAATTACTCTTGTTTGACTTCTGATTTCTCCAAGCAAGAAGCTTGAGAAGTAAATTAGAAGCAAGTATGCTAGCGCAAAAAATAGCCAATTCAATTTAGAGTTGCTATTCAACCCCCTTATAGGGACCAATTGTTTCACTTTTCACTATACCATTTTTCAAAATGTATATTTTCAATCTTCATTGTGCCATTGCGATCCTAGTTGCAACAACTACTCATTGACTAAAGCTACCCTCAGCATTATGCTTCTGATCGTATACAACTTCTGATAACACTTTGACTAAAAAAACATAACTACATTTCCAACTTTTGAATAGCTCCCCTTCTAGTAGTGCTACTTCTGAATATGAAAAATCTATGTGTGAAAAACTTCTACTGTGGGCCTATGTTCACACCTTTATGCTTCTAAATTTTGTCTTGTCTTTCAAAACACACTCAAAGAAATCATTAGTAGCTAAGTTCAGATAACTAAACATTCACTACTTAGATGGTTTTACATCATTAAAGCTCTTGCTTTTGAAGAGATTTTATCTCAATGAAAATGACTAACATTAATTATAAAAAAAATAAAAAATAAAAAATAAAATAGATTGATCTATGTCGCAACCTACCCTTTGACGGGAGGGCGAGGCGAAAAGCAAAAGGTGCGTCTTCCAAAAAGGAAAATGTGTGAGAGTCGCCACCAACGTTTATTCGAGGAAAACATTAGAAAAACCAAAAAGAAGGTCTGCGAATTTTGAAAATAAGGGTTCGGGAGTTGTTTACGCATGGAGAAGGTATTAGCACCCTACACGCCCGTCACAAGGGACGACAACCTTTCATCGAGTGTGCAAAACATGACTTTAAAATTATGTATTTTCCCTTTTTATATATATATTTTTTATTTTTTTGGGGTCGACAAGGGTGTTGCCCTTGCTCCTACGTATCCTCAGGTGCGATGAGAAATTCAGACCTGCATAGTTCTTTAAAGTGAGAAAGTTTGTGTGTCAAATTGTTTTTTGTGCTTTTGAAAGATTCTTTTTTAATAAGAACAAAAGAGGGTCGTTAAGGCGTTGAACCTTGAATGATTTCAAGTGACTTTGATGGAGAGAAAATCAGTTATGGGTTGGTTTTATTAACTTTCAATGACTTTAAAAGACAACTTTACAACACTAATGATCGGTTAAGATTAAACTTTACAAAAGAAAAGAGATTACTGATGATAGAAGGAGGAGATGAATATGCACAAAACAACAAGGGGCCCCCTAAGGGTGCATGGATCACATTCAAATCTTAAAAATAAAACTAACCGATGGTTGCATGAAGAACACCGAACCAAGGACGATGTAGAGATTGATCGTAGTTGCAATTTGGTAGCGCCTTGGCTTCGTTTCCTCTTCTTTCTTCTTCTTCTCACTTATTTCTCTCAATTTTCTTCACTCCTCAATGCTGGAACCTCTTCCTCAGCCCCCCTTCACGCCTATTTATAGAAAAAAGGCACTTGAGACCATGGCAGCTCGCTTGGTTCCTTTAGCATGAAGTCATTTGAGGGCCTAGGCGAGCTAGAGGCTAGCCTAGGCGAGCTAGGGTCCAGGAAACTCAGTCAAAAGACCCTTTTGCCCCTTCTTTTTGGTATATTTTGCATTCTTGATCAAAACATTGAACGATCTTTCATCTTGTGTGGTAACTGGTGTTGAACAACGCAGTTCGGCTAGCGAGAATCCAAACATTAGTGAATGATAGTCCCCGGACGAAATTAGGGTCTGACAGTTGCCTCTCTTTACTTATATTTTATTGAAAATGAAAAGGTAAGTAAAGATAAGGACACTAATTTCATTCAAGCGATCATGTTATCAGACTGGCAACTAGCGAAAGCCAAGGAAGTGAGACATGTAAAAAGAACAAAAGGATATCGATATGGAAGTATCAAAAGTATTAAGCAAAAGATGTTGTAGTCTTGCATAACAAAAATAGGAGACATTGAAGTCTTTGGGAATGTAAAAGACCGAAGACATTGAAGTCTTGAAATGTAAAGATTGAAGACATTGAAGTCTAGAAATGTAAAGACTGAAGACATTGAAGTCTTGGAAAGTAAAGACTGAAGACATTGAAGTCTTGAAAATGTAAAGATTGAAGAAATTGAAGTCTTGAAAAGCAAAGGCTGAAGCCATTGAAGTGTTGAAAATGTAAAGACTGAAGACATTGAAGTCTTGAAAAGTAAAGGCCGAAGACATTGAAGTCTTGAAAATGTAAAGACTAAAGACATTGAAGTCTTGAAAATGTAAAGACTGAATACATTGAAGTCTTGAAAATGTAAAGGATGAAGACATTAAAGTCTTGAAAATGTAAAGACTGAAGATATTGAAGTCTTAAAAATGTAAAGACTAAAGACATTGAAGTCTTGAAAATGTAAAGACGGAAGATATTGAAGTCTTGAAAATGTAAAGACTGAATACATTGAAGTCTTGAAATGTAAAAGACTGAAGGCATTGAAGTCTTGTAAAGTAAAAGACAGAAGACATTGAAATCCCTAAAAACTTTCACTATAATGCGAACACGTTTGGTAAAGAAACGAACCCCAAATCGATCAGAACATCACACATTTTTTTTTCTCAAAAATAATGCAATGAAGGAGGAATGAAAGCATACAGATAGAATTTCTCATAACTAATAATGAGATTTAAGACATTTGCATTTCATATCTAAAGGAGCCTTAGAAGAAATATTGGGTCCAACCGAATAGAGGAAAACCACACAAAGGTGTATAAAGCTTCACACAGGCAAGTGTTTCATCTTAATTCCAAATCACAAATATGTCATTAATCAATTTTGCAAGTCATTTCCCATCAAATCAAGGATAATGTGCATAATCATCATGGATCAATAGGACTTTTTTAGATCGGACTTGTAGGAAGTTTTGGCTTTGGTTGCTCTGGTCTTTCCCTTTTTTTTTTGGTGTAAGTAGGAGAGCAGGCATAAAGATTTGGTTAGTAACTTAAACGGGCGATCACTTCCTATCCCCTCACGTCTTGACCAAGTTACTATCGATTCCCTTCCTTTTTACTCTTTACCACAACTCTGTACATGGTTTAAACATTGTTTGTTCCAAAGAACTTGTTTTTCTTTTCCATTTCCTCTTGCTCTTCTCCATTTTGATTGATTTTTCCTCTTCTTTTTTTCTTTTCTTTTTCTTTTTTCTTTTTTTTTTGTTTTCCTTTCTTTTTCTTTCTTTGATGAACATTTAACTTCCTTAAAAAATCCATGACTAACCAAAAGATGATAGAAGTCTCCCTTGGAAGATACCCTGCTCTCTCATCCTAGGGTAAGGTAGGAAACTTTCATCCTAGGTTGAGGTTCTGGAAAAAATCAAATGTCTGGCTCAAAGGGTTCGCAAATGACAGAAAATAATGTATATTGGGGGCAGTTGTTTGGCCAATGGCTTAGAAAGAAGGAATGCCCAGATCACTTCCATGAATCATATGTTATGACAATTAGAAATTCATGCAAAATCAATCGTAGAACGTATCCATTCGGACACTTAATATAAAATTTGTGGTCACGCAATCACTAAGGCTTAGGGTCTATTTCCATATTCAGATCAAACTAGTGTTTCAACAATTGTTCTTTTATCAGGTCCATGCAAAATATCCGAGTCCATTTGGTATTCGGGAAAATCCTTCATTATTTTCACCCTCAAGATACACATTTTTTTCAAAAACCCTTTTTGTTGTGTTTTGATCCGCAAAATTTTCGAAGAATGTTGGTGATTGTTTCTTTTTAAAAAAACATGTTAGTTTTTAGGAAAATTTTGAAACCTAGACAAAGTTGTAATCCGAGACTACATTATATAAAAAAAGGGCGTGCGAAAATAGAAATGAAACCACGCGTGAGTTCTTTTAGGTTTTTTTTTGTTTCAAACAATCATCACAACAAAATAAAATAACAAAGTACTGAAAGCAATAAATAAGATAAAGACAAGTTCACAAATTTAGAAGGTCCTAGTTGGGAGGCTCAGTCTCCTCAAAGGAAGAAATCCATCACATTTTCCATATCTCCATCCTCCTCAGCTCCGTCTTCATCTCCTTGAGACTTTGCAGGACCTACACCTCCCTGAAAATTAGGCATGTCCCCAGGCCATGCGACAGTGACTTTGAACTTCTCGGGAGTCGGCCACAGGTAAGGGTTGGGGTCTTAGCGCTGCTGGTGCAATGTATACTGATAGATGTTATCGTTCAACTGCACCTGACCTCTATAGGTTGCTACCTGCTGGTTAGCCAAATGCTGCATGTATGTGTGCATCTGGAGCTCCATCCTTTGCATGTGAGCCGAGATGGACTCTAGGGACGGTGGCTGATGTGGAGGCGGTAGTGGTGCATCTGCTGTAGGTCTTACCCCGGCTATTGTGCTTTCCTTGGTATGCAATACTTCTCAATGAAGGACCTGTTAATGGGGGACCGGATGAGCTTTGTGGGCGAGATTGGTACCCTGTAGAACTGGCAGAGGCTTGTGATCAATGCTAGAAATCTCAGTGCCTTGTTGGACTTCTTTGGGTCCACTGAGTGTCTCAGAGGTGCAATACCTACAAACTGGTAGATGGCATCCAAGATAAGCTGTGCTACGTGAACACTGATCAGAGTCAGGATGGCGTAGACCAACTAACATTTAGGCAGCAGGAGATCAGAATTATGGTCACTGGGAAGGATGTTGCTAAGCAGAAGCATCATTTAGATCTGGGTCAAAGTGGTCATGCTAGTGGGCATGATCTGCACTTGCCTCCCTGGCACGCTCCGTGCAAAATCCTGTCCCAGGGAGCACAGTAGCTGGCCTATGGCCTCTTCATCAAAACCTGGCACCTGGCTTCTTCTTTCAGCGTATTCATAATGTTGTCCCTCTTCCAAGATCAACGAATGCCCCAGGAATTGGTTGATAGCATCTTCATCATAGGTGATCCATTGGCCCCGCACCTAGGAGCGCTTATCCATGACTATCTTAGGGTCATACTTAGCCATAGGCTCTGTCAGCTGGGTCCACTGCCTCCTGGAAACCTCCGCCTGAAATTTTGTGTACTCTCATTCTCTTATTTGGACCCGTCTTTCTTTGAGGAAAGACCAATCCTTAATCGCTTTGAAACGAAGCTGATGCTCCTCGCTTCGGAAATGGTGTCCGTCAAATTCAATCTCTGCTTGCGGGGCTGCACTGGATTCTTCCCCTGTGGCGGCCTTCCTAACCCTTTTAGCAAGAAGCTTCTTCGGAGCCATCGCCTACAAAGACACATCCAACTAAAATTTAGCATGAAAATTATTTTGCATGAAATACATAACCATACTATTTTAGTTATCCCAAGTATAGCAACCAAGAAGTCAACCAATTTTTGTGTGGTCTTTAGTAATTGTAGGTATTACCATACAACTAATAAAGATCACCACTCAATGTGTATTATTTTGAAGGAAAGAATTTGACATTCTACAGCAATTTATGCGCAATGTACCCGCCTTGGTGCAACAAGTTTAACCAAACAATTAGGCCAGTTCAATTCAAACAACTTTAAGCATTCATATGACTTATGCAATTGCATCTAAAGCAATGCCCAAAACTTCAAGCTTAGTTCATACCCTTGGCATTTAATTTAACAACCTAAGTTGATCATGCACCTAAAATAATGGCTGAACATGTGTAAAGATCATTACCCATTCAAGCTTCAAAATCACATAGAATAGTCATTGTGACATTTCATCAAACAGTTGGTGTGCGCATGTTACAACATGTATAAATGAGGGGTAAGGAGCAATATGACATGCAAATTTATAAAAGAATCAAGGATACACCTAGAGCCATCCATTACAGCCACCAATCCAAGCATTTTGATCATGGGTTTGCAAATAACTCATCTCATAAATATTGTAAAGAAAACAACAAACAAAGCACCAAATATCACATGGAAAAGGTAAAATTAGATGGAGATGGCACTTACTTGAGTGGGATGAAAGGAATGTAAGAAAAATGACACAAAGGTGCAGAAAAATCTTGAAGTTGCTGCAAAAATGGAGGCTCCGTAGGTCCTTGTGGAGCTTTTGGTGAGTTTTGAAGAGAATGGGGGAAGATGGGGTGAAATCTGATTTCACCCCTCCCTTTTTTTTTTTCATCAGCCATGCTCACTTAGGCGAGCTGGCCACTCGCCCAGGCGAGTTAAATTTTTTTTTTTTTGCAAATTTTTTTTTGCAAAGCTTCTTTTGTTATCATTATTATTATATATATTTTCCTTCTAAACCTTATAATTATGTATAAACTTTTAGGCGAATTCATGAGATAATTGAAGAAAAAGAACAATCCTAACTCGCAATGGAAAGCATAAGAACATAAAATTAAAGAGCAAAGTTTTAGAGATACTAGGCTACCTCCTAGAAGCGCTTCTTTAACGTCTTTAGCCGGACGTGGGGTTGTGGTCGAGGCTTTGCTGTCTTAGCCTCCCTACCTTCTTTCCTTGATCATGAGCAACTCTGATCATGGACCTAGCACCTATTGGCACCTGCCCTAATGCTTTGATAAAGAAAGTTTTAACATGTAAATATGATGAAATACTATGAGATGCTTGTATCACCTTTCCACTTTCTCCTAGGCTTACCTAAGTAGGTGTGGTGCTGACCATCACCCAAAATGACTCTTCATTCATTTTCCCGTTTGCAAGATACTTTGATGATAAGATGCAGATGCATGCATGTTTATGATCGAACATTAAACGCACTAATTAAACAAGTGTTGTGGTTTTCTCTTTTTCATCATCGTGTTCAATTTTACTTAACGCTTATGGCACCCCCGCTGAACGTGCCGAATGGCTTCGGAATACCGGTCGTGAGAGTCAGCAAAAATGAGAGTGTACGTTCATGCCCAATGACAATAAAAGTACAAAGGAACAACACTAGATGCAAATCATTAATCCATATTTATTAATGTTGCGATTATTTTTTACAAAAAAACTTAAGATGTGGAGATCCTAATGAGTCCTTGAGGAGGTCCGAATATTGAGCCTTTGAATTGCCCCAAGTATTACGCGTAATATCGCTTAACGATGTCATAATTCACAGGCAAAGGCAACTCTTCATCATCCATGTTCATGGGCAACAATGCTCCTTCTGAGAAAGCTTTCTTCGCCATAAACGATCCTCCATAGTTCGGGGCCCATTTACCTCGGTGATGTTTTTGAACCTGTGATACCTTCTTCAGAACAAGGTCCCTATTGCTGAACTTACGCGGGCACACTCTTTTGTCAAAATCATTTTTCACTCTGCTCTGATATAGTCGCCCATGGCTCATGGCAGCCAATCTCTTACCCTCGATAAGATTTAATTGGTCAAAGCGTGCTTGGGCCCACTCTGCTTCTTCCAATCCCGACTCTGCTAGGATTCTTAAAGAAGGAATCTCCACCTCACATGGGAGCACAACTTCCATCAAAGAGAATGGGTTGCCCCAGTAGACGTGCGTACAAAAGTTTGATAACCATGCAGTGCCCAGGGGAGCATCTCGTGCCAATCCTTGTATGATATGGTCATCTTCTGAATAATCTTCTTGATGTTCTTATTGGTAGCCTGAACCGCCCCGTTCATCTTTGGCCTATAAGGCGTGGAATTATGGTGTTGGATTTTGAAGTCCTCACATATTTCCTTTTCATCATCTTGTTTAAATTGGTTGCATTATCGATGATGATTTTTCTGGGTAATCCATATATGCAAATTATCTATTTCTTAATGAATCTAATCACCACATTTCTAGTGACGCTAGCATACGAAGCTGCTTCCACCCATTTGGTAAAGTAATCAATGGCGACCAAGATGAAATGATGCCTATTTGAAGCCTTGGGTTCGATGGCCCCAATCATGTCTATGCCCCACATTGAGAATGGCCACGATGCTGCCAAGACATTCAATGGCACAGGTGGAGCATTAACATTATCAGCGAAGGTCTGGCATTTATGGCATTTCCTCACATGAATGCAACAATTGTTCTCCATAGTGACCTAGTAATACCCCGCCCTCAGAATCTTTCGGGCCATGGCATGTCCATTGGCATGCGTACCAAAGGATCCCTCATGCACCTCCACTAGCATTTGTTAGGCCTCTCTTTCATCCACACATTGAAGCAACACCATGTCATGGTTTCTTTTGTACAAGATGTTTCCACTCAGGAGGAAACTGGCTGCCAACCTTCGTAACATCCTCTTGTCATTGTCAAAGGCCCCAGGCAAGTATTCTTTGTCTTCAATGTATCGTTTGATATTGAAGTACCAAGGCTTACCATCCTCCTCTTCTTCTATCAAGCAATAGTGTGCAGGCTCGACACGACATCTGAATGCGATGTACGAAAAATCTCTGTGTGAGCTCACTTTGAACAAGGACGATATAGTGGCAAGGGCATCGACCATCTGATTTTCCTCTCTAGGAATGTGATGAAATGATATGTCTTCAAAGAGTTCCATCAATTTCCTGATGTAAGCCTGGTAAGGCACCAATTTGTGGTCTTTGGTCTCCCATTCACCTTTCAACTGATGAATTACTAATGCCGAGTCCCCGTATACCTTGAGTAACTTGACCCTAAAGTCGATCGCTGCTTGGATCCCAAGAGCACATGCCTCATACTCCGCTATATTGTTTGTGCAGTCGAAACACAACCTAGTCGTGAAAGGTATATATTGCTTGTCCGGGGAAACTAATACTGCCCCAATCTCGTGGCCTAGTGCATTAGACGCACCGTCAAACCACACAATCCAGTTATCCTTGTCCTCTTCTTCAACCTCCTCTTCAAACAAGGCCATAATATCCTCATCAGGAAATTCTGGATGCATAGGCTGATAATCGCTTATGGGTTGTTGAGCTAGATAATCTGCCAAGGCACTCCCCTTTATCGCCTTCTGAGTGATGTAGACAATATCGAATTCTGACAACAGAACTTGCCATCGAGCTATCCTTCCAATGAGAGCAGACTTTTTGAAGATGTACTTGATGGGATCCATTTTGGACACCAACCAAGTAGTGTAACTCAACATATACTGTCTCAAACGTTGAGCTGCCCATGCCTAGGCACAACATGTGCTCTCTAGCAACGAGTAGTTCATCTCGCATGCTGTGAACTTCTTGCTCAAGTAGTAGATGGCCCGTTCCCTATTTCTGGATTCATTGTGCTGTCCCAGCACACACCCCATCGACTCATCTATGTCATATATAGGATAAGGGGTCTTCTGGGCACTAGTGGCATGAGTACATGAGGATTCATCAAACACCATTTAATCCTTTCAAATGCCATTTGACAATCACTGTCCCATTGGACAAATTGACTTTTATGCAACAATTTGAAAAATGGCTCGCAAGTGGCGGTTAACTGTGATATGAATCTCGCTATGTAGTTCAACCTTCCCAAGAAACCTCGTACCTGTTTCTCGGTACATGGCTCGGGTATTTCGAGGATTGCTTTTACCTTTTCTAGATCCACCTCTATTCCTTTCTGCCTAACGACAAAGCCGAGCAATTTTCCGGATTTTACCCCGAACGTACACTTTGCGGGATTCAGCCCTAACTTGTATTTACGCAACCGCCCGAACAACTTTTGCAAATTGACTAGGTGTTCCTCCTCTGTCCTTGACTTGGCGATCATGTCATCCACATAGATCTCAATTTCTTTATGCATCATATCGTGAAATAACGCCACCATGGCCCGCTGGTACGTTGCCCCAACGTTCTTCAGCCCAAATGACATTACCTTGTAGCAGAAGGTTCCCCATAAAGTGATGAAGGTTGTCTTTTCCATATCCTCCGGTGCCATCTTTATCTAATTGTAACCTGAAAACCCATCCATGAAAGAGAATAGTGCAAAACTGGCTGTGTTATCTACGAGAACATCAATATGCGTTAAAGGAAAGTTATCATTTGGATTGACTCGGTTTAGATCCCGATAGTCCACGAACATTTGCACCTTCCCATCCTTTTTGGGACTGGCACGATATTGGTGACCCATTTTGGGCACTAAGCAATGGCCAAGCACTACTAGAAAATACACTTTCAACATCGGTTATTTAGAACATTCTACATCGGTTCTAAAACCGATGTTGAAAGTGACGATGTTGAATGTATGAATGTTAACATCGGTTTTGGAGAACCGATGTTAACATACATATGACAACATTGGTTCTCCAAATACCCGATGTTAAACACAATAAACAACAACAAAAAAAGTGTAGGCATGATGAACGTTGACATTGGTTTTCCAGTAAAACCGATGTTAATATGTTAGTTTAACATCGGTTTTCTAGAATAACCGATGTTAATGTATGCCCTTAACATCCATTTTTCTAGAAAATCGATGTCAACGTTGATGATGCTTACACTTATTTGGTGTAGTTCTTTGTGTATAACATCGGTTAATTATAAATAACCGATGTTACTATTCAAATATTCACATCGGTTATTTATAATTAACCAATGTTAATGTACAATAGTTGACATCGGTTATCCACAGATAACCGATGTTAAAATACAAACGCTGACATCGGTTATACACAAAAAACCGATGTTAATATACAAACGTTAACATCGGTTTTCTATTATAACCGATGTTGGTTATGATATTAACATCGGTTTTTGTTAATAACCGATGTTGTTTTCAAATATTTTTTTTTATATATACTTTCTGTTTTTACAGTAAACCCAAAATTGTACCTGTCAAATGCAATTTCAGGAGGCCCAATTCACAGCAAATAAACATTTTATTCTGCTTTCAAGCAGTTTTAATGATAATAAACATCAAATAATTGATTTATATATTATAAAGAACAATCAACAAATGAATTCAATGTTCGTGTTACATAGAAAATGTAAAAAATGTTAAAAAATGTCCCTAAATCCTAGGCCTGATCTCTAACTCGGAGATAAAACTGTGCCCACTGAATCCGCAATGCTTTTAATCTCTCGGGCTCCAATGGTCTAGGGTCGTTAAAATACGGCATGATTAAATAAATCATATTAAGTTAATAATGTAATACAAATTATAAATAAATCGATTTTCTTTGAAATAAACTTACCGCTTCCCAATTATTTCTAAAACTTCCTAAAATGATGGTGGACATCCAGTGCATGACATAGTAGCCGCACTCAGTAGTTCCTTTTTGTCTATTACACTAAATACATAATGAAATTTGGATATTAATTAAACAACTAGTGTATAGACACATAAAGAAATATATATAAGTGGAAGTTTTATGTAAATGACGTACCTTGACGACAATCCACCTAGCAGGAGCCTTTGATTTAGGCTGTGGAGCATCATCAAGACCTTTGATAGCACTGTTCCATATGAGTAACAATTAAAAACTGGTGTTGTACGTTGAGGTATTACAATGCAAATGTATTAAAAAGAACACTAACCTATTAATAATCCCCTTAAGGTAGTTGTCTGGCCTGTTATGCAATGAACAAAACCAGACAACTAAGTGTTCCTTGGGCAGGATGACCACCATCTGCCAATGTTCGCTGCAGTGGAACCTAAAATGGGTTAGTACATTAGTAAACATTAATTAAATTTTGTTATTTTGTGACTTACCCATTTAGGTAGGCTCCAAGATACACATCGCGTTGTGAACTCTGCATCCAACTCTTTATGTAACTTTCAGATTCAAACTGCGATTGTCCAGACCTCTGAATGGACTGAGGCTCGAGGAATCCATAGATATCAGAATTCCCCGCTCGCATACATGTTTCAGTGAGATGCCTGTTTATGTTAAGTCAAAGTTAAATATTTATGAATTGAAAGCCATAACTTAGGTAAATAAAAGCCTTTTATATAAAGACTTACAGAATCCACAACTATAACACTGATATGCTGAGACATTGACCACCGTGTGCGATTTCGAAGAGGTTATGTGCTTTATGTACAGGGGGAAATCTGGATTAACGACCCCGAACACGGTGGCATCCCATCTAACCTGATAAGGCCTCAAGAAAAGCTCTGGGATGGTCAATGTCATCAGATAAAGCGGATCATCGACCTCCGAATCGGGCTTCGGAGGTGGTTTTGGCGGAGACACAGCTACCTGTTCATGAAACAAAGTTAAGTAGCCTAATTTGAAAAGAAGAAACATATAGTAAGGACAATAAGTACCTGCTGTGATAAAGACTTGACCAGATGTGTCGGCCAAGCAAGGAAGGTGTGAAGTGCTTGCCTCACTAAGGAAACCTCATCAGTGGGTACAGGAACTGGAGCATCTACATCTCTAACCTCCTCCACACTCACCTTTACTTGGCCAAGCAACAAAGGAGTGTTATGAACAACAGTGGATCCCTCATAAACTCTCCCGATGGCAACCAGGCGGGCAGGATCTGCTTCTATGTACAAGCCGCACCTGCCAGAGTCACCGGTCTCAGGATCGTTTCCTGAGGGATCAACACAACTCCCCTTTGTGCTCACTCGAGGACCAGAGGGACCAGGACCAACCAGAGGCTCAGGAGGTTCTGCAAGTCCCTGAGATTGCATCTGCGACTGAAGGTGGCTGAAGGATGCCATGACCTGCCTCGTCACTTTCTCTGTGATGGACTCCTCTAGCTGGTCCCTGATCTGCTGAGTCAACTGGTGTAATTCGTCAGGAGGCAGGGAGGAAGCGCTGCGGGACGTCCGTGGAGCCGATCCAAAGTATTGCTTGATGGTGACACTGGCTCCAATACCACAGACATGTCCAGGGTGCTCTGGACGTCCAATAGCAGCGGCCAGAACATCCTGACGTCCATGGGGGACGAACGATCCCTGTGTGGCCTGCTCCTCAAACGAATCCTGCACAGAAAACACACAATGGTACATGGCATTCTCAAAATATTCAAACATAATTGTAATGGTTAGTTGAACATGACTTACAATCTTCTCAGCGATTTCCTTTGCGGCCTTAGTCGTCATCTCCCCTGTCTTCTTCGTGCGAGCCATCTTCCACTTCACGTGGCGTCTGACCGGGGATGGAGGGTCGATGACACCATCAACGCTTCCTGACTGTGCAGCTTCCTGCATCTTCTTCTTGGTCTTCTCAGCCAGGAGCTTCTGCTCCAAATAATCATAACCCCCACGAGACAAAACGTGGGGGCAGTATTCTACTTCTGGATGGCCTGTGCCTTTATGCGCACATCCTGAAAAAATTAAACAATAATGTTTGAAATGGGTAGAATGAAGTATAACAACATCATGTTTAATATGAAAAACAACTTAAATGGCAAAGGAACATACCTCCCAAGAAGGGTCTCTGCGAGTCTGGCAAAACTGAGCCCACTTTTCCTTGCTGATGCCGTATTTGTCACAGACAGTGTCCTCGACACCGTCCTGATCGGCTGCAGGGGCCCATTTCCTCGTGAAGTCTGATTTAAACTGCCTCCATCTCTCCCCCACGGTCTGTAGTAACTTCCTTTTCGTCCTACTGCCAGAAGCCTCTGGGATATCAAATTCTGCCTGACAACATGAAACAAAGTTTATTTGTTACAATAATGAAATTTTTTGGCTATTAATTACACACAATCAAATAAGAAAAGAGAAATACCTGAATATCCTCCCAAATCAGGTCCTTCTGAGCAGTAGGGACCTCCTTCCAGTTCTCGTAGGTGATGTCCACCTTATCACGTGCCACAATCCCCAAATATGTTCTTAATTTCTTCTTGTGGGGACCGTCGGCCTTCCCTGTAGCAGGATCAACATGCACCACTGGTCTCTCAACACCAGGTGGTCTAGTGGACAACGATCGTAGGCGTGAGGCTTTGCGTGTCCGCTTCATGGCAGACGTCGAAGCCGATGCGTCCGAAGTAAGAGGAGGAGGAGGAGGAGAAGGAGGAGAAGGAGGAGGAGGAGGAGGAGGAGGAGGAAGAGTAGTGGAGGCAGGTGGAGAACCCATGATCTTTTATACAATAACATACAAAATTGGATTAATGAAAAGAGGATTAGTGATAAGTTTTTTTTGGAAGGCAAAAGTATAAGATTATTAAACAAAACCCCACCACATAAGGAGACAAGACAAATTAACCAAAGGACTCTAAAAGATAGGTAGTTGTGCTTTTTAATTGTGATTTCATCCATGTTTTCTTTGATATTGATTTTCTTAGGACTTCATCCATGTTTTGACAGCATTTGATTTTCTTTTTTGCAGAAAAGAAAGAGGGGAACGAGCAACAATTTGAAGGTTGTACATTCAGGAACTAAAGAATTCAAAATAGCTAGTAATAAGAGGGATTTGTTTTTGAGATTTTCTGAGCACCAAGAGCGGCTACGCAAGAAGCTTGCACTTGATGAGGGAAGGATATTTGCAACTAATGAACAACTTTCTTAACTATTTGTCCTTCAGATTTTACTGTTTTTTTTATTATATGTAAATATAAATAATATAAGGTTATGCCATAGGGACATGGTCATTTTTACCCCTAACAATCTTAGAAGTAAATATAGACCATGTTTTTACGCCATACCGTTATACCATTTATATTTACATATTAGCAAAAAGAAACAGTAAAATATTAAGGACAAATAGTTAAGAAACTTGTTCATTAGCTGCTGTCGCAACCTACCCTTCGGCGGGAGGGCGACACGTGACTCGCAGGATGCGTGTTCCACGAAAGGAATACGCACGGAGTCGCCACCAACGTTTATTTGAGGAAAACGTCGGAAAAACCGGAAAAGACGCGATCTACGAACTTTTAAGTGAAAGGTTCGGGAGTTGTATTTACGCGCGGGGAAGGTATTAGCACCCCACACGTTCGTCACAAGGGACGACAACCTTTAATCGAATGTGCAAACATGACTTTGATTTTTACGTTCCCTTTTATGTCCTTATATCCTTTATACCCTTTTTATATTTTTTCTCTTTTTGTGGTCGACAAGGGTGTTTCCCTTTGCTCCTACGTATTCCTCAATTGGGATGAGAAAATCAGACCTACGTAGTTCTTTCGGAACAAAGTGTTTGGTTTAAGTTTGTTTTTTGTCTTTTTTGCAAAATATGTTTTTTATTTGAACAAAAGGTCATTTAAGGTGTTGGACCATTAAACGGTCTTTTGATTTTGAAAGGAGAGAAACGTTAAGACATTGGACCATTAACGATCTCTCGGGGTGGTCGACAAAAGCGGGGCTTTTGCTCCTACGTATCCTCAATCGCGATGAGGAAATCAGACCTACGTAGTTCTTGCAAAAGCGGTAAAGTTACATGTTGATTTTATGCTTTTGAACGGTCCATGTTAACCGATAAAAGCAAAGAGGACCGTTTAAGGCGTTGGACCTTAAAACGATTTTTTAGTGATTTTCGGACAAAACTTGATTTGTGAGTCTATTTTAGTCTTAGTTTCACTTTGGTTATTAATCAATTCATTCAAGGAAACTTCCAAAGAAAAACGTCCGATTGATTTTTTTTAATTTATTTTATTCAAAGATATTTTGATTATTTTATTATTATTTTTCAAGATATTTTGATTATTTTATTATTATTTTACTTTTTTTGTTTAACCGAGGTTATAGCGTGAACGATCGGTTAGATTTCATTTTAAAAGTGATTAAATGAGATTACAACACAAATGATCGGTTGAAATTCATTTTATCATTTATTAGACGAGAAAACGGCTTAAATAAATGGTTAAAGCACGTTAAAAACGGAAGAAAAGAAAACTGAAAGTAAACGAAATTAAAGTGAAAGTACACAAAACAAGAAATGAATTGAAAGTCTCGGATTCGAAAACTTACCCGTTGAAGAACGAAGAACGAACGAAGAACGGATGAAGAACGGTGAAGAACGACGAAGAACGATGAAGAATTTCCACAGAATCGCTTACGGAAGCGTTTCGGAAGCGCCTCGGCTTAGATTTTCTTCATGGAAACGATTTTTCCAAGCAAATTCGAAAGAGAGAGAAGTGCCAAAGGGGCTGAACATTTTGAAACAGCACCCCCTCCCCTATTTATAGAAAAAAAAGGAGGTGCTTGCCGCCCAAAGACTTAATGAAGAAGATTTCTAAGCGCACCCGAATTACTAAGTTCACCCCCCTTTTCGTATTTTACGGAAAAGTTACGGAAGCCTTACGGAACTGTTTTCGAATTTGATTTTCATCTTTTTTCTTTTCCCTTTTATCAATGTTAAGTGGAATATGCTTACCCAAGGTTTTCGGAAATTTTACGGAAGTATTACGGAAGCCGCGGAAGCCCCGAAAACCATTTTTCAAAAACGTGGAGGAGCTTGCCGCCCAGTTGCTTCCTCCTTAAGCAACCCAACTTCCAAAATGTTCTAGAAGGGCCTAGATTTGAATTGCTATTTACACCCCTATCTTGATAAGTTCACCCCCTTACCTTTTTTGGTGATTCTTTTTTCGTAAAGTTACGGAAACTTACGAATCTCGTAACGATACTTGTTTTCTTTCCGTAATGTTACGGAACCTTGCGGATTACATAATCATCCCCCTTTTGACTTACGGAATGTTACGGAACCTCACTTAATTATGCAACGATGCTTCCATTTGATTTCCGGTGTGTCACGAAAACTTACGGATTGTGCATCAATATATTTTTTTTGGTTTTTCGGCATGTCCTGGAATTTCACAAATTGCCCAATGATGGATGCCAAGCACCTCACAAGGACCAAAGAAAGGTCGCATGTCATCAAGCAAAGGTCCCCGGACGAAATTAGGGTATGACAGTTGCCCCTCTTTACTTGTCTTTTATTGGAGATAAAAGGAAAGTAAAGATAAGACACTAATTTCGTTCCTCTCGATTTGACGAGAGTCGCGGGTGACCATAAAATCTCCACATGCAAATGACTTGTTGTTCCCGGAATTTCACAAATTGCCTAATGATGAGTGCCAAGCACCTCACAAGGACCAAAGAAAGGTCGCATGTCATCAAGCAAAGGTCCCCGGACGAAAATTAGTGTATGACACTAATTTCGCTCCTCTCGGTTGACGAGAGTCGCGGGTGACCATGACTTGTCGTTCCCGGATTTTCACAATTGCCTAACGATGGGTGCCAAGCACCTCACAAGGACCAAAGAAAGGTCGCATGTCATCAAGCAAAGGTACCCGGACGAAAATTAGTGTATGACACTAATTTCGCTCCTCTCGGTTGACGAGAGTCGCGGGTGACCATGAAATTTCCGCATGTAAATGACTTGTAAATGACTTGTTGTTCCCGGAGGAACAAAAGGTGCAGAAGACTATGTCAGCCTCTGCATGCTATCAAGCGTTCTGTCTTACAGATAGCAAAAGAATGTTTATACGGATAACCACTCGGGTATTTCCGCGTATCATCGGGCCCGCCGCCTCTGGATGATACAAGGGTGCAGAATGACCAAACTTGGTCTCTGCTTGTCATCGGGCCCGCCGCCTCTAGATGACAAAAGGGTGCGGATAACCGTAAGGTATCTCCGCGTATCATCGGGCCCGCCGCCTCTGGATGATACAAGGGTGCAGAATGACCAAATTTGGTCTCTGCTTGTCATCGGGCCCGCCGCCTCTGGATGACAAAAGGGTGCGGATAACCGTAAGGTATCTCCGCGTATCATCGGGCCCGCCGCCTCTGGATGATACAAGGGTGCAGAATGACCAAACTTGGTCTCTGCTTGTCATCGGGCCCGCCGCCTCTGGATGACAAAAGGGTGCGGATAACCGTAAGGTATCTTCGCGTATCATCGGGCCCGCCGCCTCTGGATGATACAAGGGTGCAGAATGACCAAACTTGGTCTCTGCTTGTCATCGGGCCTGCCGCCTCTGGATGACAAAAGGGTGCGGATAACCGTAAGGTATCTCCGCGTATCATCGGGCCCGCCACCTCTGGATGATACAAGGGTGCAGAATGACCAAACTTGGTCTCTGCTTGTCATCGGGCCCGCCGCCTCTGGATGACAAAAGGGTGCGGATAACCGTAAGGTATCTCCGCGTATCATCGGGCCCGCCGCCTCTGGATGATACAAGGGTGCACGTCACATGACCTCAGGGTCAGTATGACAAAGATTATGGGGCGGCCGACAAAAGCAAGGCTCTTGCTCCTACGTATCCTCCAATGAGGAACTCAGACCTACGTAGTTCTGGATAACTTGTGAGACTTGAAAAGTCTCCATCGGAAAATGATGACATCTCCGGAAAGGGCGCAGATGACCATATTGGTCTCTGCTCGTCAATCACACTTGGGGTCACTGAATGACGAGGTGCGGATAACCGTAAGGTGTCTCCGCGAGCTACCAGCTCTTGAGTCATGGCAACAAAAGGCGGTATGGTCGACAAAAGCGAGGCTCTTGCTCCTACGTATCCTCCAATGAGGAACTCAGACCTACGTAGTTCTGGATAACTTGTGAGACTTGAAAAAGTCTCGGTGTTTTCTCCACTAAAATGCAAACATGCTTTAGCAAAGAGACAAATATTCCAACTGATTTAGAGCAGCATATGCTTTTTTGAGTGAGAAACAATGCGTCTACCGGGGAAGGAGAGTCTGCTGATGAAATCTCCCATAACCATAAATGAGATCTTGGATGTTAGCATTTCGTTTCTAAATGACCATTTAGAGGAAACACTGGGTTCGACAAAAATAGAAGAAAATCACTCAAAGTGTATCAATCTCGCACAGGTAAGTGTTTCATCCTAATTCCGGACCATAGATATGTCATGACTTGACTTTGCAAATTATTTCCTATCAAATCAAAAATTACATGCGTGATCATGGATCAATAGGGCTTCCCTTGGGAATGGTTTTTTTTTTTTGGTGGTTTTTTTTTCGGCTTTTGTGTGTTTTTGGCCTTTGATTTTTCTGGCTTTTTCTTTTTCCGTTTTTTTTTGTTTAGTGCGGGGCGAGAAAAAAAAAGTCGCTAGCGCACGGGATTTTGGTTGGTAATCAAAGGGAGAAGACCATTTTAGGTCGTGGTTTCCTTTCCTTCTTTTTTTGTTCATTTGGTGACAATTCTGTATTGTTCAGATATTGTCCGGTCCAAAGACCTCTCAGAACATTTCTTCTAGTTTCTTTGACCAGGAGCTTTCTTCTTTTTTACTTTCTCCCATTCTTTGGTTGGGAATTTTCTTTCTTTTCTTTTTTCTTTCTCCCACTCTTTGATTGGGAATTTCCTTTCTTTTTTTTTTTCTCTTTCTCCCACTCTTTGATTGGGAATTTCCACTTCCTTTTTTGCTTTCTCTTTGATTGGAAATTTTCTTTCCTTCTCTTTTTTTTTGCTTCCGAGGGTAAGGTTTATGGTGAGTCAGGATTTTGGCTCAAGGCTTGTAGAATGGCTAGACATGATACATGTCAGGGTTTGGTTTGGTTCAAGGATAAAAAGGGATGCCCCACATTATTTCCATGACACAAATGCAAAAATGATGATTTGGAAATTTTATGCAAAACTGGTTATGCATGCACCTATGCGGACACTCAAGTGTCAAATTTTTATGGTCATGTGATGCTAGGGCTCAGGATTCATTTCCTCTATTTTAAATCAACCCAATGTTTCCAAAATATGTTCTTTTATCAATTTGTGCATTCATCCGAGTCCATTTCGGGCGTCCGGGGAAATTTCACAGCATTCACCCTTCAGGTGTAGACACGTTTTTTTTTCTTTCAAAAATCGGTTATGATCAATGAATTTTTTTTCGAAGAAGAGTTGGAAATCATCTCTTTTCAAAAGCATGTTGGTTTTTCAGCTAGACAACTTATTTTCTTTTTTCTCCTTCTTTTTTTTTTATCATTATCATTTGTTTATTTCTTTTTCTTGTTTGTTTTCTTTTTCCCCCTTTTTTTTTTTCATGAGGTATTTTGCTACCTAAACATGTGTATATTTTTGCGAGGTATTTTTGCTATATACATGCATATCCAAGGTATCTTGCTACCTAAACATACATATATATGTTTTGTAAGGTATTTTTGCTGTATACATGCATATCCAAGGTGTCTTGCTACCTAAACATACATATATATATTTTGTGAGGTATCTTTTTGCTACATACATGCATATCTAAGGTATCTTGCTACCTAAACATACATATATATATTTTGTGAAGTGTGTTTTTGTTTACATACATGCATATCTAAGGTATCTTTCTACCTAAACATACATATATATATTTTGTGAGGTATGACTACCTTCCGAGCTTGTGCTCGTTTTATTTAAATTCCTAGGATCATGAGCAACTAGGTGTGTCTTACTATGAAAAGTGATCAAATAACAAGCACAAATTCAAAAGGTACTAGGTTGCCTCCTAGTAGCGCTTCTTTAACGTCTTTAGCTGGACGCATGATGGCTTGTAGGTCATGGACCTAGTACTTTGCTTACCTTTGGCTTTGGACTTGGTCGCCTGCTGGTCGGCCATGTGTCGTAGGCAACGCTCTAACCTTTTTGCGGATGAGCTGAGGTGAACTCTAGAGGTGGTGGCGGTGTGTCTATTGCCCGCTACCGGCCATCCCAATGCTGCTGTGGTGTTTCGCCCTGCGCCTGCCTGGGGGCGCAGTACTTCTTGATGAAAGCTCGATTAGTAGGGGGCCTGATGCCCTTGCTTGAGGTGACAGGTACTCCGTAGAACTGACAGAGACCCGTAATTAGAGCTTGACAACTCCAAGACCCTGTTGGACTTCTTCGGGTCCACTGGGTGTCTTGCAGGCGCGATCCCTGCAAACAATAGATGAAATCAAAAATCAGTTGAGCAATGTGCATACTTACCTATGATGACGTGACCTTGCCGGGGGGGTACGGGCACCCTGTAGGACTGATAGAGGCCCGTAACCAGAGCTGGAAACCCCAGGGCCCTGTTTGACTTTTTCGGGTCCACTGGGTGTCTTTGTGGGTGCGATCCCTGCAAACAATAGATGGTATCAGAAATCAGTTGAACCATATGCATACTTACCCACGTCGGGACGACACAGACCAATTGATACTTTTGCAGGGGGAGATTGGCAATGCGGTCGCTGGGCAGAATGTTGCTAAGTAGCAATGTCATCTATATCTGTGTAAGAGTGGCCATGTTGGTGCGCATGATCCGCACTCGTCTCTTTGCAGCGGCACGGGTGAAATCTTGCCCCGGTATGCATAGTAGCTGTGTGATAGCCTCCCTTTCTGGTTGTGCTTGCACAGTTGGCCCTCCTCCAATATCAGGGGGTGGCCTAGGAACCGTTAAAAGGAAACTACTGGCCCCTTAACCGGGAGTGAAAGTCTCGGTTAAGCATTTAAGGGCAGAGGACCTTAAATCCTCTTAAGGTGTGGATATGGAGCACACTGAAAATGAGGACACGTAGCCCTCTAAAGGTGAGGGCGTGCAGCCCTCTCAAGGCGAGGATGTGTAATCCTTTGGAGGTGAGGGCGTGCAGCCCTCTGTTGGCGAGGATGTGTAGTCCTCTTCAAGGTGAGGGAATGCAGCCCTTTGTTGGCGAAGACGTGTAGTCCTCTCAAGGTGAGGGCGTGCAGCCCTCTGTTGGCGACGACGTGTATTCCTCTAAAGGTGAGGGCGTGTAGCCCTACGAAGGTGAGGACATGCAGTCCTCTGATGGCGAGGGCGTGTAGCCCTCTTAAGGTGAGGGTACTAGTACCCAAGGTGAGGACGTGTAGCCCACTCAAGGCGAGGACATGTAGTCCTCTGGAGGTGAGGGCGTGCAGCCCTCCGATGGTGAGGACGTGTAGTCCTCTCAAGGCGAGGACGTGTAGTCCTCTCAACGGTGAGGGTAACTAGTACCCAAGGGTCCACCCTTAAGAGAAAGCAAGAGATCGACTCATCGAGAGAGCCGGTCATCCCAAATTCAAAAGATTTGGACATTTAGATGTAGGGAATCTATGCAGTTAACATGATTTTGAGGGATGCAAATGCATGCAACCTTTGTTGTGAAAATTGGGTAAATGCGGACTTTATATGAAACAATGCAATGTAATGGAAAGTTGTACAATGTTCATGGCATTCTTTCCCTATTTTGTGATTTTGATTTTGATTTGATTTTTTTTTTTGGAAAACACAGATTGACTGCCCTTTTGAAAAAGGTGATAATTCATGCAACCTCATCCTATCTTTTCGCAAATCTCTCCGGGAACTCCCTCAGAGTGTATGTTCTTTTTGATTTAGTCACTTGACCATTTTGGAGTGACGGCAATGGAGTCGTTTGATGTTTAATCAATCCATTGAAATCCTAGGGTTTGTCCCCTTTATTTTTGTTAAAAACATCGATGGGTGAGAACTTTTGATCGGCCCCTATGTTCACTTGAGGCTCATGCACGGTGCCCCTCATTGCCCCAGTGTAAGGCTTTGAGGTACCAATCGTTGTCTTTCGTCATGACCTTGTAGCTGGGAACCTATTGAGTGAGAACTTCTAATCTGCCCCTAGGTTCACTTGAGGCTCATGCACGATGCCCCTCATTGCCCCAGTGTAGGGCTATGAGGTAACCATCGTCGTCTTGTTTTCACAACCTTGTAACAAGGGAGAATGAAAGAAGCAGTTGATTCTTGCAAAAAAGAATTTTCCAAGGACGAGAAATAATTGAAGGATCTTTCAGTTGATGGATTAAGTCAAATGACTCCTATGTAGAAGCAAGATGTTTTGATGTCTTGATGATGCTAAAGGATCAAGTGCTTCTAAGTTTTATCCAAGAAAATCAAGATATATGATCAAGTTTGATCTCTTTAGAATCTTTAGGAAGAAGTTTCCAAATTGAAACAAACAAAGGTTTGACCAAAGAATTCTATCATTTCAATTTGAGATTTGCTCTCTGGTAATCGATTACCAGTAGTTAAAAATGTTTTTATTCAAATTTTTAAAACCTGTAATCGATTACGTAAGTCTTGTAATTGATTACCAGAGGGGATTTTCAGAAAATAATTTCCAAGAGACATATCTATTCAAATGTTTTATGAACGGCCATTCAAATGTTTTAAAGAGAGTTTTCATTGCCCAAACAGTTTTATCCTCTCGAAAGATCAAGAGTTTTTCTGAACTGAAATGTCTTATCCTCTCAAAAAGATTCCTTGGTCAACCACTTGCATATTCAATAATGAATTTTGATTGGTCTTCATTGTACAATCTATCCCTTTTAAGAGAGATTTCTTCTTCTTATTTCTGAAAAGGGATTAAGAGACCGTGGGTCTCTTGTAGTAGAGGATTCTTGAACACAAGGGAAGGGTTGTCCCTATGTGCATTGTTAATCCGAAAAGAGAGAGTGAAAGTTTAATTGGGGAATAATATTCGTATCTTAATTCAATCCCCTCTTCTTCTCAAGGTAACTGAGGCCATTTGTCCAACATCCTATTCTTGATAACTCACTTCTCTCTAAAAAGACAAAATGAGGTCACATGAACGTCTATATTTTTACTTGAAAACACAGTTAATCAAATGCCTTTTTATTTTTTATTTTGAAACTTATTTGTTTCGAACTTTGCTCGTTGTTTTACGGCACCCCCACCAACGTGCAAGATGAGTAATCTCTGATTGAACGGTCTTGGAAGTCAACACTCAGGAGCGCAGGTTGCTTGAGCAAACAGACCAATGGCTTACACCCACATTCCGGTGAAAGTTGAATAAGCAAACATGCGTTTGTGAGAGGATGAGGGACAAAGATATCAACTTTATCCATTTCATTTAACATTGTAGCTGTGGTTTACAATAATGGCATAAACTTGGAAACCCTGATGAGTCATTAGGGACACCTAACAACAGCTTTCAAAATTGCCCCATGTGTGGCATCTCTTGTCAATGTCGGGATTTACACGCAATTCTCCTCAAATTTCAGCCAGCCCGCATCAATTAGACCTTGCACCTTACGCTTCAGAGCCCTACCATGCTCAATGGAACGCCCCGGGGCTTCTCCATGACAAGCACACGTTGCGTTTGAGTCGTATTCTCGGAGAAATGGAGGTTAATGAACCTTGGCTAGGGTTATGGCTACCATTGAATTATCAAGTAGATATGGGAGCAAGTCAGCATATGACAACGGAATTTGGGGTGAACCCTACAGGCTTTTTGCTGCAAAATTCCTTTTCGTTGGTGTTTTTTTTTTTGGTTTGTGCTAAAGGTGGTCTTCGTCATTGGAAGTGCGGTAGACAGGCATTGTGGTTGATTTAGGGATGGCCTTTGTGGATAACTGGGTGGTGGGTAAGGAGGAGGTTTGTTATTGGCTGAGTAATGACATTGTTGGGTTGGTGGGAAACTTGGCCGTATAGGAATGGCAGTCACAGCATGGGTTTCTCCCTCTTTCTCACCCTCTTCATTTGCCCCAGTTTTCTCAGTCCTCCTAGTAGGATGATCAAATTTGCCTCTTTTCAGATCCACTTCGATCTTTTTGCTAGTGAAGACCAAATCTGTAAAACTTGAAGGTGTGTAACCCACCATTTTTCATAGTAGAACACCGGTCACGTGTGATAATCTCTTTCTCTGTTTTTGGGGGTGCTACTTGAGTTGCCAAGTCCCTCCATCTTTGGGCGTATTCTTTGAAAGATTCGTGCCCCCTTTTTGCACACTTTTTGTAGTTGCATCCTATCCGGAGCCATATCAGAATTGTACTGACACTGCCTAATGAAGGCAACCATTAGGTCCTTCCAAGAATGGACTCAAGAAGGTTCCTAAGTTAGTATACCAGGCGACAGTTGTCCTAGTAAGACTTTCTCAGGAAAAATGTATCAGCAGTTTCTCATCTTTTGCATATGCCCCCATTTCTGACAATACATCTTTAGATGGTTCTTGGGACAAGTAGTCCCCTTGTACTTGTCAAGGTCCAGCACCTTGAACTTGGGAGGGGTGATGATATTGGGTTCTAGGAACAACTCTTTTGGGTTAGCAAAGGCATAATCTTCACCTCCTTCAATGGCCCTGAGCCTTTCCTCTAAATGATCCAACTTTCCCTTTTCGGCCATAGCACGAGGGTTTTTACTTGTTGTGGAATGCAAGAGGTGTAGCTGGGGGTGATACTGAGGGCCTTCCGAAGTGTTTTCAAGGGGTATACCTCCAACTGCTTGCCCTTCAGTGGCATATCCGAGCCAAGGCTCGAAGTCGGCTAGATTGTGGTGGGGAATTTCATGTGTCTCTTCCACGGTTTAAGAGACATGTGCATGATCAGTTTGGGGTTGTTGACTCTCAATGGGTATAGGAGTGGAGTTATTGACATTCTTATTGGGAGTGTACGCCACTTTGGGTGGCGTATAGTTGAGAGGCAAGCCATATGGTGGGAAGGCGTGCTCGTTTTGAATTTGTACATTATGGGGGCTGCCCGTACTTCCCAAATCTTTGCCTACCATATCTGAGGTTGGATGATTCATTTGGTTGATGCCGGATGGGGACATCAGGTTCACCTTAGCAACAACGCTAGTAGCGGCAATTGCAACCGCATTGGCTTCCATTATCTTCTTCACGCTCATCATGGCCTCCATCATTGTGGCCATTTTCTCTTTAATGGCCTCCATGTCGGCCTTCATCTTCTCTTGTATCTCCTCTACTTCACCCATTACTCTAGCTCTAGCACAAGTTCGGTGAGGACGCCGTAAAGCATGTTTTTTTTTTTGATAACAATGATTAAGTTCATTTTATTTTATTTTATTTTATTTTTCAAGGAAAGAATGCAATGAGCAATGCAACCAATGAAAAGCATGGATGTATGCGAATGATGTACAGTTGAAGTATTGCGAATTTTTACGCAGGATATGGGGTTGAATCAATTTAGATTTTCAACATGGTCCATGACATCTTTGTCAAAGTGAAACTGGAAGTAACAAGGACATCAACAATCCTAAATATGTTTGGCAGTAGATGAAGCAGTGATGTGACTCGATTCATCTTTTGCCCCAATTTTGCAAGACGGTTACTTCCATATTTCAACTTGACTTGATGAACCTTTTTGTAAAAGCATGAGCTTGGTTCAACCCTATAATCCAAGGAATGGCAATTCTGATCGCCAATACTTCAACAACATCTCATAGGGATGAATGACTCGGGCATACTTTAAGCTATGCATGGAAAATGTAATTATGAAATTGAGATGCCCGAAGAAACACCATTTCCTAGTTAACCATGCATTAGGTACCATGTTCAATTATTTTGTTTTGTTGTTGTGTGTTTTTTTTTATTTTAGAAATGGGTTTATGATCCCAACATGGTTGGCTCATGGTGCCTAACACATGCAACTAAGAATGTAGTGTGAAGTTTCACGCTTCCCCTTTTTTGTTTTTGTAGAGGAAAACACAAGGATGAGCAAACATGAAAACAAATGGTATGCAATTTTGCAGATCAAAAAGTTTGTTGAACGCATATGCATGATGATGCCATGACTCATGCAAAATGTGAGGCTGGAATATGATAACGGACAAATGCAGGAACGATATGTTCATTATGATGTTAGGAAGAGATGCTTATGCGATGCATGATATGAATGCATTTTACGGACACGAGAGCCCGGAAAATTATCTCTTCTTACTTGCGCATTTGGGGGCGCAGTGCCCCATGTGTACAATTAAGAAGGTGATATGGACCTTCCGGCTTCCCGTGACAAAGGACGAGACCAACATACAATGCATGCTAGAGATAAAATGTGGGAGTGACTTGATTCGCACTGATTTTTGGAGTAAAAACGTGGGATAAACTCATTTTTTTCAAAAAGTTATAACTAGTCAAGATCTGAGCGACAATACAAACTTCCTAGCAGTTTCTAATCATATGGTCCATTAAGTCTATCATATGCTGACAATAGCTGAGAAGTCCGTGGATCTCCTCGGGGGCGGAGTAGGTGTCCGCCACTGCTTTGGCCTTGGCTAGCAATGGGGGAAGTTCTTGACTCCTGTTCAAAGTAAGAGCAAATCAGTCCGTCCACATTGTTGCCTCTTGGTGCAATGAATCAATTACCCTTTCCCTTTTCGATGCACGAGCGGTGACCTTGTAGCGGATAGACGGGCCTACCTTCTTGGAGAAAAAAGGTGTGAAACCAGCCACACATAGAGAGCCAGTGCACAACAAACAATTCTTGCGCTGCTCTTTTTACATCCCCGGTCAAACGTGTCATACATGGCCAAAATGGCGACGACCGGGCTTTCCTTGCCATGATGAAAGGCGAGGAAAGCGTCAATCGCTGCTAGGTCCACTAACCCTTCCATATTCGGAAAGAGGACAACTCCAAAGATAAAAAACGCCAAGATGTCAATAAAAGAAAGCCCATTCGCCTTGATTTTCCAAGGCCTTTGCCCTTTCCTCCAAACACTTCCTTGGTACTCCGACTACCCCATTCCTATTTTGCTTTAGACGTTCCAACTCTTGTGCTGAGATTTTCACTACCTTGGCAACTCTTGTCGTGGAGGGATAGAACCCAAAGAAAAGATATGGCTTCCTTCCTCCCAGTGGGCATCCCAGGATTTCTTCAAACTCTTTCACAGTCGGCACTAGCTGGAAGTCCTCAAATGTGAAGCACCTTAGGGGCTGGTCATAATACTGGGAAAGGGATGCAATCGGTTCCATGGAGACTTCTACCCTAGCTAGGTCCCAAATCTTACCATAGGCTTTGCGAAAGGCTTGCCGTTGAAGTTGACCCATTAATTGCCCCAACTTTCGTAAACTGGTGACCTCTAAGCTCTTGATTTTGACTTAATAGAACCTCTTTTTAAGCGAAGGCTTTTGACTTGATCCCATGTTTTACTAAAGTGAAATAAAATCCAGTGCGAAACAAAACTCCTACATCTATCATGGGTGGAATGGATGAATGCATGAAGAAATGCATATGACACAGATGCAATTTACGAATACGGGAGTCCGAGAAATTGTTTCCTTCTTGGATACAACGTTTGGGCAGCATGGCACCCAACGTATGTTTTTTAAGAAGGCGACACGGACCCTCCGTCGGTTTGCTAAAGTGAGGGGATCAAAGACGAAACCCACGCATGATGCATATGCGAAAGGCACAACACGGGGATGTACATAGTACGACAATATTCACAAACAAATATAAGCAAAAGGGTATATGATACTTATGCATGGCAGTGTAAAAAATGGCACGCAGCGTGTTTGCTCCGTGCCCCTATTTAAAGGGACCTATAAGGGAGAGAGCTAACTAGGCTTTTAGTGATAACCCCCAAGGTAGTCATATCTCTCTTGATGGTTTCTAGAGGTATCATCCCCTTCGAAGAACATACTGCAGCAGTAGGGACTACTAGCAACAATATGTTTTCAAAGAGAAAAACTCTAGATGAGGGTTCACTGTAATCAAGCAAGTCGGAGACCTAGCATGATCACGGATTCACCTCCACTCCTTATGTTCCCACGAACCCGGGTATAGGGCCCTTTTTCAACTCACCGTGTGTGCAAATAGTGTTAGTGTTTGTGTGCATCAAATGAATAAATATTTACCTCATGCATACAAAAAAAATGCACTAAAAGCATCAAAGAGTTATATATACAAGAACATAATGAAGGAAAACCAACAAAGGGATAAGTCACGGTAAAACATTGCACAAGATTAAATGGCCTAACTCTCTAAAAACAGTCCCCAGTGGAGTCGCCAACTGTCGCAACCTACCCTTCGGCGGGAGGGCGACACGTGACTCGCAGGATGCGTGTTCCACGAAAGGAATACGCACGGAGTCGCCACCAACGTTTATTTGAGGAAAACGTCGGAAAAACCGGAAAAGACGCGATCTACGAACTTTTAAGTGAAAGGTTCGGGAGTTGTATTTACGCGCGGGGAAGGTATTAGCACCCCACACGTCCGTCACAAGGGACGACAGCCTTTAATCGAATGTGCAAACATGACTTTGATTTTTACGTTCCCTTTTATGTCCTTATATCCTTTATACCCTTTTTATATTTTTTCTCTTTTTGTGGTCGACAAGGGTGTTTCCCTTTGCTCCTACGTATTCCTCAATTGGGATGAGAAAATCAGACCTACGTAGTTCTTTCGGAACAAAGTGTTTGGTTTAAGTTTGTTTTTTGTCTTTTTTGCAAAATATGTTTTTTATTTGAACAAAAGGTCATTTAAGGTGTTGGACCATTAAACGGTCTTTTGATTTTGAAAGGAGAGAAACGTTAAGACATTGGACCATTAACGATCTCTCGGGGTGGTCGACAAAAGCGGGGCTTTTGCTCCTACGTATCCTCAATCGCGATGAGGAAATCAGACCTACGTAGTTCTTGCAAAAGCGGTAAAGTTACATGTTGATTTTATGCTTTTGAACGGTCCATGTTAACCGATAAAAGCAAAGAGGACCGTTTAAGGCGTTGGACCTTAAAACGATTTTTTAGTGATTTTCGGACAAAACTTGATTTGTGAGTCTATTTTAGTCTTAGTTTCACTTTGGTTATTAATCAATTCATTCAAGGAAACTTCCAAAGAAAAACGTCCGATTGATTTTTTTTAATTTATTTTATTCAAAGATATTTTGATTATTTTATTATTATTTTTCAAGATATTTTGATTATTTTATTATTATTTTACTTTTTTTGTTTAACCGAGGTTATAGCGTGAACGATCGGTTAGATTTCATTTTAAAAGTGATTAAATGAGATTACAACACAAATGATCGGTTGAAATTCATTTTATCATTTATTAGACGAGAAAACGGCTTAAATAAATGGTTAAAGCACGTTAAAAACGGAAGAAAAGAAAACTGAAAGTAAACGAAATTAAAGTGAAAGTACACAAAACAAGAAATGAATTGAAAGTCTCGGATTCGAAAACTTACCCGTTGAAGAACGAAGAACGAACGAAGAACGGATGAAGAACGGTGAAGAACGACGAAGAACGATGAAGAATTTCCACAGAATCGCTTACGGAAGCGTTTCGGAAGCGCCTCGGCTTAGATTTTCTTCATGGAAACGATTTTTCCAAGCAAATTCGAAAGAGAGAGAAGTGCCAAAGGGGCTGAACATTTTGAAACAGCACCCCCTCCCCTATTTATAGAAAAAAAGGAGGTGCTTGCCGCCCAAAGACTTAATGAAGAAGATTTCTAAGCGCACCCGAATTACTAAGTTCACCCCCCTTTTCGTATTTTACGGAAAAGTTACGGAAGCCTTACGGAACTGTTTTCGAATTTGATTTTCATCTTTTTTCTTTTCCCTTTTATCAATGTTAAGTGGAATATGCTTACCCAAGGTTTTCGGAAATTTTACGGAAGTATTACGGAAGCCGCGGAAGCCCCGAAAACCATTTTTCAAAAACGTGGAGGAGCTTGCCGCCCAGTTGCTTCCTCCTTAAGCAACCCAACTTCCAAAATGTTCTAGAAGGGCCTAGATTTGAATTGCTATTTACACCCCTATCTTGATAAGTTCACCCCCTTACCTTTTTTGGTGATTCTTTTTTCGTAAAGTTACGGAAACTTACGAATCTCGTAACGATACCTGTTTTCTTTCCGTAATGTTACGGAACCTTGCGGATTACATAATCATCCCCCTTTTGACTTACGGAATGTTACGGAACCTCACTTAATTATGCAACGATGCTTCCATTTGATTTCCGGTGTGTCACGGAAACTTACGGATTGTGCATCAATATATTTTTTTTGGTTTTTCGGCATGTCCTGGAATTTCACAAATTGCCCAATGATGGATGCCAAGCACCTCACAAGGACCAAAGAAAGGTCGCATGTCATCAAGCAAAGGTCCCCGGACGAAATTAGGGTATGACAGCTGCAAATATCCTTCCCTCCTCAAGTGCAAACTTCTTGCGTAGCCGCTTTTGGTGCTCAGAAAATCCCAAAAACAAATCCCTCTTATTACTAGCTATTTTGAATTCTTTAGTTCCTGAATATACAACCTTCAAATTGTTGCTCGTTCCCCTCTTTGAGAATGAGGAGGATCTTCATAGGACTTCATCTAGCTGATGTTTGTCGGCAGTTTCATCATCCACCACCCTTTTCTTCTGTGCCTTCTCACGTTCATTATTGTTAAACCCATATTTATGCCTTCTTCCCTTCATGTCTTGTTTGATCACAACTTTAGCTGAATCTCCCATCTTCAGCATAGTTGAATCTCCTGTCTTATTGTCCAATGCCACATTTTGATGGCCTGTATCTCTTTTGTTCGTATGTTCTACTGCTTCAGCTTCACAATGCATAGAGCAATCAGAATTTTCGAGTCATCACCAAAGGCTTCTGCATCAGCGTTGACACTCTCCACCCTCTTTGGTTTATGCTTCTGTGTTTTCTTCCATGCTTCCTCCTTATAATTCTCAGATTTATTGGAGGTCCCACTAGAAGGATCAGCACCAATCCATGCCTGTTCCTCCTCTACCAGCTCAATATCTTTCCTTTCACCTTTGCTTTTGAAAACTACACTGTAATTTACAAAACAAAAGCTGAAAGGAAAGATATTGACCTAATAGACGAGGAAGAAGCACAGATTGGTGGTGATCGTTCTAGTGCAACCTCGAATAAAGCTAAGATTTATAACGAGGAGGCACAGAAGAAAACACAGAAGCATAAACCAAAGAGGGTGGAGAGTGTCAATGCTGATGCAGAAGCCTTTGGTGATCACTCGAAAATTCTGATTGCTTTATGCATTCTGAAGCTGAAGCACTAGAACATACGAAGAAAAGAGATACAGGCCATCAAAGTGTGGCATTGGACAATGAGATAGGAGTTTCAACTATGCTGAAGATGGGAGATTCAGCTAAAGTTGTGATAAAACAAGACATGAAGGGAAGAGAGCATAAATATGGGTTTAACAACAATGAACGTGAGAAGCCAGAGAAGAAAAGGGTGGTGGATGATGAAACTGGCGACAAACATCAGCTGGATGAAGTCCTAAGGAGGCAAATTGAAACAAAAAACCGATGCCTCAATCAGAGAAAAATATAGTTGTCACTTACTAGGTTTGGTGACCTCTGTCTCTGCAGAAAATTACATTAGCCGATGTTAATCAATTCTCCTTCATCATGATCATTTCGATTTGCATGAACGTCGTCAGCTTCTTCTTCTCCGACAACGTTACCAGTGATTTGAGCGGTCAAAGGACTAACATAGGTGTCCATGTATGAATCATCATCTTCTACATTAACACCAACTGTTTTGCCCTGCAGAACCACGCACCACCTTTCATCACAAGGGTCTTGCACGTAAAATACTTGTCTAGCTTTTTCTGCCATGATGAAAGGGTCATTGTGGTAACCAAGTTTCTTTAGATCTACCAGGGTAAATCCTATATCATCGGTGCGTACACCGGTGTTGCTGTCAACCCATTTACATTTGAAAACACATACTATAAATTTCACATAATTAAGCTCCCAAATTTCATCAATGAACACAAAGTAAGGGATGGAAGCTACACAGGGATTGGCGTCATTGACACTTGCAAAGTGTTGAGATTCAGCCCTTAGGGTGACCCCGCTGTTCTGCATTGTACTTTTGTCATCTTGTGCTTTTGTGTAAAATGAATACCTGTTTATGTCGTATCCTTGCCAGGTTATAACATTTCTTTTAGGCCCATCTGCTAGTTTTCTTAATGTTTCTGAAGCATTCTCATCTGCAAAGATTGTATCTTTAAACCAATCATAGAAAGTTTTGTTATGCTTTTTCAATGCCCAATTCTTTGACATTTTCGGATTATTCTGTTTGACTAAAGCTTCATGCTTAACTATGTATGGAAAAACCTCATTACTGTTGTTCAAGACATACAAGTGTGCTTGTAACAAATCTTCTACACTTGGAGTGATCACCTGCAGTCCTCTTGAACCCTTACCACCCACTCAGTCATCATGCCGACACTCAGGAAGCCCAACAGCTTTAGCCTTCTCTAAGTATTCTGAACAAAATTCAATGGCTTCTTCTGCAATGTACCTCTCAACAATAGATGCTTCCGGACGATATAGATTCTTTGTATACGCTTTTAAGATCTTCATGTATCGCTTAACCGGGTACATCCACCGTAGATAAACAGGACCACAACATTTGATTTCTCTGACCAGATGCACAATCAAGTGAATCATGATGTCAAACAAAGCAGGGGGAAAATACATCTCCAATTGGCACAGTATAATTGCGGCCTCATTTTCCAACTCATCAAACATTACTGGATCAATCACTTTGCTACATATAGCATGGAAGAAAAAGCACAGGCGAGTTATTGTGAACCTGACTTTGTTTGGCAAGATGTCTCGTATAGCCACGACTAACAATTGTTGCATGAGCACGTGACAATCGTGAGACTTTAACCCTACAAGCTTAAGCTCCTTCAACTGCACAAGGCTCTTAATATTTGAAGAGTATCCTTGTGGAACCTTCACCCGACGAAGACACTGACAAAAACTTATCTTCTCCTTCTTGGACAAAGTATGGTAGGCTGGGGGCAAGTAAATTTTCTTCCCATCAGACCTTGGATGCAAATGTGATCTTATACCCATATCAGCTAGATCTTGACGGGTATTCAAGCCATCCTTCGTCTTGCCTTGAATGTTAAGGAGCGTCCCAATCACACTGTCACAAACATTTTTCTCCACAAGCATAACATCAATACAATGTCTAACGTCAAGATCACACCAGTACGGAAGATCAAAGAAAATGGACCTCTTCTTCCATATGCAACTCTGACTTTTATCCTTCTTTTGGGTCTTCCCAAATACAGTGTTCAGGTGTTGAACCCGCTGATATACCTACTCACCAGTGAACGGTATCGGCGCAATATCATGCTCTTGACTTCCATTAAAAGCTTTTCTCAGTCGTCTGTAAGGATGATTGGGTGTTAAAAAGCTTTTCTCAGTCATTAATGGTACAAAAAAGCATTGCACGCATTTCAAACGTCTCCTTGCGAAACGCATCAAACACTACAACCCCCTCGTCCCACAAGTTTCTCAGATCTTCAACCAACGGACTTAGATAAACATCAATGTCATTTCCTGGCTGTCTTGGGCCCGATATCATCATAAACAACATCATGTATTTTCGCTTCATGCACAACCAAGGAGGCAAATTGTAAATTACTAGTAGAACTGGCCATGAACTGTGTTGAGTGCTTAAGGTGCCATATGGATTCATTCCATCACTGGCTAGTCCAAGTCTAAGATTTCTTGGCTAATTCCCGAAATCCGGATACAAACCATCAATCTTCTTCCACTGGGAGCAATCAGCCGGATGACGGACCATTTCATCAGAAATCCTTCCATTTGCATGCCATGTAAGGTCTTTTGCATCGTCCTCGTTAGCAAACAGATGCTTAAACCTTGGAATGATTGGAAGATACCACAAAACCTTCGCTAGGGGGCCCTTGTTGGAGTTTTCATCAGAATTTCTTTCCTCTTCATCCTTCACTTTGTACCGTGAAGTCCCACAGACAGGGCATTTGGACATTTCTTGGAATTCATGCCTGTAGAGTATGCAATGATTGGGGCAAGCATGAATCTTCTGATACTCCATGCCCATGGGACACAATATCTTCTTCGCCTTATAGTAACTTTTAGGCAGCGTGTTGTCCTCTGGAAGCATATTGTGCACTACCTCAAGCAGTGAGGTGAAACTTTTGTCACTCCACCCATACCTGGCCTTCACATTAACCAGACTTAACACCGCAGACAACAGGGTTAAGGAATTCTTACACCCTGTATACAAAGGCTTCTTTGAATCACTCTGTAATCCTTCATACACAGGGGCGTGTGCTTGTTGAAAACACTCTTGTCCAAGGTCACGAATCATGTCTTCCAAGCGATCTCCCATTTCTACATCAAACGGTTCAGATTGGGACCCAATATGCATGTCAGTCACTTCACCATGCTATATCCACGTCGTGTAATTCTTCTTCATCCCATCACACAATAGATGGTCCCGTATGTCGTCAAGTAGTTGTCGTCTTCCATTCAAACAGTTGATGCAAGGACAATAATATTTTCCTTCTTCATTCGGTCGACCTTTTTCTAAAGCAAATTGCAAAAACTGCTCGATGCCATCCTCATATTCTGGGCTCATGCGACTTTGATTGATCCAACTTCGATCCATCTAAGCAAATCCATGCATGCAAATCTCACTTTTTTATTTATAGGTGTGGCCCTATCCCATTTAGGAAGACTGTCTTTTATGTTAGCCTCAAACGTCATGGTTAGCATTATTTTGAACAATTTGAGTAAATTTCGGCAGCATTTCGCATTGGTCTCCAAGTACACGACATGACATCGGTGAAACGAATTTCACGATAATCAAGTATGCACTCAGAGAATAACTTGAAATGCATTCAACCGAAATTTCATCAAATTAATCAAAATAATAATAACCTGACCGAATGAGTTTAACATAAAAATACAAGTCTCCCCAAACTGTCCAAACGGACAATTCAAGACTAAATACAATGACTAATGCAAACTATCCGCAAGAATCATTGCATTCAGTCTCAAACGGGAATCTACGGTTCACTCAGCATGAACAACAGTTATTTATATAGCAAATTACATTCAGCACGTATAACAACATTCATGACATACAAGAACATTCATGACGTACAAGAACATACAAGGACATCAACAGTTATGTGTGTGTGTGTGTGTGTTTTGTGTTTGTCTCTTTATGTGTGTGTGTGTGTGTGTGTCTGTCTATGTGTGTGAGTGTGTTTGTGTATGTGTGTGTCTGTGACTCAGTGTGTGTGTCTTTGTGTGTGTGTCTGTGGCTCAGTGTGTTTGTGTGTTTGTCTGTCTCTTTATGTGTGTGTGACTGTGTGTGTGTGTGTGCGTGTTTGTCTCTTTATCTGTGTGTGTGTGGGTGTGTGTGTTTGTGATTGTCTCTTTATCTGTGTGTGTGTGTGTGTTTGTCTCTTTATGTGTGTGTGTGTCTGTCCATGTGTGTGAGTGTGTTTGTGACTCAGTGTGTGTGTCTTTGTGTGTGGGTCTCTGTGTGTGTCTATGGCTCAGTGTGTTTGTGTCTTTGTCTGTGTCTTTATGTGTCTGTGACTTTGTGTGTGTGTGTGTGTATCTTTATGTGTGTGTGTGTGTTTGTGTTTGTGTCTGCGTGTGTTTGTCTCTATGTGTGTGTGTTTGTGTATCTGTGTGTGTCTCATTGCAGGGTAGCAAAGGATCATTAAATTGTAAACATCATGAGCCACATGATGAGGGAAGCAGTATCAAATCAATGCTTTACAAGCTTTTGGTCAATCTAAGGAGTGGTGTCTTCATGCTGCAAATTGATGGTTTCTGAGTGGAAAATCCTAATTTGGTTAAGCCTGAAATTCTGCAGCATTTGCAAAGCAGATGCAAATTAATTGAAGTTATGTACGAGCACTGTAGCTTTTACAAAAATAAGCACTACAGCTTATTTAAGGCACAAATTCTGCAGCATCTGCAGTATGTGGGTGGAAAAAGGGTGGGAGTGGAAATTTAAATGGAGAAGACACTTGTTTGACAGAGAGCTTGAGATGGCAGATTGTTTCCGTAATGATGTTGCTGGCAGCTGTATTCAGATTCACAAAAAAGATGACTGGAGAACTTTGACAAGGACTTTGCCTTCACCTACAACTATTGGTCGTCTAACATAGCATCGGGATTTGTCTTGGCTGATAAAAAAAAATGTGGGTGGAAAAATAAGCACTGCAGAAGGTTTTCTGTTTCCTTACAACAACTGTGGGAGGCCTCAAATGCTTTTGAATCCCTTTTAAGACAGAAATCTAGAGAAAGATGGTTGAAACAAGGGGACTGCAACTCAGCATATTTCCATAAAGTCATAAATTTCAGAAGAAGTTATAATAGTCTGCATGGAATTCTCATTGCTGGTGTATGGGTTTAGGACCCCATTGCAGTTAAGAATGAAGTTGTGAGCTTTTTCCAAAATAGATTCACTAAAATGCATGATATCAGACCTACCCTTGATGGAGTTAATTTCTCCTCAATTAATCAGAGGCAGAGAGAAATTCTGATTGCTCCTTTCTCAGACCAGGAAATCAAAGATGCAGTGTGGAGCTGTGGTGGGGAGAAATGCCCTGGACCGGATGGTTTTAACTTCAATTTCATTAAAAAAATTTGGGAGGTGGTAAAATCTGACTTCAAAAGATTTGTAGATGAGTTTCATGTCCATGGTTGCTTCCCTAAAGGCAGCAATGCTTCATTCCTGGCTCTAATTCCCAAAATTAATCACCCTCAGACTTTTGATGACTATAGACCAATCTCCTTGATTGGCTGTATGTACAAGGTCATAGCCAAGTTACTAGCAAATAGACTGAGGCTAGTTATATATGCTCTTATTTATGAGAGACAGACAACCTTCATCAAAGAAAGACACATTCTGCATGGAACCTTAATCCTCAATGAGGTGATAGAGGAAGCTTGCAGATGTAAGAAGTCAGTTTGGGATTATTGGAGGGATGGTCAACTGGGCAAATGAGGCAGCCCAACTTCTGAACTGCAGACAAATAGAAACCCCTTTCTATTATTTGGGTATCCCAACTGGGAAAATGGAAATGGGCCCTAGCTTCTGAACAAAAGCAGCTATGGGCCAGAATTATTAACTCCAAATATGGTGGATGGAAGGAGTTCCAGCTTGGAAGAGATAAAAGGGGATTTTCCAATTGGTGGAAGGATCTGAGGAAGATTTACCACCAGTCTCAGCACAACATTTTTCATCAAAACATGGTTTGGAAGATAGGTTGTGGTGACAGAATTGATTTCTGGCATGACAGATGGGTAGGCGAATGCACTCTTAAACAACAATACAACCAACTTTTCATGATAAGCAGTCAGCAACACAGCCTCATTTCAATGATGGGTAATTTCTCCCAGGACAATTGGAGATGGAATTTGCAGTGGAGGAGAAATCTTTTTGATCATGAACATGACTTGGCTGTGAGCTTTATGGAAGACATTACATCTATATGTATTCAGAGAAATGTGAAGGACATTATGATGTGGAAAGCTGAACCTAACGGTGTGTACTCCACCAAGTCAGCTTATAGCCTAATGCTGAAGCTAAATGATTCCGGTTCACAAGATAGGTTTTCTAAACTAATTTGGAATCTGAATATACCCCCAAGGGCAGCAGTTTTCATTTGGAGACTTCTTAAAGACAGGCTCCCCACCAAAGGGGATCTGTTAAGGAGACATGTGGATATTCAAGATGCTGGTTGCCCACTCTGTGGCCAAGGGCAGGAGGAAGTGGGGCATCTCTTCTTTAATTGTAAAAGGACAATAAATATGTGGTGGGAATCAATGGGATGGATCAAGGCTGTAGGACCCCTTCCAACCTCCCCATTAAATCATTTTGTTCAATTTTGTGTTGGGTTTGGGACAAACACAAATCAGAGTAGATGGAGTGCTTGGTGGGTTGCTCTAACTATCATTATATGGCATCACAGGAATCTTCTGGTTTTTCAAGAAAAACCTTTTGATTCATATAAAGTCATGGACGAGGCTTTGTACTTAGTTTGGTCTTGGCTTAAATCTAAAGAGAAAGGTTTTGACATTAGTTTTAACCAATGGTCTTCCAACATATCGGAATCCTTTGGTTAATCTAAGTCGGATTGCCTTTTATTGGGATAGCTTGGGGTTTTTTGGAGGGCAGCACCAGAGGTGCTTGTATTTCTTTTATTCCAGTACCACTTGTAGTGCTTTGATCATTTTAATAATATATATATTTTATGCATTCCAAAAAAAAAATTCATTTCCTAAGGGACTCAATTCCTCATTCATTGAAACCAGTATGCAACATTTTACATCAAACACCAGTATATAACATTTTAAAGCAAACACCACTATATAATATTTTAAATGAAACAGCAGTATATACATGCTAGTTCCTACGTACGTACCTGGAGTTGCTATAACCCGAACGACCTTCAACAACAATGTCAATTAAAAGTAGTCTATGATAACCTGAAAAAAAAACCAATGGTCATGGACATGGCTGACACATTTAGAGAAGATTTTGGTATTCATTTCAACCAATGGTCATCCAATATCAGAGCAGGATTTAATCATATAGTAAGAAATGGAAGCCATTAAACCAAAGTCAATACTCATGAATGCTAGAACATCCATCAAGAATGATAACAAAGCAGTAATTTAAATTAAATTCATCTTAGTTTTTCTATTTTATAATCACTCCCGATTGCTGGAATGGTGAAGGAGTTGCATTAATGCAGAAATTTCCACAGAATCATCAGTGTCTAGATTGCAGTTCTTCAGCACTTTAAAGAAAGATTCTCAGAGCAGAATCCTTGCAGACCAACCTTGGAAGGGATCCAGTTCTCTTCCCTTGATCAAAGGCAGAAGGAAAGCCTTGTTGATAGATTCACTGAGCTGGAAATCAAGTCTGCAGTTTGGGCTTGCGGGGGAGATAAAAGTCCTGGCCTGGATGGTTTGAATTTCAATTTCATCAAACAGTTTTGGGAAACTCTAAAACCTGATTTTATCATATTCTTTGATGAATTCTTCATTAATGGCAGATTCCCCAAAGGAAGTAATGCATCCTTCATAGCCCTCATCCCCAAAACCAATAGCCCCCAATCTCTTAATGACTATAGACCCATCTCTCTCATAGGGTGTGTCTACAAAATAATGTCCAAAGTCCTGGCTAATAGGCTGGCTCTTGTGCTGCCTCACTTAATTGATGAAAGGCAAATTGCTTTCCTCAAAGGTAGACATATCCTCCATGGTGTAATGATAGCTAATGAGGTCTTAGCTGAAGCTAAATTCAAAAATAACCCCTGCATGGTTTTCAAACTTGACTTTGAAAAAGCTTATGACTCAGTTTCTTGGGGATTCCTAAACTATATGATGATGAGGATGGGATTTTGTGAAAGATGGGGAAAATGGATCCATGGATGCCTTTCTAGTGCAACTATATCAATTTTGATCAATGGCAGCACTACTAGAGAATTTGTGCCTGAGAGGGGACTGAGGCAAGGAGATCCCCTTGCACCTTTCCTATTTAATATAGCAGCTGAGGGACTCACTGGTTTGATGAGGACAACTGTCTCCAAAAACCTTTTCAGCAGCTATAAAGTGGGGAGGCAAAAGGAGGAGATTAACAACTTGAAGTATGCAGATGATACATTGTTTTTTGGAACTGCAACTACAACTAATGTTAGAGTCATGAAATCTATCCTCAGAATTTTCGAGTTGGTTTCAGGACTCAAGATTAACTATGCTAAAAGCCAATTTGGGTGCTTGGGTAAATCTTTGGACTGGTGCAGGGAAGCAGCTAGCTACCTTAATTGTGGCCAGCTGGAATTTCCTTTTTCTTACCTTGGAATTCCAGTAGGGTCCACCTCTAAAAGCTGGGATGTTTGGTAGCCTCTCATCAGCAAGTTTGAATCTAAGGTAGCCAAATGGAAGCAGAGATGTCTCTCTATGGGAGGCAGGATATTCCTAACAGCCCTTCCTATCTACCTACTGTCATTCTTCAAAATTCCTAAAAAAGTGGTGCATAAGGTAGTATCTATTCCACACTTGGTGTTGGTTAAATGGAATGGAGACAGACTTCCATCTTCAGATTTTTGCAGTGCAAAAAAAAAAAAAATCATGCAAGCATATTTGAAAACTTAAAATACGAATAACTCAAGTTAAAATCAATTCATTTTTTACAACTGTGAACAAATTAACTAAGGTACAGTAGGCAAATTTGTTTTCACTAATATTAGTAGGTCATCACCAATGCAGTAGAATTTAAGTTAAACTTAGATAAGTACCTTATGAAGAGGCCAGCTACCTTGTCACAGCTAACAAGTCAAAACTGAACAAATTTCTGCATGTATAATTCAACAAATTTGTTATCAAACTTGTGTGTGTGTCTTTGTATGATGAGTGTGTGTCATCAGTGTGTGTCTGTGTGTTTCTATCATACGTGTGTGTGTGTGTGTGTCATTATCGAGACCTGAATCGAGCCAGTCCCAAGGACATTTTTCCTCTGCCGTACATTGATATCCTCGTGGACAATACGACCAATTTCGCTCTGTTTTCCTTCATGGATGGGATCTCCGGTTACAATCAGATAAAGATGGCGCCAGAGGATATGGAAAAGACTACCTTCGTCACCCTGTGGGGGACATTCTGCTATTAGGTGATGTCCATTGGGCTCAAGAATGTCGGGGCAACTTATCAACGGGTTATGGTGGCCTTGTTCCACGATACGATGCACCGAGAAATCGAGGTCTATGTGGACGACATGATCGCCAAGTCTAAAACCGAGGAGAAACACCTTGTCAACTTGCGAAAGTTGTTCGAAAGGCTTAGGAAGTATCGATTGAGGTTAAACCCCGCTAAGTGCACCTTCGGGGTCAAGTTAGGGAAATTGCTGGGTTTCATTGTAAGCCAGAAAGGGATAGAGGTGGACCCTGAAAAGGTGAAAGCCATCCTTGAAATGCCAGAACCGCATACCGAGAAGCAGGTCCAAGGTTTCTTGGGGTGTTTGAACTACATTGCCAGATTCATATCACAGCTCACCGCTATCTGTGAGCCGTTGTTCAAACTCTTACGCAAAAACCAATCCGTCCACTGGAACGAGGATTGTCAAAAGGCATTTGGAAGGATCAAACAGTGTCTCATGAACCCTCCTGTGCTTATGCCGCCGGTGCCCAGAAGACCTCTCATCTTGTATATGACGATTTTGGACGAGTCGATGGGATGTATGCTGGGGCAACATGACGAGTCTGGGAAAAGAGAGCGCGTTGTCTACTACTTGAGTAAGAAGTTCACGGCCTGTGAAATGAACTACTCCCTGCTGGAAAGAACGTGTTGTGCTTTAGTCTGGGCATCCCACCGTCTAAGACAATACATGTTGAGCCATACCACCTAGCTGATATCCAAAATGGACTCGGTCAAGTACATCTTTGAGAAGCTTGCTCTCACAGGGCGGATCGCTCGGTGGCAGGTGTTGCTATCCAAGTTCGATATAGTCTACGTCACCCAAAAGGCGATAAAGGGAAGCACCTTGGCAGATTATTTGGCTCAGCAGCCTCTCAACGACTATCAACCCATGCATCCTGAGTTCCCGGATGAGGACATCATGGCCTTGTTTGAGGAAAAGCTAGACAAGGACCGGGACAAGTGGATCGTGTGGTTTGATGGAGCATCGAACGTTCTAGGCCATGGCGTTGGGGCCGCATTGGTCTCTCCGGACAATCAATGTATACCTTTCACAGCCAGGCTGGGGTTTGACTGCACCAACAACATGGCTGAGTATGAAGCATGCGCCCTGGCCGTCCAGGCAGCGATTGACTTCAATGTCAAGCTACTCAAGGTGTACGGGGACTCAGCACTGGTGATTCACCAGCTGAGAGGTGAATGGGAAACTAGAGACTACAAGCTGATACCCTACCAGGCATATATCAAGGAATTGGTTGGTTTCTTCGATGAGATCTCCTTCCATCATGTTCCCCGAGAGGAAAATCAAATGGCAGATGCGCTTGCCACTTTAGCATCCATGTTCCAGCTAACACCGCACGGGGACCTACCGTACATTGAGTTCAGGTGTCATGGCAGACCTGCACATTGTTGTCTGGTGGAAGAGGAACAGGACGGTAAGCCTTGGTATTTCGATATCAAGCGATACGTTGAAAGCAAATAGTACCCACTGGAGGCTTCCGACAACGAAAAAAGGACATTGAGGAGATTGGCGGCCGGCTTCTTCATGAGCGGAAGCATACTATACAAGAGAAACCATGACATGGTTCTGCTACACTACGTGAACGCTAAGGAAGCTGAAAACATGCTGGGAGAGGTCCATGAGGGCTCTTTTGGTACGCACGCTAATGGGCACGCCATGGCTAGAAAGATCTTAAGGGCGGGTTACTATTGGCTCACCATGGAGAGCGATTGTTATCTCCATGTGAGGAAATGTCACAAATGGCAGACGTTTGCAGACAATGTCAACGCTCTGCCCTTGCCTCTGAATGTCTTGGCCACGCCATGGCCGTTTTCCATGTGGGGAATAGATGTGATTGGGGCCATATAGCCCAAGGCTGTGAATGGACATCGTTTCATCCTAGTGGTGATCGATTACTTCACTAAGTGGGTCGGAGCCGCGTCGTACGCTAGCGTCACCAGGAGTGTAGTGGTCAGGTTCATCAAGAGGGAAATCATCTGCCGATATGGTTTGCCGAGGAAGATTATCACGGACAATGGCACCAACTTGAATAACAAGATGATGGGGGAGATGTGCGAGGAGTTTAAGATCCAACATCACAATTCCATACCTTACCGACCAAAGATGAACGAAGCCGTGGAGGCAGCCAATAAGAATATCAAGAAGATTATCCAGAAGATGACCGTGTCATATAAAGATTGGCACGAGATGCTCCCATTCGCGTTACACGGTTACTGAACCTCAGTGTGCACGTCAACCGGGGCAACACCGTTCTCATTGGTATATGGAATAGAGGCTGTGCTACTGTTTGAGGTGGAAGTCCCGTCATTAAGAATCTTGGTGGAATCCGAATTAAAGGAATCGGAGTGGGCCCAAGCATGTTTTGATCATCTTAATCTCATAGAAGGCAAGCGTTTGGCCGCCATGAGTCATGGGCATTTATATCAGAAATGAGTGAAGAACGCTTTTGACAAAAAAGTACGCATGCGCCGATTCAGCTAAGGGGACTTAGTGCTGAAGAAAGTCTCCCAAGCTCTGAAAGACAACAGAGGAAAGTGGGCCCCGAACTACGAAGGGCCTTTCGTTGTAAAAAAGGCTTTCTCCGGAGGGGCCCTGGTGCTCACCAACATGGATGGCGAGGAGCTACCTTCACCCGTGAACTCCGATGTTGTCAAGTGATACTACGCTTAGGATCTGGGGAAATTGGGGAAGTCGTTGCATATTCTTTTATTTTTTTTGTGTTCTTCGTGGTTTCCCCTAGGGATTCCTGTCCTCTATAATTTTCTCGTCACAGTCTTTTAAAAGAAAAGAACACGGGATTGTGGTTTCGTTCCTCACTTTGTGTTTTAAAATATGTGCAGTATTTGATAACTTGAGCCTTTTCGCTCAGTCCATGGGATGCCCCAAGCGCTTAATTAAAACTGAACCTGACCAGCTTTCACTAAAAAGATTATTGCATTTGAAAACACTCATATATATGCATACACATGCATATTTTGTTATCTTATGACAGGAGCAGAATCGTCTTAGGTGATGGTCAAATACAGAGCCAAATCCAAAGACAAAGACCAATCGAGGTAAACGGTAATGCGGCCACAGTTTGCTGCGCAATGTCATTTCCTGCTTTCAGGTACTTAGGGACGGATGCGAGTAGAGGCTAGGACCATGATCGATGGATCGTCGTCCTATGCCCAGCTCTGGACAAGCGGGAAGCGCAGCTGGGAGGCAACCTAGTATCCTTTAAATTCCCAGTAATTATTATTGTTGTGTCTTTAAGGTAAATGTCGAATGCCCAATCTACCCTAAGTGGGTTCGAGTAAGCGAACGTTGACCCATAGAGAGCGCATACCTGTATCTTCCCAAAAAAAAAAAGAAGGGGTTAGCTCGCCTGGGCGAGCACCCCTGCACCTAGAAACATAAAAACGAGGGAGGGGGAGTTTCTCTCCACCCAAAACTCCCCTCCCTCATTCAAAAAACGCAGCACCCATGGGTTTCGCAGATTTTTGCCCCTAGGCCACCATTTTTGCGTTTTTGCTTCCATTTTTAGTGTTTTTGGTCACTCCATACAAGTAAGTGCATTATCCTTTGGTTTCTAGCTTTCCATTGATGCCTTTTATGCTTTGAATGGTACATAATTTGACCAATTCCGTGAGACAATTTGGTGCACGTTTATGCTTTGTTTCTTTGAATTGAGGGGTTGTAGGGGATGACCTTAGGCCTAAGTTGTGTTCTGAAATGATGGGGCAAGCCACATTGCCCCCATTCCCTTGTTGTTGGTACCCAAAAGTGTGCCCACCAAGTGCTCGGTGATATGCCTCAATGGTATTTTTGCCTAAGTTTGTGAATATGGCCTTTTGATTAGATTTGTGTATGTATGATTACCATTTTTGGATGTGGAAAACTTGCGAAAATTATGATAAAAGCCAAAACATGGCTTAGGCCTAGGGGGGGCAAGCCTTTGTTTGTTGAAAATACAAGAAGGTATGATGAGTGAGAGCATGTTGGTGAGGTTTCCCCTTTAGGCTAGTACTTGGTTTTGGCTGCACCATCTTTTCCTTGTACCTAGATAGTGTGAAAATGTTGTTCACCATGTACATGTGTATGTTGAATAAGTAGCTAAATGCTTTGCAAAATGTGCATATATGTTGAAAATGGCGCGAAAATGCTTCTCAAAGTAGGAACATATGATATGAAATTGCCTTTCAAGAATGCGAATGAGTAGTACAAAAATTGCTTTTTCAATGAAGGTGCGACATAAAATTGTTTTCAAATGAGTGCAAATATGTGTGAATATATAACATGAAGTTGCCTCTCAAATGTATGAACATATATGTGAATGAAACGTGAACATATAGCAAAATGAATGGGGTAGGTGGGTAGCAAAAGCCTTGGAAAATATGTATGGATAGTTTGACGCATAAGCGTAAGGAATTTATTTGCCAAAAAAAATAGGTGCATCTTGTAGGGTGCCGTTCATCGAGGGAAAATAGGTATAAATGAATGAATATCCTAGGAGAACCCGAACATTAAAGTGTAAGCATTCCTTTCAAATTCATATGGATGTTCATGCTTTGTTGGAAAAAGGGTATGCTGTTTGGCTTGATCTGGCTTTCGTTTTGATTAAGTTTTTCTTGAACTAACTTTCCAAACGTCTTTGCAGGAAATGGCTCCAAAGAAAATCTCCACGAAGAGGTCTAGAAGAGATGCCGCAGCAGAAGGGTCCAGTGCCGCCCCCCGAGTTTGATAGTCATCGTTTCCGGAGCGCCGAGCACCTGCAGCGCTTCGAGGCCATCAGAGGATGGTCGTTCCACAGAGAGAGGCGTGTCTAGCTCAGGGAGGATGAGTATACGGACTTTCAGGAGGAGATAGCTCGCAGATGTTGGACGCCGCTGGTGACTCCCATGGCCAAGTTTGACCCTGAGATAGTCCTAGAGTTCTATGCTAATGCTTGGCCCACAGAGGAGGGAGTGCGAGACATGCGTTCATGGGTGAGGGGTCAATGGATTCCCTTTGAGCAGATGCCCTCAGCCAGTTCCTGGGTGACCCGCTAGTTTTGGAGGAAGCCTAGCAGTGTGAGTTCAGCCAGAGGAGGAACAGGGCCGACGGGTTCGACGAGGAGACCATTGCCTAGCTGTTATGCACACCGGGGCAGGATTTCGCCCGGACCGCTGCAGGGAGGCGGGTGCGGATCATGCACACCAACATGACCACTTTGACCCAGACATGGATGACACTGCTGCTCATCAATGTCTTGCCTATCGATCATAACTCTGATCTCCCTCTGCCTAAGTGCCAGTTGGTGTATGCCATCCAGACACGGTTGAGCGTCCACGTGGCCCAGGTGATTGCTGATGCCATCTATTTGTTTGCAGGTATGGCACCCACCAGGCACCCTCTGGACCTGGATAAGTCCAACAAGGCCTTGGGGTTTCCGGCGCTGATCACGGGCCTCTGCCGGTCCTTTGGAGTTCCCGTCACCCTCAGTAAAGTAATCCGACCGCCGATCACCCGGGTCTTCATCGAGAAGTACTGCACGCCTAGGTAGGCGCAGGGTGATGCACTTCAGGCCGCAGACGCACCGCCACCACCTCGGCAGGCCGATCCCGCTGGATCACTAGGCATGGAGCGTTATCTACAGCATTTGGTTCGCCAGCAGGCGGCCAACCACCATGGGTAGGTGCAAATACATGAGTGTCTCTACCGGTTCAGCCTCAGTCAGCAGGGGCAGGGTTTTGCTTCTTTTGTATGCCCTACCCCGGAGCAGTTTGGGGCTTAAGTCGCATGGCCTGGAGACTGGCCCGATGCCCAGGCAGGAGAGGAGCCTGTAGGATCCCTCGGTGAAGCAGAGGAGACCCGTATGGATGAAGATATGACTAACTTGCTCAGTTTCTTGGGAGGAAGCGGAGCCACGTGACCGAGGTCACCACACTTTTGTTATTGACATTACTGTTTTCTGTTATTGTCTATATTGCTATTGGCATTACTGTTTTCTGTTATTGTCTATATGATTACTAACGCCACTGTTACTATTTTTGTTTCTATTAGAATTTTTGCGTTATGGCTCTCAGTTCTTTCATCACTGTTTTTATTGCAACTTACCATTGCGTGTTTTTCGTTTACCTTGTGGTTAGGCGTGAGTAGGTAGTGTACACCCTCGTCTGCACGACCTTTTCAAAGAGAAAAAGAGAAAAAAGGAAATAAACAAACGATAATAACTAAAAAGAAAAAAAAGTGGAAAAAGAAAATAAGTTATCTGGCTGAAAAACCAACATGCTTTTGAATAGAGATAGCTTCCAACTTTTCTTTGAAAAAAGTTTTTCACTGATCATAACCGGTTTTTGAAAAAATGTGTATACACCTGAAGGGTGAATGCTGTGAAAATTTTCCCGAACACCCAAAATGGACTCAGATGAATGCGTGAATTGATAAAAAACATATTTTGGAAACACTGGGTTGACTTAAATAGGGAAAATGAATCCTGAGCCCTAGTGTCACATGACCATAAAAACTTGATGCTTGACCAGTTTTGCATAAAATTTCCTAATCATTATTGTTGCATGTGTATCATGGAAATAATGTGGGACATCCCCTTTATCCCCGAACCGCTGGCCAAACCCTGACAGATATCATGTCCAGTTGTTCTACAAGCCTTGAGCCAAAATCCCAACTTACCATAAACCTTGACCCAGGGTGAGAATGTCAATCCTTCCATTGGAAGAAAATGAAAAGGAGAAAATTCCCAATCAAAGAGTGGGAGAAAGCAAAAAAGAATAAAATTCCCAATCAAAGACTGGGAGAAAGCAAAAAAAGAAAGAAAATTCCCGATCAAAGATCGGAAGAAAACAGAAGAAATATGTAGAAAGGTCTTTGGACCAGACAATATCTGAACAATACAGAATTGTCACCAAGTAAACAAGAAAAAAAAAAGAAGCCACGACCTAAAGTGGTCCTCTCCCTTTGATTGCCAACCAAAATCCTGTGCGTTGGTGGCTTGTTCACCTCACACTAAACAAAAACAGAAAAGGAAAAGGCCAAGAATACTCAAAGCCAAATTTCCCACAAAAAAAAAAACTCCATTCCCAAGAAGAAGTCCTATTGATCCATGATCACGCATGTAATCTTTAATTTGATAGGAAATGATTTGCAAAATCAAGTCATGACATATCTATGGTTCGGAATTAGGATAAAACACTTACCTGTGTGAGGTTGATACACTTTGAGTGATTTTATTCTATTTTTGTTGAACCCAGTGTTTCCTCTAAATGGTCATTTAGAAACTAAATGCTAACATCCAAAATCTCATTTATGGTTATGAGAAAATTTCATCAGCATGCTCTCCTTCCTCGATAGACACATTGTTTTTCATCCAAAAAGCATATGTTGTTCTGATCAGTTGGAAGTTTTGTCTCTTTACTAAAACATGTTTGCTTTTTAGTGAAGAAAACACTGAGACTATTTTTAGTCTCATAGTTATCAAGAACTACGTAGGTTTGAGTTCCTCATCACAAATTAAGGATACGTAGGAGCAAGAGCCTCGCTTTTGTCGGCCGCCCATAATTTCTGTCACATTGACCCTTAAGTCAGGTGACGTGCGAAGATACACAAGCAGTTTCTCTGCACCATCTACCTCTATTAAACACTAACCCGTGAAGTTAGGGGCAGGCGGAGAAACCCAAGTGGTTATCTGTATAAACTTTCTTTTGCTATCTCTAAGACTCAACCCATGATAGCACGCAGAGACTAACGTTGTATTCTGCAACCTTTGTCAATCGTGGCCAACAAGCCCGTTGACACGCGGAGATTTACGTCATCTTCCACGTAGACTACCTCTGTCAAGCACTAACCTGTGAAGCTAGGGGGCAGGCGAAGAAACCCAAGTGGTTATCCGTATAAACTTTCTTTTTCTATCTGTAAGACTCAACGCATGATAGCTTGCAGAGACTAACATCGTCTCCTGCACCTTTTGTCGTCCTGACCCGTGAAGTCAGGTGACATACAGGGTTACCTTATGGTTACCCGCACCTTTCATCAACCGGGGACAAACGAGCCCGTTGACGGGCAGAGACTAACATCGTCTCCTGCACCTTTTGTCGTCCTGACCCGTGAAGTTAGGTGACATACAGGGTTACCTTATGGTTACTCGCACCTTTCGTCGACCGGGGGCAAATGAGCCCGTTGACACGCAGAGACTAACATCGTCTCCTGCACCTTTTGTCGTCCTGACCCGTGAAGTCAGGTGACATACAAGGTTACCTTATGGTTACCCGCACCTTTCGTCAACCGGGGGCAAACAAGCCCGTTGACGCGCAGAGACCAACATTGTCTCCCGCACCTTTTGTCGTCCTGACCCGTGAAGTCAGGTGATACGCGAGATTACCTCATGGTTACCCGCACCTTTTGTCAACCAGGGGCAAATGAGCCCGTTGACGCGAAGAGACTGACATCTTCTTCTACACTCTTTGCCATCCAGGGACAGCAAGTCAGGTGGCAGGCGGAGATACCTTATGGTCATCCGTGCCTTTCGTCAACCGAGGGGAACGACTTCGACGGTATCAGGATGATGTTGGCCATTCGGTGCTGATCATTTTCAATTTTTTTTTGCAGGTTTTCACTCTCATCGTCCGAAAACATTCAAGCCCAACGACGTGCGAGATTCTTCTCTGTTGGGCAGGGACGATCGACTGTGATGGCGAAGGGAAGTGTCGTGGTTGTCCAACTTTATCGTTTTCAGAATGTTGAAGTTTGTTGATGCTTCTGATGCATTTTCTTTTCTTTCTGAACGACAAGTTCCTCTGGCGGGGATATCGACCAGCCGAATGATGTTCCGCTCGAACGAAATTAGTGTCTTATTTTTACTTCCCTTTTATCTCCAATAAAAGACAAGTAAAAAGGGGCAACTGTCATACCCTAATTTCATCCGGGGACCATCTGTTTGATAGCATGCGACCCTCGCTTGACCACTTCGAGGTACTTAACACCCATCGTTAGGCAATCCGTGGAGTTCCGCGACATGCCGAAAGTTGAAGGGAAGCATTGTTGCACAATCCGTAAAGTTCCACAACATTCCTAAAGTCAAAGAAGGGGTTGTTGCGTAGTCCGTAAAGTCTCGTAACATTACGAAAGGAAAACAAGTATCGTTACGTAATTCGCAAAGTTCCGTAACGTTACGGAAAAAGATTCAGCAAAAAAAGAAAAGGGGGTGTATTTAGTAAACTGGGTGTGCAAATAGCAATCAGGCCCACTTGGGCCTTCCAGGATGTTCCAACAGAAGGCAGTGCCTTCTGATGGAAGCAACCCAGCTCGTCTGGGTGAGCTGGGCAGCAACCACCTCTCTCTTTTCTCCTATAAATAGGGGAAGGAGGGAAGAACAAATTCGTTCAACCCTCCTGGTATCTGAGATTCACTTAAAATTAGTGAGAAAAATTGTTTCCGTGAAGAAAATTCAAGCCGAGGCGCTTCCGTAACGCTTCCGAGACGTTTCCGTGGGCGATTTCGCAAAGGTTTTCCACCGTTCTTCATCGTTCTTCGTTCGTTCTTCATCGTTCTTCAGTCTTCAATCGGTAAGTTCCCGAAATCGAACCTTTCAATTCATTCTATGTGCCCTTAGTGGTCTCCACTTGTTTCGCGTGCTTTTATTTTTATTTCATTTGCTTTCCGTACCCCCTTTTGACGTGCTTTAATCACTTATTTAAGCCGTTTTCTCGCCTAATAAAAAATAAAATAAATTTCTACCGATCATTTGAGTTGTAATATCTTTTAATCTCTGTTAGAATAAAATTCGACCGATCTTTCACGCCGTAACCACGTTTAAAACCAAAAAGAGGCAAAATAATAATAAAATAATCAAAAATATCTTTTGAATAAAATAATAATAAAAAAATCAATCGGACATTTTTTTTTTGGGAATTTTCTTAATTGAGATGACTTATAACCAAAGTGAAACTAAGGCTAAAATTAACTCACAAATCAAGCTTTGTCATCAAAAACCACCTAAAATCCATTTTAAGGTCCAATGCCTTGAATGATCCTCTTCACTTTTATTTGGTTAAAAATGGACTTTTGAAAGCCTAAAGTCAACGCATAACTTTGTCACTACTTTCAAGAAACCAAGAGATCATTAATGGTCCAATACCTTAATGTTTTCTCCCCTTTCAAAAAGAATCAAAAGATTGTTTAAATGGTCCAAACGCCTTAAAACGACCTTTTGTTTGGTCAAAATATATCTTGCAAAAAAAAGGATAAAAACAACTTAACAAACGTTCAGTTCTCAAAGAACTACGTAGGTCTGATTTCCTTATCACAATTGAGGAATACGTAGGAGCAAGGGAAACACCCTTGTCGACCACAAAAGGATAAAAAATACAAAAGGCACAAAAAGACATAAAGACGTAAAAGGGAACATAAAACAATTTGAAGTCATATTTGCACACTTGATTAAAGGTTGTTGCCCCTTGTGACAGATGCGTGGGGTGCTAATACCTTCCCCGTGCGTAAATATAACTCCTTAACCTTTCACTTAAAGTTCGTAGACCACACCTTTCTGGTTTTTCCGACGTTTTCCTTCAATAAACGTTGGTGGAGACTCCGCGCATTTTCCTTTCTTGGAAGATGCACCCGTGAGCCCTCGCATTGCCCTCCCGCCGAAAGGTAGGTTGCGACAGTGCCGTAAAGCGCATTCGTTCTTTTTTGTTACTATGGTTACTTTTTGATGATGATAATGACTGCTAAAAACAGAATGGAATGAGTAATGCAACATCTGGATAAACATGAATGACAATGATAAGTCGCTAAAGTATTGAATTTACATAGAACATTCCATAGAACATAGGGTTGAACCAAATCCTATTTTTATTAAAACAACATGGTTCATCACATCTTGTCAGAGTCAAAGCATAAATACAACACAGAATCCTTAGCGACTCCTAATTATGTGGGTCATTAGTTCGACCATGTGTTGGCAGTAATCGAAAAGACCATGAACTTCGTCGGGAGTTGAGTACATGTCAGCCACTGCCTTGGCTCTGGCTAACAACCTTGGAAGCACTTGACTCTCATTCAGAGTGAGAGCGAATCTATTCATCCATTTCATGGCTTCCCCATGGAATAACTCTATCACCCTCTCTCTCTCTTCCCTTTCAATTTGTAGAGATGATACCTTTTCTTGTTCATCTTCCAACATCTGCCCATGACTAGCAGCCAGGTTCACCTTCTCCTTATATTGATCAATGATTATCAACATATTCTCTTCTGTTTTGCTCAACTATTCCGTCAAACTTCTCTTCGACCACTGACAAGCCTTTAACTTATCCTCTAGCACCATACTTTCCATCCTTGATTTGTCCCTCTCAGCCTTTCTAAGCTTGAGCTCATTACTGCTGCCCCATAGAGCCCCTCGGAACTTGTTCCTTCTCCATTCTTCCTTTCAAGACCTTTTTGTTTCCCGCTCTAACGCTTCAACCGTGGTCAAGTTGATATCTTTCAGCTCATCACACTTTTTCCTGACCCTAGTGACTGCCGTCTTCAGCTTCTCTTTCACCACTCTTGTCTTTTCGAGCTTTGCTTTCAAAGCTTGCACTTCTTCACTTTCCTCAGGAATTTTAGCCTCTTTCCCACTTAGACTTTTTAGCTTTGGGAGCCAAGTTATCCCTTGCGTTCTAGACTTTAACCACTTGTGATAGCCGCCGATGACCCCATTGCTACTTCCCCTAAGCTCCTTATTTTTTCTTCCTACTCTATTCCATGCTTTATGGATTTTCTGAAGTATCTTCGCATTAGCTTCACTGAAGCCTTGCGCGATGAATGACGTGATGATTTCCTCTGATGGCGCATCTCTCATAGGGTAGCCTAACTAATATGGCCAACATGGGATTATAATTCATACAACACCTCTTCCCCATCAAGGGGACATTTGGGAATCCCTCACATGAGCATAACACTCCTGCCCCTCCTTCTTTCCACCGTGGGAACCAATTAATGGACGTTCCCGTCATGCTTGCCAAAAGTTCTTCCCAATTTGCTTTACCCTTTTCAGAGCACAAGCGATGACCTTGTAGGGGACAAACATATCTACCTTCATGATAAAAAATGTGGGATGCCAACCATACATAAAGAGCAGGCATACAACAGACAATTCTTGCACTGGTCTTCTCGCATCTCAAGTCGAATGTATCATATGCATTTGCCAAAACAGCAATGACCGAGCTTTCCTTGTTGTGGTGATAAGCAAGAAAGACATCGATTGCCGCTAGATCCACCAATCCGTCTATATTCGAGAGTAGTACCGTCCCAAACACTAGCAGAGCTAATACGTCGATGAATGCTGCCCATTCTCCTTGGCTGACCAGAGCTTCCGCCTTCTCCTCCAAGCGCTTCCTTGGTATCCATGCCACTCCATTCCTATTTTTCTTCACTTGGCCTAGCTCTTGTTCCAAAATCTTGACCACTTTTTCTATTCTTGCCATAGAAGGATAGAATCCGGAAAAAAGGTATGCCCAGGCGAGCTGAATTTTACTCCTGAAGTAATTGGCTCGCTCAGGAGAGCTGGTTCCTTTAGCCTGAAGTCATTTGAGGGCCCAAGCGAGCTAGAGGCTAGCCTGGGTGAGCTAGGGTCCATGAAAATCAGTAAAAAGACCCTTTTGTCCCTCCTTTTTGGTGTTGAACAACGCAGTTCGGCTAGCGAGAATCCAAACATCAGTGAATGATAGTCCTCGGACGAAATTAGGATCTGACAATCAATATTTGAATTTATACATGACAATAAAAAAAAATCAACGATGAATATTAAAAGTTTATAATGTTTGTATAATATTTTTTGTTATTTTATTTTAGTTAATGAATAGGAGAATTAAATGTTGTTCTTCTGATTTCGAGTTGATTTAATTTTTAAGTTACATTGTTATCTTTCTGATTAGAAAATATTTAAGTATTTTATTTAAACATCTTAGTTAGAATTCAATTCTTAATCACATGTATAATAGTAAAACTCGGAAGACACACACTCAATACATTTCTATATGAAGATGACAAAATGGAAGTAAAGGTGACTAATAATTTTAGTTCTCAATTTCTTAATTAGTTTTGTGTATTTATTTTACATGAACTCTCTATATACTTTATATACTTTGATTTTCTTTATTTTTTTAAAATTAGTTTATTTGATCCTTTATATATATATATAGAAAATGTATCATATGAGAATGATCCTCTTATGTGAGAATGAAAACGATCATTCAAATCCATTAAATTAAAATGAATGGTCAAAATTGAAACATTTTAAATTCAATTATCTAGTCTCATTTATTCATAAAATCTCTATAAAATTTACCAAACAAAAAATCAGATATTTTAAATATTTAATTTTCGTCAAAATCGTTACCACGACCACCACCATGATTATTACTAGACAAATTTTAGTATTGTTAGAGATAGGGGGAGATACATGAAGACTTAGCCTTGATGCTTGAAGAAGAGCTAGAAGAAGTTTTGTCTTTTACATGTCCAACTCTCTTGAGTGGCATTTGTATTGATTGTTATATTGAATGTTACATCTTAGTCTCTATCATATCATATGTGCATCATACATCATTATGTGTAATTGAGAAGAAAATTTCTAAAGTTAGAAAATTTTTTTAGAAGGAAAAACTCTATTTTTTAATCGATTACAGCCTTACAGTAATTGATTACACAAGTTGTTTAAGCTTGGAGAGTTATGTCTTGTATCGGTTTAATCAATTACAACCTTATCGTAATCGATTACATAGTTGTTTTGAGACAATGATTGATTTATTCAGGAGTCCCTGTTTTAATCGATTACCAAGTGATATAATTGATTACTTCTCTTTCTATAAATGTTTCAAAAGTGATTAAGAACACTTTAATCAATTACATTGAGGATCTAATCGATTACATTATTCTTGAGTTGTTTCTAGTTTTTGGGAAGAACACTTTAATCGATTAAAAATATAATCTAATCGATTACTTCATTGAATTAATCAATTACCTCATAGATTTAACTGATTACAGGCGGTTATAACTATTTTCTTTATAAATAGGCACCTTGTGTTCTCTTCTAAACAACAACGAAATGAGCTTCTAAAAGAGCTAGAATCACGTGTTGATATTAGTTAAAGAAAGAAGAGAAGAAAAGTGCTTAGAAACAATAACTCAAAACTTCTAATCTTTGATTATGAAGATATTTTTGTGATAAGTGAATTATGATACTTTCTTGAGTTCAAGAAGACACCGCATTCAGTCAAGCAAGGTTTTGTGAAAAGGATTGATCAGGTTGTTTCTATCTTTGACTCTAGTTTTTCGTGTATGGTTTTATACATTAATTGTTTATGCATGAACTTTTGAAGACATGCTAGAATATGTGTTTCTAGTTTGGGCTAAGGGTAGGTTTCTCTTAGGCTCTTATTCACAGAGGACCTTAGGGTCGGGTGTCTAAGTCTATTTTTCTGGGGTAGGACCTGAGATTGCTCGTGATTGTTTGTAAGAATTCTGTATGCATAGTGAAAATCTAATTCGGGTTTGGATTAGATAACTGGATTAGTTTCTCTAGTGATAGAGAGTGGACTAGTATAAAAAGTTGTGTACTTCTTCTCTTGATCTTATCTTTCTTTCTCATTCTGGTCTTAATCAATTTACTAAATGTTTAAGAAAGTATCTTTTTGGAAGAAAGAACTTTAACAAAGGATCTAGTGCAAAGGGTGATTGATTCAGTATTGATTAAGTATTGGTTTATCAAAGTTTTGTGATACAATCCCTGCAAAAGAAGTTTTTATAACTCTGGTTTTAAAAGTCTGTTTTGTTTTGAAAACCAATTCACCCCCTCTTGGTTTGTGAGTTCCATCATTTTTTTCAAGTTTGTACCTTGTTTGTTAAACAATGCACAACACTAGTGTAAAAATATGGAATTTTCCATAATATCCTTTTTTTAATTTATCATAATCGTTTATCACTCATGACGCCATTATCATCTCTATTTTGGGGGTTGTGACCAACACCAAACCTTTGACCTCATTGTCGAAGATTGACTCATAACTGGCTTTAGTGCCTTCACCTCTTTTTCGAAGACTACCACATCATTGATGAAGAACACGAATCCGAAACTATTGTTATGTCATCGGTGCCTTGGATGTTGCCGCTAATGGCAAGATGTATGACACCTTCTACCCCGACATACATATAAATAGATAAAACATAAAAATATTGATAAACAAATTCACGTGGGCAAAAGGTTCACATTCACTTCACTATTACCAAATAAAACTTATTAAAAACATATCCGGTTCAGAACAAGGCCGTCAAAGTTTACGAAAGAAATTTTGTTAAATCAGTGAAGTAAAATAAAATAAAATAACATCATTCAATTAAAATAAAAACTCATCCCCAATGTCACATCCTATCAGAGCATTGTGTCTAAGTGTCCTCTAGCATGAGATTCTTTAAAGTCATTGTTGGATTTCCCCTGCAATTACTTTTTGGTCCACTTTTTCTTTATACAAATATGTTCAAGGGAAATCCGGTTTGCCAGAAAGTGCACTGGATCGTCAAGTATTTAAAATTAAAATGGATGAATCCGAGTATCGAACTCAGGGAATTAGTCTTAGACAGGGTTAAATTCAGAAATAAGGCATTGTTGAAAGAACATTGATAATTGATGATTTAGAACAAAACTAAACTAAGTCTAGGTTAAAAACAGTAAAAATGCATGTAAGTAAGATTGACAGCAGTGGGTAAAGATGTTGGGTCTTTCTAACAAACCAGCTGATGTATATAAAGATGCTTATCTAATCAATCATGCTTTTGTGTTCTATGTTGTAGCCTAAATTACTAAACCTCGATCCCTAGTTAGATTGAATCAATCCAAGCTTCGTCCTCAGATCTCTCTTGTTTGATTAGGCATAATTTAGACAGCCCTCCTAGGTTCAGACTAACTTAAACTAAGCTTCGTCCTCAGATCCCTCTTGTTGAACTAGACTTAGCTTAAATAGCTTACAAAAGTTTAGACTAATTTAGCCTATGGTTTGTCCTCAGATCCCTCTTGTTGGACTAGACTTAGACCAAACAACATTATTGTAACAACACATTTAAAACCAAAACTTAATCCACAGATCCCTCTGGTAAGACTAAGTTTCAATTCTGCTTCATTCAAGTTCTAAGGCAACAATACCTTTCCCAATGCTAAAATCACCTAACCAGGCACACAAATGGTTTATCAGACCAAGAGCATACAAAATTTAAGCACTGAAAGAAGCATTGAACACAAGAAACACAATCAATTAGATATTAAAGTAATTACATCAGTTGTTCTTTAGAAATCCCCAACAAGGGTGTTTAGCCAGCCATTACAGAAAAACCCCTAACAATAATGAGATTGCAAAACCTAGGTATCTCTGCAAAAGCTGCTCGTCTTACTGCCTCCAGAGCTCTTTTCCCCAAATAGGCACTGTGGTATGCTCTAGAATTCTGTGCAAAAGTGTTGATAAAATTCTGTGTAAGGTGTACCCTAATTCTGCACAAGACAGGCTTTAAATAGGCTCTGAATTCGTGATGTTACGCTTAGTGCCACCCTCGCGCTTAGCGCCAGTAAGTGGATTTGAGCTTAGCGCCAGTTGTGCGTTGAGCCTGGATGAAGACAACTGTTGCACTTAGCGCACTGATCTTGCGCTTAGCGCACGACCTTGATATTGATGCTCTGCCAAATTCTTCTGTCGTGCTAAGCACGCTGAAGCTGCACTTAGCGGTGGATGCGCGCATAGCCCACTGATGAGCTAAGCTCAACTGTCACTTTTAGCACTTCATGACTTAGCCTCTTTTTCTCCTGAAATTGTACAAATTTCATCATTAAATTCAATGGAAATATTCTAGAGACAACTTTAACAATAAAACAAGATTTATTTACCAACTACTACAAAATAATCATAAATTAGGGGAACTATACAAGTGTTGGAAAATGTTTTCTATACAAAAGTTAGTCGTATAAGACGACTAACAGTCATCCACCTAGTCATCTGCTTCTATGAACACAAGGTTCGAGATCATCATAGGATATAAACACAAATAGCTCACAAGGAGTGAGTTATCACATCTCTAAAAAAATATAAAATAAACAAAGACATAATCAAATTAAATTATGGAAGTATTTATAACATAGTTCAACTTAATACAATCCACGTGATGTAGCTCCATGTGGAGCTTGTAGGCCTTGGATCATCTTCATTAATGGAGTCCTTTGCTTCTTGAAGATCAATGGCAGCGGAATGGAGAAGGAGGAAAGGTGATTGGAGATGCCACTTCAAGGAGAAGACGAGTCAAGAACAAGCTCACCACCAAAGGAAGCCATGGATAAGAGCTTGAAGGTAAGAGAAGATGAGTGGAGGGAGAGGGAGAGAAGGAGCACGAAATTTTATGCCTCAAATGAGGTTTGAACTTTGAAGTGTAATTCTCAAATGATAAAAGTTAGAAAGATGCACACACAAGGCCTTTATTTATAGCCTAAGTGTCACACAAAATTGGAGAGAAATTAGAATTTCTATTCAAATTTCACTTGAATTTGAATTTGAATTTGTGGAGCCAAAATTTCACTAATTATGATTAGTGAATTTTAGCTATGGTTTAGCCCACTAATCCAATATCAAGTCCAAGATTCTCCACTACGTGTGCTTAGGTGTTATGAGGCATGTAAAGCATGAAGGACATGCACAAAGTGCGACTATATGATGTGACAATGGGGTGTAGTAAGCAAATGCTCACCTCCCCCTTAGGAAGGTCCATAATTTAATTGGATTGGGCTTCTCCCAATTCAATTAAATTTCTCTCCCAACACACACACACATCAAATAGTGCACTTAATGCATGTGAAATTACAAAACTACCCCTAATACAAAAACTAGTCTAGCTGCCCTAAAATACAAGGGCTGAAAAATCCTACATTACTAGGATACCCTCCCTACACTATGGATCCCTAAATACAAGGCCAAAAAAATAATGAAACCCTAATCTAATATGTACAAAGATAAGTGGGTTCATACTTAGCCCATGGGCCAAAAATCTACCCTAAGGCTTATGAGAACCCTAGGGCCTTCTCCAGCATCTCTGGCTCAATCTTCTTAGAGTCCTCTATCCGATGCCCTTGGGGGGTAGGATTGCATAACCACGTCACATCACCACTTTATCATTTAAAATTCATTTTTCAATCACCAATCACATTACACATGAATCACACACTCGGGTCAAGACGTAATAACACTAATCAATTTTATAATAAACAATTAGCAAGCGTTATGCAATAATTATACTAAGACTCGAGCCAATATGCAATGTGGTACCATGTCAATGAAAAACCACCGTTGCGCTTAGGAGTATATAACAAGACACACCACACAATAGATATATCAGGTCACTCTCACTAAGTAAAATCATAAGGAGACCAATCAGGGTCACTGTGTTTTGCGGGAATTCCCCAACCATATGGGATCAACATAGGCTTAAAGGAGCACTCAAATCGAGTGTCTTTACCCCCAAGGCCTAGACCCCAAAGAATTCGTTAGGGCCTCACCTTCCTAATTCAGGTCCAACCCCTAAAACAATTTTTGCACGCAAACACTGCTCATGAATTATACAATACCCACGACCTCACACTTGTGTTTCAAATACGTTTAACTCATTGCGCTACAATTTAACACTTTAGGTTCCTAACTAGGAATCCTACACTTTCCCTTTAACACTGCACATAAAAACTTTTCTCAAGGTAAACAACAGTCGGGTTATTGTATAATTCATAGCTCAGAACACAAGTACTGCCATATCAAGTGTTAACCACACACTTATTCACAACCAAATTTCATAATAAACAATTTTAGCTTATCACAACGTCATAATCCACCATCACATGTTTACGTGTATTTCACAAATCAATGCATGTTCAACTTTGCAATTATACAATATCCCAATAACAATGTTATGATCTCAAAGCAGCATATTATCTCACAATTCATCACATATTCAATTTATCACTTAGGCACAATTTTAATCCCAATTTCATAATCTCAATATAACAATTTATCATGTCAATCTAGCAAATCTTGTCCAAAGTACAAACAATTTATACAAAAATGCTTCTCACAACATGGGGAGTAAAATCCCTCAAACAATTTCACACAATCATATCAAAATCAATGAATCAAAATCTTAGGTTAAAAACACAAAAACACCAAAAGCACTCAATTTTATCAACCAATTTGCATCAGGACATCAATTGGTCTGTCAAACACAACAATATCATATTTATAATCATAAAGGAAAAATTATAATTCAATAAACATCCCAAAGTCTCAATTTAATCCCCTAAGGATCCCTACACATGTTCATTCTAACCCCAATTGCGATAAGTGTAGAAGCAAGAGATTTTGATGTTTTGATGATGCCAAAGGATCAAGTGCTTCTCAAGTTTTATTCAAGACAAGAATCCAAGAAAATCAAGATATATGATCAAGTTGATCTCTAGAATCTTAGGAAGAAGTTTCCAAATTGAAAAAGCAAAGGGTTTGACCAAAGAATTTTATCTAAATCATTTTAAATTAAGATTGACACTCTGGCAATCGATTACCAGAGGATGTAATCGATTACCAGTGGCCAATATGCTTTCTGAAATGGTTTTAAATATTTTAGAAAGCATGTAATCAATTACACATGGCTTGTAATCGATTACCAGAGGTTTGGAACGTTTTAAAACAGCCATAAGAAATTTGAATTTAAATTTCAAAGTTGTGTAATCGATTATAGTAAGTTGGTAATCGATTACCAGTGTTTAAATATTCAAATTTCAAATTAGAAGAGTCATAACTCTTCAGAAGTAACTGTGTAATCGATCACACTATTATTGTAATCAATTACCAGTGAGGATTTTCGAATATAACTCCCAACAGTCACATATTTTCAAATGTTTTTGAATGGTCATCAAAGGCCTATATATAAGTGACTTGGGATATGAATTTTTTTGAGAGTTTTTATTGCCCAAAAAGTCTTATCCTCTCAAAATATTAAGAGAGTTTTTCTGAATTGAAATGTCTTATCCTCTCAAAAAGGATTCTTTGGTCAAACACTTATATATTCAATAAGGAATCTTGATTGATCTTCAATTGTTATATCTTTCTCTTTCAAGAGAGATTTCTTCTTCTCTTCTTCTTACTTCTGAAAAGAGATTAAGAGATCGAGGGTCTCTTGTTGTAAAGGATTCTTGAACACAAGGGAAAGGTTGTCCCTGTGTGGTTCAGACTTTATAAAAGGAGTTTTACAAAGAGAGTGGAAAATCTCAAGTGATACAAAGAGAGTGGAAAATCTTACGTGGGTTGCTTGAGGACTGGACATAGGCACGGGAAGTGGCCAACCCAGTATAAATCAAGTTTGCATTTCTCTCTTCCCTTAAACTTCTTTTATTTATTTCTATTTATCTTTTGCTTTAAAGAAGTTTATTTTGAATTGTCTTTTGAGTAATTCATGTTAAGGGTGCATTGTTAATCCAAAAAGAGAGAGTGAAATTTTAATTGGGGAATAGTCTTTTTATCTTAATTCAACCCCCCTTCTTAAGATAACTGAGGCCATTTGTCTAACAATAAGCTCATCCCTTACCTCTAAGCTGTAGTCTGGCAATGATAGCGGCATCTCTATCAATTTCCTAAGATTCTTCAAGCTTTTTCTCTGTTTTCTCTATTAGAGTTTCCAAGCGTTAGAGAGAAGAGGAAGATATTGTAGCCTTTATTTTACTGTCAACGGTGAGAATGTGTATAAATGGGTTACAAAGGTGATGTCCAAATTTCACGATGATCCAATGGTTGAAGAGTCCAGGATTGTAGTTTTACTAGGACAGGTTTTGGGTGTCTACGGGAAAAGAGAAAGCTTAGTGAGAGGGACATTTCTTCCACCATAGACATTATCTCAAAAATCTCAACGGTGAATGTCTGTGGAAATAAGTTTCAAACCACATGTTCAAATTTCACGATGATCCAACTGTTAACGAGTTCGAGATAGTCGTTTTACTGAGATAGATTTGAGTGTATGCGGGAATAAGAGAGGGTTTTGGGAAAGGAAGAAGGGAAAAAGGATTTGAGAGGAAGAGAGAGCACAGAGACGTATATTAAATGTAAAGAGTGACCTATTACGTATCTATTTATAGCTAGGGTACTCTGAGCCTTTTATTTACTCTATTTTTTTATTATTTATTTTATAAAAATGAACTCTACTTTATTTCCTATCAAATGAATAAATAAAACACCCTTTTTATTTTCCTTCAAACCATTATTTTAATAAAGTTATTTCTCCTTATTTATTTAATCATAAAAACCCCATCATTATTCTAAAACTTTATTCATTTTTAAATAAAAAAATATTTTTAATTTATTTTACGAAAAATGAGGTGTTACAAGATGTGTGTCGTCGATGTCCCTGATGACAACACCAAAGAGAACATTCGTTTCTTCATTTGGTCAGTAGTCATGTTGAAGTTCATAAAGGCATGGGTAGTGGTTCATCCTCGTATCAGGTAGAAGTCCAAATTTTTAGAGAATTTAGTTTTAGCAGATTTTTTGGTGCACTTTTGGAATGATATAAACCGATGTTGCTTGCTGGTTAAATATTGATGACATATGATTGAAATAGGAATTTCTAGATAATGGTGTGCCTATGTTTGCATGCATCCAACATGAACACATTGTCTAACATGTATGCATGTGTTTTTCTGCATCAATTTATTTTGATGATCATTGCGGATTGCATACCCTTTCTTTTCTTGAAGGATGGGGGGGGATAAGATTTTAGTAGTGTGAAGAATAAGTGAAATTAGGCTTTTATGATTATAGTGAAGTTTTTACTCAGTTTCTTTTGCGAGGAGATTCCAAAGGTAGTATAGGCAATGAATCACTATCCAAGGGACTATGTTAGACACCATTTAAGACATGCTATGTGTGAGCTCTTAATAGGAAAAAGAAAAACAAAACAAGAAAATAAGGCTCAAGTCATTATGGACTATGGCCAAGGGGAAGATGAATTGCAACTTGTAACTAGAGTTTAGAGGCTTGAATTACATCCATATGTCCAATATTTTTTTTTATCAAAAAAGGTGATAATATGCAACGATCAAATTTTATGGTTGGAACATAAGCACAAAAGGCCTAGCACAAAGGAAGTATCAGTGCAAGTGTTTTGCCTTTGAAGTTTAATAAATAATTTTTGCCTAACATGATTACACTTTGTCTTGCTACATCTTCCATATTACCTATCCAATAAATAATTCAAAAGTCATGATCTACTAGAAGAATAAAACATAAAAATAGCACTACACATGCTGCTCTCACCATATATATATATATATATATATATATATATATATATATATATATATATATATATATATATATATATATATATATATATATATATATATTATCTAATTGCCTTTGATATTATTGTGTAGGAACTAGGCACACACCTTCATTCAATGGGCAAAGCCGGTACTAATTGTTGGGTAATCAACGCTCCATCAAACAAAATTGCTCATACCCACAAAGGATTGTGGGAGCACAACAAAGATTGCACCGTAGGAAAAATAATAACAATCACAAGAATTTAACGTGGTTCAGCACCTCTTGCCTATGTCCATGGAACCGTCTCAAAAGTATTTCACTATCAAAAAAATAATTACAAGATTGTAACTCACTCTAAATTGTGTATCACTCTACAAACCTGAGTATCCAACTCAATAGTTACAAGAAATGATAACAGTCTCACACAAAGACACTTTTCTCTCAACAAAGTGACTTTGTTTCATAATCTCTCTTCTCACACACTCTCTCTTCATGTGTCTTCTCCACTAGTTCTCTTCTCTATTTATAGTGAAGATTTCCATCAACTATAATAAATAAGTTCTCTTGGATGTTAAAAAAACAACTTTTAATGCATCCATTCAAACAAGCTTCATCTAGTAAAATGCAATCTTCGACTTTGCATTTAAACTACCTAAACCTTAATGGTAAAAATTCAATTCCCACTATGCATTAAATGCACCTTATCTTCCCCGCAGATTCCACCACAGCTAGTGCATGATGTTCATCATCAACATTTTCAGTTATCATCATTCTCTCATTTTCTTTAAGAGCGGCGATCATTTCATCCAACTTCAAAGTTGATCTTCCCACAAACAACATTTGAACCAAAGATTTGAAGGACCTTGGTTGTGAGGCCAACAACAACAGTGTCTGCTCCTCAACAGAGAATTTATCATATGCATTCAACAATTGACTTACTAGCTGATTGAACTTGTTGATATGGTCATGGAGATATCCTCTCATCTCCATTTTGAGAAGATATAACTCCATCTTCAAACAAAGGCGATTTCTTAGCGACTTTGATGCATAGATATTCTCGAGCTTCTCCCACAAGGCCTTCGGTGTTGTCTCCTTCAACACATTGTGTTTTATCTCGGGTGAAAAGGCTAACCGAATCATGCTCATAGCCCTCCTTTGGATCTTAGTCCACTCGGTTTCATTTATAGAAGTTGACCTTTCATCTTCTAATGCTTGATCAAGACCTTGTTGTACCAAAAGGTATTGAATAGTACTCTGCCATATCATAAAATTTATTTTTTCATCAAACAACAGTATCTCAAACCTTGGTGTGCTCCTGGCCATAGCTATGATACCACTGTTGGGTAATCAATGCTCCCTCAAACAAAATTACTCACACCCACAAAGGATCGTGAGAACACAACAAAGATTACACCATAGGAAAAATAACAATAAACACAAAAATTTAACGTGGTTCGACACCTCTTATCTACGTCCACAAAACCGTCTCAAAAGTATTTTATGTGGAAGAAAAGCTTTCCAAGTTTATTTTGATGATGCCAAAGACTCAAGTCAATAATCAAGAGTCAAACAAGTTTCAAGAATCAAATAGTCGTTCAATCAAGAATCAAGATTCAAGTGAAGATTCAAGAGAAGACTCAAGATATGCAAGAACTTCAAGAAAAGCATCAAGATAAGTATAAAAAGATTTTTTCAAAAAAAAAGATTGAATATCACAATTTTGTTTAAGAGAATTTTTCAAAGTGAAGATATATGACATGAAAGTTCCTTCTCAAAAAAATGCAAGTGTGTGCATGACATGAGTTTGGCTCTCCAATGTGCATATATAAACAAATATGAAACAACAAAATGTATATGTTAATAAAATACTCCAAATGTGTGTAGGTAGTTTCTTGTAGCAAAATACTTAGGATATGAACATGTGTAATTTTGACACAATACCTTGAGCATGCGTATATGTATTCTTTTAAATATATATATATATATATATATATATATATATATATATATATATATGTGTGTGTGTGTGTGTGTGTGTGTGTGTGTGTGTGTGTGTGTGTGTGTGTGTGTGGTAACTAGAATGTTTTGAATATCCTTGTATGTTGATATAAATAGTAGGATATTTTATGCATATGCACGTTCATAAATGTTTTACATTAAGGAAATGTGTGCACAAGTTTGTTCTAAATCGGAAAGATTAGCATGCCGTTTTTGCTTAAAAATAAGCATTTTCTTGTAAACTAACTTTCCAAATGTTTGTCCTCGCAGGAAATGGCTCCGAGAAAGCTTTCTGCAAAGAAATCTAGGAAAGACGCCACGACTGAAGGGACCAGTGCCGCTCCCGAGTTTGATAGCCATCGTTTCAGGAGCGCTGAGCACCAGTAGCATTTTGAGGCCATCAAAGGATGTTCATTCCACTGAGAGAGACGCGTCCAGCTCAGGGACGATGAGTACATAGATTTTCAGGAAGAGATAGTTCGCCAGCGTTGGGCGTCGCTGGTCACTCCCGTGGCTAAGTTTGACCCAGATATAGTCCTAGAGGTTTACGCTAATACTTGGCCCACGGAGGAGGGCATGCGGGACATGCGGTCATGGGTAAGGGGCCAGAGGATTCCTTTTGATGCAAACGCCCTCAGCCAGTTCCTGGGTGACCCGCTAGTGTTAGAGAAGGGCCGGGAATGCGAGTTTAGTCAGAGAAGGAACCGGGCCGATGGATTTGATGAGGAGGCCATTGCCCAGCTGTTATGCATACCGGGTCAAGATTTTGCACGGAGCGCTGCCGGGAGGCGGGTGCGGATCATGCGCACCAGCATGACCACCTTGACCCAGATGTGGATGACGTTGCTGCTCAGCAACGTCCTGCCCAGCGATCATAACTCCGACCTCCCTCTGCCAAAGTGTCAGCTGGTGTATGTCATCCTGACACGGATGAGCGTCCATGTGGCTCAGTTGATCGCTGACACCATTTATTTATTTGCAGGTATGCCACCTACCAGGCACCCTTTAAACCCAGATAAGTCTAACAGGGCCCTGGGGTTTCCAATGTTGATCACGGGTCTCTGCCAGTCATTCGGGGTTCCCGTCACACCTAGTAAGGTGATTCGACCGTCGATCACCCGGGCCTTCATTGAGAAGTATTGCACACCTAGACAGGCGCAGGGTGATGCACCGCAGGCCACAGACACACCGCCACCACCTCATCAGGCTAATCTAGCTAGGTCATTTGGCATGGAGCAGTATTTACAGCACTTGGTTCGCCAGCAGGCAGCCAACCACAGGGGGCAGGTGCAGATCCATGAGAGTCTCTACTAGCTCAGCCTCAGTCAGCAGAGCCAGGGTTTCGCTCCTTTTTCGTGCCCTACTCCAGATCAGTTCAGGGCTGAGGTTGCATGGCCCGGAGATTGGCCTGAGGCCCAGGCATGGGAGGCGCCCGCAGAGGCTCCCGGCGACACGGAGGAGGCCCGCATGGATGAGGAGATGACAGATTTACTCGGTTTCTTGGGAGGGAGCGGAGCCACATGACCAGGGGATCCCTAGATTCATATTCTCTTTTATGTTTCCTCTTTTATCTGTTACATATCATTTTATTTTTATAACTTGAGGGACTAACGTTTGTTTTGTTTCGATTGACTCTTGTTTTGTGCATACATGTTGTTTGGACTGTTGCGTTAGTGCTTACTTCGTTATTGTCGATAGTGTTTGTTGAAATTCCGGAACCGTCTAGAGTTTTCATTTAGGAACGTCGTCCTAAAAATAAAATGAACAAAAAATCATGATAACGCCAAGAATAGAAAAAAGAAAGAGGCGTTGTGAACAAATGTCATGTCTATATCTAAAGAAAAGAAAAGAGTTTTTATATGTAAAAATGTATGGAAAGAGTTTGTGTGTATGTAAATAATGTGCGAAAAGAAAATTCTTGTGTGTGAGTAATGAGGGTATATAAAGAAATTTTTGTATAAACCACGAGTGTATGTTGAAAAAACGAAAAAAGAAATCTTTGAACAGGAATAGAGTTGTTATATAGACCGTGTTGATATAAAGACACAGAGTTTTAATGCGTGTGTATACAGAAAAAGTTTGTCGTGTATAGGAATGTAGGTGTACAAAGAAAAAGCTTTTCTCATAGATAACGATCGATGTATAGCTTTTGCGAACATAAAAAATGAAACAAAAAGAAAAAGAAAGAAAGACCTCGAAGGTCAGCATGTTATGGTCATAGGAAGCATAAATCATTCGTAGAGAGCAAACATATCTTTTGGAAACAAAAGACTGACGCTAAGAGTTTATTTTCCAGAATAACCGAGATAAGAATGGATGGATTCATTGAACCGATGAAAGAACATAATTTGGAAATATTAGGTCTACTAGTGTAAATCCCAAGCCTTAGTATCACAATGCCATAAACTGGATGCTTGAGTACCCACCTAGCTATAGCCATGACTAATTTTGCACGTTGTTCCCAAATCATCATTGTTACGCGTACCTCGTGGAAATAATATGGAAATTCAACCCGAGAGCGACACCCTGACACATGAATCTGTTTTGCCCCAAATATCAAAGTCGGGCACGCACGATGAAAAGACCATGTTGAGATACAACCTTAAGCCACTTTGAACCTTGGCCTGTGAAGAGAATCCTCATCCTTTCCTCGAAGAAAAAAGACAGCAGGATCTCAACAAGGGAGAGCGAATAACGAATGCTAAAATCTGAATTCCCAATCAAAGATCGAAAAAGAATGAAAAGAAAGAAAAGGAAGAAATGAAAAGAAAGAAAAGAAAAGGAAAAGAAGGATTCCCGATCAAAGATCGGAAGAAAGTAAAAAGGAAAAGATCGGAGGAAAACAAAATAATTCCCTATCAATAAAGGAAAGCAAGAAAGAAAACAGGAGATCTTCGGACCAGATAAATTTTCAGCGAGGTAAAAAACCGCCAGCAAAGGGAAAGCCCATTTTTAAAGTGTTTCTTCCTTTGGGATTGCCATTCAAAATCGCTCTCGATTGGTGATATCTCGCCCCACATGAACAAAGAGGAAAAGACCGAAACACCCAGCTTCCTCTCCAAAACACTACCTTCGAGAAAATCCTATTGATCCGTGATCGTGCGTGTGATCTTTTGGTTCGATAGGAAATCATGTGCAAAATAAAGTCATGGTGCAGTTATGGTTTGGGATTAGGGTAAAACACTTGCCTGTGTGAGTTTTTATATACTATGAGTGATTTTATTCCCAGTTTCAGTTGGACCCGACGTTTCCCCTGAATGTTCATTTAAAAGCTAAATGTTGACATCCTGCCCTTCATTTTCGGTTACAAGGCAAATTACTTTTGGCATGGGTATATTGTTTCTCTAAGATATGGTGCTCTCGCGAATGATTTATTTTTTTTGCTAAAAGCATGTTCGCCTTTTTAGGTGAAAAAACCCGGTGGACCATTTGGTCCTACCCTCAAATCTTATTCGGAGCCCCATGAATTGATTGTCATTCATGCATCCTCCACCAATGAGTCTGGAGCCCCGCGAATTGATTGCTTAGCGCAGTTCGCCTATCCTCCACCCTCAAATCTTATCCGAAGCCCCCATGAATTGATTGTCATTCATGCATCCTCCACCATCGAGTCTGGAGCCCCGCAAATTGATTGCCTAGCGTTGTTCACCTATTTTCCACCCTCAAATCTTATTCGGAGCCTCATGAATTGGTTGTCAATCATGCATCCTCCACCAACGAGTCTGGAGCCCTGGGAATTGATTGCCTAGCGCTGTTCGCCTATCCTCCACCCTCAAATCTTATTCGGAGCCCCATGAATTGATTGTCATTCATGCATCCTCCACCATCGAGTCTGGAGCCCCGCAAATTGATTGCCTAGCGTTGTTCGCCTATCCTCCACCCTCAAATCTTATTCGGAGCCCCATGAATTGATTGTCATTCATGCATCCTCCACCAACGAGTCTCGAGCCCCGCGAATTGATTGCCTAGCGCTGTTCGCCTATCCTCCATCCTCAAATCTTATTCGGAGCCCCATGAATTGATTGTCATTCATGCATCCTCCACCATCGAGTCTGGAGCCCCGCGAATTGATTGCCTAGCGTTGTTCGCCTATCCTCCACCCTCAAATCTTATTCGGAGCCCCATGAATTGATTGTCATTCATGCATCCTCCACCATCGAGTCTGGAGTCCCGCGAATTGATTGCCTAGCGTTGTTCGCCTATCCTCCACCCTCAAATCTTATTCGGAGTCCCATGAATTGATTGCCTAGCGTTGTTCATGCGTCCTCCACCAACGAATCTTGTCTGGAGCCCCACGAATTGATTGCTTAGCGCTGTTCATCTATCCTCCACCAACGAATCTTGTCTGGAGCCCCATGAATTGATTGTCATTCATGCATCCTCCACCATCGAGTCCGGAGTTACACAAATTGATTGCCTAGCGCTGTTCGTGTATCCTCCACCGTCCTATTCGGAGCCCCATGAATTGATTTCCTAGCGTTGTTCGCCTATCCTCCACCCTCAAATCTTATTCGGAGCCCCATGAATTGATTGTCATTCATGCATCCTCCACCAATGAGTCTGGAGTCCCGCGAATTGATTGCCTAGCGTTGTTCGCCTATCCTCCACCCTCAAATCTTATTCGGAGCCCCATGAATTGATTGTCATTCATGCATCCTCCACCATCGAGTCTGGAGCCCCGCGAATTGATTGCCTAGCGTTGTTCGCCTATCCTCCACCCTCAAATCTTATTCGGAGCCCCATGAATTGATTGTCATTCATGCATCCTCCACCATCGAGTCTGGAGTCCCGCGAATTGATTGTCTAGCGTTGTTCGCCTATCCTCCACCCTCAAATCTTATTCGGAGTCCCATGAATTGATTGCCTAGCGTTGTTCATGCGTCCTCCACCATCGAGTCTGGAGCCCCACGAATTGATTGCTTAGCGCTATTCATCTATCCTCCACCAACGAATCTTGTCTAGAGCCCCATGAATTGATTGTCATTCATGCATCCTCCACCATCGAGTCCGGAGTTACACAAATTGATTGCCTAGCGCTGTTCGTGTATCCTCCACCGTCCTATTCGAGCCCCATGAATTGATTGCCTAGCATTGTTCATGTGTCCTCCATTATCAAGTGCGGAGCCTCCGGTGACTGGGAAATATGGTTTTTTGTTATTTTCCCGATTGGTTCCTTCGCCAAACATGTGTATATGTGTATATTATGTTATTGGTGTCTTTTGTTTGTGTTTGTTTTGTGTTGTGCAGAGAAAGAAGAAGGAGAGACGGAAGTCGTCATAGACTAATCACGGAAAGGGCGAAGTCGGACGAAATCAGTGTTTTATCTTTGCTTTCCTCTTATCTCCGATAAAAGGTAAGTAAAGAGGGGCAACTGTCATACCTTAATTTCGTCCGGGGACCATTGTTTGATGGCATGCAACCTTTATTTGACTGCTTCGAGGTACTTGGCACCCTTTGTTGCACAATACGTGAAGTTCCGAGACATGCCGGAAATCAAAAGGAAGCATTGTTACGCAATCCGTGAAATTCCGTAACATGCCGGAAATCAAAAGGAAGTATTATTACGCAATCCGTGAGTTTCTGTAACATTCTGAAAGCTGAAAAAGGAGTAATTACGTGACCCGTAAGGTTCCGTAACCTTACAGAAAGAAAACAAGTATCGTTACAAAATTCGTAAAGTTTCATAACGTTACGGAAAAAGAATCACCAAAAAAGCAAAGGTGGTGTATTTAGTAAAAAAAAAGGGGTGCAAATAGCAACCAGGCCCACTTGGGCCTTCTAGGATGTTCCTCCAGAAGGCAGTTGCTTCTGGAGGAAGCAACCTGGCTCGCTTGGGCGAGCTGGGTGGCAAGCTCCTCCCCTATTTTCCTATAAAAAGAGGGAGGAGTGAAGAAGAAAAGGGTTCAGCCCTTCTCGTACTTCGTAATCACTTAAAATTAGTGAGGAAAATTGTTTGTGAAGATAATCCAAGCCGAGGCGCTTCCGTAACGTTTCCGTAATGTCTCCGTGGGTGATTTTGCGAAGATTTTCAACCGTTCTTCGTCGTTCGTCGTTCGTCGTTCGTTCTTCGGTCTTTAATCGGTAAGTTCCCAAAATCGAACTTTTCAATTCGTTCTATGTACCCTTGGTGGTCCCCATTTGTTTCACGTGTTTTTATTTCATTTACTTTCCGTACCCCCTTTTGACGTGCTTTAGTCAATTGCTTAAGTCATTTTCTCACCTAATCAAAAAATAAAATAATTTTCCACCGATCATTTGAATTGTAATATCCGTTAATTTCTGTTAAAATAAAATCCGACCGTTCGGTCGTGCCGTAACCACGTTGGAAACCAAAAAGAGGTATAATAATAATATAATAATAAAAAATTATTTTTTAGTAAAATAAACCAAAACAAAGCAATCGGACGTTTCTCTTTGGGATTTCTCTTTCTTAATTGAATTGACTAATAACTAAAGTGAAACTAAGGCTAAAATCAATTCACAAAGTCAAGCTCGTCCGCAAAAAATCACTAAAAAGGATTTTAAGGTTCGGTACCTCAGTTTTTCTCACCAAGTAAAAATGGATCATTTTAAGGTCCAACTCCTTAAAAGGACCACCTTCCAAGTAAAAAGAATCGTTTGATTCACCCTTTAAGAAAGAACTACGTAGGTCTGATTTCCTCTTCGATGGAGGGTATGTAGGAGCAAGAGCCCCGCTTTTGTCGACCTCAAAAATAAAAAAGAAATAAAAGTTTAGGTACACAATTTCACACAATTCTAAAATTAAGGTTGTTGTCCTTCGAGACAAACGTGAGAGGTGATAATACCTTCCTCAAACGTAAATACAACTCCCAAATCTGGAATATTCTTCATGACCAGTTTCCTTCGGTTTTTCCGACGTTTTCCACAAATAAAAGTTGGTGACGACTCCGCGCATTTTCCTCCTTTGGAAGACGCACCCGTGAGCCTCGCCTAGCTCGCTCGCAAAAGGGTAGGTTGCGACAGGATGTTCCAACAACGTTAGCTTATAAAAAGTATCCTACCCTATATCAACCTTATTGCTAAAGGGAAACTCTTTGGAGGTAACAAGTTAGAGATAATGATGTCAATATAATATGCTAGATAGACATTGAAAGCCATTAAACTTAACAAAAGTTTTTCTATGTACTCGGTTAAGCTAAAGCCTAAAGGTGAATAAAGAAAGCTCCCTCTTTTATGATGTTAAAATTTCCTAATCCACTCATCATTTATCTCTTAGAATTCACATTTTATTCTTGGAATAATTTTTACTTAAACCAAATTAAAAACAAATCCTATCAAATTCAACATGGACAAAGTATCTTGGACAATTTTTAATTCATAGCAGCACCAACACGCTTCCAAATGCACTACAACACACACATAATGAAGTAGAGAAGGCATGGAACTTTGTAGAAAGGGGGCAACAATTACAACACATAAGCAGAGCAAAAAAATTACAAATTATAACAATATACTGCAAATCAAATCAAAACAAGGCATACATATAATGTAAATCAAAACAAAGCAACACATTGGTCTTAAGAGTTAAGCTACGAATTCGAACCTATATGAGTTACGGACTTTTGAGGTTTCCAAACGCCAATGACGATGGAGGCTGAAGCAGTGAGGGAGGAACTTTTGGTTCTCAAAGGAGAACAAAAAGAGGAGGCAGTGTTGCACTGGTGAGGAGAGTTGCATCAGGGTTTCAAATGAGGGAGAAACTTTTGGAAGTTGCTTTTGATGAGTTCTGCACTTGCAAACACGTAGTAAATGAATGACCAGAGAACGCGTAGTAGATATGCCTCTCCAGTTCCCCTTACCCAGCTTCTCAAGCCCAACAGAAAAAAAATAACACAACTTTTTTTTTTTTCTGAATGAATAATACAACTTAATGACTAAAAAACAAACAAGTGGAAAACTCATCAAAAGCAACTTCCAAAATTTTCAAAGTTACTGACTAAAATTTTTTTTCTTCTTCTAAAAACAAGATATTTCTATGATCAGAAGTTACTACATTAATCCTACAGAATATTAGTTAAGAGATAATTTATCTTCTCACACATATCATTTTATTTATAAAGAAATCAAATCACTTGTATACTTAAAAGAGAAAAAATTACTAACCGCTACATCCCATGAGTAAACTAAAATTTACTTAGCTATAAGTTAAGTAAACTTTTACAGGAACTAATATAAAAGAACTTTTATGAATTGTCTTAAAAATAATTAAAAAAAATTAAAAAAATTATTTTATTTTATTTTTCTTATTTTTAATATTATTTTTATTTTTATTTATAAGTCTTGAAAATTAAATTTATTATTTTTATAAGATTCAATTTATTATATTTATTGTATTAATTATTTTTAAATTAAAATATTCCTAATTAAATAAGAGAAATATTACAATGATAAATACTCCATTTAGAAGAGAAAGAAATTATCGTAAGACATCTGCCTTTTAAATAATTTTTTACATTTGAAGAAACGAATCTCTAATTTTTGGTCAAAGTTACCTAAAATAAAAAAGAAAAGAGAAGAAAATCCCTTATTAAATTAATTAACATTGACTATGGTATTTCATTGGGGTAGAAAAAGTTCCCTTAAATAATAAATGAGTACTTGATCTACATTTTCTCTCTCTTCATTCTCCAACATTTACTTATCTCCTTCAATTCCTTAAAATATTTATAGAAACATATAAAGTATATATAAAAAAATAAGATTATAATAATGTTAAAGAAAATATATTTTATTCATAAAAAATAAAATGTAAAAAATGCAGAATTTGAAACTCTTCTTTAAAAAAGTTTACATATAAAGTTTTTTTTTTATTTTCAAATGAACTAATATGCAATAATTTATATAAATATGTGTTATATTTAAAGGATAATCATGAAATAATAAATTAAAATTACAGAATTTCTTTTAAAAATTTAGTTTAATTTTTAAATGCTTACCTTTTGAATTTGTTATTATTTATTAATTATTATATTTTTTTAATTAAAATATAATTAATAACTCAATATATTATTTTTTAAAAAAATATATAAATTATTAAAGAAAAAGAGTTGATATTAACATTGGTTATTTGAAAACCGATGTTGTTAAGCACTTACAACATCGGTTTTCAAATAACCGATGTTAAAATTGAATTTAGTGCGATTTTAACATCGGTTATCTGAAAACCGATGTAGTAAGTGCTTAACGACATCGGTTTTCAAATAATCGATGTTAAAAATGAATTATATTAACATCGATTATTTGAAAACCGATGTTGTTAAGCACTTTCGACATTGGTTTTCAGATAATCGATGTTAAAATCGCACTAAATTTAGTTTTAACTTCGGCTATTTGAAAACCGATATTGTAAGTACTTACGACATCAGTTTTCAAATAACTGATATTAATAGGACGATGTTAAAACTCATTTTTTTAGTAGTGATTTAAACCATCTAAACCTGTGGTATAAATTCAATTCTCATTATGCATTAAATGCACCTTATCTTTTGTCTTGAAACTCTACACTAATTATGTCTAGCTTGTGGTCTTATCAATAAAATTCATTCTTTTTATTTTTTCAAAAAACAAAATCTTACTGTGAAACTTAGCTTTTTCTATATATTAATTACTTATTAATATCTTTACATGTATCACAGGTTCAATGTTCTTCATGTTGGCTCATTCATCATTGCCACTTAGGATTATTAGAATTAAGATCCAAAACAAAGGTATCAACCACACCTTCAACATTCAAATTCCTCCATGTTGTTGCTTCAAGAGTGGTTAGTTCTGTTTCCACCCAACCTAATCCTAGTGTCCTTGCACTAGGCACAATTTCTTGAAATAGAATCAACTAATGTAATATCTCTTGGATTTAAGCGCACAAGTAGCTTGAGAGAAAATACCTCGTCACATAATTGAAATACATCTGGAATATTATATTACATTTATCTCAACTGAAAGAAGCAACAATACAAGTTGTAGAAGAGAAAAACCATGAGAAGAGGAACACCTTCAAGAGTTTTGAATTGATGTTAATGCCAGTGTAGCTTGTTACCTTCAACCAAAGTTGTATCATTGTAACATTTTGGTGGACCACATTTAGATTTACATAGGATGTTTTGAATAGTGTAATTGGATATTATGTTGTCATAAAAATTTGGAAAGGGAGAATAAGTAGAATAGTTTTGAGTGTACTCTTATTCAAACTCATCTGGCTGTCTTTTTTTTTGTTTTTTTTTCTTCCTATATTTGTTTACCTTATATAAAATTATAAATAGTGAAATGATATCAATTGTGCCTAAAGATCAATTGAGTTGCTTCTCTTTTCATTTCTCTCTCTTTTGGTACCTTAATTATTATATATAGAAGCAAATTTCATGATGATGATTCAAGTATGAATCAAGTAGTTTTGATGATGACAAAAAGCCCAACAGAATGATTTCAAGATTGAGTCAACAAGTTCAAGATCAAGACTAAATCAAGATTAATTTCAAGATTCAAGAAATGACATCAAGAAGAATCAAGATTCAAGAGAAGATGATTTCACAAGGGAAGTATTGAAAAGAATTTTTCAAAAACCAAACATAGCACAATTTTGTTTTACAAGAAAAGTTTTTCTCAAAATTTTCTAAGTTACCAGAGTTTTTACTCTCTGGTAATCGATTACCAGTTTCCTATAATCGATTACCAGTAGCAAAGGTTGATTTCAAAAGCTTTTAACTGAATTTGCAAAGTTCCAATTGATTTTTAAATGGTGTAATCGATTACAATATATTTGTAATCAATTACCAGTGTATCTGAACGTTGAAATTCAAATTAAATTGTGAAGAGTCATATCTTTTCATAAAATGCTTTGAGTAATCAATTACATGGTTTTGGTAATCGATTACCAGTGACAAGTTTTGAATAAAAAGTCAAGGGATGTAACTCTTCCAATGGTTTTCAGGTTTTTTCTCAAGGTTATAACTCTTCCAATGGTTTTCTTGACCAGACATAAAGAGTCTATAAAAGCAAGACCTTGACTTGCATTTCAATAACTCTTACAACTTTTAGAATTTCTTAAACAACTTTGGAGAATTCTTGAAACCTTTGCTTCTCATATTTCTTCTTCTTCCTTTGCCAAAAAGTTTTCTGTTTTCCAAACCTTGTTCTTCTACAGAAAACAAAAGTGTGTTATCTTTTTATTCTCTTCTCCCTTTGCCAAAAAGAATTCAACAATGACTAATCGCCTGAATTCTTTTTGTGTCTCTCTTCTCCCTTTTCCAAAAGAACGAAGGACTAACCGCCTGAATTCTTTTGTGTCTCCCTTCTCCCTTTTCAAAGAATTCAAAAAGACACAGTCTAAGAATTCTTTTGATTCTTCCCTTTCCCTTAAATTAAAGATTTCAAAGGACTAACCGCCTAAGATATCTTTTGTTTCCCCTTCACAAAGATTCAAAGGACTAACCACCTGAGAACTTTGTCTTAACACATTGGAGGGTACATCCTTTGTGGTACAAGTAGAGGGTACATCTACTTGGGTTGTTGTAGCTGAGAATAGGAAAGGGTACATCTCTTGTGGATCAGTTCAAGTGGAGAGTACATCCACTTGGTTGTTCAAAGAGAACAAGGGAGGATACATCCCTTGTGGATCTTTGCTTGTAAAGGTTTTTACAAGGTTGAAATAAATATCAAGGACCGCAGGTTGCTTGGGGACTGGATGTAGGCACGGGTTGTTGCCGAACCAGTATAAAATTCTTGTGTTTGTCTTCTTCTTCCCTACACTCTTTAATTTCCGTTGTGCACTTTAATTTTCACTTTTACTTTTTGTTTTCAATTCCTGTTCTTTACTTTCTTAACTTAGTAGTAAAAACCTAGTTAAATCTAGTAACATTAAGAAGGATAAGTTTTAATTAGTAAAGGTTCATTAATAATTAATTCAACCCCCCCCCTTCTTAATTATTCTGAGACCATTTAATCCAATATTATATCTCAATCTTAATAATAAACAGCAAAATGACTTTTCTCATGGATACAGCACACGCATATAAGAGAAAAAAAAAGAAGTTAAATTTTGATAAATGTATTAATATTAAGATTTTTCTTCTATCAACTAATTCAAAATATTAATCTTACATAATGTTAACACTAAAAAAAAGAGCTAAATAATTCATGTGTGTGTGCGCTTATGCTGTAACAAAAAAGGAAACAATAGTTCTATTTGACTACAAAAACAAAGAATACAGGTACTAAACAAAAGCCACGTTATTCTGCATAAGAACCTATATTGCTACAATAATAATAAAAAGTATTGGCTAACCATGAAAGGATCATTCTCACTTAAAAGGTCATTCCACACCCAATGATATTGTTGCTATATCAAGTCTTTAGAACTACATTGAAAAAAATTATGTGTAGACTCATATGAAAATAGAATTGATAAAACTAGACAACCACCACAATTCAACATACCTAATAAACACATAATCCAAGGAGTTTAGTGTCAACAATACCCCAAGTATAGCCTAATACACATCAATAAAAAAGAATATATTATTAATAGTATTGAAAGTATAAAAACAATGAAGCCATAAATTATAATTTTTTATTGCCATATAGCCTATGTAAGTCAAGTTTTCCTTCATTGCCCTATTCCCTTATTCCCAATAACTTCTTCACATAATTAATTCTTTGTTGGCCTTGTAACTCCCAAAAAAACATCAGATATTCTGAGTTGTAAGCAAACTTTAAAGCCAAGTCAATTTATTGCCCTTCATTAAATACTAATTTTTTAACCTCTCTTCTAAAATCTCTTTTTCAAGAATCTAGCTATGAAAGATCTTTGTCTACATCTTTCCAAAATCAGTTGTCATTGCATCCATTTTATTTTCAAAACTTTCAATAAATTTAGTAGTTAATTGAGCCATGCGTTGTCGTTAAGGAGGTGGACCAGTATGAAGTATTTTCATTAGATGCAGGTGAACTATCATGTAGCCAATCTGCATCATTAATTTTAGTCTCTCCAATTTCATTTTCCATTGCATTTGCTGCACTCTCAGTCCCATAAGCAAAAAACATTTACCATAAACATTAAATATTAAAAACAAATCAATGCACTTAAATTAGAAAGTTAAATACTTCCAAATACTCAGGCAATACTTGACTGCTATCACAAGTGACACACTTTTTGGTGTCATCCCATCCAAACCCACTAGTATTCATCATTAAGCTTTGTTGACCACCTTTTCATCTTGTTAACAACTTGTTTGGAATTTATAAAAATACTAGAAATCTTATTTTTCATCCTCTTATAGACTTCCACATGAGTACCATCCTTGAATGTTCCATTCTCTCCTTTATTGCCAGCCACCATCATCTTCTCAAGTATAGTGAGCAAAGTTTCCTCCTCAAGTTCAGTCCAACTACGTCTAACTCTTGAGTTACTCATTGGTTGTTGAGTATTATTCCCACCTTCACCTTCAATCACTAAAGACTACAACATAGTGAGATTTTAACATTAAACATTTTAAAGAATTAGAATAATCTTAAATAACACACAAGTGACCAAAATAAAATGACATACAAATGCATACTTCATTATACAATATATAAAATAAAACCATAAAAAATTAAATCCAAATAATTAAAATTAAAAATTCATCACATATTCACTTTTCTAATTAAACTACTTGATCTCTAATTTCTACGTCTATTTCTCTAATCAATAAATATTTCTTCTGCAAGCACATCTCTCATTTGAGTCCTCTCTATGCTAGGTTCAATAGTTCCAACTACATTGATTGGTTCTTCACCTACAAGTACCTCATCCTGTGCAACCGGAGTAAATTCTTCTGGATCCATTTCCATGGTCATGCGATAAAGTTATCCAATAAACAACAAGCAAGGATAATTCGACATTGAGTTCTAATATTGCCCATCATTTCTTCGCGAGGCCAAAACATGTCTCTATTACATTCCTTGCTTGAGAATGCCTATAGTTAAATATCTCTTCGCGATTTTGAGTTGCAAATCAACCATTGCCCCACTCTTGCAAATGATACAGTTTACCTTTGTATGAGGAAAAAAAGCCTTCTCCATTAGTGTAACCACCATGAAAAGATAGTATGAACCTAAATTTGTGATAACATTATATTTTTACACTCAATGTTCACAATTACATTAACTGAAATAAAATAAAAAATAATTTTTCATACCAAATGGGAACAACTAATCTATTTTGCCTTATTATCGCATCACATAATATTCTAGAATCTCAAGATGGTCCTTCCCATCTTGCTACACACCAAGGACATTTGTTGCAAGTCTGTCTTTCCTTATTTGGTATCTAGGCCTATCAGAAGTACTTGGTGTAACTGTTATGTAAGTCCCATCTAAAGCCTCTAAGCATCCCTAAAAGTTCAATATAAGATTCAAACATAATTAGATAAGATCTATATAATATATTGGTAGGAGTACTTATATGTTGTATTTTTATTGATAAATGTATTTACCTTAAACCATTTCCATCTTTCATCAGTAGAATCTTGAGGAACCAGTTTTGGTATAGCAAGCAAATGACTTTGCAACCATAAAACTACATGCAACACTTTATGACAACACTTGCTAATTTTTTCTCTCGATTTAGAGAATCTAACTTGGATATTTATATTATTTGTGTGATGTGCAAGTATTTTCAAAAAAATTGCAACCTACTCCTCTACAATGACTTGTTTAAGCTACACTAATCCTCCTCCTACCCCTAAGATCTCACAAAGATGTGCAAATGTATTTTTACACATTCTCAATTCTCATATAGCATACAAGTCACTAGAATTAATGATAGAATCCAAAACATCCCTTCGTGACTCATACCTAGCTAAAACTTTCCAGAGCTCTTCTTTCATAATTTTTTTTTATACAAAATTTATGGGAAAAAACACCCAACAACATATATGGCTAAAATGTGGATATACATCCTCCACACAAGAAGATAGTAAAAAATGTGTCCATCATCCATTGCAACTATATAAGAAAAAAGTAGTAAAAAAGAAAGGTTAAGTAAAATTTTACAAAAATAAAATAACAAAATCTATGTAACATTTTATTATTTAAAAAAGTAAAATGGTTTTTTATCATTTATAATAACTTTAGTCTGAATTATATTTACTACAATTATTCTTGAAAATTCTACGTTGTCCGAATTTCTTCCGAAGGCAAGCATAAGAGGGACATGATAGTTGTGTGGAAAAGATTATCAGGATTTTGGAGCACCTATTCAAGTTTTTGCTAGAACAGAGGGTGTTACACTTACTCTGCAGAATTTTATTTGAGAAACTATTCATGTTAGGGGTGTGGATTTTTAATTTATATATGTACCTTCAATGAAAGGTATACATTTAGGTGGTTTGATTAGTCGATTAGTTTACAGGGAGAGAGCTTAGGTAACTAGATATTTTTTTGTAGTTACACATCAAGTCCCGATTTTTGGTGGACTCATATATCTTTTGGGTGACGAAAAAATAATTGTTGGCTTTTATCAAAAACATTTCATTGGACCATAAATTTGTATATATATGCATATATATTTAAAAAAAACTACATCTACTTTCATTTTAATGTGGACACTCAAATGTAAGGCTTTGTGGCCATGCAAACACTAAGGCTTAGGGTTCGTTTCCACATTCAGATCAAATCAGTGTTTCAATGATTGCTCTTTTTATCAAATCATACAAACATCTGAGTCCATTTTGGCATTCGGGAAAATATTTCGCTGTGTTCACCCTCTAGGTGCACATTTCTTTTTTTCCAAAAACCTTTCGCATTTTGATCCGTGAATTTTCCAAAGAAAACTGGCAATCATTTCTTTTTTCAAAAGCATGTTGGTTTTTACTTTGTTTTTTTTTTAGTTTTTATAAAAAAATTTGTAACCTAGGCAAAGTTGTTACCTGAGATTACACTTATCAAAGGAACAAAGGGCGTGTGAACGAAAAGAAACCATACACAAGACCCTATTTTTTTTTTGCTTAGTTTTCTTGCTTCAGACAAACCATCACAATGCAATAGTACGATAAAGTTTCATCACAATGAGATAACAAACAAAAACTGAAAGCAATAAAATAAAGTCAAGTCCTATCATAATGAGATAACAAACAAATATCGAAAGCGATAAAAACAAAATAAAGATGAGTTCACAGTTTTAGGCGATCTCGGCCAAGCAACTCTGCCTCCTCAAAGGAAGAAGTCCATCACATCGGCCATGTCACCGTCTTCCTGAGCTCCATCTTCATCTTCGGGGGTCCCTGTGGGTCCTGCCCCTGCCTGAAAATTGGGCCTATCCCCAGGCCATGCAACTATGGCCCCGAACTGCTATAGGGTAGGCCATGGGAAAGGGTTGGGATCTTGGCTCTGCTAATGCAGGGTGTACTGGTAAAAGCTCTCATTTAGCTACACCAGACCCCTATGATTGGCCGCCTGCTGGTCGATCACATGTTGCATATATGCATGCATCTAGAGCTCCATCCTCCGCATGTGAGCAGAGATGGACTCTAGAGATGGTGGCAGCAATGCATTTGTGGCTGGCTGTTGCTGATCTTCCCCCTTCTGTTGTGCCTGACCCTGTTGTTGTGCCTGCCTGGGCATGCAATACTTTTCTATGAAGGTCCTGTTAATGGGAGGCCGAATAATCTTTGTAGGAGTAACTGGCACCCCATAGAACTGGCAGAGGCCTGTGATCAAGGCTTGAAACCCAAGTGCTCTATTGGAAATTTCTGGGTCCACTGGGTGTCTGGGAGGCGTGATTCCTGCAAATTGATAAATGGCATCTGAGATCAACTAGGCCACATGAACACTCACTTGGTTCAAGATGGCGTAGACCAACTGGCACTTCGACAACAGAATTATGATCGTTGGGGAGGATGTTGCTGAGAAGCAGTGTCATCCAGATCTGAGTCAGGTGGTCGTGCTAGTGTGCATGATCTGCACCCATCTCCCCGTCACACTCCGTGCGAAGTCTTGTCCTGGAATGCACAGCAACTGGCCTATGGCCTCCTCATCAAATCCATAGGTCTGGCTCCTCCTCTGACTGAAGTCGTAACGTTGCCCCTCTTCTAGGACCAACGGATGTCCCAAAAACTTATTAATGGCATCTTCATCAAAGGGGACCCATTGGCCCCGCACCCAGGAGCGCTTATCCCTCACTCCTTCCTTTGTGGGCCATGCATTAGCCTGGAACTCCATGACTATTTCTGGATCATACTTAGCCATGGGCCCCACAAGTTGAGTCCACTACCTCTTGGTAATTTCCTCTTGGATCTCAGCATACTCTCCCTCTCTCAACTGGACCCGCCTCTCCTTGAGGAAAGACCAACTCTTGATTGCTTCAAAGCAGCATTGGTGTTCCTCACTCCAGAATCGGTCTCTGTCAAATTCCATATCTGCTTGTGGGGCCGCACTGGATCCTTCTCCAGTGGCCTCCTTCCTTGCCCTCTTAGAGAGAAGTTTCTTTAGAGCCATTGCCTGTAAAGACACGTTCATAAAGTTAGTTTGCACGAACCACACAACCATCATTTCACTTATCTTAAACAAGCAAAGGCCAAACAATTTTGAATGGTTCATATTTCTTTTTACCAAATGCAAGTGTCAACGTGCAATTAGAAAACAATCATACATTGGTGCATATGTCATTTTACTATATATATATATATATATATATATATATATATATATATATATATATATATATATATATATATTTAAAAGCATTTTAGCTACCTAGACGCAAGGTGCCTATCATAGTGTAGCAAGCTCAATCATTAGTCTAAATCCAAACAATCACTCTCACACATTTATGTAATTCATACATTTTGCATCCAAGACAAAGTTTATATTTCTATGCCTAACTCATGCTCTTGGCATTTTAATCTAACAACCAAGTTTTTCACACCTTCCAAATGATGGTTGTACGTGCACAAACTCATTTCACAATTCAAATTTCACAATAGCACATGCAGTGGTCATTGAGGCATTTCATCGAATGGTTGGTCGGCGCATGTTCAAGCATGTAAAAATGAGGAATGGAGAATAATATGACATGCCGATCCATAATAGGATCAAAGGTAGGCCTAGGACCATCCCTTGCAGCCCCCAATCAAACCATCAAAGCATGGATTCACAAACAAATTATCTCACGAAATTTGCAAAGAACATGACAACTAGAGCACCAAAATACCACAATGGAAAGCTAAAATTTGAAGGGAGATGGTACTTACTTGTAGGAGATGAAAGAAAATGTGAAAAATGAAAGCAAAAGTGCACAATGGAGGCTTGGGGCTGCTGCCAAGAGTGACTCCCGTAAGCTTATTGGTGGCTTTGAGTTTTAGGGAAGAAATGGGGTGAAAATGGCTTCACCCCTCCCCCTTTTAAATTTTTACGTCAGACACACTCCCCCAAGCAAGCTAAATTAATTAATTAATTTTTTTTTTTTGCAAAAACCTTTGCAAAATTGGGTTATTCATTGTTATATTTCCTCTAAAAATTCTATAATTGCATATAAGCTTAGGCGAATTCAAGATATAATTCAAGGAAATGAACAAGCATAAAACAGGAAATTAAAGAGAAAAGTTAGAGATACTAGGCTGCCTCCTAGGAGTGCTTCTTTAACGTCTTTAGTCGGACACAGGATGATGATCAATCGATCATGGGCCTAGCACCTGTTCGTACCTGCTCCTAAGCTTGAACAAAAAAAGTGGCATCATGCAAATGTGAAGCAATACTACAAGATGCCTGCATTACCTTTCGCTTACCCTTAGTGCTTATCTCAAATTGGTGTGGTGTTGACCATCACTCAAAATGACTCTTTATTCATTCTCCGATTTGCATGATCCCGGATGACAAGATGCAAATGCATGCATGTTTATGATTGAATGTTAAATGCAACAATTAAACAGGTATTAACATGTTCAATTTTACTTAAATGCTCATGGCACCCTGTTGATCGAGCCAATTGGCTCCGGATTCAATGGGCAAGATTGAGAGTGTATGTTATTAAGGACAATAAGAAGTAAAAGACATAACATAGGAGGCTGAGATGCAAATCATTAACCCACATTTATTAATGTTGTGATTATGGTTTACAAAAGATTTTAAGACTTGGAGATCCCAATGAGTCCTTGGGGAACAGTCATGTGTCGAGTCTTCTAGCTTCCCTAGGCGTTATGCGTAATATCGTTTGATGATATCAGAGTTCACAGGCGAAGGCAATTCTTCATCATCCATGCTAGCAAGCAACAACACTCTTCCTGAAAAAGCCTTCTTCACAACAAAAGGTCCTTTATAATTCGGAGCCCACTTCGCTCTGTAGTCCTTTTGAGCATGTGATACTTTCTTTAAGACAAAACCACCCTCGCTGAACTTGCATAGGCACACCTTCTTGTCAAAAGCATTCTTCACTCGGCTTTGATACAGCCGTCCATGGCTCATGGCGGCTAACCTCTTACCTTCTATAAGATTTAATTGATCAAAGTGAGTTTGGGCCCATTCTGATTGTTCCAACCCCGATTCAGCTAGAATTCTCAAAGAAGGAACCTTTACCTCAAATAGGAGCACAACCTCCATCCCGTACACCAAAGAGAAAGAGGTTGCCCCAATTGATGTGTGCACTGAAGTTTGATAACCATGCAACGCAAAGGGAAGCATCTCATGCCAATCCTTGTATGACACAGTCATCTTCTAAACTATTTTCTTGATATTCTTATTAGCAGCCTCAACTACCCCATTCATCTTGGGCCTGTAAGGCATAGAATTATGGTGTTGGATCTTGAAATCGTCACACATTTCCTTCAACATCTTGTTGTTCAGATTGGTGGCATTATCTATGATAATCTTCCTGGGTAACCCATACCGACAAATTATCTCCTTTTTTATGAACCTAATCACCATACTCCTAGTCACACTAGTGTACAAAGCTGCTTCAACCCATTTGGTGAAGTAGTCAATGGTGACTAAGATGAAGTGATGTCTATTAGAAGCCTTGGGCTCAATAGCTCCGATCACATCTATACCCCACATAGAGAACGACCAAGGTGCTGCCAAAACTTTCAAAGGTACAAGCGGAGCATTGAATTGACATTATCAGCGAAGGCCTGACACTTGTGGCATTTCCTCACATGGATGCAACAATCGTTCTCCATAGTGAGCCAGTAATACCCTGCTCTCAGAATCTTCCAGGCCATGGCATGTCCGTTGGCATGTGTTCCAAAGGATCCTTCATGCACCTCTACCAGCATTTGCTCAGCCTCTCTAGCATCCACACACCGAAGCAGTACCATGTCATGGTTCCTCTTATATAAGATATTCCCACTTAGGAAGAAGCCGATTACCAACCTTCGCAACATTCTCTTATCGTTCTCAGAGGCCTCCTGTGGGTATTTCTTGTCTTCGATGTATCGTTTGATATCGAAGTACCAAGGTTTACCATCCTACTCTTCTTCTATCAAGCAGCAATGTGCAGGCTTGCCACGACATCTAAACTCGATGTACGGCAAATCCCCGTGCGGGGTTAGTTGGAACGTGGATGCTAGAGTGGCAACGGCATCGGCCATCTAATTCTCCTCTCTAGGAATGTGATGAAAGGATATGTCATCAAAGAATTCTATCAACTTCCTGATGTAGGCCTGGTAGGGTACCAACTTATGATCACTGGTCTCCCATTCCCCTCTCAACTAGTGGATTACCAAGGTTGAGTCCCTATATACCATGAGCAACTTGACCTTGAAGTCAATTTCTATTTGGATCCCAAGGGCGCACGCCTCATACTCAGCTATGTTGTTTGTGCAGTCAAAATCCAACCTAGCCTTGAAAGGTATATATTGTTTGTCAGGGGAAACCAAAACCGCCCCAACTCCATGGCCTAGTGCATTAGACGCGTCGTAAAACCACACAATCCATTGGTCCCTATCTTCATCCTCTACTTCCTCCTCAAAAAAGGCAAGATGTCCTCATCAGGGAATTCTGGATGCATAGGCTGGTAGTCGTTGATGGGCTATTGAGCCAGGTAATCTGCCAAGGCACTCCCTTTTATCGCCTTTTGAGTGACATAAACAATGTCAAATTCTGATAATAGAACCTGCCACCAAGCAATCCGTTCAGTGAGAGGGGGTTTTTCAAAGATGTACTTGACTGGATCCATTTTGGACACCAACCAAGTGGTGTAGTTCAGCATGTACTGCCTTAGACGGTGAGCTACCCACACCAGGGCACAACATGTCCTTTTGAGCAAAGAGTAGTTCATTTCACACGTCGTGAACTTCTTGCTTAAGTAATAAACGACCCATTCCCTTTTTCAGGACTCGTCATGCTGCCCCAACATACACCCCATCGACTCACCCAACACAATCATATATAGGATAAGGGGTTTTCTGGGCACCGATGGCACAAGCACAGGAGGATTCATGAGGCACCACTTAATCCTTTCGAATGCCACTTGACAGTCGTCATCCCATTGGATAGACTAGTTCTTACGCAATAACTTGAAGAGAGGCTCACAAGTGGCGGTCAGCTGTGATACGAACCTTGCTATGTAGTTTAAACATTCTAGGAAACCTCTGACCTGCTTCTCAGTGCGTGGCTCGGGCATTTTGAGGATGGCCTTCACTTTGTCTGGGTCTACCTCTATCCCTTTCTGGCTTACGATAAAATCGAGCAACTTTCCAGATTTGACCCCGAAAGTGCACTTTGCAGGATTCAACCTTAATCGGTATTTACGCAGCCTCTTGAACAAATTTCATAAATTGACAAGGTGTTCCTCCTCGGTTTTTGACTTAGCGATCATGTCATCCACGTAGACCTCAATCTCTTTGTGCATCATGTCGTGGAATAGTACTACCATAGCCCGTTGGTAAGTTGCCCCAACGTTCTTGAGCCCAAAGGACATCACTTTGTAGTAGAAAGTTCTCCATAGGGTGACGAAGTTCGTCTTCTCCATGTCCTTCGGTGCCATCTTTATTTGATTGTAACCTGAGAACCCATCCATGAAAGAAAATAGGGCAAAATTGGTCGTGTTATCTACAAGGATATTGATGTGAGGCAAAGGAAAGTTATCCTTTGGACCGGCTCGGTTTAGATCCCGATAGTCCACACATATTCGCACCTTTCTATCTTTTTTAGGGACTAGCACAATGTTGGCAACCCATTACGGGTACCGAGCAACGGCCAAGAAGCCAACATCGAATTGCTTCTTCACTTCTTCTTTTATCTTCAAGGACATCTCAGGCTTCATCCTCCTCAACTTTTACTTTACCAAGGAACACTCGGGATTTAGAGGTAATCTATGTTGTATGATGTCAGAACTCAAACTAGGCATATCTTGGTAGGACCAAGCAAAGATGTCTTGGTAGTTTCACAACAGAGCCACTAATTCATCTTGGACGTTCGCAAACACGCTAGTGCCAACCTTGACCTCCTTTCTTTCTTCGCCAACACCTAAGTTTACGACTTTTGTTTCCTCTTGATGTGGCTTCATTTCCCTGTCTTCTTGTTCAACCATTCTTTTCAACTCTAGAGGAAGCCCCCAATCCTCATCTTCCCCTTCCTCAACTTGATTTATTAGTTGCTCAAAATCAACATCTGGGTCCTCGGTATCACTACTTTCACAGGGCTCATTGTTGGATTTGTATCATTTAATCTCAACAAAAATAAATATGCAAAAAAATGAAAATAGACGAAAGTGCAAGATCAAATGAAGAAGGTTTGTGTATTTATAATCTCGGGGGAACAAAAAAACATGCCCAAAAAGGAAGCAAACCCTAAAGCCTAGGCCCAGCAATAAGGTTGGAACTAAAAAGAAAATTACATTGAATTGGCCATGGAAATTCCGGGTTGGTTGACGACTTGCCAATTCCCCAATTCAAACTCTAGAGGACACGGCCGCACCCAATTTGGTTGGTCTTGAGGGGTTTCTTTATGTATCATGGCAACCCATCAGCTCGCACATCCATCCCGCACTAACGAAGCTTTCATCAATGTGACAAAAGGGAATTATTCCCACTTGTAGCCCTTGCGGCTGACCCACACTTCTCTCCCTCCTTTGTAGGGCGACCTTCCTCATGTCGGCACGCATAGGCTCGTATCCCAGCCCAAACCTTCCGCGATTCTGTGTGAACTCCACCAGACTTGCCACGCCATTGCCGTTTTGGCCCAAACCCATTCTGGGCTCATATCCATGCCCTAACATCACCTGATCTACCATCAACGCGACACCATATGAGCGAGGCTGTACCGGGAGAGACTCCACGTAAGCATTGCTCATAACTTCCAATGCCTGAAAGGACGTTTCCAAGGATTCCTCTGTAACCTCTGCATAAGGCGTAGAAGAAGGACAACTCATAAGTATGTCTTATTCTCCCGAAACTATAATCAATTGTCCCTCCACCACGAACTTTAACTTCTGATGTAGTGTTGATGGGACCACCCCAACCGAATGAATCCAAGGCCGACCTAATAAGTAGTTGTAGGCATGATTTATGTCCATTACTTGGAAGGTAATTTGGCATACGTGGGGTCCAATTTGAATCGGGAGATCAATCTCTCCCCTTACGTCTCGGCGGCTTCCGTCAAAAACCCGCACTACCATGGAGCTTGATCTTAGGTGTGATGCATTAAAAGGAAGGTTGTCCAAAGTAGCCTTAGGCATGACATTGAGGGAAGAGCCATTGTCAATAAGCACTTTGGCCACTATGTGGTCCAAATATTTGACAAATACGTGCAAGGCCCTGTTGTGTCCCCTGCCCTCGACGGGTATTTCTTCATCGGTGAATGTGAGGTAGTTGTTGGCTGTGATGTTGTTAATTATACCCTTGAAACCCTCCACAGATATGTCTTGTGCTACGTGGGCTTCGTTCAAAATCTTGACCAATAACGCCCGATGAGGCCCGGAGTTCATAAGGAGCCCCAACAGAGAGATCCTAGTTGGGGTTTTGTTTAGTTGTTCAATTACCTTGAACTCGCTCTATTGGATGATTCTCAGAAACTCGGTTGTTTCTTCAGCGGATATTCTGTTTTTGCTGAAGTCGTCCTCTTCCTTGGCAAACCTTCCAATTGGGACCTCGTCATTCGGAATCAGGCTCGCCTTATCGCTCTCTTCCACGCCCGCCTTTGCTTTCCCTTTTAGGTCTTTGGGCTGCACCGGTAGCTCGGGTGCTACGAAGATCTGGCCACTATGAGTCATGCCACTCGTACTGGATATGTTTGTGACCTTAGCAGAGGATAGATCATCCTTTACATGCACGACGGACACGCCCTTCCTTCCGTTAGGCCCTTGTGCGGCATAGTTCCACGGCACCGCCTTATCACTTTTGTAAGGGAAAGGTGTAGGCTTCTTAACTGGGACGGGCTGGAAACCTCAGGGCTTCTAAGTAGCAACATCCCTAGTGAAGAGGATGACCAATGGCTTGGGTTTGCTCGGGCTCTTATCAACCGACTGCAATCACACATCCCCTTCCCTTTTTCTTGCGCTGCAAACTTTAATCTGACCTTTATCCTTTATCCCTTGCAGCAACTCTTCCGCCATTGGACATGTCTCCACGTCGTGTGATGCCCCTGGATGTATTAAACAAGAATATCCCTTGTCCCCGTCAAGGTGAATCATCCCAGCTTTGTCCAGTGCCTCCAAAATGAACCTCCTAGAGCTTAACACGTCCTCCATCCGCTTTAGCCCCCGAGGTTCCCACTCTTCCACTGTGTTAACTGCCGAGCCTCCATGACTGGCGAGAGGATTAGTCCTTACATTTGGGTTCTCCTCTTGAAACGTCAGCCATCCCACATCAATCAAGCTCTATACCTTGTTGAAGGCCATGCATTACTCGATAGAATGCCCCGGAACACCCTCGTGATAGGCGCAGGTTGCATTTGGATTGTACCATCGGGGGAAGGGAGACTAGTAGATCTTCCCGGGGTTCACCACAACCATCTGGTTGCTGATCAAGGATGGTAGCAGGTCAGCATAAGGCATTGGTATCGGGGTGAATTCCGTGCGTTTTCTTTCCGGGAAATTCCTCCTTGGGTTGGTGCTCAAGCTGGGGTTAGTGTTCCCGGTGGCGCGAGATTGTGCGGGAAACGAATTTTGTAGGGGAGGCCTTTGTGGTTGAGTGGGCAATCTTTGTTGTACGGGTGCCGGATTGGGAGGATTTATGATGTTGACCAAATAATTTGGTTGGTGCGGGGAATATTGGTAAGTGGGGTTGTGAGGGGTTTGTTGGGATTTAGGCCATGTGGGAGCTGAAGTTACAGCATGGGTGTCTCCCTCCTTCTTCTTGGCTCCACCCACTCCGAACTTCCTATTGCTTGTGCTTGCGGAAGCGGCATAATCAAACTTTCCCCTTCTCAAGCCTACCTTAACCCTCTCGCCCACAAACACCAAATCTGCGAAACTAGAGGGTGTGGAAGCAATGTCTTCCAAGGTTATTTTGATGATGTCAAAGAATCAAGAGTTAAGCAAATTCAAAAGATTCAAGAATCTAGTTTCAAGAATCAAGATTCAAGAATCAAGATTCAAGAATAATCTAGCTCAAGATTCAAGACTCAAGATTCAAGAATCAAGAGAAGACTCAATCAAGATAAGTACTAAAAAAGTTTTTCAAAACATTGAGTAGCACAAGAAGTTTTCACAAAATCATTACCAAAGAGTTTTACTCTCTGGTAATCGATTACCAAAAGGTTGTAATCGATTACCAATGTTTTAAAATGTTAGATTTCAAATTTCAAGTCACAACTTGTGTTTAAACATTTTCAAATCATTTTAAACTTGTGTAATAGATTACACAATACCCGTAATCGATTACCAAAGCTTCTAAACGTTTTGATTTTCAAAATTTAAACTGAGGAGTCACATCTGTTGATGTGTAATCGATTACACCTTGATGGTAATCGATTACCAGTGACTAATTTCGAAAAATAAATTTCCAAAAGTCACAATTCTTCAAGTGACTTGTTTCTGAAGATTTTTGCAAAAGTCACAACTTTTTAAGTGACTAGTTTTCAAAATAGTCACAATTTTTAAGGTGACTATTTTTAAAAAAATTGCCAAGAGTCACAAAATTTAACTTAAGTCATCAAGAGATTATAAATATGTGACCATGGCATCAATCTTTCAATGAATCTTTCAACAATCTTTCAATATCTTCTTTCATCTCTTTCAACACTTTACAGATCTTTCTTATTCATTTCTCTTCATCTTTCTAAAAGTTTTTTGTTCAATCCTTTCTCTTTCAAGAAAGGTTCTTTGTTCAAAAACTTGTGTTATTCATCTTTTTCATTCTCTTCTCCCTTTGGCAAAAGAATAGAAGGACTAACCGCCTGAATTCTTTTGTGTCTCCCTTCTCTCTTGACAAAAGATTCAAAGGACTAACCGCCTGAGAATTCTTTTGATTCTTCCCTTCCCCTTAAGCAAAAGATTTCAAAGGACTAACTGCCTGAGATATCTTTTGTTTCCCCTTACAAAGATTCAAAGGACTAATTGCTTGAGAATTCTTTGTCCCAACACATTGGAGGGTACATCCTTTGTGGTACAACTAAAGGGTACATCTACTTGGGGATTGTTATACTGAGAACAAGAGAGGGTACATCTCTTGTGGATCAGTTCAAGTGGAGGGTACATCCACTTGGTTTTTCAAAGAGAACAAGGGAGGGTACATCCCTTGTGGATCTTTGGCTTGTAAAGGATTTTACAAGGTTGAAAGAAATCTCAAGAACCGCAGGTTGCTTGGGGACTGGATGTAGGAACGGTTTGTGGCCGAACCAGTATAAATCTTGTGTTTGTTTTCTTCTTCCCTACACTCTTTAATTTCCGCTGTGTACTTTTAATTATCGCTTTTACTTTTGGTTAAGTTTCTATTTATGTTCTTTACTTTTTTGACTTAGTAGTAAAAGCCTAATTGAATCTAGTAACATTAAGAAAGATAGATTTTTAATTAGTCAAGACACGTTTGTAATTAATTCAACCCCCCTTCTTAATTATTCCGAGGCCACTTGATCCAACAGAGGGCATATAACCCACCATCTTCTCATAGTAGAACACTGGCAATGTGTCTACTATCATGGTTATCATTTCTTTCTCCATCATGGGGGTGCTACTTGGGCCGCCAAATCCCTCCACCTCTGGGTGTACTCCTTAAAGGACTCATGCTTCTTCTTGCTCATGTTTTGTAATTGGGTTCTATCAGGAGCCATGTCAAGTCCTTCTAAGAACGGATCCGAGAAGCTTCTAAGATGATCGACACCCTGGCCAAGCTCTCCTGGAAGAAGTGCATCAAGAGTTTCTCATCTCTTGAGTATGCCCCCATATTTCAACAATACATTTTTAAGTGGTTCTTGGGGCAGGTGGTCCTCTTGTACTTGTCGAAGTCTAGCACTTTGAATTTGGGAGGGATGACGATGTCGGGCACTAAGCATAGCTTCGCCATGTCGGCAAATGGATAATCATTGATTCCCTTAGTGGCCCTCAGCCTTTCTTCTATGAGATCCAACTTCTCTCTTTCTTACATGGTCGGAGGTAGCCTCCCCACCGAGAAGTGCAGAGGTTGCAACGGGCGGTGTTGAGGAGCTCCTGCCGCATTGGGCTGAGGCATGCCACTAAATGTTGGTCCCTCAGTGGCATATATAATGTATGGTTCGAACTCACCCAGAGCATGATCCTGAGGCTCTTCACGAGCTTCCCCCACAAGTTGAGCAAAGGGTGTTCATTCTTTTTGGTTATTGTGTTTACTTTGACTATGACTGCTAAAACAACAAAATGCAATGAGTAATGCAACAACGAACTAAACATGAATGCATGACAATGATAAGTTGTCGAAGTATTGAACCCACGCAGAAATTTCAGCAAAGACATAGGGTTGAATCAAATCTCATTTTCATTAAGAGAAAATATTGTTTATCTTGTCAAAGTCAAAGTATAAATACAAATGCCTCAATGATTCCTAATTATGTTGGACTTCAACTCGATCATATGTTGACAATAATAAAAAAGCCCATGAACTTCCTCAGGAGATGAGTATGCGTCCGCCATTGCTTTGGCTCTGGCTAACAGCCTTGGAAGCTCTAGACTCTTATTCAGAGTGAGAGCAAATCTATCCATCCACTTCATAGCCTCGTGCAATGATTCTATCACTCTCTCTCTTGCTTCCCTTTCCACTTGTAGAGCCGATACCTTTGCATGCTCGTCCTCTAGTCTTTGCTCATGGCTAGCAGCTAGGTTTAGCTTCTCTTTATATTGGTCGATGATTGTCAACATATTCTCTTCGGTCTTACTCAGCTGCTCGGTCAAACTTCTCTTTGACCTTTGACAAGCCTTCAACTTATCCTCTAACATTAAACTTTCCACTCTTGACTCATCCCTTTCAGCCCTTTGAAGCTTGAGTTCGTTTTTCCTGCCCCCATAGAGCCCCTCAGAACTTGTTTCGGCCCCACTCTTCTTTTCGGGCTCTCTTTGTTTCTCGCTCCAAAGCTTCGGTCATGGCCATGTTGACATCCCTCAACTCGTCATACTCTTTCCTGACCCTAGTGGCTGCCATCTTGAACTTTTCTTTGACCACTCTCGTCCTTTCCAGTTTCGCTTTCAAGGCTTGCACTTCCTCTCTCTCCGCAGGGACTTCAGCTTCTTCCCCACTTGAAATCTTTAGCTTCAGGAGCCAAGCTATCCCTTACATCTGAACCTTTAACCATTTATGATAGTCGCTGATAACACCGTTGTTGCTTCCTCTAAGCTCCTTATCTTTTCTTTCCACGGCATTCCATGCTTTTTGGACTCTCTGAAGTATTTTTGCATTGCCTTCACTAAAACCTCATGCGATGAAAGGCGCGATAATCTCTTCTGATGGTGCCCCTCTCACAGGGTAGCCTAGTTATCTTATGGCCAGCATGGGATTATAATTAATACAACCCCTTGTTCCCATCAAGGGGACGTTTGGGAACCCTTCACATGCACACAAAACTCCGACCTCTCCTTCCTTCCATCGGGGGAACCAAATAATGAACACCCCTACCATACCTGCCAAAAGTTCCTCCCAATTTGTTTTCCCTTTCTCGGCACACATGCGATGACCTTGTAGGGGACAGACAGGTCTACTTTCATGACGAAAAATGTGGGAGACCAGCCATACATAAAGAGCGGGTGTACAACAGACGATTCTAGCACTACTCTTTTCGCATCTTAGGTCGAAAGTGTCATAAGCATCATCCAAAACAGCAATGACCAGGCTTTCCTTGTTGTGGTGATAAGCAAGAAAAGCGCCGGTCACTGCTAAATCCACTAGCTCATCAACATTCTGAAAGAGCACGATCCCAAATACCGACAGTGCTAAAACATCAACAAATGAAGTCCATTCTCCTTGATCTGCCAAAGCTTTCGCCTTCCCCTCTAAGTGCTTCATTGGTATCTCTACCAACCCATTTATGTTTTGCTTCACTCGGTCCAATTCTTGGGCCGCGATTTTGACCACTTTCGATACTCTTGCCATGGAGGGGTATAATCCGGAAAACAGATACGACTTCCTCCCTCCTAGCGGGCATCCCAAGATTGCTTCAAACTCTTCTATGGTTGGTACCAACTGAAAGTCCCCAAACGTGAAGCATCTTAGCGACTGGTCATAATATTGAGTGAGGGACGTGATGGCTTCAACGGAATTTCTATCATAGCCAAATCCCAGATCTTCCCATATGTTTTGCGGAAGGCTTGACGTCGGACTTGATCCATCTGCTGCCCTAGCTCTCGCAAGCTGGAAACCTCTAGGCTCTTGACTTTGACATGATAGAACCTTTTTTTAAAAAAGGGCGCTTGGTTCAACCCCACGTTTGCTAGAATAAGAACCCTGCTAATCAATACTTCAACATCCTATCATAGAAGAGATATGATGAATGCATGAGGGAATGTTTATGCTATGCATGACGAAACATGTTTATCTATGGACACAAGAATTCGAAAAAGCGTCCCTTCTTACCTGCAATGCATCAGGTATCATGGTTTGTTTGCAGGCATCACCATGGTGCCCAATGCATGACAATTAAGAAGGTGACGTGAACCTTCTGGCCTCCCGTGACAAAGATGAAAAGAAAAATGTAATGCATGAGTGATGGCACGACATGAGTATATATGCGTGAGCACGTGATTGGTAGCACAAAGAGAAACATGACAACGCAATAAATTAATACCAAACTGACATAACCACACGGCAAACATAGGAATGACGCACACAATCATGACATCATAAAGATATGCATGGCTATATCAAGGAAACAAAACATAGTGCGTTTGTTCTGTGCCCCTATTTTAGGAACCTAATAGGAGGGACTAAAGGTTTGCTTTATAGTGATAACTCCCAAAGGTGGTCGCACATAACTTTCAAAGGTTTCTAAAGATATCATCCTCTTTGATATCAAACATTGTGGCGGTAGGGACTACTAGTGACAATGTATCATCAAAGTGAAAAACTCCAGATGAGGCTTAATTGTCATCAAGCAAGTCGGAGACCCAGCATGACCACAGATCAACCTCCACTTCCAATGTTTCCATGGACCCGGGTATAGGGCCCAATAATTCCCCGTGTGTGCAAAGGTGTAAGTGTCATGTGTGCATAGAACAAACAAATATTTATAAATATTCATGTATTAAGTAAACAGCCACACCAAATACAAAAGCACGAAAGAGTTATATGAACACAAGAACATAAAAGAAAGAAAAGGAAACAAAACAAAGAGAATGTCATGATAAATATTGCACACAGATTAAATGGCCTAACTCTCTAACAAGTCCCTAGTGGAGTCGCCAACTGTCATAACCTACCCTTCGGTGGGAAGGCGAAGCGAGACCCAAGGGTGCATCTTCCAAAAAGGAAAGCGTGCGGGAGTCACCAACGTTTATTCAAGTAAAATGTTAGAAAAACCAAAAGGGGGGTTTGCGAATTTTAAGAATAAGGGTTCGGGAGTTGTTTACGTGCGAGGAAGGTATTAGCACCCCACACATCCATCACTAGGGACGGCAGCCTTTAATTGAGTGTGCAAAATCATGACTTTAATATTTATTTTATTTTCCCTTTTTTATATTTTTTTCTTTTGGGGTCAACAAAAGCGCGGCCCTTGCTCCTACGTATCCTCAAGTACAATGAGGAACTCAGACCTACGTAGTTCTTTAAAAAAAGCAAGAAAGTTATGTGATGAGTTGATTCTAAACTTTTGAAAGGTTCATTTTAACCAATAAAAAAATAAAAAGAGACCATTAAGGCATTGGACCTTGAATGGACTCGAGCGACCCTTTTTTGGATAAAAGCTCAGTTATATGTTGATTTTAGCTTTGGTTTCACTTATTTACTTTCAAACTCATTAAAAGACGACTTGTGAGGTAAATGATCGGTTTAAATTTTATTTTACAAGGATAAAATGAGATTACGGCACAAATGATCGGTTGAAAGTCGCTTTACATGAAGAAATGAGATCACTGATGGTAGAAGAATGAGATGAAGATGTGCAAAGCAAAAATGAGGACCCCTAAGTGTGCATAGAGTGAATTCAAAACCTTAAAATAAATTCTAACTGGTTGACGAATGAAGAACGATGTAGGAATCGATCACGGTTGTGATTCGGAAGTGCCTCAGTCTCGTTTTTCTTCTTCTTTCTCCTTATTCTCCTTAATTTCACTAAATCCTTTCAATATGTGAAGGCTGAACCCCTTCCTTCAACCCCCTCACGCCTATTTATAGGAAATGAGGGGACTTGGTTGATCTGCAGTTCGCCCAGGCGAGTTGTTGCTTCAACCTGAAGTAACTTGCTCGCCTAGGCGAGCTAGTAACTTCACCCCTAAGTTATTTGGGGGCCTAGGCTAGCCTTGGCGAGCCAGGGGTCAGAAAAAGCTTCAAAATGACCCTTTTCCCTTCCCTTTCGGGTATTTTCCGCATTCTTTACCGAAACGTTGAAAAACCTTTCGTATCACCCGGCATCTGGTGTGAAGCAGCTCAATTTGGCCAACAAGAATCAAAACTTTAGCAAATGATCGTCCCCGAATGAAATTAGGGTCTAACAGACAATGATTAAGTTCTTAAAGAGAAACATCTTTGCTAGGTTTAGAGTGCCTAGACTCTTGATTAGTGATGGCAGTACACACTTTTCTAATGCTCAACTCTCAAAGGTCCTCCAACACTATGATGTTCAACAAAAAGTAGCATCACTCTATCATTTACAAACAAATGGACAAGCTGAAGTTTCAAATAGGGAGATCAAGAGGATACTAGAAAAGACTGTAGCTACTTCAAGAAAGGATTGGGCTGCAAAGCTTGATGATTGCCTATGGGCATAAAGACAACCTTCAAAACACCCATTGGCCTCTCCCTGTTTCAAATGGTGTACAGAAAAGCATACCACCTTCCAATGGAGATATAAATAAAACTTCATTGGGCCATGAAGTTCCTCAACTTTGACTTTACAACATCCAGAGAGAAGAGGAAGGTACAACTACAGGAACTTGAAGAGATACGCCTCAACGCATATGAATCATCCAAGCTCTATAAAGAAAGAACCAAGAGGTACTATAAGAAAAAGATCCTCCACATAGAATGAAGTCTGGACAACAAGTATTGCTCTACAACTCAAGATTAAATTTATTTCCCAAAAAATTAAAATCGAGATGCAGTGGTCATCAAGTTCAAAGATCCTTAGAGCGATACCAAATGTCAAACTAGTGACGTTAAAGAAGCACTTACTGAGAGGCAACCCAGATTTCTAACTCTTACTTTTTACATTACATTCATTTTGGATAGTTTTTAGCTTTAAGTTTGGAATTCAAAAATTTATCACCCAGTGGGATAGCACTAACTTGCATTTTTGAGTTTCGTTCATCATGTGCAACCTTATTAATTGGTCAGCTCATTTGGAGGACCACTTACTCATTGTCAAAGGAGGTTGCAAGGTTGCAATGGATAAGAAGAGATGTTGAGGGCTCTTCAGCCTTAAGTGAAGCCTTCTCTACCCCTCTCTTTTACTTTTTGTTATTTTTGCTTTATTAATTTAGTTGTTTAGTATATGTGTAGTATTTCAAGAATATGTTTATTATTAGGAAGATAAGAAAACACAAGTGTGTTGGATCAAGTGGCCTCGGAATAATTAAGAAGGGGGGGTTGAATTAATTATTAATGTACCTTGACTAATTAAAACTTATCCTGATGCAATCCTACCTCCCAACGGCATTGGATAGAAGACTCCAAGAAGATTGGGCCAGAGATGCAAAAGAAGGCCCTAAGGTTCTCATAAGCCTTAGGGTAGATTTTGGGCCCATGGGCAAAGTATGAGCCCACTTATCTTTGTACATATTAGATTAGGATTTCATTATTTTTGGGCCTTGTATTTAAGGCTCCATAATGTAGGTAGGGTACCCTAAAAATATTGGATTTTTCAACCCATGTATTTTAGGGCACCTAGACTAGTTTTTGTATTAGGGGTAGTTTTGTAATTTCACATGCACTAAGTGAATATTTGATGTGTGTGTTGGGAAATAAATTTAATTGAATTGGTAGAAGCCCAATCCAATTAAATTTTAGAGGGGGAGGTGAGCATTTGCTTACTACACCCCATTGCCACATCATATAATCACACTTTGTGCATGTCCTTCATGCTTTACATGCCTCATGACACCTAAGCACACTTAGTGGAGAATCTTGGAATTAATCTTGGATTAGTGAACTGAACCATAACTGAAATTCACTAATCATAATTAGTGAAATTTTGGCTCCACAAATTCAATTTCAAATTCAAGTGAAATTTGAATTGAAATTCAAATTTCCCTCCAAATTTGTGTGACACTTAGGCTATAAATAGAGGTCATGTGTGTGCATTTTTTTCATGTTTGATCATTTGAAAATTAAACTTCATATTTCAGAGCTCTTTTAGAGCATAAAATTTCGTGCTCTTCTCTTCCTCTCCCTTCATTCATCTCCTTCTTCCTCCAAGCTCTTATCCATGGCCTCCTATGGTGGTGAGTTTCTTCTAGACTCATCTTCTCCTTGAAGTGGCATCTCCTCTCTCTCTTCCTTCTCCATTCTGCTGCCATTCATCTTCCAAGAAGCAAAGGAATCCATTGATGAAGAAGATCCTAGGCCTACAAGTTCCAATGGAGCTTACATCATATCCTTCTTAGGCTTTACTACTAAATTATGTAACTTTAAAAAAAAGTAAAGCGTAAAAGTAAAGTGCACAGCGGAAATTAAAAAGTGTAGGGAAGAAGAAAACAAACACAAGAATTTTATACTGGTTCGGCAACAACCCATGCCTACATCCAGTCCCCAAGCAACATGCGGTTCTTGAGATTTCTTTCAACCTTGTAAAAAACCTTTACAAGCAAAGATCCACAAGGGATGTACCCTCCCTTGTTCTCTTTGAACAACCAAGTGGATGTACCCTCCACTTGAACTGATCCACAAGAAATGTACCCTCTCTTGTTCTCAGTTACAACAACCCAAGTAGATGTACCCTCCAATGTGTTAAGACAAAGAATTCTCAGGCGGTTAGTCCTTTGAATCTTTGTAACAAAAGATATCTCAAGCAGTTAGTCCTTTTAAATCTTTTGTTTAAGGGAAAGGGAAGAATCAAGAGAAAATCTCTTGGAAAGGAAGAATGGGGACACAAAAGAATTCAGGCAGTTAGTCCTTTGTTCTTTTGGAAAAGGGAGAAGAGAGACACAAAAAGAATTCAGGCGATTAGTCCTTGTTGAATTCTTTTTGGCAAAAGGAGAAGAGAATGAAAAGATATAGCACACTTTTGTTTTCTGAAGAAGAACAAGGTTTGGAAAACAGAAAACTTAGAAAGCTTTTTGGAAAAGGAAGAAGAAGAAGAAGAAAGATGAGTAGTAAAGAATTGTAAAGGTAGTAAAGGTTTAAAGGTTTCTCAAAAGTTGTTCAAGAATATGTTCAAAAAAGATTGTATTGAATGCAAGTCAAAGTCTTGCTTTTATAGACTCTTCATGTCTGGTCAAGAAAACCATTAGAAGAGTTATAATCTTGAGAAAATCATGTCAAGAGTTACATCTCTTGACCTTTTATTCAAAACTTGTCACTGGTAATCGATTACCATAATTACACAATGCATTTTAAGAAAAGATGTGACTCTTCACAATTGAATTTGAATTTCAACGTTCAGATACACTGGTAATCGATTACCAATATATTGTAATCGATTACTCAATTCAAAAATCATTTGGAATGTTGCAAATTCAGTTAAAAGCTTTTGAAATCAAACTTTATCACTGGTAATCGATTACAGGAAACTGGTAATTGATTACCAGAGAGTAAATACTCTGGTAACTTAGAAAATTTTGAGAAAACTCTTTTGTAAAACAAAAATGTGCTATGTTTGGTTTTTGAAAAATCCTTTTCAATACTTCCCTTGTGAAGTCTTCTTGATTTCTTCTCTTGAATCTTGAATTCACCTTCTCTTGAATCTTGAAATCAACTTCTCTTGAATCTTGAATCTTCTTGATCTTGAACTTGTTGACTCAATCTTGAAATCATTCTTCTGGGCTTTTTATCATCATCAAAACTACTTGATTCATACTTGAATCATCATCATGAAGCTTGCTTCTACAAAGTGATTAAGAAGCATCACCATTTTCTTGCAAACCCACCATAAAATAAAACAAATTTTTGTGCTTAAATAATTCTTTGTGTGGTTGAACTCAAATGCTAAAAGTGAAAACCATTGATTTTGCTTGATTAAGATGTGTAAAGAGATTGGCATGAAAAATTGAAAGCAAATAAAGCAACTTGTAGACCTAGCTCGTTGAGTGAGTGATCCTTATAATGATACAAATATATATTGAGAGCCAAGACCTAGCTTGTAGACTTTGACTGAATCTCTTGTAGATTGATTGCAATTGTATGCATCGAAATAACTAAGGTCATGTTTTCATGTTTAGCCAAGAGCCAAAAATCCTACCCTACATTGTTTATCCCTTGCACCTTACTTTGAGCTTAACTGATGTATTCTTCTACAATTCCCTAAACCCAAAAATTTATATGTTTATATATTTGCTACTACCCTTAACTTAAAGGATAGGAGAGCATATGTCTAGGAATTGGGAAAATTTTTATGTTAGGAGTGGCAATGCACCACTAAAAGGGAACAAAATAAATGGTAGCAACAAGCTATCACGTGAACAAAGGTTGAAATTATTATCCTCATTCTCTCTTGTAAAGTATTGAAAAACAAAAAATCTGAAAACAAAAAAAATAAAGAAAAACAAGAGAGAAGCAAAGTAAAGAAAAAATCAAAAATTGAGGACAAAGCAAAGTATGTATGAAGTTTAAATTTTGGGGTACCAAGGATTGGTAGGAAGTGAATGAAATGAATAGACTAATGCTTTTCTTCCTCTAAGTTACTTTGAAATATCTAGAAAAACTAATACTCCTTGTTAGCCAAGCCCCGTTACAAGCCAATAAAGTCCTTAGTGATCTCTGCATACCTTTGATGTATTGATTAACTTGAGATGAAAGTCGAAGTTGAACTGTGGTGTTCTAAGATATGAATTGAGTGAAACACTTGTCCAAGCTAAATCATGAGCTTAAGAGTGAAACACTTTATGAGAGGACAAGTTGGTATATGATTAGATTTGTAATCCCACTCTTGTTGCATGTTTTGAACTTTGAAAACGATTTGGTTGAGCTAAAAAGCTAAATGTGGGCACCATACTTAGACGATTGAAGCACATAATCAAATAAATCATTGAATAAAAAGGGGGAATGCATGAAAAATGTGTTTGTAACTTATCATTGTGAATTTTTATTCTTATTCTTACTTTAGTCTAGTTTTATTTTAAATTTTTACTGGTCAGTTTGTTTTTAGTTCAGTCTTGCTTGAACACAAGCAAGGTTCTAAGTTTGGAGTGTTGATAAACGTCAAATTTTACCGTATTTTTATATACAATTTGAGACGTTTATTTGATATTTTGAATTGAAGATTCTCATCACATCACATGTTACATCTCGAGTATTTATGGGAAATTCTAACTAAAGCAACGTGATTTACAACTTCCGAATCCAACATTTGGCGGTTTTGTTCCATGATCTTTCAATCCCTTATTTTTTTGCCTCAATGATAAGTAACTATCACGTCCAAACTCTCATTGACTCGGTCATATACTTTCAACAATCTATAAATTAATTATTTTTTAAATTAATCAATTTTATAAAAGCCTTCGAAATGATAAATGGTCTTTTAAATCCACTTAGGCCGAATTGGCACCTTCATTCGGTAAGCTTAGATCGGCTACCAGAACTAATTATTGAAAATCATATTTTGCTTCCCAGCAGTACTTAAAAAGGGTAATATAGTCTTCGCATATAGTTAAAACTTTTCTCTTTGTCAGGAATGTTAGATTTTCAGATCTCCCGTGAATTTTTTTGTTTTGGAAAACCTAGCAAAAGCATTGCTAGAATGCAGCCTTCTCCCATGCCAAATGCCTCCTAAAGATAACTTATATATGTAAATTATTCAACTTACATCTTCAAGCTCAAAAATATATAACTAAAATTTCAAAAAGGATGAATTTTTAGTTTTCAAATTGATTAATTAATATCTTATTAGATTTGATTATATTAGTTCAAAAAGGATAGATTTTTAATTTTCAAATTGATTTGATAATGTCTTATTAAATTTGATTAGATTAGTTTAATTATCAAATGAGGTCACATGTCAACAAATAATTAGACAATAGGTGATAAAGGGAATTGTTGCACATAATTCACAACGTGCACGGAAGGAATTGTTGCACATTACTCCTTTTTTATAAGCCTCAAATTAAAATAATCAAGGAGTCTACCTTAGTTAATTGAGTAATGTGTGAGTTATTATAAATCTTTTGATATTTATTTTTCATTCTTATATATAAAAAAAGACTCAAATCAAAGGCTAGCTTCGAGCTAGTTATAATAAGAACCAATGGTCCAAAATAGAATGTCTCTTGTATTAATTATGTTTTTACAAAAATACCTTTAATTATGAGCCACTTTTGAGTTCAAAAAGTAGTAAGTGGAATGCAATGTTTTAGGCTCTTTGGTAGTCTAGCTTTGTTTTGTATAAAGAGCATTACTGACTTTGACTATTTTTAATGAACCCAAGGTATTCAGGATCAATCATTTGAGGTACTGATATTCATTTAAGGGTTGACATCTTCCAACATTATTAAAAAGTATCATAAATGTGCTTCCATTATAAAAGAATGGATTTAAAGTTATAAAGTATATATTATATTAAACAATCTTTTTAAGTTATTATCTAATGAATTTGATCTTAAATTTAAATGTGATCAAATCCAATTCTATCTAAAGTGATTTTGATTGGATCATTTAGGTTTTTTTTTTATTGATTTTTCAATTTTATTGATAAAAACTAATAATAGTTGAGAAAATAGTTGGGCTTTATCGGCCTTAGATTAATCATCGATGTTACACTTAGGCCTTATCGGACATTGGTCATTCATCAATAAGTCTTAATCAATTATTAGTGTTACACTTGGGCTTTATTGGATCTTGCTTAATCATTAGTGTTACACCTAGGTCTTATTGAGCTTTAGTCAATAATCAGTACTACACCTAGGCCTTATTGGGTCTTGGTTAACCATCAGTGTTATACCTAGGTCTTATTAGGCATTAGTCAAGAATTAGTACTACACCTAGGCCTTATTGAGCTTTGGTCAATCATCAGTGCTACATTTGGGTCTTATTGGGCCTTGGACAATCATTAGTGTTACACCTAAATCTTATTAGGCCTAAATTATAATCATCAGTACTACACCTACACCTTATTGGGCCTTGGTCAACCATTAGTATTACACATAAGTCTTATTGGGCATTGGTCAATCATCAGTATTACACTCTTAGGTTTTATTGGGCCTTAGTCAATCATTAGTGTTATCCTTGACCTATTTCTCAATCATCACTATTACACTTGAGTCTTATTAGGTCATAACCAATCATTAATGTTACAATTGGGCATTGATCAATCATTAGTACCACACCTAAGCCTTATTGAACATTGGTCAATAATTAATACTACACCTAGGTCTTATTGAGTATTTGTCAATCATCAATATTGCATTTGGGCCTTATTGAGCCTTAGACAATCATAAGTGTTACACTTGGGTTTAATTGGGTCTTGTTCAATTATCTTTGGGCACTATTAGGTCTTAATAAATTATTAGTGTTACACTTGGACTTTATTAGGTCATAATCAATCATCAATGTTACACTTGGACCTTATTGGATCATAACCAATCATTACTATCACACTGTTTGGTAATTAGGCCTTAGGCTAGTCATCTATCAGAGTCTATTTTTTTAGGCTGGTCTGGCTTGACCTTTTCTCGACCTGACTTGATCTAACCTAGCTAACTTTTTAAAATTAACCAAGTTAATGTCTCCGCACAATTATGTCTTTATGACCTATTATGTGTAATAGGCTTTTTTATAAGCCCAATAAGCCTAGCTTATTAATTATCTAAAAAGACATAGGTCCATGTAAGTGACTTGGTCTATTCTCAACTCTAGGGCTAAGAGTGATATATTTCATGATGAATTTTGTGGCATATAGATCCAAAAAAAAAAATCAAGTGAAAGCATAAAAATACACAGACATATTCAATATATATATTTATTTTTTTATTTTTAAATATATCTAAAAAACCTTTTTAATCAATAATAAGTATATAATAATAAAATTTTAATATATATATATATATATATATATATATATCATATTTAGCAATATTAATCATTGAAATCTGCTTATGTGTTTAACAATTTAATGGGTCATTTTTATTAGCTTGTGTTTAACTACATTTAATGGGTCTATTACTTTTTTGACGGATTTTATTATCAACAAAAAATCAATCAGAAATCTTTCTCGGTAATGCTAACTATTCCAACGGATATTATTAATACGTGAGGAAAGGTCAGTCTCAAATAAATATTTAAAAATTTTGTTGAAATTCTGTCGGAAAAATTAAAGTTAATATTTTTTATGGACCAAAATTCCGATAGAAATATATGTTAATAACATATTTAGCAAACAAAATTATCAAGCCCGATAGAAATATATGTTAATAACATATTCCATCGGAAATCAACACTTTTCTTATAATATGTTTTTCCAAGCCCACAGATTAGGAATTAAACTGTTAATAACATATTTAACAAACAAAATTATCAATCAACAAAGACAACACTTTTCTTGGTGATTGATGCACAATATAAGTAATTTTATGTTGTATCTTGTTTGGTGTGCTTATGTACTGGACAAAATAATGTAAATTTTACTATAATATACTTTGTACTGTGTTATATTTGGTTTGCACAAGGAAAAGATACAGAATAAATTTTGAAACTTTTAAAATTATTTTATTATTTAACATAAAACTTATTATCACGTAGCGTTTCGGCTAACACTGCTTTTAACTAAACAAGTTTCTCTGCTTCTTCGAAGTCCATTGCCTCCTCCATCCAGTGTCGTCGGTCGCCGCCATGAGTGGAAGTAAGCACCAACGTTAGCTCTGCGAGGATCTTTTCTTCCACGATGGGGTGGTTCATGAAGAGTCAGAAGAACCAGCTTAGCGCCACCAACGATGTGTCCCTACCGATGAGGAGAAAGTTCAGCGTAGTGGCGCTCAGTGGTTTTCTAGTGCCATCACGCTTCTTTATGAAGAAGAGGATGGTGGCATTAGAGGGAGAGTACGGTGCGGGGAAGAGGATCGAGATGACGCCAAATTGGGAGTCGCAAGTGAGATTCACGAAGCTGAAGTTGTTGGTGGTGTGGCCAGTGGTTTGAAGGAGTGTGGTGATAAGCTTGTCGGAGGGGGGAGGGCATGAAGGTCGGACTGGGAGAGGAACTGGAGGAGGGCGTGGTAGCGAAGAACGTCGACGAGGGTGACCTGGGAAAAATGGTCGTCGGTGGTGAGGTAGGCGTTGGGGACGGCAAGAATGGAGAGGGAGGAGCGGTCCGAGAGATTCGCGACGAAGGGCGTGGCAAACATGAGGAGGGAGGTGAATAGGGATATTATTGTATTTTTACTTTTGTTAGACACAAGACAAAAAGTTGTACTAGATTTAGTGAGTTACAAGTTTTTGGGTATTTGTCTAATCCATCATTTTTTTTATTTTGTATTGTCCCTCGGTTATTTTGTAAATCAAACTTTGGACAAATATTTTTGTGTTGTTCAATTCCTTATTTTTTAGCAAATCAAACACACCCTAATATTACTTTAATTATTCACATGCATAGCCAATAAAAATTAAAATAATACATATTAATGATGAAAGAGACTAAAATAATTAAAACTAATAAAAATATCTCATTAATATTAAGAGTAATTTTAGAAAAATATATAAATTCAAGTCAAATTTAATGTTACTAATTACATTAATTAATTTATTTTTAATTTTGATTGATTAATTAATTGGATCTTAAATATTAAAAGGACTCAAGAAAGTATCTAGTTTGCTACCCGCGTGCAATTTCTAAACTACCAATGCATTTTTGTTCTTAATTTTACTTTTAGCTCTTCCTAAAGCATCTTTAGTTAGCGCAATTTAAGTAACTCATTTTAAATTTTTTACCCTATGTTAATTGGTCCCTATAATATCACATCATAATTAAGCAATACATATATATTTTACTCTAATAATGTAGTTTTAAGCAATTCTTAAATTACTCCCTTAAATAATCCTTAAATAGGAAGAAAATAGTTTTCTACTCATAAGCAATCATTGATTATATAAGCAACCAGAGTTTATTTTTAAGCAACTCAACATGACACGTAGATCATTAGCAATGATAAAAAAAAATTAGGCAACTGTATTTAAAAATAAACAACTCGTTAAGCAATCTGCATTGGAGATTTTCTTAAAAGATTTAGGTTGTATCAAAAAATATATTAGTTTTAAATAATGTATTTAGGTGTTGCTTAATTATGGTGAATATAATATTAAAAGATTAAAAATAAACAACTCGTTAAACAAGTGCATCTATAAATATTTAGATTGTATCTAATTTTAGTTTGTTAATCTTTTAGCTAATTAGGTTTTCTATTTTTAAAATTTATGTAAATTTGATCTTGTTATAATGTATTTTATATTCAAATATTTAGATGTTTAATTATGGTGAGTTTGAATATAAATAGTTTTAAAAGTTAAAAATTTAGTAAAAAAAATTGATAAATTTAGAAGATAAAATCTTTATAGGATATGAAACTATGGGTTTGATAATTATAGTGCATACTTTTATTTGCACTCAATTTCCACACTAATTATCAAACTAGTTTCTCATGTATTGCTTTGTTTGGCCCCATTTAGTTAGGATTTATTTTCTTTTAGGAGTTAGCTTTTATGTAGTTAATTTTAGAAAATTTATTAGATTTAATTGTGTTAAAAGACATTGGATAATGTATGGTCCCTAACAAATATATGATTTTTTATGATAACAAATGTATTAATTTGGTTGGACTAATGGATTTCACTAAGTGTTATATGAACAAACTATCCAATCCAATGTTGGTAATGAAATCCTCAATCTCAAGCTTACATAATATATTCTCTAAGCATTCAGTAACTAGAACTTGTTTTTATGATAACCAAATCCAACGTTCAACGTGCTATTAGAAACAAACGTCCAAGTTATTTATGAAAACCAACACAAGTGTTGTGTTATTTTATATGTCCAAAATGAGCTAACTAACATACACAAATTTATTCTACACAAGTTGGTTAACATCCATATGTTGCTTAATACATGTAAGCAATTATGAGGTTGATTCTATATTCTAGATGCTTATCTTTTTTCTAACTTCCCTCTTACTATATGCTTTCAAATTTTACTAATATTTGAAATTCAAGTTTGATTGCAAAACAAGACCAAATAGAAGAATATCCTAGATGAGCCAATAATAGTATAAGTAGTGGAGTAGAATAAATGTGTTTATCCCATCTTCTCTCTCCTTAGTGGGGTGACATGTTGCAAGGCTGACAACTATCATTTCAAGAAAGCTTTTATCCCATAATGGATACCTTCACTGAAACCTATAAAATGAGCAAAAAAGCACGACACTTAGTATGAGACTAAGAAGCCCATTAACAAAGTGTTGTTGAAACTATGCTGGATTTGTTTAATGATCTATACAAGTGCTTAGAGAGCTACCCTTTGTTTTGCAAAGTTATTGTATTTTATTCGAGCTTAATTTGTATATCCTCTCTTGGAGAGATTTGAATATTTGTATTCATTAAAATTGTTGTTTGGAATGTCAAGCGTGACTTAGTGATGAAGAATACTTGAGTGTTCTTTAATTTCATGGGGAGATTAAAGGCATGTCATAATTAAGTGGCCAAAAGAATACTTGTTGTAGCTATGAGTGATAGGAAAAAATACTTGTTGTAATCAATTATTGATTAGTGAAATCCTTCAAAGGTTTAAAGAAGAACTGGATGTAGCTCAAGAGTTTCACTGAACCAGTATAAACCATTGTGTTTCTCTCTAAATTCTTATATAACTTGTTCATCTTAAGTTATTTCTTTCACACCTTGCATGCATAAGCTTTTGTGAAAACCTTTTTGATAAAACTGGTTTTAAGTGTTGGAGACTCTAGTTTCAACTTGTTTTTGAGAAAACTTTGTTTTCTTTGTTGGATGCTCTTTTTAGAGCCTTGTATTTTCAATCCCTTATGAAATTTGTTTTAAGAAAGCTTCCATCTTGCGAAAACGGTTTTAATTTTATACTAACACATTATTCAACCCCTTTTTAGTGTGTTATTTATATTTCAATTTGTGTTTTTGCAGAGTCCTAGTGCACCTTGCGGAAAAGTTGAAGATTGGAATTTGAAGACTACTCGCTTAGCAAGGAAGATCATACAAAAGAAGACACGTGACAAGTTGAAGGCTAAGAAAGAAGTTGTGTTCGCTTAGTGGGATTGAAGTTGAAGAGATAACATCAGAAATATCAAAGTCGCTTGGTGAGCAACCCTCTCTGTCAAATTAGAAATTATTGTAATTCGCTTAGCGAGCTATTCGTTGCTAAGCGAGAGTGCCTTTATGCAAAAAAGACAAAATAAAGATTCTCGGCCTATTTAAAGTGTCTTATCATTGGGTGTAGAAGCAAGGCTTCATGGTGAATGTGATTCAAAGGTGTTTTGATGATAACAATGATGACAACAAAAGATGATAAAGGTGATGAACAAAAAGCTCAAAGATCAAAGAACAACTCAAGTGAATCAAAGAACATCTCAAGTGAATCAAGAACAAGTCAAGAGTTCAAGAATCAAGAAGAATTCAAGACTCAAGAAGAAAGCCAAGAATCAAGATTCAAGATTCAAGATCTCAAGAATCAAGATCAAGATTCAAGACTCAAGATTCAAGAATGAAGAAAAGACTCAATCAAGATAAGTATTAAAAAGTTTTATCAAAACTTTGAATAGCACATGGTTTTTTGACAAAACCTTTACCAAAGAGTTTTTACTCTCTGGTAATCGATTACCATATTGTTGTAATTGATTACCAGTAGCAAAATGAGTTTGGAAAAGTCTTCAAACTGAGTTTACAACGTTTCAACTATTTTCAAAAGGCTGTAATTGATTACAATGTTTTGGTAATCGATTACCAGTGCCCTTGAACGTTGAAATTCAAATTTAAATGTGAAGAGTCACATCCTTTCACTCAAAAGCTTTGTGAAATCGATTACACTTATTTGGTAATCGATTACCAGTGACTGTTTCTGAAAAAATCAAAAGATGTAACTCTTCAAAAAGGTTTTGACTTTTTCAAATGGGTTTTAAGTTTTTCTAAAAGTTATAACGCTTCTGAATGGTCTTCTTGACCAGACATGAAGAGTCTATAAAAGCAAGGCTTTGTTTTACATTTCAACAATCTTGAATACTTTTTGCTTTTCCAATCAATCCTTTACAAGCCTTGAAATCTCTTTGAACTTCTTCTTCTTTTTCTTTGTACCAAAAGCTTTCTGAAGTTTTCTGGTTTTCTAAACCTTGAAAACTTATGCTATTCATCTTTTCATTCCCTTCTCCCTTTGCCAAAAAGAATTCGCCAAGGACTAACCGCCTGAATTCTTTTTGTGTCTCTCTTCTCTCTTTTCCAAAAGAACAAAGGACTAACCGCCTGAATTCTTTTGTGTCTCCCTTCTCCCTTGTCAAAGAATTCAAAATGACACAGTCTGAAAATTCTTTTGATTCTTCCCTTTCCCTAATACAAAAGTGTTCAAAGGACTAACCGCCTGAGAATTCTTTTGTATCCCCATTCACAAAGTATCAAAGATTTAACATCCTGAGATCTTTGTCTTAACACATTGGAGGGTACATCCTTTGTGGTACAAGTAGAGGGTACATCTACTTGGGTTTGACTGAGAACAAGAGAGGGTACATCTCTTATGGATCAGTTCTAGTGGACGGTACATCCATTAGGTTCAAAGAGAATAAGGGAGGGTACATCCCTTGTGGATCTTTGCTTGTAAATGGATTTTTACAAGGTTGAAAGAAATCTCAAAGACCGCAGGTCGTTGGGGACTGGATGTAGGCACTGGTTGTTGCCGAACCAGTATAAAAACTCTTGTGTGTTTGTTTCCTTCTTCCCTACTCTTTTACTTTCCGTTGTGCATTTAATTTCCGTTTTTACTTTCTGTTAAGTTTCTCTTCTACTCCTCATTCTCTTAACAATTTAGTAAAAGCCTTAGAAGAGTAATTTTTTAATAAGTAAAGGTTTAGGAATAATTAATTCAACCCCCCTTCTTAATTATTCTGAGGCCACTCGATCCAACATTGGGAATAGGGGGAATCGACCTAAGGTTGTGTGTTTTGGTGGTTAGAGCCCTCACCTACCACATTTCTTCATTTCTTCCCTATTCTTCTTCCTATTTCCATTGTTCTTTGTAATTTTGGTGGTTTCATATGATGATAAAGAGCTAACTTCTTTGTAGTTAGGGTTTGGTGTACTAACAACTCTCTAATAGCTATTCCTACTATCTATTTAATGAATATTCAATGTAATACTATTTCTTTGTTCTTATTGTTTGTTTGTGGCTTGATCATCCATTTACATTATATATATGTTTTTTATTATCACTTGAAAATTCTTTGAAAACTAAAATTTGATAATAGTATCTTACAAATTTTTCATCTAGGGATAGAGTGATGCATGTTAGTCTCTTAATAATCCTTTCACTTTAACACATCATTTAACTTCTCTTGTTCAGGAATTAGGAGCAAAGTTAAGTGATTTAGCTTCTCTCACTTAAGGAATTAAGGTTAGAATATATAAGTGGGTTGAGATTACATTAGTGTTGAGTCATAAGAAGAATCCGGACCCTCAATAATTTTGATTAGATGCAAATAAATGTTAAGTTCCAAAAGTTGTCTTATATGCTATTAGACGGAAGTGTTAACTTTGCGTATGATGGAACATACGATGGCAAATAGATGTTAGGATCTGGAATCATTTAAGACTATGTTAATGCTCCGATGTAGTGATTCTTTTTACAAGAAATGTCTAATTATTCTTCCTAGGATCTATCGAATAGAAGAGAAGTAAGAATAGTTTCAAGATCAATCTCTCTGTTCACCTAAAAGGAGTATCCCTGCTATGATTTAACCCCTTTTGCGTAAAAGTTTATGTGACCATTCAATCTAGCTATAGGAATGTTGCTCAAGGAAGATAAGTACAGCTCTTTATCAGTATGGAGTTGACTCACATTTAATGGTCCAATGGACATAAGCTTTAGATGCAAGAACAGAAGGATTTGAAGACCTTTTAGAGACGACGGTTACTTGTTGAAGAAACCTATATATATGAGAAAGTTTTGAAGATCTGAAGTTACGAACTACACTGCATATTCTTTATCTTCTTCAAGCTCTCTTCTTTTGCATATTATCTCTAAGTTTCATAGTTTTCAAAACACTTTGTATATTTTGAGAGAAAAGGACTGTAAGGTTCATTTGTATATTTGTCTCTAGGGCATTAGTTAGTTTGTGTGCTCTTGTAAACAAACAAATTGGTGATTAGTTGTAAGAGCCAAAAATGGCTTGGTAAGAAAGAATACTTGGGCAATTTTAATCTTAGGGTATAAGATTATTGTAAGAGCTAGAGGTGGGTATACGGACCTGTCCGACCTGTGAAGCTTGCATTTTATACGTGTTTGATAAGTCCAGTCCGCAAAATAAATAGTATTTTTTTTTCAAGCCCATAATCAAACTTGCAAAAGTTGCAAATAAATAGGTTGGTTTGTGATCCAAATAGTAATTTAAAAAAAATGAAAAATCTATCAAATTTGAAGAAATTTCTATTTTTTTTCCATTCATTTTTTAAGCTAAAACGTCTTTTCACCTCTTTATTTTTTTTCTCTTATTTTCAAAACAAAATAGTGAGAAAAAGTAAATAAAAAGAATCAAAATAAATGAAAAAAGAGTAAGGAAAAACATAAACTTAAATGTTTGTAGGCTAGCACAACAACCCGTGGATTAAGCTTGCTAAGTCCATGGGTTAGACGGGTCAAGCCTAAAATTGCCTATGACTTTGTTATCCACCCAGTCCATGGGCTTAACGGATAAGTCCACAAAACTTGACTTGTATACCCACTCCTAGTAAGAGCCAGTGGTTACTGCTGTACTTGTATCTTTGAAAAATAAATAGCAAAACTTAATGGATTGCCAAAAATTGGATATAGTCTCAGTAATGGAGATAGATTAATATAAATCTTCTTGTATCTGTTATATATCTCTTATCTATTTTAATTGACCAAAAGATTTGAATTTAGTATTGTTTATAAAAAGCTTTTGCAAAATCTTTCAAGTATTGTCTGACTGTTTTTTGTGTGTGAAAACTTGTGATTTTTAAATCATAATTTAACCTCTTATTCTTGTGATTTTTGCCTATACAATTTGGGTTTTCATTAAATGGAGAAGAATCATTTATGCTACTAATATGTTTGTCAAGTACCGCCAAAAAAACCCAATTGTTTTATTGTTGTTTTCCACCGTTGCACACCAATTATTCGATATTTTGTGTATTTGAAATCTGTTCAGTTTTTAACTATTTAGTTTAGAACTTAGATTTTAATTTCAGCACCATTTCCATACAAACAAATTATTCCTTTTGTCTAGACATTGAAATTACACAAAAGACTAGTACAAACAAATTTATGTGGAGATGGCTTTGTACTCGATATTTATCAAAATATATTACAATGATTAGTATGGTTGTCAACGATGTAAATTTTATTATTATGAACCAAACTTGGCATTAAGCGGGTTAAAAATTTGTGAAAGAGTTACACCTAAACCAGGAGATGCATAGATATATAATAACCCCTAACAAAGTCCCAAGAAAGGTACCTGTATTAAGCCTCCTCTGCCAGCCCAATTTTTTTTTAATGAAACCCTCCAAAAGCTAAATGGCTCCCACAGCTACACAATATATCCTGTGTGAGCATGTTAATTAATGACCTTTTTCCCTGCACTATAAGGCACTAAAAGTTCTTAGAAGTGTACTTGCATATTATGCCCGAAATCATGGTTAAAGATGGAAAATTTTGATTTTTTTTCGGTTAAATTAGATGCTTTAGTTGATTAATCAAGTTGAACACAATTTTGTGTTACTTGATCCAGGTGTTCGATGTTACAAACTATTTTAATTGATTCAATTTGTGAGTATTTTGAATTAAAAATGAAAGTTTAAGTGTTTTGGATAAAAAAAATTCAACAAAGAGACTAAATTTGCTTAATTTTTAAAATGTCGACACATAGTTCATTTTAAAAAATAAAATGGTAAAAATTATACATAATTTATATACTAGAAAACTAAAAATATAGTTAAATTTTTTCTGTGAAAAAAAAACTAACGATGACATAATGTTTTTTTTTTAAGAGATTATGAATTGTGATGAAATCTAGTCAAAGTTTTGAATTCATACTCGTAAAGTAGTAAACAAATAAGTTTAAGTATTAAAAAGTGTGATATCATACGAAAGAGCATTAGTCATAGGCCGAGTTTCAGTTAAAAATCCTAAATAGTAGATAATTAATAGAATATAATGTGATTCAGAATCATCATGCAAGCAGCCGTTAATAAATGAAGATTAAATTTCACTCCGCATAACATATTGGATTTGTCTCCCAATTTTACGGTAGTATTCATCCAATTTGGCGAATATCCAGATTTAGTGCTTTTTCCATTTAGGCACATGTTATTTCTATGCGCACAAGGCATTACCATTTTCACCTTTATTCAAAATACATCTATTTATAAAATTAAATATTTTCATTGAGACAAATAGAAAGGATGAGAGACAGTATTTAAATAGAGAATATTATATATGTGATTGTAGTGTCATATATATTTCTTATTTAATTTAAAACACCTATAAAATCTTATAATAATTTATTATGTATAAAAATTTAAAAAGGATTTAAATTTTCTTAAGTTTAATTGATTTTTTAATTTAAAAATGTGAAATAATAAAATAATTCAAAAATTACTTAAAATAGATACAAAAAACTATTTTATAAATGAAAATTCATTAATTTATAACAGTATAATTTATAAAAAATATTTTTAATAATTTAAAAAATCAAAAATAATTAAATTAGATACAAACTATTCAAATCAATATTACTTAAAATAAATTATTATTTTAATATTTAATAGATAATTTATATTTCAATAGCGCTTATATAATGTATTATATGTGGAAGAATCAATGTTGACCAATATTATGGCGTGTAAAATTTTTTTGGTCAAATGTAATCACATATTATGAACAAGATTCATCTTTGACCCAATAGATTGATAAAGTGATCTTTGGACCAAGATTTCCCATGAAAAAGCAGATCAAATACGTCTATAATAACTTGATTAATAATTTTTTATTTTTAAATTAACATAATATTGTTGTGTAGTTAGTTTTAAATTAATGTTTAGTAGAAAAAAATTAACTTTGCAATATAAATATTATTTAATAAATAAATATTTATTTATGAAATTATTTAAATTTATTTTATATGAATTATAATATTTATTTTAAAAAATTAACATTATTATATGCATTTTTTCTTTGTTGAATGACATTATTATATACTCTCTGAATTTAAATATAAGCAAAACCAATTATTTGACGCTAATTAAGAAAGTCAATTAATAATATTTAATTGCATCAACCTCAATTAAAAAAATAAGTTTCTATCTCCTTCCTATTCATAAGACTCAATTCATATTTTTTTTATTAATTATTTTTGGCTGAATATTTTTTTTATTAATTATTTTTGGCTGAAAATGTCCCTAATTAAATAAAAGAGAAGTTATACTAATGTGCATTTATGAGAGAGAAGCATTAATAACAATGATATTTTTGGAAAAGTATATAAATTTAGAAAAAATTATTATTATCAATTAAATTAATTATTTTTATTAATCTTTATAAATTAGATAATTATATCTTATGAATAGTACCGGGTAATTTTTTTAAATTATCCTAATTTAATATTAAGAAAAAAAAAGTCATGGGAATTATAACCCCTGTTAAATGAAGAATATTTTAGTAGTAAACTGACTAAATAAAACAAAGTTAGTTGAAATTTATTTATATTTAAATTCAAAATCATTTTATTTTTTTCTTATTATTATATACATATCAATCAACAAAAAATTCATGTATTAAATTATTAAAATTAGAGCCAAAATAATGATTCGTAGTATAAAAATGATAAAATAATTTTTTCATATAAAATTTCATTTATTAATTAAATAATTTTTTTACATGTCATATTGTAGTAAGAAGACAAAATAAGTGAAAAAGTGAAAGAGAGAAAGAGAGGGGAAAAAAAGAGATTGGTATTCGTTAGATAATGTTTCTGTTAAAATTTATCGATATTTTATTTTTGAGACTCACAAGAGAAGTCATTGTCTTTGGGACAACTATTTTGGAGCATCCCATTTGCATATACCAGTTCTAGGAGAAAGCCACCAATTTCTCACAAGAGAAGTCATTCTGGAGCATCTTGCCAGCCAAACTCGTGCTAACATACCACGTCCCAGAAGAAAGCAACCAAACTTCTCATAAGAGAAGTCACTAGCTTAGGGCAATTGTTCTGGGTAGTACTTCGCCAAACCAACACAACCAACCCAAGATAGCTTATTGGCATACCGGACTAGGCGGGGGTGTGTTCGTAGCGCACCCAATCCCCACCAACAAATTAGGGACGCATGCGATGTGTGATCCACGCAGATCGCGTGATCCTAAACAAGCTAACTGATTTTTTCACTTAACAAATGTCTTGTTTAGACATGTATAAACACAGTAACTTTTTCATGCCTATTTCTTTCTCCAATCTTAACCTTTATCTTGTATTTGGATCAGGAATTTCAAAATTTCAAAGATAAGGAATTTCAAAATTTCAAGAAATTTGAAATGCCTAGAATTTAAATTGCTTTGATTTTAATTTTTTTCATTTTTCAAATGGTTTGTTTGGATAAATCAATTCAAATTTCTTCCATTTTAAATCCTTTGTTTGGATAGGGCAATTCAATTTCCTCCATATGCAAAATTTCAATTTTATATTTTAAATATATGAAATTTTAATATTAAACTTTATATAAAATAAACACAATCTAATTTTGAAATATTGATTAAAAAATATTTTCAATTTTTAATAATTTATAAATACAAAATATTGATAATTTTAATTAGGGTTGTTTTGTCTGACCATAACCAGTGATGTTTTTAAATCGACATCAACCAAGGCTATTTTTTGGACGACATCAAATAGGGTTTTTTTTTTGTCAAAGTATGTTGGGAATATTTGTCAGCTAACGCCAGCCTGGGATATTTTTTGGCTAGCATTGGTTGAGTCTATTTTTCAGTCGATCTTGGCTAGATTTTTTAACCAACGTCAGCTAGGGTTTTTTTTACCAACACTGGCTAAGGTCTTTTCGAATGACATTGACCAAGGCTATTTTTAGCCAACGTCGACCTAAAAAATCCTAGCAAATGTTGATAAAAAAATCTACCCAATATCGGTTAAAAAATAGCTTGGTCAATGCTGACCAATAGAATCTACCCGATGTCGACTGAAAAACATCATTGGTAAACGTTGGCCGAAAAATCCCTAGTCGAAGTTGGCTAAAAAATAGTCCTAACCAATGTCGGACAAAAAACCCTACCCAACATTGGCTATAAAATAGCCTTGGCTAATGTTGACTAAAAAATAGCTCTGACCGATGTCAACTGAAAAAACTCTAGTGGATGTCGACTGTAAGAACCTAGTCGATGTTGACTAAAAATAGTTATGTCCGATGTCAGTAAAAAATACCTAGCTGGTGTTAGCAGAAAAAACCCTAGCCAACATCAACCAAAAAACCTAACTAATGTAGTTAAGAAATAGCTCTAACTAATGTCAACCAGAAAACCCTAGTTGATGTCAGCAAAAAATCCTAACTGATGTCGGCTAAGAAAATCTATTTGACATCAGCCAAAACACTCTAGCTAACATTGGCTAAAAAAACAATCCTAGCCTATATTGGCTAAAAAATAGCTTTGGCTGATGTTGGCTGGAAAACCTAGCTGACGTCGGCTGAAAATCCCTAACAGGTGTCTACTCAAAAGTTAGTCATGACCGATGTGAGTAGAAAAAATCTAGCCAACGTCGACAAAAAAAATCATTGGTCAACATCAACTAAAAAAACCTGGATGACAACGGCCAAAAAAATCCTTGGCCGACGTTAGCAAAAATTTCCCATGGCTGACGTCAGTGAAAAAATAACCCTAACCAACATCATCTAAAAAATATCTTAGCCGATATTGGCAAAAAATAGTTTTGTTTGACATCATACAAAAAAATTCTAACCGAAAAAACCTCGTCCAACGTTAGTGAAAAACAACTTATGTCAATATCGGCCGTAAAAACTTTGGTCACCTGTAGTTGTGAGTGTTGAGCGAGAAAGAGTCGTGAGCAAGAACGTGAGTTAGAGTGAGCACCTCCGAAAAAAGAATTTCAAATTATATATTTTTTTGAGAGAATTTGAAATCTCATTGTTTTAGTCAATCAAAATGATTTATAAAAATACCAAAAATTAAATCTTCTTTCAAATACTCTATCCAAACAAGTTATTTTATTCTGAATCATTTTAAATTTCTTAAAAAAATGAATTTCCCTACTGAATTGCTCCATCCAAATACACTATTAATTATTTTTTTTATCTAAACTTAGTGCAGCCCGTGAGTATTTGAATTTGAAATATAATAAAAAGATAGGATAAAATAGAAACTGAGATAAACATCAAAGAAGTCATTCTATAAAACTTCTCAATTTCAAATTTACGGAGTGTGCATCAAACAAACCTGTCACAATTCGCTTTTATAACATCATCATTGTGGATTCCTCATTTGCCTTCTTCAATATTCAATATTATTCTATCAAGTTCAGCCAACATTGTGTATACATATTCTAGGGGCCTTAACGAATTTTACAATTATACTATACTTCAATATAATTTATTAATTTTCATTCTATTTTTTTATTTTTCGAATTGCCAATTTGTTAGTTGAAGTTTAATAATCAAGTCATTTCAACCTCATTTCATGATAATTTATTTAATCACTAACTTGCAAAAAATTGGATCTAAAAAATTCAATTTTAATAATGACAATAATTATAGATATTGTTAATAATACTCTACAAGTGTTACATACATTAAAAAAGAATTAATTTTTTAATATACTAAAGTAGTTATTTCATCAATTTTGGTATTGGAACCATCCCTATGTGTGGAAAAGAGATAGTTTTGTCCTTTTGGGAAGATTTTTATTGAAAAAAGTATACTTAGGAGGGGTGAGTTTCACGCTTGAACTCTATCTCACTAAAGTAACCAGGAGGTCTCACCTAGTAGGGTATCTTTCTAAGTATTACTCCTATGTTTTGATTTCGAATGATGTGTCATAGTGTTGCGAATTATCTCCGAAGAGGATTAATGTCCCTTTTAATATATATGGAGTGAATTGTTGTTGAGGGTGAAACTTATATCCTTGAGATGAGTCATAGTGAGATGACAGGTTCAGATGTGTCGTATCTCATTCCTAAGTATCACCCTTATGTTTTGACTTTGAATGATGCGTCAGAGTATTTAGAACTACCTCCCAAGAGGATTAATGCCTTTTTTTTAATGTATATGGGATGAATTGTTGTTGGTGGTGAAACCTGAATCCTTGAGACGTGAGATGGTGGTACAAAGGTGTCGTATCTCAACCCCCAATGGAATCCAAGTATTATATGATGTGTATTTGTTGTTGGTGGAGCTTATTCCTGAGACAAGCCATAGTGAGATGGCGGGTACGAAGGTTCCATATCTCACACCTCAAGGAATCCAAGTTGAGGGTGTAAATCTCCATGGAGTAGAGACTGTCTTTGGTGGTTGTATTCGGTGTACATGGTGATGATGATTGATAGACTCGTGATGATGATGTTTGATGGTTGACTATAATGTTTATACTTGATAATTGTACATGAGATATCATGCCTATGTGACTTGAATGTTATTGTTTTATTTACTTTCAAATACCATGATTTAAAGATGACAAAGCTTATGTATTGGTTAATTGTTGAGTTTAAAATTTGTTTTAAGCATGTTTGTTTTTGGTAACCTTACCCTTGTGTGTGTCACATGTGGTTGTGACTGTGATGATTTTGAACTTCATGTTCATGGGAACAAATTAGAAGGTGAACCTTTTTCTTTGGAGACATCGTGGATGGGCTTTCTTGAACCTTTTTCTTGTGTTTCCTTGTTGGTTTTATGAGTGTTAACCAACTTAAGTGTTTAAGATTTATCTCTTTAAAGAGTTGTATGTATATAGATGTGAGTTGTTTTCATGTTTTATCTTAGACAGATGTTGATGTTCCATGAGGCATGTGGTTTTATTCAATTGATCACTTTATATACATTGTTTTATCTTGAAGTTGTTGGTTTAAGCTTTTGGCTTTTGAAAATGCAAAAAGTTCAAAAGTGATTTCACAAATAAATTAATTCAAGAGTTTGAAATAAATTAAAATAAAATATTTTGCTTTGTTAGTTTTAAGTTATCATGTAGCAGAGACGAGTCATTATACACTCCTTCTCTCCCACACTCCTTAAGGCCAAACAAAATCTTAACCCAAAACTCACACAAACAACATATGCTATTTATATTTTCAACAAAATTAAATGAATGAATTCAATTTATCTTGCAATTTCAATTAAAATCACTTAATTGTGCATTTAGGAAAATCACGATGTTACTATTAGAGTGGAAAAGGCCTTAGATCCCTTAAGCAAAGTTTTAGGTTAAAGTCTTATAGTCCAAAAAAACATGATTGAGATGGAAGATCCCTAAGGATGACTAGTCAAGTTACCTGGTAGAGATTAGTCATTAGCAAATTAATGAATAATCTACACTAATGTCATTGTAACAAAAAAATATATATTTTATTCATTAAGTTATGAAACTTATAAATTATTATGTAATTTAAGAAAAATAACTAAAAACTAAATGTTGTAATCAACAGAATTAAGTACATTACAAAAATTGGTTTCCATAATATAATTAACCATGTTAGTTGCAACTTTTTAAAAATACATTTCAAAAACTAATTTTCATAAAAATATATTTTTTAACAAAAAAAAATAAAATATACTAAAGATGCAAGAAAGAAAAAAAAAGGAAGTTGCAAATGGAATACCCCGTTAATTCATATGAAATATGGGTCGTAAACCTTCTCATTACTGTTTTTGGCTTTATTACAAAAATCATTAATCAAGGTCTACCTAAAGAGATCAAGCTATTAGGTACTCTTTAATACACTTAACCTCTTTAATACACTTGACAACTGCATACCCAAACTAGCAACTAATTTGAATCTTTTGCATGCCCAAACTAGCAACTAATCTTAAACCACGAAGAACACCATATAGCTTGGTAACAAAGTCAAAAGTGGATTCTAAGAATTTTGAAAATCCTTTGATCCATTAATCGTCACTTCCCCTAATTAGACAATCACACCCAGCAGGTTCCATGATGCCTTTTCAAGCACCATTCACATTCGGTTTAAACCATAAGGAGAAAGCAGGTTACCAAGAAACAAAGACTTGAGTTGTAAAAGTTTTTAATGGACTATTATAGTAATCCAAGGCCTTGAAAGCTTATATTATAAAAGTTTGCATTATAGACTTATTGGTTTTTCCATGTCCAAAGGAACCAGTAAGCATGGGCCCATTAACTAGCCCATTAAAGCATTCAAGCTAACCAAACTCCTGGCATAAATTACATTGAATCCGAGTTATGAAGTGATCTTCATTGTCTTGTTTTATGTCCCCCACAGTTCATATCCCTCCCTGAAGCCTTGGAGTCCAAGGAAATGTTTATGGTATTATTTTTTTTTTCCTAGGGGATTTCTATTCTCACCCCCCCGAGAAATGTAAATTGACCTTGTTATCCTCCTCCCTTCCTATACCCCTAACTTTTTCTCTTATTCCCTCACCATCCTCTTTCATGACACCCCCACCTCCTTTTCTCCCTTCTTTTTTCATCACAATCCAAACCCCAAATCTGCCTCCTATTAATCCTTCTTCTTTTGATTCATCTAAAGATTGGACTTGGGATTGGTATTTTTTTTTTACGTCAATGGAAGCATGATTTTGTTTTTTGTTTTTGAAGATAATAATGGAATCATGATTTTGTTGGTGTCTAGATTTTTACACATAACGAAATCATAATTCGATTGTATATTTTCTCCTAACAATTGTTTCCTATTTATGAATTAACATAATATGAATTAATCAATTATTTTTTTTGGATATACATAATGGATTGAAATACTTTTATTTTTTTGATGAAGTTACAATGTCAAGTGGTTGGGAAAATATGATTGATGCAAACCAAGATGTTTTTTTACCACTCCAATCAAGCACATGGAATATAGACCGATAATAATGGTTTGGGAAACTCGAATGAGGAAAATGATAGTGGTTTGGACATTGAGCCACAACCTAATTACTTGAATTTTCCAATAATTTCTTGATTGGTGAAGTATATTGATTAATTGATTTTATTTTTGTGTATTTTTGTTTATGTTTGTGTTTTGTCATTGAAGGAAAGAGTTTTGTTTTGCCTTAAATATCTTTTAATACTTGTAATTTAGTGTTTTTTTTCTTCTAGTCATTGTAATTTTTTTTTTTTGTTTTTAGTCCTTACAATTTAGGTTTGTTTTGTTTTTCATTCTTATGATGCTTTAGATAACACTTTTTTTTTATTGTTCAAAACACTATCTAAAGTGTTTTAAGGACTAAAAACAAAACAAACATAATTTGAAAGAACTAAAAATAAAAAATAATTTTGCAACGGCAGAAATAAAAAAAAAACACTACATTGTAAGGACTAAAAATATATTTAAATCCTTTATTTTTTTGTTATTTCAAGAGCGAGATAATTTGTTGAAGTGGGTTCGAGATGCAAGAACGGAGCTTGGATTTGTTATTTTCATTGAAAGGTTAGAAACTAGGAGGAACACCTTTATCCTGTTGGCTAGCAAAAAGAACAAAAGTACAAACAATACAAAAATAAGTTAGTATGTAAATTTGCTTTTATGAATGCATTGGAGAATCGGTTGGAAATATGTAAAAACCCACCCATGTGGGTGATAATAATAGCAAAATGCAGGGTGAGAATAGCAACTCCCATGATGATTTTGCACCTTTTCCTAAGCTTTGCCCCGCTGTTCAAATTTTAAAAAATATAAGTTAACCTAAATAGATAAAAAAAAAAAAAAACAAAACGAGTAACCTTAGATATACTATTTATGTGATCAGTTCAGGGCCGGTCCCTGGTATTTATAAGCTCCAAGGAAAATAATAAATACGATTGCTTTTATATTTAAGTATTTGTGTTGAGACTTGTCGTAATTGGGGTCACGACCATTTGAATATATAAATATATATTATAAAAAAATAGACACACCATTTTATTAAAAATGACAAATTTTGTTACATTAAGCAAATAAAATAGATTTAATAATTCAAAAGGATATATCATATTTTTTATTCAATTTACTTTTATGTTATTTTCTATCATTCGTTTTGTTCTAAAAATATCACACAACATAAATATTTATAGATATATGGCCACATATATATATGGTAGACATGACAACTAGATAAATTCAAGATAGGATTGACTATCTTCATTTTCATCCTTATAGAAGGCATGATAGGTTCAAGTTTAAAAAAAACAATTTATATTTTTCAAACCAATCCTAGTCTTGATTGAGTTTTATTAGAGTTGGATAAACCTGTGAGAAATCTATCATATTTTTTTTTATAATTTAATTTATTTATATATTTTAAAATATTCATTTATATTTATAATTAATTTAATTTATATTTTATCTCTCGAAGAAAATTATCTAATTAGATCACTATCATCCATCATCGATAAAATATCGTTTAATATTAAAGTTTACACACACACATATATATATTTTTGCTCCTTATTAATATACTAACATTTAATTTTATTGTCTTTACAATTTGAGTTTATGTTTCTTATTTGGTTGAAAATGCAAATGTTTTAAATCATTTTTAAAAAAATATTTTAAATCTATTCTTATTTTTTTAAAAAAAAACTAACAACCAACATGTCACATCTTAATTTGAGAAAAAGAGAGTTGTAGAATAAAATAATAACTTCAATCTAATTGTAAAATTATATATATATATATATATATATATATATATATATATATATATATATATATATATATATATATTATAACACTATAGTTTTCTTAAATTTTTTTGGACCCCTTTTAGCTGTGGGTTCTGTGCCATCACACCTCCAGATAGGCCCAAGGCCGACACTAAATCAATTTAAATATATCAAACTATCATATGTAGCTAAACTTCACTTAATTCCCTAAACTCTAACAATGAGCCTAATTCACCTAGTTTAGTTGGTTAAACATCATAGATGACTAGTTAATATTTGACTTCAATTTTTATGAATAAAAAAGTTTAATTATCAATTTGGTTCCTAAATTATTTAAAATACTTAATTTGGTCTCCAAATTTTTAAAGCTCAAATTTAATTCTCTAATTTTTACAAATACCTCACTAGGTCCCTTCGATTCAATAGAGATTGAATGCGTTGAGTTGATGTACACTTGGCATCCTCTGGTTATTCGCAATGTTAACGACCATAAACATCACATAAAAATGAAAAAATAAAATAAAATGATACACAAACCCATCAAACTTTTTTTTGTTTTTTTTTTTTTGGAGCAAATTAAAAACTACTGGATCGGTAATGATTAAACAAGTAAAACTATAAAAAAAAACTTGTAACAGCCATAATTATTTTTTTAGCTCCTCGCTAGAATTCCAGAGTATTTTAAGCTATGAGATTAAAATAATTATGAATACTTTTGTCCCAAATTTTAAAAACAAAAAAGATAAAATATGAAATAAGATAATTAATATAACAAATGAAAAATCAAGTATACAAAGACATTATATAAAGTATTTATAAAAATAGCATAGTTCAAATTAAAAACTTTTTTTAATCAAAAACCTTTTTTCCCGTAGCACTAAATTCTTCCATATCATCAACTATTTCAAGAAACGAAGATTTAATAAATGTTACCAATTTATTTTATTATTTTAAAATAATAATGTTATATTAGTAAATAAAAGGAGTTAATAAAATTAAGGTAAAAATATATTTATAATACTGTTTTTTGAGGTATATATTTATAATACTAATATATTCTTTTTATTGTAAATTTCTTAACTAGTATTTTTACTTTGGATTCTTTTGCTGCAAAAATACCAAACCCTTAATAATATAATATTGAACTTTATGGGATTCGAGGAAGCCACCTACCACCACCTCCACCAAACACCAGTCCCCCGAAGTTGACCAAGCGAATCCCCACAACTAAGTGCAAGACAAAAAAAAACTCCAAATTCCAACTTCTCTTCTCTACTAATCCCTGGATGCTCTCTCTATAAAGGCCAAACTCACAAACCATACCCTAACAAATTGACCTTATTTTGCAACAAAATTCAATTTTGAGCACTAACCAGCACCACTTCCAATGGCTTCAAATCATGAAGAAGTGATACTTTTGGGCAAGTGGGCCAGCCCATTTAGCAACAGAGTAGACCTTGCTCTCAAGCTCAAGGGAGTTCCCTACAAATACTCCGAGGAAGATCTTGCTAACAAGAGTGCTGATCTTCTCAGGTACAACCCCGTGCACAAGAAGGTTCCGGTTTTGGTCCACAATGGGAACCCATTACCCGAGTCACTTATCATTGTTGAATACATCGATGAGACATGGAAAAATAATCCCCTCTTGCCTCGAGACCCTTATGAGAGAGCCCTGGCTCGTTTCTGGTCTAAGACCTTAGATGACAAGGTTAGCAATCTTGCTTTGTTCTTTTCTTCCACTATTTTGATTATTGCATATTTGGATTAGTGTTTTTTTTTTTTTCACGGAATGTTTGAATTAGTGTTGAATCATGTAAAATTCAAATATTTAGTAGATTTTAGGTAAATATTTGTATATTTAGTTTAAAATTGATTGTTAGTTGAATTAATTTAAGTAGTCTTTGTGGTGGATAAGAAATTTTATATTGAGTTTTATTCTTAACTTGTTAAAATAAAAAGATCTAACCATAAATCATTTAACATCAAAACCAATTGTATAAAATTAATTTTATAAGGCTCTATCTAAATCATTGAGGTATCAATTCAATCCAAATTTTTATTTCTTAAAAAGGACGTCCAGTCAAACAACTTTCTAAAAGAGAAAATTTAAGTAAAGATTTTGGAAGTGTTTTTAGTATTGTATTTTAAATAAATAAAAATTAGTTATTCTCCGATAATTTAAATAATAAAAATTTATGTGAAAGATTAATATAGGTCATTAGATAAAAAGCTTTAAATTTGACTAGATGATAACATTAAAAACACTAAAATGCATGTAAGTTTAGTACTTTTGAAGAGCTAAAAGTATCTCTTTTTAGCAACAAAGATCTGTAAAATAAAGTTCTTAGAGGACACTTTTTTAAAGAGAAGTGAAAGAGAAAAGTATGGCTAAAGCAAGCACTACTATAGGGTAGAGATTTTAAGTTGTCTTTTTTGGTTTTAGATCTTGCCTGCTATATGGAATGCTTGCTGGAGTGATGAGAATGGACGTGAGAAAGCAGTGGAGGAAGCCTTGGAAGCATTGAAAATCCTGCAGGAAGCACTGAAAGACAAGAAATTTTTTGGAGGAGAGAGCATAGGATTGGTAGACATTGCTGCCAATTTCATTGGGTATTGGGTTGCCATATTGCAAGAGATTGCAGGGTTGGAGTTGCTCACCATTGAGAAATTTCCCAAGTTATATAAATGGAGTCAAGAGTTTATCAATCACCCTGTGATCAAGGAGGGCCTGCCTCCTAGAGATGAATTGTTTGCTTTCTTCCAAGCTTCTGCTAAAAAGTAGAGTCGTTTTAGAGGTAGGATTCCTAATAAGTTAGCATGATTTTGTTGGGAAATAATGATAATCTTGTTGTGAGTAAAAGATTGTTCTGTTTTAAATTTAATTGACTGTGGTATTGGTTGAGGGTATTGGCTATTTTAATTTTAACTATAAAAAACTGGTGTTCTGTGTTGTTGCCTGATTTCTCAACTAAATTGAACCAAGCTAAGAAGTTGCCCGAATGGGTGTGCAATATAGGATTTTGGTGCAAGAGGAATGAGTGTTGTGCTTAAACCTTTCTTCATTATTAATGTTCCTATCTCCCCCATCTCTGGTGTCTGGTGGGAATAAGACACAAGTCAAACATCATTAGATATTGTATCTGCTCTTTCATGATCATTTATGATTGTTCACAAAAGGTTTCTCCAAGGATGAGAAAACACTAGGTGAATACATTGTCCACTAAGTTCCCAATACATTCTCTTAATAGACAATAATTTCATGATTTGATGTGAACTTTGTGTAGTCTTTTACAGCTTAATTATGTTTTTTTAGTCCCATTGAGTCTATTTTTTATATTCCCTCAAATAAAAATTTATATTTTTTAGTCCTTCAAATTAAAGAGTTTTTTAGTCCTCCTCTTGAACAAAAATTTGCATCTTTTAGTCCTTCTAATTCTGGCAAAGCAACTAAAAAGAATTTTTTTTTTTTTAAATCTGACGGACTAAAAAAATACAAATTTTTATTTATAGGACTACAAAAATAGACCCTCTAATTTAAGGAATTAAAATCATAATTAAACCTCTTTTAATATGAGTATGGGACTATGGGTTGCATGATGTAAGCATTCATATGATTTGAGCTCAATCCCAAGGTTACCTGGGTGGTGCATAGGGATGGCGAGTCTGGATATGTATTATAATATTTGTATATGCTCTCATACCCTCACATGTAGCCACTTGTGGAAGTATGAGTGTATTGGTGAAAATCTCATCGGTATATATTTTCTCGGATTTTCCAACACAACTTTAATTCTTATTTCCCTACTCGTTAGGTACTTGTATGCTCAAACACACTCTCTACCTGCATTTTTCCAATTATAAAGTTAATAAATTAATAAAAAATATTAATTAAAAAATTACTACAATTGAAAATTTACTCTTAGATTATTCAAACATATGTTATAACTAAAAAGCATAAACATAATCATCTATCATAATAATTCTTAAATATAATTTTCTACTCATTTAACAAAATCATTAGAAACTTGAACTTAATGTAATGGTACTCTTCATGAAATGCAAAAAAAATATATACATTAAAACTAATTAGCTTATAATTATGTGTTAAAAAAATTATGTATTAACAATATAAAATATTTTACAGTCACCAACCATAAATTTATTGAATTTTACAATAATTTTCTTAAAAGTTATATTGACAATAATTTATTATTAAATGATATTATAAAACTATTTTATACTGTTAATGCAGTAACAAAAATCAAATGTTGTATAGTATGTCTCATAATGAATATGGTTGAAAGAATCTAATTCTTTAATTTTATTATATAGAAACAATTATAATTTGAATGTAGAAATTAGAAAACGTATATATATATATATATATATATATACGTCATAGGACGGACAAAATTTATACGCAAGGTGTGGGCGAAAAATTTCATATAGAAATACAAAATACAAATTTCCACAAAAGGCAAACCAATCCAAATGAATGAAGAATTTCTTAAATATTGCCAAAAGGAAATCAAATGAATCTAGTATGATTTCTATGTATAAAAAGAACTTTTTTTATATATGAAATCATATAATTTTTCTCAAACCAGACCACAAGATCAACGGAAGGATCGGACGGACAGAAAAGAAGTATGATACAACTATATGATTTCCATATATAAAAAGAAGTAGGATACACTTGTGCATCGAGAGTTCTTCTATATGATTTCCATATATGATTTACAACTATATGATTTCTATATATAAAAAGCCTTTAATCATCCGTTCTTCATCGTCCGATCCTTCACAGCTCCTTTCCGTAAAAAAAAAAGAAAAAAAAAGCATATAGTTGCTTTTCCTAATATATGTATATATCATAGGTGTGGGCGGAGTTGGTACTACAGTATCTACACCTGGATCCATTCATAATCAGATAATTACTTATTTATTTGTAAATATTTTTACGAGTACTCATAATCTGAAGATATTTTGTTATTTCCAGTAGTGCACAGATCATTAACTAAGTTCAAATAACATTTTAAGGATATTGATAGGATTAGAATTTCAAGTCCTTAACTACATGAATGTTTGGTTCGAAATACTGATCCAGGTTGAACCGAACTCTGATTGTTAGGAGATCAGCACCGGAAGATTTTAACCCTTGAGCTGAAATGGGTGTGATTTTAAATCCTCCAGTTCAAACTCCGTAAGCAGTGGTAGAATATTATAAAAGACACTCCTATATATATATATATATATATATATATATATATATATATATATATATATATATATATATATATATATATATTACAGAAAAGACACTCCTATAGTCCTATTAAGTCAGCAAATACTCACAATAAACAATATTACAATAAATGGGCATACGTGAAAAAATAAATATTAAAATGTATTTGTAGATGTCTATTTGTGCGTGGAACATGATTTGTGAGTCATGGCCAATTGGCCCGAAAGAAAGGCAATTGCTTTCTGCGCCTTTTTTTGCTTCCAGCACCCCCAAAGAACAATAACACCCTCTTGTAACTCTAATGTGCACCCCATTTCGGCTGCAACAACCCATTTCCCAATTGCACCAGCACCACTGGGTGAAAATAGGTCAAGTTGAGCTAGGTTTTGCTAGGCTTGAACCTGGCTTGGGTTAAAAGTGCATGGCCTTCGGGCGGAGCCTATTTACACATCAAAGACTTTTTTTTAAGTGTCTAACCTACAAGCCTATTTAAGGGGTCTAGTTTGTGATAATTTAACACTAAGACAAAGGTAAAAAATATGGGTTTAGGATTTATAAGAATCAAATCTAACTTATTTACATCATATAAATATATTTTTAAGGTTTAATATAATATTCATGATAACTTAAGTTTGACTCTTTATATAGATCATTAAAAAGACAAATAAATGGAAAATTTTAGTATATTATAACAAATTTAATATAATAATAACAATGAATAATTATTTATAACTTTTTAAATAAGCAAGCTTGTTAGATCTAAAAGACTTTTTGAATAACCTGAGTCCTAACCTGATTAACTAAATAGGCTTTACTCAAAAGCCTTGTCCTAACTTATTTTCTGAAAAGGCCTGCCTTGGCCTAGGCCTGATGTAGGCTAGGGCGTAGGCCTCTACTGAATGGCCTAGGCTATTTTCACCCCTATGCACCACCACCGCAATCCCTTTAACCTCATTGCAACGGAAACAACCCTCGTCGAAAATGCAACAAAGCCATATTATCCCTTTTATTCTGGAGTAGATATTCTGAAAGTGTACATGTATTCCAAAATACTATACACTTTTGGAATAACTATTTTAAAATACAAAAATCCTATTCTGGAATATGTATTCTAGAATAACTATTCCAAAATATTAAAAATCTTATTCCATAATAAGAATTCTAAAATACATGTACACTTTTGGAAGAGTTATCCTCTACATTATTTGGGAGTCTTACAACTCAAATTAGACATTTGTATCCTGCACCACCTAATATGAATCCTACATCTCTCAAAAAGCTTCAATGGTAAAAAAAATAACCTCAACCCTAACACCTCTTCTCCCTCTTCCTTGCGTCGCCCAAGCACCCTCTCTTCTAGAATACAAACACGACATTGTTGTCCTCTTTTATCATCCAATACCAACGTGGTGCCATCGTCCTCTTGGCGGTGACATCACAATTGTGGATGGTGATGGTTGGGCTTATTGAAAACAAAGTTATGAAGGAACAATAATAAAGGAAATTGGGAGGGGGGGGGGGGGGTGTCCTAGAAACTATGTTAAAACAATGATGGTGGTGGCTAGGCTTGGTGAGAAGGTGGTGCACGGTGGCGTGAAGGTGCAAATGTGACACATGTTGGCACGAAGGCTTGGAGGCATGGGTTTGAAGAAGGAAAGGGGGGTCGTGCCACCTATTCCAAAACAATTATTCTGAAATATGATACGCTTCTGAAATAGTTATTTCAGAATATGAAAACTATATTCTAGAATAGTTATTCGTGAATCGTGTCCTATTCAAGAATAGCTATTCCAAAATAAGATACTCTTCCAAAATAGTCATTTTGGAATATAGTTTTTCATATTTTAGAATAGAATAAACACTTTGAAAATCTACTATAGAATAGATATTTCAAAATATGAAAAACTATATCCTAAAATAATTATTCTGAAAGAATATCTTATTTTGAAGTAGTCGTTTTGAAATGGGGGTGCTTGATAAAAGGATAATTTTGTCAGCTCAAGTGGTTTGGGAAGTACAAGACACAAAATGAGAGATGCATGATATATAAAGGTCGCCAAATTAAATGGAAGATTGGGCCGAATCCGTACCACTAACATGTTATGACTATGTTACTGGATCTTTTGACCCATAAAGGAAATTATATTTGGATAAAGAGTTACTATTTGCACTTTCCCTTATTACTAGTTTACACTGCTAAAAAAATACTAATTGTCTTTGATTAAATACCACAAAATTTATTTCTTTCATTTAAAAATTTTGATCAAATATCTAGAGACTTTTTTATATATACAAAAAAAAAATTTAAAATCTTTTCAAATCCTAATTGAATACACCCCCGAATTTTCATATGATTTTACACTCCCTCTTAATACTAATATACGCCCCCATTGTAACTCTAATAGCCAGCCAATCATCCTATTCACCACCATGCTAAGTCGCTAACATGTAACCACTGCCTCTAGGCAACCGCATGCAATCATGCTCCCCAAACCTCTATAGGGTTCCATCACACTTGTGTCCAATGACCTTGTCTCTTAGAGGAAAATGCTAATTTTTGTCGTTAAAATCACCCTCACATGCATTTATATATATATATATATATATATATATATATATATATATATATATAAAATGGCTAAGCAAGCAACTGGACGGTTGAAGACATCTCAAACCAGGTTGACACCTCAACAACCATCAAGCAAAAGCTGCTAAGCCCAGAAATAATATAGATAAAAAGAAAAATGATCAACAAAACCATGGGGGACATAAACCAAAACCCATGATAGTGACAAGCTCCAAACAAGTCTATCTAAAGCTGTAATGAGAGAGAGATTGTGTATCACTTACAAAAAAAAAATGAGATATGAAATTAGGGAGAAAGTCCTACCAACAAATGAGATACCATTACATTTATGTCACATGAGAGTGCAATCCATGTCTCATGTTGTAGCAAGCTCATCATTATCTTCAACTAGGGATGTTTGTGGTTCAGTATTACATGATTTTTGGTACGAATGGAGAGGGGCCCGAGTTCCCCTCCCTTGATACTTTTTCATATATATATATATATATATATATATATATATATATAAAAGTTAATTAATATAAAAGTGTGAAAATTAATTATCTATGTTATTATTATAATAATGATTAACGTTAGTTAGTATAAAGTTAATTGTGTTTGTTATTATTATTATAATGGTTAAGGTGATATCTAAAATAAAATTGTGTAAAACTAATTATGTATTTATTGTTTTTATAATAATGGTTAACATTATTATCATTTAAAATAAAAATTAGTTTCAATTTATGTGTAAAAATGGTTAAAAAAATTAAAAAAATATTACTTATTAAAATTTAAACATTTAAAAATTACAAAGGAAAATATTTTTTAGCCTCCTTTATTAAGTTTCTGGATCCTTATGCTGGTGATAAAAGGAAAGAAAAAGTAGAGAATTTAATTTATCCTATTAAAAAAATATCCATTGATATTTACCAATAAAAATTAAAATAATAAAGAAATAAACATATATATGCACTCATGAAATCCCATTTCTTAATAATTTTATTTCATTTTCCTATTGCAAAACTAAGTAACAAAAATAGTAATAAAGATAAGCTGCCTCTTCTGTTATCCCATGTTGTATTCCCTGTTTCCTACGTTTAGATTGTCCATGAACATTTTAACGGTTCATTTTCTTAGTCGAGTAAATAATCATTTTTGTCCATAAATGTGTAATTTGTTAACAAATGCATCTCTAAAAGATGAAAATACAAAATTTAATCCCGAAAGTGTAAAAAGTGCGACAAATATATCCGGTCGTTAACTTATATCCGCCACTGTTAATAAAATAGCCTACATGACACAACGGGACAAATTTGTTACTAAAATGATTACCAACGTGATCATCTCTAATTGCCAACATAGGAGTATATTGGTCATATAATATTTTTTCGACTTTTTGTCTTCCCACTTTCTTGGAATAAGAATGGGTAAATAACCACTTTTATCACTGAATGTGTAATTCGTTGACAAATATGTCCCTGAAAGATGAAAATACAAAATTTAATCTCAAAAAGTGTAAAAGGTACGACAAATATATCTGGACGTTAACTTCTATTTGTCACTGTTAATAAAATAGTCAAGATTCGAAGAAGTGAAATATGAAATATATTTATATTTTATTTATAGTAGATTATGACTAATTATTGTAATTTGGAAAAATTTGTAATGATTGGTACATTATTACAATGTTTATTTTAGTAAACTGGTACAATATTTATTTTGGATAATTTATATTGTTACATACAAATTATGGTTGATAATTAATATTGTTATTATTATGTTTGTTTTAAATTATTTTTGTCAATATATTTTTTAAGTAATTATTGTAATGTTATGTTTGTAACGATAAAAAATGGTAAAAATTTATCCTAAAATTATATTTTACCCTTAAATGAAACGAAATTTTGGGTCTAATAAATTAATCCAATAGAAATATACTGATATCTAGGTCCGAAAAAAGTACTGATATTTTCATCCAGTAATGATAATTTATTGACATTTTGGTCAAATGTAACGTATTGAGATTTTCCTCTAATAAAAAAATATTAACATTTTCGGTCAATAAAAAATTATTGAAATTTATGTCTAAAAATGATGTCTTACTGACATTTTCATCTAATCTAGTTAGTATGACCACGTTGGTAATCATTTCAATGACAAATTCGTCATTTTGTGTCATAAATTTTTTTATTAATGATGACAGTATCGATCGGATATATTTATCGCACTTTTTACACTTTCGGAAACTAAATTTTATATTTTCATCTTCCAAGAACGCATTTATCAATGAATTACACCTTAAAAAAACAAAAATAATTATTTAACCAATTTGTAATATGGTAGACTAGTTTTGGGCATTATTGTTTGCGTGGTTAGTTGGGTAGTGGGCTGTTGTTTTATGGTTTGGAGCAAGATTTTATAAGTCTCATTTTGTTTGTTAAATGTGCATCTCGTGGCTCGTGCTTTTTAGTATAATATAGCCATTCAATTTGGTATGATTTAATTTTAGACATAAATCACAAATCAAATGGAACCAATGGTTTGATAGTAAAATCATTCAAATAAATCTAAAAAATACCAGTTTATTCAATTATTTTGATATTTTTTGTTATTGTGTAGCATTGATGCCCATCGACAAATCAACTTTTGTTGGGCTACCCGTCCAATTTCTCTTCATCAATTTTACTAAGATCCTCAATTTTAACCACCGAAGGTCCTCTTCTCAATCTCCGAGTGCCTTATTGCAACTAGTGAATCGAAGCCCTTTCTAGAGATGGGGTTCTTTTTGTTTTTTGTTATTGAAATCAGAATCAAGGATGGTGTCTGATTGTTGTTGCCATTGGAATCGTGGTAGCGGTCCAGGCGGCGTTTCACTGGCGCTTGGAATTTTAAAGGGGATTGTATTAGTAACGAGGAGTGTAAAATAACTTGTGAAAAATAATTTTTAGGGTATTTTGAGAAATTTTTTTACAAAGGAAAGTGTATTAATAATAAAAGGGAGTACAAATAGCAACACCCTTGAATCCCATTGGAAAAACTAACTCATTATTCAGCAGAGTGCTTATAAACGGTGAGATAACTTTCAGAAGCAACAAAAACATATGAATGTACATTAAAATGTTGTCGAGACAAGTGGTTGGACACTTAAAAAGTTACATATGAGATATAACTTTATCCTATAAGAATCAACTCAATGGAACAAGATTAATTTGGTGTCAAATAAGTTCTAAATATCTTTTGATTAAAAAAGGTATATGTCAAGACATATATAAAAATGAGAAATATTATTGACATTCTTTCTTATGCTACTCTTATGATTTATTGAAATTTATTAAAAGTTATTAATTTTGGTGACTCTCATATTTAGTTTAATGATTATTTTTTCTTAAACAAGTCAAAAAGATAAATTTTATTAAGAGAAACAAAACAATTACAATCACAGCGCGACCACCCACCCACCCACCCATTGCAGATTTATTCCTAAAAATCAAATTGTTTACCTCATTTAAATTAAATGTAAAATCTATTAAAATTGATGATTTTTAATAAATATTAATCAATAAAAAAATATTTGAAATAGAATGTTAAAGAAGATATCATTAGCATTTTTCATATATAAATATTTATTTTTTCATATGTTAAAGAAGATATCAATAGTATATAAATATATATATATATATATATATATATATATATATATATATATATTATTTTTTGGTAGAATTAATATTATTTTTTAAAAAATGAACAGATTTCATCCCTGTAATTAAGTAAAATTTTAATTACAAGGTGTGAGTCAGGTGTTCCTTTATATTTCTCATTATTTTTATTAGTTTTCCTATTTCTGTTAACACTTCCTTTTTCTATTCCTATTAGGTTTCCTTTTTCTTTTATATTCTAGAACAAATAAAAATCATATCCTATTTCGTTTCTATATAAAAATCATATCCTATCATATCCTATTACGTTCCTATACAAAAATCATATCATTTTTCTATCAGGTTTCCTTTTTTTTTTTTTAACTTTCCTATTATGTTCCTAACCAAACAAAAATCATATCCTTTTCACTTCAAGCTTTTTGATAGAGGTAATTAACATTCTGTGTTTAGCCTATTATAGAAGGTGTGTTATTTTTTTTGTTGGGTAAAAACAACTAGGAATATTAAAGATTTAATGTGAAGAAAACTTTTAAATAGGCTACCAGGCCAGGCTAGACTTTTAAAAAGGCCAGGCCGAGTCAAAATAAAAGCCTTTGATAGGCTATAGGCCAGGCTCAGGCCTCAAAAATTAATCGTAGGCTAAGCTCAGGTCTTTTAAAGCCTGACCTGTCCTGGCCTATTCCCACCCCTACTCAAGATCAAACGTCCTCTCAACTATTCTGCCCGTGGCAGCAATTCGAGTACGATGACCTGTCATCATTTATTGCTACGTTTGGGACAATTGATAGTTGAAGTAGGACATCTATTATCTATCTTGTTCTATTCTATTTAGGGTAAATCATCAAATTGGTTCTTGTATTTTAGATTTGTTGTTAATTAAGTTTTTGGATTATGAAAAGATTAATTTAGTCTACAGTTTTGTAAATGTATTGATAATTTTATTCTACTGTAAAGTTTGATTCATTTTCATTAATATTTTTGACGACGTGACATATGAAAGATGACGTGAGAAATCCAGGTAGTAAAAATGAAAATCACACATTAGATTGAGCATGTATAGACCAAATTGTCAGTTATAGTATGTGCATCTTTTTTTGCCTTTTATTAAGTCACCAAAAAAATTGTATTCATTTATCCTGTTCTTTTTTACCTTGTGAGAGAGGGATCAAAATGTGGGTGCTATGTTTGCTTTACTACTTCCTACCTTAGCATCGCTGGTAGTCGTAACGACATGGCGACAAACGGTGATGTTTGGTTTGTGGCTACTATTTGCGTTTGATTTTTTTCCTATGTATTAGAGACTGGCCTGATGAATGTTAGGACTATCCATGATCGGTGTAAGACTTGTAGTTGGTATAGTCATTTTTGAAAGGTGTTTTATTTGGTACTAGGAATATGGTTTGAGGATGGTTTACCTCCATTTGATAATGATAAGGTTATGTTAGCTATGTGTATCGAACAAAATTTGCATTTAATGGTTCATGTACATTTTTATATTCACAATATTGTTATTAACCATTTTGTCGGTGCAGAAGAAAGTATAATAACGAACTTAGAAAGATGAATCTTCTTCTCAAAATAGTTGTTAGCTTTTGTAAGTTTCAAAATCAAAATAAAAATAAAATCACTGCCATAGTCCAAAACACTTTTGACTAATATGGAATGTCCCATACACATGGGGATTTGTTATGTTGGCACTCAAGAAATGAAGGAGACTTGACAGTATGACTAAATTATCCGTATATTTATGAAATTGTGGACCAAATTAATCATTTTCATAATACAAGACCAAAATTATTAGTGTAAATGTAGGGATGAAATTGGTCATTTACCCATTCTATTTATTTATCTATTTACTTCTATTTCTATTTACTATATATACTAAAATCTTTCCACGTTCTCTCTCCTATGCCACATGTTAGCGTCTTGTTAAAAATTTTCCGCTCAATTTTTTTTTACTTCCTGCACTTCATAAAATACTTCCTGCACCTCCTTTCAATTTTATGGATGACCATGCATAAGTGAATTATGGATTAACAGTTTTGTAAGTTATTTTTAGAATTATGGAATATTTGTGTATTTTGGAATAAAAAAAACATAATCATCTTTAAAAAATATAATTACAAATAGGTAATCTATAATGATATTTTTTATTCCGAAATAGGAATTCTGAAATACCTTTTAGAATATGTATGCTATTTCACTTCATATCTTTGAGGTTCATCATTCGAAGAAATAATCAAATTTTTAAAGTTAAAGGAGGTGTAAGAAGTATTTCACAGGTGCAATAAGCAATTACTTCTCTCTCCCCTCTCACTATATTTTACTATTTTCTAATAGATTTTTCAGCTCAAATAATGACTATCATTTCCTAACATGTCAACATTTACTTTCTAATTCTTTTATTTATAAAAAAAATTTATATTTTATAATTTATATAAGACTTAGATACTAGGCATATGAGTAAGACCTACCGTTTAAGCTCGCACCTACAAAAGATGTAGCCGGTATAACTCTCTACGAAACCCACAATATAAACGGGTTCAATCAATCTAAATAAACATCATCTTTATTGGATCCTCAAACACTACTCAACCAATAATAAATTAAGGCATTTAGTTTCTATTTTACATTTAAGTTTTACTAAAAAACCTGTAATTTAAATGGACTAAAAAAATCATGGCAATTGCTAGGGGCACCAGCAACATTGCTGGTGCACCCAGCAATTTTTTAAAAACCCAAAAATGCCCCTGTACTTTTTCCTTGTATAAAAACTATTTTTTTTCATTCTTCCTTTTTGCTTTCTCTCTCCTGCGTTTCCTCCACTCTGGTGTGCGTTTTCTCCATTCTGGTGCTTGTGCTGTGCGATTTTTGTCGATGTTGGATGTGCTTGTGCTCTTCTTTGGTGTGATATTTGTCAAGTAAGGTACGTAGCTGGTTTGTGTGGTTGATTGTTTATTTTTGGTAGTAGAATGATGTAAGTTTGGACGCAAAAATTTTTCTTCCAGGGAACACATTACAACTACGGAAGAAAAAAACTTGTTCCGAGGAATCACGCGGAAGACGCCTTTCGTAAGATTCCATGAAAGAAGCAGTCTTCCGCAATTGATATTACAACTGCGGAAGACTGCTTCTTCCGTGGAGTAATTTGTTTTATTTTATGATTTTTTTGTTTTAAGATTATTTTGAATGTTATTTTGGTTAATTCTATTTGTAATTTATGTGAAACATAAAAATATATTTGTTGGTTGAATTGTTGATTTTTTTTGCCTAGGTTGAGGTATTTTTTGGTTAAATGAGCTTTGTAGGTTATAATTTTGGAATTATGTAATTAAAAGTTGAATTTGGTTATGTATATGTAGATTAAATATTTGTGTGAGGTTGTCAAATGTTGAATTAGTTTGATATTGATAGTTTGTAAATTTTTTTGGGATGCTGTATTGTTCAAATTATTTAGTTGAATGTTGAATCAGGTGATATTTATACTTTGAATTAAGATGGACGAAGATCAATGGGCATATTACAGTGCGATGTCCGAAGAAGTTGATATGGATTTTCAAAATGAAGAAGATTGTGGTGTGAATGAAGCACATGTTGATTGTTCAGATGCTTTTAATACTTCTTAGGTAATCATGTCGATCAGTTTTAATTGTTTGGTCTAATGTATGATTTGTGTATAAATTAATATGTCGTGGTTGTGTCCTAGGTCTTTGAAACTCGAGAAGATGTTTTGAAGTGGGCTCGAACGGTTACCCATGAAAATGATTTTGTTGCAGTAATTATGAGGTCTGATACATATACTGGCAGCAGAGGAAGAACTTCATTTGTCTTAATTGGGTGTGAAAGGAGCGGTAAGTACAAGGGTAGGAAGAAAGAATTTGTTAGAAAAGACACAGGTACTAGAAAATGTGGTTGTCCATTTAAGATTCGTGGAAAACCAGTGCATGAAGGTGAAGGTTGGGCGGTGAAGCTGATTTGTGGGATTCACAACCATGAATTGGTGAAGACCTTAGTTGGACATCCATATGCTGGGAGATTGACAGATGATGAGAAGAATATCATTGCTGATATGACGAAGTCGAATGTGAAACCAAGAAACATCCTGCTAACGCTGAAGGAGCACAACAGCAGCAGTTGCACCACAATCAAACAAATCTACAATGCAAGAAGTGCATACCGTTCTTCAATCAGAGGAGATGACAGTGAAATGCAACACCTAATGAGGCTCCTTGAACGTGTCCAATACATTCATTGGCATAGATTGAAGGATGAAGATGTGGTGCGTGATTCGTTTTGGTGTCACCCAGATGCAGTTAAGTTATGTAACGTATGTCATCTTGTTTTTTTGATAGACAGTACCTACAAAACAAATAGGTACAGGCTCCCATTGCTTGACATTGTGGGGGTGACACCAACCAGGATGACTTTCTCTGCTGGGTTTGCATATCTACAGGGTGAGCGCGTGAACAATCTTGTATGGGCATTGGAACGGTTTTGAGGCCTTTTTTTAAGAAATGATTGCCTTCCTGTTGTTATTGTCACAGACAGAGACCTAGCCCTGATGAATGCTGTGAAAGTTGTGTTTCTGGAGTGTAAGAATTTGTTGTGTAGGTTTCACATAGACAAGAATGTGAAGGCAAAGTGTAAATGGCTTGTTGGTCAGAAGAATGCTTGGGACTACGTAATGGATAGCTGGGGTAACCTGGTAGATTGTCCTTCGGAACAGGAGTTCCCTGAGCACCTTCAAAGGTTTCAAGTAGCGTGTTCCCCGTGACCAATGTTCATTGACTACGTATGTGAGACATGGATTGTCCCACACAAGGAGAAATTTATCTTAGCCTGGACGAATAAGGTGATGCACCTAGGCAACACAACAACAAATAGGTATTTAAATGTTTTATTATATTAGTCAAGTTTCTTTTAATGATTGTTTGGAACATTATTGTTATTAATTTGTCTTCTCTGTTGTGTGTTTTAAATGTAGGGTTGAATCTGCTCATTGGTCTTTGAAGAGGATATTACAGAATAGCATTGGTGACCTTTGTAGTGTTTGGGATGCAATGAACAACATGATGATGCTGCAGCACACTGAAATTAGAGCATCATTCGAAACAAGTACACATGTTGTTGGTCATGTTTTTAAGAAAACCTTATACAAGAGGCTTCTTGGAATGGTGTCAAGGTACGCTTTAAATGAAATTTCGGTTGAGTTTGAGCGCGTACGTCATTTGAAAGACAATGTGTCTTCTTGTGGGTGTGTCTTGAGAACCACGCTAGGTCTTCCTTGTGCATGCGAGCTACAAAGGTATGAGGGTGGCAGCATCCCACTGGATGCAGTCCATATGTACTGGAGGAGACTTAATTTTTCAGACCAGGGGCTATGTGAGGCCGAAGTGAGCATCAAGGAAGAGATGGATAGAATATATAAAAGATTCGATGAACTTGATGTTTGTGGAAAAGTTACTTTCAAGAGTAAACTCCGAGAATTCGCGTTTCCCGATGAGACCTCTATGTGTCCTCCTCCAACACAGGTTAAGACGAAAGGTGCCCTGAAAAAGGTAATGAAAAGAAGCGAAAGATCGACAAAGCGTGATCCATTTTATTGGGAGTATGTTGATGCTTATCATTCGGTTCAAAACAGCAACACCTCAGTCAGACCCAGTACATCATCTTTTGCACCACCGAAGCCAGCAAGGATGATCCCTATGTTGGATCAATTTCCGCCATTTATGCATGGTTTCATTGAGGATGTTGTTGATGTGAAAACGGATGGTAATTGTGGATATCGGTCAATTTCCGCTTTGTTAGGTATGGGAGAAGAGTGTTGGGCCATGATGCGTAATGAATTGATTAAAGAACTTGGCAAATGGTCGCAAGACTACATAAAGATCTTTGGTGGCACGAAGAGATATGAACAGCTGAGGTTGTCCCTACACGTGGATGGGTTATCCAAGGTATGTGTTTTATGTTTTTTAAAAATATAAGTAATGTTTACATGACTGACACATGTATTTGTTATTTGATTTAGGTTAGTATGGACAAATGGATGGATATAACGGATATGGGATATGTAATTGCGTCAAGATATAATGTAATACTTGTATCATTGTCACGACAACAGAGCTTCACATTTTTTCCTCTCAGAAGTCGACCACCGGCCAATTCTGTTGCGCACCGCATAATATGCGTCGGCCATGTGTATGGCAGTCATTTTGTTCAAGTCCATTGAAAATTCGTTTACTCAGATAATTTCAATTATTGAATGTGTTGGTTTGTTTGTTTAACTTATTATTGTAATTTCACTTAAAACAGGTTTTTCTGAAAGATTGTTGTCCCTTACCGCCTATGGCATTGTTGTGGTCAAGCAATGCGTATCTGGAGGCAAAACAATGGCCAACTGCATATGTAGGTAGAATGCAGCAATACTTAAGCCTAATGACAATTAATACAACGCATGTAGACCTAAGCGGACACTGAACTTGTAATATTTATGTATGTATATGTACATTGGATTTATGTTCATGTAATTAATCAATTGTTCCGTGAACAAGTGTTACTGTGTCAAATTGTTATATTTGTGTTGAAGTGAATGGTAGTTATATGTTTCTAATAAGCCGAAAACCAACTTTTTTTATTTTTGGTGTCTTCGTTTGAGGTGCGATTCGATAGAACGGGGCGTTGCTTTTATTTTTTTTGGGTTCCTTAACGTGCAAACATGCCAAATAGCGGCCCTGTACAGCCTCAAGCGGCTCCCACATAATTTTAAAAAAAGCCCGAACAGGAGTACTTAGGCATGTTTCTAAAAGGCACAAAACCAATTTTTTTTTATTCTTTAGTGTACGTATATATATGGTTAAAATATATAATTTCAGAATAGTTATAAATGTTAACATTTAAATTACAAATTCTTTTATCTTCTTTATTTTATATATTCAAATGCCATTATAAATGTGACTCATGTGTGTGGTTTATATTTAAATTTCAAACCATATATTTATAGAGAGACAAACAAAAATCATAAATGATGTAAGTAAATGTGTTTTATGACATACATAAACAAATACAAAAATTAATAATTTAAGTACAATAAAAATATAAATCCTAATCTATGCGGCGTCTCTGGCGCGGCCTAAGACTTCCATTTGTGGTGTCACCTCTAGCTCTCCTCAGACAACGAGTCATGATGTCATGTAAGTCAGTGCCCTCAGTGACCATCCTGAGGTTGATGACCCGCTCCAAATCCTCAGCAATCGCTCCTAAATCCTGAGCCATCCCCTGACATCTTTCGTAGTGAACCTATCACAGTCAAAATAACAAAGTCAGTATCACATTTTTAAAAAATTTAAATTATGAAAAACTACAGAAGTTATGCTTACCACTGAATGCGTAGGGAGATCGGTCGCGACTGAAATCTCGGGGATGGGTGGCTCGACGAACTCCTCATGATGAGGGGGAGGCGGATGTCTCAGCGCAACAGTCTCCTCGGTCCGCATGACGAATGGGTGCGATATCCGAAAAAACCACTCCATGTAGTCTGTCGCCACCTGTCCAGGAACTACACAGAGCTCCCCTGAAGGCACCAAATGGTCTGGAAAATTCAGCCACTGGTCATCTATATCATCACTCGTCAAAGAATCACAAACTGGCGGCGGAGGGACCGTCTAAAGGTAGCCAAACTGTCGAAGAACCCGCTCAGGTTGAACGTACACCACAATCTGACCCCATCTGAGCTGGCCAGTGTACGATGATATCAAGTCAAAGGCCCTGACTCGCCGGTGCTCACCATAGGGCATCCAGCACACGTCAGTCACACTCAGGGCATCCAAACGTCTCCGATACGGGGCTCCCTTGATCCCCGTAATATGAGCCTTACCCGTAAGCCACCTGCAGGCCCGTGGGCTCCCCTCATCATAAGCATCATGAACGACGGATGTATGCACTGTAGGAAAGTGCTCGTATATCCAGCACTACAAAGACAGAGTCAACATCAATACAAAAAAAGAGATTCAATGCTACTTCATATTAAATTATCAGTGATAATACGTACCTGGAGAAGTGTAATATAACCGCCCAGCTGCCATGTAGAGGCCTACGACGCGTCATTCAGATGGTCGTACATGTGGACTAATGTAGCCGCCCCCAGGCGAATCCACCTGCCTGGGCCAGGTCCCTGAAAGCTTCCAGGTGCACGACATGTACATGGGTTGAACTCTTATTGGCGAAAAGAGTACAACCCACCAAGTGGAGCAGATATGTGCGGGCTGCTACAACCCATCGTCTGGTCCTGCACTGGCTCTGATACAAGTCTCGAAGCCACCCCAACCGGACATGAGGCCCACCAGCCTGTCGGGTCTCAAATGTAGCCTCCTCATCACTGACCTCAAGAAGCTCCGTCAGTAGACGAATGGCGTCTGAAGTAACAAGCGGCTCGAACGTATGCAGCGCGCCAGTGATGGGAAGGTGTAGGAGTGACACCACGTCATCCAACGTGATCGTCAACTCGCCTACTGGCAGGTGGAACGTGCTAGTCTCGCGATGCCACCTCTCGACGAAGACGGATATCAGTCCAGGATCAGTGGTGATAACAGAACACCTGATCAGTGGACTCAATCCGGTGCCAACAATTAACCCTTCGATCTCAAGCGCTGGTCTCCCAATTTTATCTACTTTTCTACCGTGGGAGACCAACTTCAGATCGGGTCGTTCCTAAATTGAATAACAATTTACAATAACGTGTATATAAAAAACAATCTAACTACAAATAGTTTTTATGTAATTAGTCAACATTAAAAACTACGTACCCGTCCACTCCAGATGTTGTGTGCGACATGCTCAGCAAAATCGGTCAAAATCGATGGGTCGCGTGGTCCACCGGGGAAACCCTCATTTGCAGCAGGTGACCCCAAGCTCCCATCAGTAGCCACTCCCTCTGTCTGAACAGCATCGGCGACGCTTGCTATCTCTGGGGTGGCATCAGACACATGAGGAACATCCTCATGCAACTGAGGCACATCCTCAGGTCTCTCTGTCACGTCCTCACGTAGACGAACCTGTTGCCTACGTGCTGAAGCAGTAGGTCTGCGACGCAGAGGAACATCAGCCTCATGCATATCCTTACTAATGCCTCTACCTCTACCAGCTCCTAACGCACAACCTAAACCTCGTGTTTTAACCATGATCTGAAATTATGAAGAACATTTATTTTTTCCGGTCAAATTAAATATTTAAATAATTGGTAACAAAGCTTTGTCATTACAAATTTGTTCAAACACATGTTTTGTATGTTTCTTACTAATTTGGTCAAATTAAGTTTTCAATGTTTCTTGACAGGTTGCAGGCTATTAGATTAGATTACACAAATTTCTTTTCAATATCAAAATAAATTTAGAAACAAAAACTTTGTTTTCTTGTCTCATATTTTTTCTTAATTACAAGTGTAACAGTAGTCTAATAGTTGCATATTAGTATCCTAACTTACCTTTTTTTTTTTCTTAACCCTCTCATTCATCAGGGAAAAAGAATCCTAACTAATCCACATAATTTATGCAGTGTATACAATCATTTATACATCCTAACCAAATGACAGCAAATAACAATTCAATTTAGACATCCTAACCAAATGAAAGCAAAATACAATAGGTGATGTATCAAAATTAGGGAGTTTGTGTAAGTTAAATACCATATACACTTTGTAATAGCAAATAAATGAAAAATAATAATTACTAATATCATTAAATTGGTGGTTCAGACAAAATTTTCAAAAAAAAAAACCAAAAAACACCAAAACATGCTCCGCGGAAGACGTTTCGAATGTTCTTCCGCGAGAAGGATAGCTTGCCTGTGGAAGAAGATTCCACAGGTTCTTCCGCGAGCAGGAAATGCTGCCTGCGGAAGAAGGTTCCGCAGGTTCTTCCGTGGGATCCGCGGAAGACATAGTTCTTCCGCTGAAGCCCACGGAAGAACCTCCGGAACCAGCTTCCGCTGGATCCAGCGGAAGAACCTTCGGAACCTTCTTCCGCCGGAACGCGCGGAAGAACCTTCTCCCCTTTCTTCCGTAGATTCCCGCGGAAGAACTCCTTCTTCCGCTTCAATATCCAACTGCCCCTCCCACATGCACGGAAGAAGGTTCTTCTCGCAGAAGAACCTTCATCTTCAACCTCAGCCACCACACATCACTCATGTTGTCTATCCTACGACCATTAACGCTTCCAAATGAAGACACGAGGTTAGAACACTAACCTGGATGGCGGAAGAAACGAACAAAGCTAGTCAATGGAGGATGCCAATACCTGTGGAGGAGAAGGGAACCAAATTTCAAAGCGCGGAAGAAGAAGCTTGCCATTGTATACACAGAAGACGAAGGAAGAAGACGAACCTTTTTGGAAGGAAGGAGAAGAACGAAACCAAGGAAGAAGAAGCTTGCGGGGAGGTTGCTGGGTGCACGGGAGAAGAAGGAAACCACGGAAGAAAACGTTTTTTGAAACGGAAGAAGAAGAAAATGTTTTTTTTTTTTATAAATATATTAACTTTTATTTTTTAAATGAAGGACATTTTAGGAAGTTCATTCAATTGCTGGGTGCACCAACAATTTTGCTGGGTGCACCTAGTAACAGCAAAAAATCATATGCCCAAATACTATGCGGGTTACATGGACTGTTCACGGGCCCATATCCAAATGTCTGGACCTAGATACAATTCCCCCATTAATTTTGCAGTTTCGGTAATTTTTCGTCTTTTCATTTTAAAATAAAAATATTTAGTCATTTTATTTTTAAAAATTGATTATTTTGGTCAAATCTTCAATTTTATCCTTGTTTTGTGTTCGATCAAGTTTGGAAAAACCTATGGAAATCCATGCCACACTTATTAAGTTTTTATTTTGTTTGTATATTTTAAATTTGAAATAAATCATAGATTAAGTTCTAAATTATATTTTAATTAAAACGATATATATATATATATATATATATATATATATATATATATATATATATATTTGTATGTATGACTATTTATATATAATTTACTAAACAATAAAGAACTTAAAAAGTATTTAAGAATTAAATTATATTTTTAGTTAACGGTATAATTTTAATTTTGTTATTTAATTATTATTATTATTATTACAAATTATTTATTTAAATATTGAAATGATTAATTTAGATTTTAATAATTATAAAAAGTATGAAATTAATTATATGTAATAATATTATTATATAAAATGCATTATAAATGTATAGCATGACGAGTATGGGGGCAAGGGGATCAAATACCCGAATCCACCACCCCTTATTTGATTATATCAAATTTGATAATTAAAGACTATTTATTAACCTTAGTGAGAAAAATTTACAAACATTATATAAACGATTGATAACTTGAATACCGAGACACATAAACAAATATTCTCTTTTCATATTATTATTTTTCTCATAATACTCTCTTTGTTTCTTTTATTCATTTTGTCTTTTTTTTTTAATTACCACTATTTGTGAATCTGCTTTTAATCTTGAGTGCACAGGTATAATCATGGTCGTCCTGTAATCATTTGGAAAACAAACTTTATCCTTCAATAATTATTCACTATTATTGTCGTGAAAGATAATTTAAGTACTATAATTTATTTTAATTTAATTAGTAAATTTTAGGACATAACAAATTTCATAAAAATAAAGTTAATGCCAATTTTTATTATAAATTGATAAAGATTTTTGGTGGCATGTAAAACTAATGATTAATATATATATAATCTTGATTCTTTTATAAAGAATATATGCAGTTTACTTTCTATGTAAATTTATTTTTATTATATATTTTTGAATCATATTAAAATACACAGCAATGAATATTTTATGTGAAATTTAATATTTTATATATTTATTGGATAAACTCGAATTTGTATAATTGGCTCCCCCGCCCTCCATGCTGGCTCCGTCCTACTTGAAACGTTATATCATATTTCTTATTTTAAGAAATTAAATAATTTTTTCTTCAATTAAAAAACTCACCAAAATTTCTCAACAGACCTCACAATATATCTAACTCTTTTTTATATTTTGTTATTAACTTTAATTTAAGTAATATATTTTTACTTTAAAATTTAGACATGAATATATTTTTTGTTCCTTTATTTTTTAAAATTTCCAATTTTTGTCTCTTTATTTTAAAATACAAACATTTAGTCCCCTTAATTTTATAAAATTCATGATTTTGATCCTTAAAAAATATTGATCGATAAGAGATTAACTATGTGACACAAATTTAGAGATATACTAGATTATTTATTTAATCCACATCATAGTCAACCTTAACCATTTAATAGTGAAGGCTTTTAATTTGATTGAAGGACCAAAATCACAAACTTTATAAAATTGATGGACTAAATATCTTTATTTTAAAATAGGAGAACTAAAATTCTAGATTTAAAAAAAGAGAAATAAATATCTCTATTTTGAAATATAGGAATAGAAATTGCAAATTTTAAAATATAGAAGAACCAAAATTATATTTAAGCCTATAATTTAATAAAATATATGAAATTTTTAATTTTTTTATCGACAAATGTTAATTGTTATTTATTATATTTTATTGGTAAGAAAGATTCAAAGTGAGACTTCTTTTCCTTCCTTCTTTCCTTATTACTAAGTCAACCTTATAATTTTATTGAATAATTTTAATGTTAAAAATAATAACTATATTATTATATAAGTTTTGAAATGTAAAAATAATTACACGTTAAAAATTTCATGTTATAATTAAGGTTAAATGAATTTGTAAACTAATCGTGAAAAAATCAATTGCTTAATTTAGTTAGTTACGTGAATTTGTAAATATTGGGGTAAGGGGAAGCCTGAAGAGGCTCGTGAAAAAAAATACGTGGATTGAGCAGGTATGTAAAGGTGAGAATACTGATTGAAGAACTTGGTTGACAATACTGGGTTTAAAACTTGTAAAAGCTAGAATACGGGCTAAAGATGTGTGAATACTTAATGCAGATTTTAAAATGTAACTATAGGATTCAGTGACTAATTAAGTTTCTATGATTAATTTTTCGTAACATTATTTAGACAGAAAGACCTAATTAAAAAATAAAAATAAATTTAAGGATTCAATTAAAAAAGAAGTTAAAAACTTAATTAAAAAGTCAAATACTTTAAAGTTCTAATCAGAAATTCAACCTAAAAATAATATCTACATTACACATTAATATGACTTTTAAAATAATCAATAATAACTTTGAAATGTAAAGCACTGTAGGATGAAAACAAAAACAAAAAAAAGCAACCGTGATTAAAAAAAGCTACAGTCATTTAGCACCTCTAATGTTAATTTCTGTATCTATTCCAGAATGTAAAAATATTTACCTTCTGAAAAGCTATTCCAAAATGTAAGTTGTTCCAGAAGTTAAAAAAAGTGCAGAGAGCAACATTAGAGTTGCAGGAAACAATTATCCAACATTAGAGCATACACACGGAATGATACATGTGTACTCGACATAATAATCGTCTATAGCTTTGCAGCCACTAATCGTAATGAGGATTTTTTTTTATATAGTCCTCAATTATGTAAAAAAATCAGAGTAATAAAGAATACTCTAAATTTAAGAAAATCGAATAAATTAACTTTAAAAAAAACTTAAAAGTAAATAATGATTCACGATATCTCAAAAATTATGAAAATAGAAAAATATATTTTTTAAGGAAAATAGAAAAGAAAATTAAACAATAACAAAACTGTGCCATGAATGATTCTTTCGATTAATAGGGTGGATTATTGGATTGATATAAAAAGGTTCACAAAAAAAAACCATTTCTATGAAGAAAATGAATATATTTCAATTTAGAATATATTAGTTTTTCTTCCTGTAATTTATATAGCATTGAAGTTTGAAGGCACTTAACATATATGTGAAAACGGACGTGGTGGTCTCTGCATCACCAATTCTACCTACCTAATTTAAATGAGACTTAACCCAATGTTCAACTTTTCAAGGGTGGTGATACCCAACTTTCCGTGCCACACTTTCCATCAAGAGTACTGAAACCATATAAAACCTTAGGCCACATTCATAGTTGTAGAGAAGCTTGCAATGGCCAAAGACTACGGAGAAGTTGAGTTGTTTGGTGTGGGGGGAAGCCCTTTTGCCAGAAGGGTGCAGATTGCCCTGGAACTGAAGGGAGTCCAATACACTTACTTTGAAGAAGATCTTAGGAACAAGAGTGATCTTCTTATCAAATACAACCCTATTCACAAGAAGGTACCTGTGCTTGTCCACAATGGAAGACCATTGGCTGAGTCCCTTGTGATCCTTGAATACATTGATGAGACATGGGAGAACCACCACCCCATCTTGCCTCAACAACCTTATGATAGAGCCTTGGCTCGATTCTGGTCAAGGTTCATTGATGACAAAGTAAGCCATAACTGTTTTCTTTTAATTTGTACAGGGATGTAAAATTAATTATATATAAGGTAAATTAATATTTTTTTTATAGTATAGAGTAATTCGCTTAAAATATTTATATTTGTCTCATCCGAAGAAAAGGTTACTCTTATACTATACACTAATTAGCTTAAATTTCATTTTTATTCTGTGTTAAAGCTTCTCCAAAACAGATTTATTATAAACTGCTTTATTTATCAATATTGTAAACTATAGGTTTCTCCATAGAAGCAATAATCAAGAAGCAGAAGTTTATTTATGGTATGATTACTTAACCTTAAAAAAAAAACATCTCAACTAAAGATGTGTAGCTCAGTTGTTGATTGAGCAGTATGTCGATTGTTATCAATTTCTTGATAAGTTGAACTCATCGACCTTTCAATGAAAACAGAACATCCCTTGAAGCATGGATGGATCCACTCAAGGGTCTTTGAGGGCAGCTGCCCCCACTAGATTGTTTTTTAATATTATGTATATGTATGGTTATAAATTGTCTTCATAATTTAAAATATACCTAAAAAAATAATTTATAACATAAATATTGCCCTTACTAAATTGTATAGTTGAGTATTGCTCCCCCAACTAAAAATTTCAGGATCTGCCTTGAAGTGGATAGTTTCTTAACTTACTAAAGAAAAAAGAAAAGAAAAAGAAAGAAGTGCCGTGTAATAAGTGGTTAATTCGTAAATTAAATACTGAAGTTAATTAAGCACCAATTTATCTATTTAAGTACTTTAAAATCTACATTTGTGCTTAATTGTTATGGACATTTTCAGAACATTTCATAAAATTTCTCACTTTATTACATCGAACAATCATCATTGTTTATGAAATTATGATCAATAATTAACACGAATCTTCATTTTTCTCTTAATCTAGTGCATGCCTGCAATATCAAAGGCAGCATTTACTGCAGACAAGGAGGAACGTGACAAGGGCACTGAGGAATCACTCGAGTCTCTTCAAATTCTTGAGAATGTACTCAAACACAAGTTCTTTGGAGGTGAGACTACTATAGGCATAGTGGACATAGCCGCTGGCTTCATAGCTTTCTGGCTCCCTGCGATTGAAGAGGCTGTGGGGTTGAAATTGCTGACCAATGAGAAGTTTCCAAAACTCTACAAATGGGGTGAAGACTACACCAACCACCCTGTTGTGAAAAAGAATCTTCCCCAAAGAGATAGGGTTGTGGGGTTCTTCAAAGCTCGATATGCATCCATCACTGCTTCCAAATAGACCAATTGTGGGTGTGATAGAGACTCATGATTTTGGGAAATTGTTGTGTAATAAATCTTGTAAGGAGTAGGTGGTTTCTTAAGGGAGGGTCTACATGATGGAATTTCGAGTAAAATTGTAGTGTTTGTGCACTTTGTGTTCAATTTGGTATTTAAGTAATTATGTTCTAATATATATAAAATTCTCTCTGAATATAATTGTTAAAAGAAAAAGCATCTTCTTCATGCTTTGGTATAAGTTATCATGCGAATGTTAAGATTGGAAGATTTATCGGGGATGTCTGGTTTGGTTGTTTTCTGTTTTCATTTTCATTGGAAATAGAAGATGGTGATGAAAATGTGTTTGGCTAGATTTCTGTTTTCATTTTCAGTGAAAATATTTTTCCAAACGAACTAAAAACTGGAAATAATAAAATCTCATTTTCAGTGTTTTCAGTTGAAATCAGGAACCTCATTTTGGATAAAATGAAAATGCGATGACAAAGAATGTAATTTTAAACAAATCTAAAAATATATTTCATTTTGAAAACACATTTTCAGTGTTTTTATTTCTTGAAAGCAGAAAACAAGAAGTCAAACCAAACATGTTTTCAGAATTCTAATCTTTTGAGAATAAAAACAATTTTCAGAAAATGAAAACAGGAAATGAAAATGCAAACTAAATACACTCTTATAGATTCATGCTTCTTGTTTTATACTTGAAAATGATATTTAAAATTGAAATAAGCTTTAATTTAGATATTAACAGCATATAATTAAAATAATGTAAACCATTTTAAAATTATAGACAGAAACTGCAGTCATTATTTTGATAAATACTTATATAATTAATAAAGGGAAGATATAAATTTGTATCTCAATAAACGGTTGAGTCTAGTATAAGTGGTTACTAAATTGTAAATCTTTGCTATAGAAATATTAACATTTGATATATGATAGTGCTTTAAATAAGACTGTTTTGAAAGAAGATAGTTGTAAGAAAAAAAATATAAATATGTATAGGTTTTAAAGCAAGATGAATGTCACGAACACTTTTTCTGACATTCTCTTGATTGACTGAAATTTTTTAAAATTAATAATTTTGGTGGATCACATATTTAAATAGAGAATTATTAAATGATGAGTGAGACATACTAAAATTAGTTATTTTTAACAAATTTTAGTCAATAACAGAAAAACTGTTAAAAAGAGAGTGTCATTAGTATTTCTCTTATGTAAACAAAAATATTATTATTTTTTATTTGTAAAAATGGAACTCAAGTATCGAAAAGTTTATAACAACTCCCTATATTACTTAACCATTTAAGCTAGACCCCAATAAAATAAAATACTATTCTTTTGTAAGTATTTAAGTTTTTTCTTGATAATATTGATTACTATAGTTGCTTTTACATACAAAAATTGAAACCATTATTTTGATAAATACAATTATCAAATAAAAGTACCTAATGTTGTATATCAAATATTAAATATCACACTAGAAGGGAGAGTTGAATAGTATGTTTGACAAATATATAAACCTTTTTCGAAATGGATGCAGTTTTTACAAAGAGATATGACAAATATGTTCAAAACAAAGTTTCTAGTGTATTGTTCAATGAATGTAAAAACAACTTTATTAAAACATAGAGTTGAGACTATCATCCAATCTCTTTTTGGAACGTTTTCACAAAGGTTTTCCAAAAACAAACTTACGTGCCTAAGTGTGTAAAAATATGCTAAAGAGAATATAAGTTTAAACAACAAGAGAGCGAAATAGAAACATTTAGTTTATACTGGTTCACTTAACTTAAGCTACGTCCCGTTTTCTTTCACAATATGTGAAGGATTCCACTAATCAAGAGTTGATTACAAACAAATATTTTGTCTTGCCACTTCTAGCTACAACAGTATTCCCATGGCCACTTCTGGTACATCCTTGAACTTCCCCTAAGTCTAAGAATACCCAAGTACTATTTAGCACTAATCCACTTTTGACTTTCATAAATAAAAAAGGTTTGAATGAATACAACAATTCAACTATTGCTGAAAAGATATATCAATGCATAAAAAATTACAAAGAAAAGCTTTGCTATGCAAATAATAACAAAATAAGTTTGTGTAAGTATCTCCAATCTATTTTGTAGAGTAACAACATTTGTGAAAATTCGATAGCTTGAAATAATTCTTCGTGCTTCACTCTTAGGCTTGATTGTCTTTATATAGGCTCCAGAAAAATATATGTTGTGGGATCTGCACCTTCCTCAAGTTTCCATTATATCACAATTGTCTTTTGCCACATGGCAGTATCTAAGAAGAGAGATAGGGGGAACAATAGTGCACTACGTTTATGGCTTCCTACTCTACTAGTTGTACTATATGATTCTTTATTTGTTGTGATATTCTTTTATTTTGTTTTTGTCTTAGTACACTTGAAACTCAAATGGTAGGCATTTCAAATTATAAGAGGCAACATGAAATCATAAGAGTACGAATCAGAATAAAATCCTTGTGTAAGCATAATGTGATTTTTAGTACATGAATGAACATCATTTTTGCTTAATAAAAAACAATTATGCAAGTGAATATGTCCTTTGGATGTGCAAAGTATGACTTAGTGTATAAACACCAATTTCCATAAGGGTTGGACGCTCGTTTTATAACAGCTCGTTGGGCACTGAATTATGTTAATAATAAAAACAAGTTCCAACACCTTAGGACAGTTACTTGTAAAAGCATAAGGATATTAGAGATATATTACCATTTGATCTTATATGAAGTAGGTTATGTTACACTTAATGTAAATCATTAGTTTAACAATAATTTATATATTTGTTATCACCAAAATATTGGGTATGATAGGATTGTCCAAATATGGCATATTGGATCGTCCAGATCTACCAATCTTCGCCTTTTTTTTATGATGACAAATTATATAAATTTTGATCAAGATAAAACATAATCATGAAAGATCAATAAAAAAGGTTCAAAATCATGATTTTCTTTTTATAAAAAAAGATCATTTTTTTGAAAGGACTAATTTGTTATAAATTAAATAAGGGATCATTTTAAAACTTTTAAAAATTAGGGGACCACTTTAGAACAAAAAACAAGATAAGGAACTATTCTTATATTTTACTAGTCAAAATATAATTAATTAATAAAAGCATTAAATATCGGTGATAAAATTAGTTATATTTCATGATTCTTGAGCTATGTTTGATAGAACTAGCTGATAAGCTAGTTGAACGCTTATAAGCTATAAGTTAGGAGCCAACAAGATGGAAGCTAGAAGAAAGTTTATAGGTTACTTGATTTAATTGAAAGTGTTTGATAAAACTAACTGATAAACTAATTGATAAATGTCAAATGACATAGTAAGATAAGGAGTACTCCTTGGAGTAAGTGGATGTCTCCTCTAATTTTAAAATTTTGTATTATAAGAAATGTTAAAGATTTGGTGATTTTACTCATATTGTTTAAAATAAAAAATTTCATTTTTTTTCTTCAAAAAAGTAAAATTAAATGAAATAAACTTTATTAGAACTATATTTCTTAAAATAATTTTTTTCATTTAAATACTTTATTAATAATATTATTTTAAAACAAAAAATAAAGTGTTTTTTCTTTATAATTTTATTAAACATTTATTTTGTATTTATAAAAGAAAAAGTTGAAGGTATACGTCTCCCACTTGCATGACTACAAAACATGATACAAATCAAATCTTCTATGTAAAACCAATCATATATATTTGAAATTTCAATTAAATTAGGTCATAAAATTAAAAAAAAATAATTCAGCAAATAATATGTAAAGCTGATATGCTTCATATAATTTTTAACCTTAAGAAAAGTTGTGAGAATGACAATTGACGAGCTGACTACCGTGTGCGTATAAGAATGATAAATTAGATAAGATGAGTTTTCCATAACATTGCATAATCTGAAATGAAATTATCTTAAAATATTAGGTACTTTAAATTTTGGACTATATTATGTTATATATATATATATATATATATATATATATATATATATATATATATATATATATAACTTTGATAAATGACTTGTACAGTAAAATCCTTTCACTCTAGCCACGACCGGTCCAACATATTAAGCTTAACATCTTCTTCAACAAAATCACCAGACTCCACGTCTATTTCTCTTGTCACCACTTCATCAAAAGTTGTTAATGCTGACACTTCATCAAATGTTGTCAATGTTGGAACAAACTTCTCTTTCCTCTCAATGCTATCAAAATGAGTTAAAACTTTATTGACTCCTACCCTTCTTTGGGGAAGCTTGCCTTTATTGATGAATGATGATTTTGCTCCCTCTGCAGGGCTAACTTAGTGTGTCAAAGAAAAGCTTGGTGTGCCAAAAGATGGTTTAGGAGAAGTGGTTTGGCCATGTATTGAGTATGGAACAACAATGCTCTTGTGAGAAATTACACTAACGAGAGATGAGATTGGGTCATAATGTTTTGTCAAGTCATCAACACAAAGCACATCATCAACAAATGCAATAATGTTCGATGTCAAGCTCTCTAATACTCGTGAGTAGCTCTCCAGAATGGATTTCCCAACATCCTAGAAAATATAAATACAAATTTGAAGTGTTGAGATAAAAATTTCCAGCACTCAACAAATATAAAGAGGCTTACGAAAAATTTTGGTACTTGAAAATTTGACCATTTTCATTTTAAGTCTTCAAATTTTTTGTGTACTTATCTATGTCTTAAGTGTACCAAAATATGTGTTAAGCCTCTTTATATTTGTTGTGTTGCAAATTTTGATCTCAATAGTTCAAATTTGTTTTGTCTATTTTCTAGGATGTTGGGAAATCCATTATGGAGAGCTACTCACGAGTACAAGAGTGTTTGGCATTAAACATTGTTGAAAGCATTGATGATCTGCTCTTTGTTGATGACTTGACAAAACATTCTGATCCAATCTCATCTCTCCCAAAAGTTAGTTTAATTTATCACAAGAGCATTTCAGTTCCATACTTAATACTTGGTCAAACCATTCCTCCCAAACCAAGTTTTGGAACACCAAGCTTTTCTCCGACATGATGTATTGCCCTACAAAGGGAGAAAAATCACCATTCATCAACATAGGCAACCTTTCCTAGAAAGGGGTAGGTGTTAATAAAGTTTTGAATCATTTTGGTGGGCATTGAGAGGAAAGAGAAGTTTGTTCTAACATTGAAAACATTGCATGACGTGCCAACATTAATAAAATTTGATGAAGTGGCGACATGTGAAAAGACATGGAGTCCAATGATTTTAAAGAAGATGTTAAGCTCAATGTGCGGGACCAAGCATGGTTAGAGTGAAAGGATTTTAATGTACAAGCCATTTATCAAAGTTTAATACACACACACACACATAGCCAACATAATTTGATTGATCAATCCATACTTGAAAATTATAAGTACCTAATATTCTAAGATAATTTCATTTCAGATTAATCACTTCAAATAAAAGTGAATTAGACTCTAAAAATTATTTCAACATTCATTGATTACTTTGTAATAACTTTATAACTCATTTATTTTATCATGGACTACTATGTAAGTCATTTTCAAAAAGTAAACTTTGATAAGTGACTTGTACATTAAAATTCTTTCACTCGAGCCACGCCTGGTCCAGCACATTGAGCTTAACATCTTCTTCAGTGAAACCACTGGACTCCATGTTTTTTTTCACATGATGCCACTGCATCAAATGTTGTTAATGCTGACACTTCATCGAATGTTTTCAATGTTGGATCAAACTTCTTTTTCCTCTCAATGCTACTGAAATGAGTCAACTTTATTGACTCCTACCCTTCTATGGGGAAGCTTACCTTTATTGATGAATTGTGATTTTGCTCCCTTTGTAGGGCTAACACATCATGCTGGAGAGAAGCTTAGTGTCACAAATGATAGTTTAGGAGGAGCGATTTGGCCATTCATTGAGTATAGGATATAAATGTTCGTGAGAAATTACACTAACTTTTGGGAGAGATGATATTGGATCAGAATGTTTTGTCAAGTCATCAACATAGATCACATCATCAATGTGTGCAACAATGTTTGATGCCAAGCTCACTAGTACTTGTGATTTTCTCTATAGAATGTATTTCCCAACAACCTAGAAAAAAGATAGAACAATTTTGAAGTGATGAGATCAAAATTTCCAGCACTCAACAAATATACAGAGGCTTAAGACAAATTTTGGTACTTGAAATTTGACCCTTTTTATTTGAAGTCTTAAACTTTTCAGTGTACTTAACTATATCTTAAGTGTACCATGATGGTACCAAAATATGTCTTAAGCCTCTTTATATTTGTTGAGTGCTGAAAATTTTGATCTCAACACCTCAAAATTGTTCTTTTTATTTTTTAGGATTTTGGGAAATCCATTCTGGAGAGCTACTCACGAGTATTAGAGAGCTTGGCATCAAAAATTGTTGCACACATTGATGATGTGGTCTATATTGACGACATGACGAAACATTTTGATCCAATCTCATCTCTCCCAAAAGTTAGTGTAATTTCTCATAAGTGCAGTTCATATCCATACTCAATGTCTAGTCAAACCACTCCTCCTAAACCATCTTTTGGGATGCCATGATTTTCTCCAACACAATGTCTTAGCCCTACAAAGGGAGTCAAATCACCATTCATTAGCAGAGGCAACCTTCCCCTGAGAGGGGTAGGAGTAAATAAATTTTTGACTTATTTTGGTAACATTGAGAGGAAAGAGAAGTTTGTTCTAACATTGAAAAAATTTGATGAAGTGGTGGCATGAGAAACAGACACAGAGTCTAGTGACTTCACAGAAGAAGATGTTTAGCTCAATGTTCTGAATCGGGCAAGTCTAGAGTGAAAGGATTTTAATGTACAAGTCACTTATCAAAGTTTAATATTTTTAATATATATATATATATATATATATATATATATATATATGTGTGTGTGTGTGTGTGTGTGTGTGTGTGTGTGTGTGTGTGTGTGTGTGTGTGTGTGTGTGTGTGTGTGTGTGTGTGTGTGTGTGTGTGTATAGCCAACATAATTTGATTGATCAGTCCATATTCCAAAATTTGAAGCACCTAATATTCTAAGATAATTTCATTTCAGATTAATCATTTGAAATAAAATTGAATCAGCCCCTAAAAATCATTTCAACAATCATTGACTACTTGTTAATAACTTTATAAGTCATCTTTTTGTTTCAAAAAGTGAAGGAGTGCACACACACACACACATATATATTCAAAACTTTTATAAATGGTTTGTATGTTAAAATCCTTTCCGTCTAGCCATGCTTGATCCAACACATTGAGCTTAACATCTTCTTCTTTGAAATCATTGGACTCCATATTTGTTTCACATGTCCCTATTTCATCAAATTTTTCTAATGCTGACACTTCATCAACTGTTTTCAATGGTGGAACAAACTTCTCTTTCCTCTAAATGCTACCAAAATGAGTCAAAACTTTATTGACTCCTATCCTTCTCTTGGAAAGATTTCCTTTGTTGATGAATTGTGATTTTGCTCCCTTTGCAGGCCTAACATATCATGTCCCAGAAAAGCTTGGTGTTCCAAAAGATGGTTTAGGAGGTGTGGTTTGGCTATGCATTGAGTATAGGATAGAAATGTTCTTTTAAGAAATTACATTAACTTTTAGGAGACATGAAATTAGATCAGAATGTTTTGTCAAGTCATCAACATAGAGCACATCATCAATGCGTGCAATAATGTTGGATGCCAAGCTCTCTTGTACTTGTGAAAAGCTCTTTAGAATGGATTTCCCAACATACTAGAAAAAAGACTGAACAATTTTGAAGTGTTGAGATCAAAATTTCCTGCACTCAACAAATATAAAAAGGCTTACGACATATTTTGGTACTTGAAAATTTGACCATTTTCTTTTTAAGTCTTCAAATTTTCTGAGTACTTATCTATTTCTTAAGTGTACCAAAACTTTGAGCGTTCCAAAATGTGTGTTAAGAATTTTTATATATGTTGTGTTGCAAATTTTGATCTCAACAATTCAAAATTGTTTTGTCTATTTTCTAGGATGTTGGAAAATCCGTCATGGAGAGTTACTCATAAGTACTAGAGAGCCTGGCATCAAACATTGTTGCATGCATTGATGATGTGCTCTATGTTGATGACTTGGGAAACCATATTGATTCTATCTCATCTCTTCCAAAAGTTAGTGTAATTTCTCACAAGAACATTTCTATTCCATACTGAATGCCTGGCCAAATCACTCCTCTTAAACCATCTTTTGGCACACCAAGCTTTTCTATGGAAAGATGTGGTAGCCCTACAAAGGGAGCCAAATCTCAAATCATCAGTAGAGGCAACCTTCCCCAGAGAGGGGTAGGAGTCAATAAAGTTTTGACTTATTTTGGTGAAATTGAGAGGAAAGAGAAATTTGTTCCAAAATTGAAAACATTTGATGAAGTGCCAACATTAACAACATTTGACGAAGTGGCGACATGTGAAACAAACATAGAGTCCATTGATTTCACAAAAGAAGATGTTAAGCTCAATGTTCTGAACCAGGCGTGGCTAGAGTGGAAGGATTTTAATGTACAAGCCATTTATGAGAGTTCAATGTTTTTAATCTATCTATATATCTATCTATCTATATAACTAACATAATGGTGTAATAGTTGTCAAAGTTACACCACTGTAATTTGATCTCTCTTCTCTCTCTCTCTCTCTCTATATATATATATATATAAAACTAAAATATTAAGCTTTTATAAATGGCTTGTACATTAAAATCCTCTCACTCTAGCCATGCTTGGTGCTGCACATTCAGCTAAATATCTTCTTTTGTTGAATCGCTGGACCCATGTTTGTTTCACATGTCGCCACTTCATCAAATGTTGTTAATGTTGGCACTTCATAATTTTTTTTCAATGGTGGAACAAACTTACCATTCCTCTCAATCCTACCAAAATTAGTCAAAACTTTATTGAATTTTACCCCTATTTGGGGAAGCTTTCCTCTATTGATGAATGATGATTTTCTCCCTTTGCAAGGCTAACACATCATGCTAGAGAAAAGCTTAGCCATGCATTGAGTATGGGATAGAAATGTTCTTGTGAGAAATTACACTCACTTTTGTGAGAGGTGAGATTGGATCAGAATGTTTTGTCAAGTTATCAAGATAGAGCACATCATCAATGCATGCAACACTATTTGATGCCAAGCATTCTTGTACTCATGAAAAGCTCTCCACAATGGATTTCCCAACATCCTAAAAAATAGACAGAACAATTTTGAAGATCAAAATTTCTAGCACTCTACAAATATAGAGGCTTAGAACATATTTTGGTACTTGACAATTTGACCATTTTCATTTTAAGTCTTAAAATTTTACGTGTACTTATCCATGTCTTAACTGTACCAAAACTTTGGGTGTACTAAAATGTGTGTTAAGCCTATTTATATTTGTTGTGTTGCAAATTTTGATCTTAGCAGTTCAAATTTTTTTTGTCTATTTTTTAGGATCTTGGGAAATGCATTCTGAAGAGCTACTCATGAGTACTAGAGAGCTTGGCATCAAACATTGTTGCTTGCATTGATTATGTGCTCTATGTTGATGACTTGACAAAACATTCTGATCCAATCTCATCTCTCCCAAAAGTTAGTGTAATTTTTTACAAGAACATTTCTGTTCCATACTTAGTATCTGGCTAAATCACTCTTGTTTAGGAGGTGTGGTTTGGCCATGCATTGAGTATGGAATATAAATGCCCTAATGAGAATTTATACTAACTTTGAGAGTGATGAGATTAGATTAGAATGTTTTTTCATGTCATCAACATAGAGCACATCATTAATGCATGCAACAATGGTTGATACCAAGCTTTCTAGTACTCGTGAGTGGCTCTCTAGAATTGATTTCCCAACATCCGAAAAAATAAATAGAACAATTTTGAAGTTCTAAGATCAAAATTTTTAGCACTGAACAAATATAAAGTGGCTTAAGATATATATTGGTACTTGAAAATTTGACCCTTTTTATTTTAAGTCTTAAAATTTGTGCACTTAACTATGTGTTAAGTGTACCAAAATGTGTGTTAAGCCTCTTTATATTTTTTTGTGTTGAAAATTTTGATCTCAAAACTTCAAAATTGTTTCTTCTATTTTCTAGGATGTAGAGAAATCCATTATGGAAAGCTACTCACGAGTACTAGATAGCCTTGCATCTAACCTTGTTGGACACATTTATGATGTGCTCTATGTTGATGGCTTGACAAAACATTATGATCTAATCTCATCTCTTCCGAAAGTTAGTGTAATTTCTCACAAGAGCATTTATGTTCCATACTCAATACTTGGCAAATCACTCCTCCTAAACCATCTTTTGGCACACCAAGCTTTTCTATGGCACGATGTGTTAGCCCTACAAAAGGAGCAAAATCACCATTTGTCAACAGACGCAACCTTCCCCAAAGAGGGGTAGGAGTCAATAAAGTTTTGACTTGAGAGGAAAGAGTAGTTTGTTCCAACATTGAAAAAATTTGATGAAGTGCAAGAATTAACAACATTTGATGAAGTGGCGACATGTGAAATAGATACAGAGTCAGTGACTTCATAGAAGAAGATGTTAAGTACAATGTTTTGAACCTGGCATGACCAAATTGAAAGTATTTTAATGTACAATCCATTTATTAGAGTTTAATGTTCTTAGTTAATTTCATTTCAGATTAATCATTTCAAATGAAATTGAATCAGCCCCTAAAAATTATTTCAAAATTAATTGACTACATTGTAATAACTTTATGAGTCATCATTTTATCATTAACTCCTATGTAAGTCATTTTGAAAAAGTAAAGAATTAATTAATAGAAAAATGTAGTATTGATAAAAAAATGTTACAAAGGATGTAAACTACATAAGAAAAACAAATAAAGTAAATTATTTTATTGAAATTTCAAATTTGAACATAGAAAATGGAGGATGTCCTTAAAGTTTGATTGTAGTTTTCAGAAACAAGGTAGGTATGTTGGACAATGAGATGTGTTGCACAAAATTGATTCCTACATTTTCAAAATCCTAAAATTTACTTCAACTTTTATTGACAAAGATATACAAACTTACAAAGAACTATAACTATAATCTATAGTATGAACAAAAGTTATTGCAGCCAACGCTAAACATCCAAATATCCAATACGAAAACTTTAGCATCACAAAGTTTATGATAATATAAGAAACAATAAAAGCTATTGTAATCAACAAACACACATATCTCCATAAAAACATTTATTCTTCAAAGTTCAAACATTTCAATCTAAACTTTCAGAGATGCACATATGGAAAAAATCATTAAATTAAGTTATTATCAAATTAAACTAGAAGGCATAAACATTGAAATGGAATATTTGGGATTTGGAGATCTTTACCCGCGAAGAACAACAAACAAACAACCTCTGTGTCAAACACAAAGCGAGATTGCGACGCTCCTCGGGCCTTTGCGAGTTGCAAAAGTCATGATGAATATGTTGTGAAGAGAAAGGGGCGAGAATTAGGGTGAAAGTGAGACGATGAGGAGAACCCTTCACATGTTGTGCTTATGAGAGTGAGACTAAGTGCAAATTAGAAAAACGCACCGTTCGGCTTGTGTTAGAGGTATTTTGGCCATCGGGATTATTTTAAAAAAATTGATGTGCTTAACTCGGTTTGGGTTTCCAATATCGGGAAAGTCACTAATTGTAGTCATAACCAATCAAGTTGCTTTGGTCTAATTTGGGCTGTATACTTAATTGATCTAATGACTAAACCAGACTGACCAGACAACGAATTCCAAGTCAGACTGACGGATCCATGATCCAGTTCAATTTTTACAACACTCCTAAATAGTTACTTATATATTAATACACTATAATATAGACATGTCCCTAAGATATAGTAGTGCATTAATCTATGCACTACAAGAAGTTAAATTTATAACTTATATTTTAATGTATTAGTTTCCCAATTATTTTTAATTTTATATATAAATATATCTTAGTAAAAAAATGTAAATATTTCTGAAATATATCAACATAATCATAATTATTGATATATATCTTATATTATTTTAATTTATACAAATGTTTGTTTCAGAAACCATTATCTTTATAAACATATTTTAACTTGTATATAACTGGGCATACACATAATTTTAAAGGGAAATATTAATAATGAAAAATATATTTCATTTTATAATTATTAATTTTTAAAAAATATGTTTCCATCATAAAAGCAAAAACTGAAGTGGATCAATTGGTCACTAGAAGGGGATCGTATAGTGACACAAGAGCTGACTATTTTTTTTTCCTGAACAAAGGCACTCTCTTTTGATTTTTCTTCTTCTCAAGCTTCTTGAATAGAAATCAAAAGTTCTTTTAGCAGCAAGACATTTCATTCTTAAGTACTTTAATAAAATAATAAACTAGTGTATAACTTCCAAGTAAAACTTAAAGATGTTGCTTCAACAACTACTTGTAAAATCACAAATTCTGTTATCAAACAAATTTTGGTTTTCACTTTTCTAATACAAAGTAGATGCTACTTCCAAACTTAAGAAGTTATTTTGTAAGAACTCTTAGATAAAATATCAATGCTAAGATTTTTTATCAGCAAATTTTTTGCAAACATAAGATAAGTACGTAATAAACTGAAATTAAATAAGAAGTAGTAAAAAAGGATAGAAGACATGAAGTAATTATATTGATTCACCCCAACCTGGACTATGTCTAGTACCTACACTTGTAGGCTTTCTCTACTAAGACCAAGAACACAACCATTGATGCAATCCTTCCTAGGAAGGGACCAGTCACCTGAGCCATGAGCAAGAGGCTCAGAGAGGATTGTGCTAGAGCTGTTGAAGAAGGCCCTAAGGTTCTCATGAACCTCAGGGTAGATTTCGGGCCCATGGGCAAAATATGAGCTCACTTATCTTTGTACATATTAGATTAAGGTTTCATTATTTTTGGGCCTTGTATTTTGGGCTCCATAATATAGGTAGGGTACCCTAGAAATGTAGGATTTTCAGCCCTTGTATTTTGGGGCACCTAGACTAGTTTTTGTATTAGGGGTAGTTTTGTAATTTCACATGCATTAAGTGAATATTTGATGTGTGTGTTGGGAAATAAATTTAATTGAATTGGGAGAAGCCCAATCCAATTAAATTTTAGAGGGGGAGGTGAAAATTTTCTTGCTACACCCCATTGCCACATCATATAGTCACACTTTGTCCTTCATGCTTTACATGCCTCATGACACCGAAACACACTTAGTGGAGAATCTTGGATTTGATCTTGAATTAGTGGATTGAACCATAGCTAAAATTCACTAATCATGATTAGCGAAATTTTGGCTCTAAAATTTGACTCCACAAATTCAATTTCAAATTCAAGTGAAATTTGAATAGAAATTCAAATTTCCCTCCAATTTTGTGTGACACTTAGGCTATAAATAAAGGCAATGTGTGAGAATTTTTTCAAATTTGATCATTTGAGAATTACACTTCAAAGTTCAGACCTCATTTGAGGCACAAAGTTTCGTGCCCCATCTCTCCCTCTCCCTCCACTCATCTTTTCCTACCTTCAAGCTCTTATCCATGGCTTCCTATGGTGGTTAGCTTTTTCTTGACTCATCTTCTCCTTGAAGTGGCATCTCCAATCATCTTTCTTCCTTCTCCATTCCGCTTCCATGATCTTCAAGAAGCAAAAGACTCCATTGATGAAGAATATCCAAGGCCTACAAGCTCCACATGGAGCTACATCATGTGGTATCAAGAGCATCTTTGTGTAGGTGACGTTCTTTTGCTTCCTCTATCTTTTGGTTCGATCAATTCACTTTAATTCCTTGTTCTTTATCTTATTCTCCATGTATATCCTCCATTATCTTGTGGGTTGGTTTTGTTTAGAGTAGATTCAAAAAAATAAATCGATTAAATCTTAGATCTACACTTGTTCTTGCATTTCAATGGTTCAAATTTTATAGATCTACTCTTGAATCATGTTTTTGTGTTGATTTTAGGTTCTATCTTTTTTTAGTCATAATATTCTCGTGCTGAACCTTTTGATCTAAATTTTCTTCCAAAATATTGATTAGAAAAAAAAACACAAAAATCTAAGTGTGAATCAGTTAATCCATGTTGTCTTAGAGTCATTTTTAGTCATAATAATTGTCACATTATGTTCTAAGTTTGTGTTGAATTTTTATTTTTTTGATTGAATTCTAGATACATTTGTTCATGTATTCTTGTCATTCTTAGCCTATCTTTTGAATTTTGAGTCTAATTCATGCATGTTATTTAGTTCATAACATGTTCTAAATCAATTCCTAGAAGTAGTCTTGTTGTTGAACTTTGTTTTGTTTTCTAAGTTTTCTATATGATGCCTATGAAGAAATTGAGATGTAGTGTTGAGTTTTGGCTGGATTTGTGAATCAAAATAAGTCTTAAGCTCTCTTGAATTGTGTTATTCAAGACATTTGAGCATAAGCAAACACAAATTGTAATTATCCAAGCCTTAAGCAACATAAACACTACTCTTGATTTCTAGGTTGAAATCGCTGGTGCTGGCAGCTGGAACATACTTGTAAAAATTACTGGGAATTTGTCACTGTGAATTGTGAGCTGAAATTTTTACTGAATTTCTAGACATCTGGAAAAAAATTATAAAAAAAGAACCAAGTGATTTGGATAAAAGGACAAAATACAAAAAATCACACAAGTTGGTAGGAAAATCAGTGTCCTAGAAAAAAAAAGTGAAAGGGAAGTGTGCATGTTGTTTTGGATTGAAATTTATTCTATAATTGGTGCCTATTTTATACCAATCTTAGTTCTAAAATTTCAATTGAAAATTAGTGTGAAAACAAGTTCCAAAACTAGAGGTTTCTTGAATCTTATTTTTTTTAGCTTTTTTACTTTTCTCTAAAGCCATTCTAGGTTTCTCTTTGAGTCCTAGCTTGCTTTTATGTGCTTTTCATTGCTTTAATTGTTGAATAATCCTTGAAAATTTGTCTTATTAAAACTCTATTGGTTTATCTTTCATTTCATTTTTCTGGTCTTTGGTTATTGCTTGTCTCTTTGTTTTCTTGTTTGTGAGTTGCTATATAGGGAATTGGAAAGGAGGATTGGTTCCATCCTTTGAAGAATTTGAGCCAAGAAGAAAGGGGCCAACCACCTTAAGAGATATTGGACTAAGAAGCATTCCAAATTTAGTGAATCACCAAAGGGAGAGCAACCACCAAAATTGAGGACCGTTTTGTAATTTTGTAATTGGCAATTTACTTACCTTTATTGCTTTCAAGTTTTTGTAACAAAAAGGCCTTTCCTTGGAAGTGTGTTGGGAGCCTTCAATAGGTTACCAAACTTCTATTTGTGTGTAATAATTTTAGGCAATTTTCCCTTAGGATAGTGAGTGTTTTGTTGGGAACCTTAAATGTGGTCATCCAAACACTCTTGGGATTCGCCTAATTTACATTTCTTGCACTTTAATTTCTTGCCTACTTTCATTGCTTATTTCCTTTACCTTCCAATGTCAAACCGCCTAGATAGCTTGCCTTTTACCAATTAGTTTTTACCTTATCTTTCACACCTTTTTTAGTGTTTATTTTGGCTAGTTTCAACCATAGTTTCTTTTACCTTTTGTTTTCAAACCCCCAACAAGAAAGAACCACAACTTAGGAACCAACATGAGTCTTCATTCTTCATCTAGTGTTAATGGTGAGGGTTCTACTCCTAAGGACCCCTTGTATAAGATATTAGATGAGTTGAGATCCCTTAAGTTGTGGAAAGAAAAACAAGAGAGAAAAGAAAAAGGAAAAAAAGAGTGGAAGAAATAAGTCAAGATGAAAGAGAGAAAATAAGAAAGGAAGAAAGAAGAAAAATAATGAAAGAAATGGAAAAAGAAAAATATGCCTCCTATAGTAGTCATGAATTTCGCAAGAGCCTAAGTGAAGAACTTAGTGACTATTATAGAGGAAGGCATAGGTCACATCCTAGAACTCACTCCCATAGGAGAGAAAAGGAAAGAAAACCTCAAAAGGCTAACATTAACCTCTCATATTTCCATGGGAAGGACAATGTAAAAGCTTATTTAGATTGGGAAATGAAGGTTGAGCAACTCTTTGCTTGCCATCATACAAGTGAGGAAAGGAAGGTTCCTTTAGCTACCCATAGCTTCCAAGGGTATGCACTCTATTGGTGGACTTCCCTTGTTAGGGAAAGAAGGATTCATGGGGATCCTCCAGTAGTGTATTGGAATGACTTGAAAAGTGCCCTTAGGAAGAGGCACATCCCCTCCTACTATGAAATGAAGCTTATGGACAAGCTCCAAAGGCTTAGACAAAGGAGTATGATTGTTGAAGAGTATAGGCAACAAATGGAACTACTCCTTTTGAGAGCTAGGCTTAGGGAGGAGGAAAGAACAAGTATTGCTAGGTTCCTTAGTGGGCTTAAAATGGAAGTGAGGGACAAGGTTGAGCTCCTTCCACCATATAGGGACCTAGATGACCTAGTCCAACTTTGCATAAGGGTAGAGCAACAACTTAAAAGGAAGCCTACTTCAAAATCTTATGACTCTCACTCTTATCCAAAGAAAGACCAAGGTCAAGGCATCTTAGGGGCTGCACCTTCTAAGCCCAAAGATGATAAGGGGAAGACAATAGAAAAGCAACCCCCTAAGGCTAGTAAGCAAGAGAAGACTAGCTCTATAAAGTGCTTTAAATGTCTTGGAAAAGGACACATTGCTTCTCAATGCCCCACCATGAAAACCATGATTATGAGAGGCCAAGACATTTATAGTAGCCAAGATGAGGTTACTACTTCACCTTCCTCTAGTGAAAGTGAAGAAGCAAAATGGGAAGAATCTAGTGAAGAAATCTACCCCCAAGAAGAAGGGGACCTTCAAATGGTCAGAAGGCTTCTAAGAGGTCAATCTTGTGACTTGACCCAATCTCAAAGAGAGAATATTTTTCACACAAGGTGTAAAATTTTTTATAACACATGCTCTTTCATTGTAGATAGTGGTTCATGTTGCAATTGTTACATGAATTTGGTAATATATTTCCCAAAGAGATATCCCCTAGGCTACCTCCTCTTAGGGGAATAGAACACCAAATAAACTTAGTCCCAGGAGCAAGCCTTCCTAATAGGCCAACTTATAGGACTAACCCTCAGGAGACTAAGGAAATAAAGTCTCAGGTTAAAGAATTGTTGGAGAAGGGCTAGGTCCAAGAGAGCCTAAGCCCTTGTGTTGTGCCAGTGTTCTTGGTGACCAAAAAGGATGGTAAGTGGAGAATGTGTACAGATTGCAGGGCCATCAACAACATTACTGTAAAGTATAGGCACCTCATTCCTAGACTTGATGATTTGCTTGATGAGTTTCATTGGGCTAACATCTTTCAAAAATTGATCTTAAAAGTGGTTATCACCAAATCAGGATGAAAGAGGGTGATCAGTGGAAAACCGCTTTCAAGACCAAGTTTGGTTTGTATGAATGGCTAGTGATGCCTTTTGGGCTCACTAATGCACCAAGCACCTTTATGAGGCTTATGCATCATGTCTTAAGGGATTTCATAGGTAGATTTGTAGTTGTTTATTTTGATGATATTTTAGTGTATAGTAGGAGCCTAGATGATCACTTAGGACATCTCAGGCAAGTTCTTTCAATCCTTAAGAAAAACACCCTCTATGCAAATATAGAGAAGTGTACCTTTTGTGTAGATCATATAGTTTTCTTAGGGTTTCTAGTTGGTAGAAATGGGGTCCAAGTGGACCTTGAGAAAATCAAGGCCATCCAAGAATGGCCCACCCCAAAAAGTAGGAGATATTAAGAGCTTCCATGGGTTAGCAAGCTTCTATAGAAGGTTCGTTCCTAATTTCTCTACAATTGCCCCACCTCTCAATGAGCTGGTGAAGAAGAATGTGGCATTTACTTGGGGTGAAAGACAAGAGCAAGCCTTTTCTTTGCTCAAAGAAAAGCTTACTAAGTCACTTGTTCTAGCTCTTCCAGACTTTTCTAAAACTTTTGAGCTAGAATGTGATGCCTCTGGAGTGGGAGTTGGAGCTGTATTGTTACAAGGTGGGCACACTATTGCTTATTTTAGTGAAAAACTTCATGGTGCCACCCTCAACTACCCCACCTATGATAAAGAGCTTTATGCCTTAATAAGAGCCCTCCAAACTTGGGAACATTACCTTGTTTCCAAGGAATTTGTCATTCATAGTGATCATGAATCGCTTAAGTACATTAGAGGGCAAAGCAAGTTAAACAAAAGGCATGCAAAATGGGTAGACTACCTAGAGCAATTTCCATATGTTATCAAATACAAAAAGGGAAAAACAAATGTGGTAGTTGATGCCCTCTCTAGGATACACACATTGTTTTGCTCCTTAAGAGCTCAAATTTTAGGATTTGATAACATTAGGGACTTGTATGCTTTAGATGAACATTTCTCTCCCATTTATGAGAGTTGTGGGCAAAAGGCCCAAGATGGATTCTATTTGGTTGAGTGGTATGTGTTCAAAGATGGAAAGCTTTGCATACCCCAAGGATCCATCAAGAAATTACTTGTGAAAGAGAGCCATGAGGGTGGGCTTATGGGCCCTTTTGGGATAGACAAGACCCTTGTCTTACTCAAAGAAAAGTTTTATTGGCCCCATATGAAGAAAGATGTCCATAAGCATTGCACTAGGTGTGTGGCTTGTTTACAAGCCAAGTCTAGGGTGATGCCTCATGGGCTATACACACCCTTTACCCATCCCATCTGCACCTTGGGTAGACATTAGTATGGAATTTGTCCTTGGGCTTCCTAGAACCCAAAGAGGTGTAGACTTTATCTTTGTGGTGGTGGATAGGTTTAGCAAGATGGCACACTTTATACCATGCCACAAGGTGGATGATGCTTCCCACATCTCAAAACTCTTTTTTAGGGAAGTTGTGAGACTCCATGGTTTTCCTAAGACCATTGTGTCAGATAGAGATGCTAAGTTCCTTAGCCACTTCTGGAAAACCTTATGGGCTAAGCTAGGAACTAATCTTCTTTCCTCTACCACTTGTCATCCACAAACTGGTGGACAAACAGAGGTAGTGAATGGGTCTTTATCCACCTATTTAAGGGCTCTTGTAAAATGCAACCATAAGTCTTGGGATGAGTATCTTCCTCATGTAGAATTTGCCTACAACAGGGGGGGTTCATAGAACCACCAAGCAATCCTCTTTTGAGGTTGTCTATGGGTTCAGTCCCCTAACACCCTTAAACCTCATTCCCCTCCCACTTGACACTTCTTTTATACATAAAGAAGGGGAATCTAGGTCAGAGTTTGTAAAGAAGTTGCATGAGAGGGTTAAAAACCAAATAGAGAACCAAACAAAGGTGTATTCAACTAAAAGCAATAGAGGAAGAAAGAAGCTAATCTTAATGAAAAGGACTGGGTTTGGCTCCATCTTAGGAAGGATAGATTCCCTACTAAAAGGAAATCCAAGCTTAACCCTAGAGGGGATGGAGCTTTTTAGGTCTCGAAGAGGATCAATAACAATGCCTATAGGTTGGACCTCACAGAAGAGTATGGAGTCAACACCACTTTTAACATTTTTTATTTAATTCCTTTTACAGGTGGAGCTGATATTGAGGAGGAAGAACCAATAGATTTGAGGTCAAATCCTATTAAAGGGGGAAAGGATGATGCAATTCTCTCTAGGAAGGGACCAATCACCAGAGCCATGAGCCAGAGGCTCCAAGAGGATTGGACTAGAACTGCTAAAGAAGGCCCTAGGGTTCTCATGAACCTCAGGGTAGATTTCAGGCCCATGGGCGAAGTATGAGCCCACTTATCTTTGTACATATTAGATTAAGGTTTCATTATTTTTGGGCCTTGTATTTAGGGCTCCATAATGTAGGTAGGGTACCCTAGAAATGTAGGATTTTCAGCCCTTGTATTTTAGGGCACCTAGACTAGTTTTTGTATTAGGAGTAGTTTTGTAATTTCACATGCATTAAGTGAATATTTGATGTGTGTGTTGGGAAATAAATTTAATTTAATTGGGAGAAGCCCAATCCAATTAAATTTTAGAGGGGGAGGTGAGCATTTGCTTGCTACACCCCATTGTCACATCATATAGTCACACTTTGTGCATGCCCTTCATGCTTTATATGCCTCATGACACCTTAGAATACTTAGTGGAGAATCTTGGACTTGATCTTGGATTATTGGGCAGAACCATAGCTAGAATTCACTAATCATAATTAGTGAAATTTTTGCTCCAAAATTTAGCTTCATAAATTCAATTTCAAATTCAAGTGAAATTTGAATAGAAATTCAAATTTCCCTCCAATTTTGTGAGACACTTAGGCTATAAATAGAGGTCATATGTGTGCATTTTTCAACTTTGATCATTTGAGAATTACACTTCAAAGTTCAGACCTCATTTGAGGGACAAAATTTCGTGCCCCTTCTCCCCTTCTCCCTCCACTCATCTTCTCCTACCTTCAAGCTCTTATTCATGGCTTCGTATGGTGGTGAGCTTCTTCTTGACTCATCTTCTCCTTGAAGTGGCGTCTCCAATCATCTTTCTTCCTTCTCCATTCCACTGCCATGATCTTCAAGAAGCAAAGGACTCGATTGATGAAGAAGATCCAAGGCCTAGAAGCTCCACATAGAGCTACATCTTCCATGTTATTCTTTCTTCTAAAGCCTCCATAGGCTCCCTACACCCTATATTTTATACCTTTGTAGGTTTCACTTAGTATTCATTGATTACCTCAACAGACAACCCCACCACCAATATTATTAACCCCTATAGGTTTCACTTAGTATTCTGTAAGCCTTTGAAGGTTCTTCCAAGTATTCTTTCGAAAAGCCTTTTCAGACTTCACCCAAGTATTCTTTCAAAAAGTCTCTCTAGGATTCACACCCTCAATAGAAAATGCTACTAGATGTTAGGTTTGAGCGACACTTGTCTTATCTACCTTAGATTTTGATAAATAACAAAAATTATAAATTAATGATATTCTAATGAGCTTTTGACAAGTGAACAAGTTTGACAAGTGGACAAATTCTATTTCTTAAAGGATTTAACAATATGTTGTATCGTTCATGAAGAATTGCTATGTTAACTATTTATCCAGCGTCTAACACGCTAAAATGAAATAACGTCCACTCTCTTTGACAATTAGTGTTATACACTATGTTATTGCTTATACCATGCATCTAGCTAGTAAGTAACTTATACATCTTCTGGAATGATTAGCACTGGCAAAAAGTCGGTGGTAATGATAAAAGGGAAGTACACGTATTCCATCCTATACAAATTCCTTTTTTCTTTCTCTAATTTTAAATGCTAATATTTGAATTTAAAGAAAGGAGAAATTAGAAGGTGTTGATAACAATATTCTCTAAAGGTCGCTTTCGCTAAAAGACAAAGGGCCTATGGGGTTATTTGAACTATCATAAAAATCCTTGCTAATCAGAGCATGCCATGTAGTCTTCTCCTTTACTTTGAGACAATAGTCCTTTTAAGGAATCAACGTTGATCCCGCAACAAATCTCTCATAGAAGTTTATAAAAGGAATTCACTACTCAAAAAGAGAAGTGGAAAAATATTGACGAAAAAGCAAGAAATTAACTGAAGTAAAACTATGCTGAAATTACTGGATGACTAATACAAAGCTCTCATTTATTTATTCATTGCTGAGCAAAGTCATTTTGTAATTGAGCTTTATTGTTTATCCACTCTTTGTCCTATTGAATACTTTTAATCATTCAAACTATTATTTGTGAAAACCAGGAGTGACTTAGTGTTAAAAAATACTTAAGTTTCTTAGATTCAAAGAAAGTGCCATAAGTGGTATTAAAAATACTTGTAAATCTAGGAGTGACAAGTTAGAATACTTGTTTTTAACCAAGTTTTTGATTAGTAGAACCCTTTACTGTTGAGTAAAGGAGAATTGGACATAGCTCAGGTTGAGTGAATCAGTATAAACCAAGTGTTTCTACTTCTCTCCTTTATGGTTTATTGAGCATTCCATTAACATTCTCTGTCACTTTTTTTATACCAAGTGTTTATTTGAAAAAACTTTTTTAAAAGGATTCTCTGCTACTAAGTGTCTAGATAATCCAACTTGTGTTTATTAAACCTTGTTTTTCTCCTCAATGGACTACCAATCTTCTACATTTACATCCATATTTGTGCTTTGTACAAGTTTATTATATCCTTGATTAACACAATATTCAACCCCCCCTTCTAGTGTGATTGTTGTTATTTCAGTTGGTATCAAAGCTTGGCCTCAAGGGTTGAGTATCTGACAATACTAAGGAAAAGATTCAGGATATTATATATATGGAATAAGGATTCTCCATCAATAAACCATCTCTGTTCAAAGGCATAAAATATGATTATTGGAAGGAGCACATGATAGCTTACTTTGAATCTATTCATATAGATCTATGGAATGTGGTGGAAAATGGTGATTATATTTTGCATGATAATCACCTTAATGAGATTCCTAGAGGCCAATGGACGGAGGAGTAAAAACTCAAATTTATGCTCAACTTCAAGGCTCAGAATGTGATGTTGTGAGCGCTATCCAAAGAAGAATAGACCAAGGTACATAGTTTCAGAAGTGCCAAATAAATGTAGGACACTCTAGCTATAACATACAAAGGTACATCACAGGTGAAAAGGAACAAACTTAGTCTCCTCACTCGTAAGTATGAACTCTTCTCTATGGAAGAAGGCGAAGACATATAATGTATGTTCGAATGCTTCCAAACCATTCTTAATGAAGTAAGATCCTTAGGTAGAACTTATGATAATTATGATCATATTGAAAAAATTATGAGAAGTCTATCTAGGAAGTGAAGACCATAGGTAACAACACCAAGAGCCTTAAAGAATCTTGATTCTATGTCCCTTGAGGAACTAGTTGGTACCCTCAAGGTTCGTGAACAAGAAGTTCAGCAGGACGAAGGAACCAAAAGAGAAAAGTCTTTGACTCTTAGCAGCCAAAAGAACAAGAAGGCATCATCGTCCAAAGAACACGTATTGAGAAGTTCGTCCAAAGCTCTCAAGGATAATAATTCATCTGAAGAAGATTTTGATGAAGATGAGTTCTCCTTCATTTCACGTAAAATATGAAAAATGTGGTGAAAAAAAGTGGCTCCAAGTGGAAGAACTCTTCAAGAAGAATGTCCAAAGACAAGAGCTCCATAATTTGCTACAAATGCAAAAAGCCTAGACACTTCAAATCTGAATGTCCAGAACTAGAGAAAGGTCAGGACAAGAAGAAATACTTCAAGACCAAATAAAAGAAGGGTCTTATGAGTACATGGGAAGATCTGGATGACATTTAGTCTGATGAAGAAGCCAACTTATGTCTGATGGCAGATACAACATCTGATGAATTTGAATCTAATAAGGAAGACGAGGTAAATTTTAATGACCCAAAAATTCTTAGAAAGCCTTATCATGAACTTCTATCTAATTCATCTATTCTCTTAAAAGATTACAAAAAATTGCAAAAAGGTTTAAAATTTTTATCCAAAGATCATTTAAAACTTGAGAAAACTCTTTAGCATCAAGAAGAAATTTCACTGGACGTGTCTACACAAACATGTGGAGCTTGTATGACTCTTAAAGAAAAAAAGTTTGAGCTATGTATTAAGATTAAGACAAGTGCTAGAGAAAAAGCTACTCTTCTCAAGAACTTTTAGGAGTTGGAAAACAAACTGAAAGATCTTCAAAATGATTTGAAGAAGCTGAATGAACTTCTTGATTAGCAAAAAAAAGAAAGATATGATCTATGGAGCGAATGTGCACAAGTAGACAAATATTATGAAGATCTCAAAAAAGAGTAAGCATAATCTTTGGGTTGAATGTGAAGAACACAAGATTTGTGAAATTCTAGAATGATAAGCTTTTGAAGAATCAATAAGTTATTGGTCAACCTTAAGATGCTATCAAACATTATAAGGAAATTAGAACCTTCAAAACTACATTAGCCAAATTTGTTAATGGAATGGATAATCTTAACAAATTGTTAGGATACTGTAGAAATTCCTCAGAAAAATTTGGAAATGGATATGATGGAAAGGTATATGTTCATGATAAGGACACCATTATCTGCTACTTCTATGGTAAAATTGGTCATACGACATCCAAGTGTAAAGACCGACTAAAAAGGGTATAGTCAATACTTTTATGGCTAACACGAAAGGACCCAAAAAGATTTGGTACCAAAGAAAAAGATTATTTCTATTACAAATGTCCTTGATAACATGAAACAGACACCTATCATGGTACCTGAACAGTGGCTGCTCACGACATATGACAGGAGAAAGGTGTATGTTCCAATTTCTAACTTCCTATCATGGTGGAACAATTACTTTCAGAGGGAATCAAAAAGGAAAAATAACCAGAGTAGGTAGAGTAAGTATTCATCCTTGTCCCTCTATTGATAATATTTTCTTTATTGAAGGTCTTAAACATAATCTATTGAGCATAAGCCAATTATGTGACAATGGATACAATGTCTCCTTTAACAAAGATGAGTGTGTCGTTCTATGTAAAAATGGGTCTCCTTTATTCTTTGCCAAGAGAAAAGGTAACCTCTACAAAATCAGACTGGGATATCTCATAGATCAAAAAGTATCTTGGCTACCGTCCGTTAAAGAAAATCCATTGGCTATGGCATAAGAAACTTGGTCATGCAAGTTGAAGGTTAATCTCAATACTGTAGAAAAACAACCCTGTAAAAGGTCTACCAAGTATGTCATACAAGCATGATTTACTTTGTGAGGCATGTCTACATGGGAATCAAATTAAAAAACTCTTTTTCCAGTAAAAACATTGTTTTCACCTCTAGACCCTTGCAGTTGATACACCTTGATTGTTTGGTCCAACCTGAATTGCATCCACAAGTGGAAAGAATTATGGACTTATCATAGTGGATGACTACTCTAGGACATGGGTCATACTCCTAAATCAGAAGGATGAGTCTTTTGATATCTTCTTTAAATTTTGTAAATGTGTTCAAAATTAAAAAAGAGTATGCATTACTTCAATCAGAAGTGATCATGGGAGAAATTTGAAAATGACAAGTTTCAACTGTTCTGTGAAGACAATGGAATTCTTCGCAATTTTTCAACACCAAGAACACCTCAACAAAATGGGGTAGGTGAAAGAAAGTACAAATCTCTACAAGAAATGGCTAGAACCATGCTCAATGATAATTTAACCCATAAGCACTTTTACGCTGAAGCAGTGAATACTACATGTTATCTTCAAAACATAATTTACATAAGACCATCCTTAAAAAGACTTCTTATGAATTGTAGAAGGGACGAAAACCCAACATATCATATTTTCATCTCTTTGGATGCAAATATTTTATTCTTTACACAAAGGATAACTTGGGAAAATTTGATTTAAAAAGTGATAATTGGATATTTCTTGGATAATTTAAAACTTCGAAGGCATTCAAAGTTTATAACTCAAGAACCTTGGTAGTTGAAAAAGATATTCATATAAAATTTTTAAAAAAAGTTGATAAAGATTTATCAGAGCTAGAAAAGTCTTTTGTAGATCTATGACTAGATGATAGCTCTACAACAACTAGCTCGTCCAGATAGTATCTAGAGATAGAAGTGTCCACTCAATAAGAAGTTCAAGAAGAGGTAAAAGAACCCATTGGACGCATCATGAGAAGAAATCATCTAGAAAGTTAAATCATTGGGGATGCAGTAGATCATGTTCAAACAAGATCATCACTCAGAACACAAGAGCACACTGCATTGATCTCTGAAATGGAACCTAAACACATTGATGATGCAATGCAAGATGACAACTGGGTTAGAGTAATGCAAGAGGACTTTGATCGTTTTCAGAAGAATGATGTTTAGAAGTAAGTTGAATTACCAAAAGGAAAGAAAGTTATTGGAGTAAAATGGGTTTTTCACAATAAATTGGACGAAAATGGTAAGGTTATGAGAAACAAAGCAAGGTTAGTTGCTGAAGGATACTTATAACAAGAAGGTATAGACTACAAAGAAACTTATGCACCTGTAGCTTGTTTATAGGCAATACGCATCTTACTTGAAATGCTTTGTGAAGATTTGTGAAGATTTTTTTAAGTTGATGCAAACAGAATTTGAAATGAGCATGATGGGAAAGCTGAAATTCTTTCTTGGATTACAAATAAAACATTCAACAAAGGCATCTACATCCATCAAACCAAGTATGTGAAAACATTAATGAAGAAATTCAACATGGACGATGCAAAAGAAATGAAGACTCCAATGCATCCCACGACATACCTTGGACTAGACGAGGAGTCAACAAAGGTGGATGGGACTCAGTACAAAGCAATGATCGGCTCATTGCTCTATCTCACTGCGTCTAGGCCTGATATAATGTTCAATGTTTGTATATGTGTAAGATTTCAAAAATAATCAAGGGAAGTTCATGTAACTGTAGTTAAACACATTTTTAGATATCTAATTGGAACTTCTAATCTTGGTATTCTATTCAACAAAAGTGAAAGTTTTAGACTTACAAGCTACTATGATGCTGATTATGCTGGTGATAAAGTTGAAAGAAAAAACATTAATGGAAGCTGTCAATTCATTGGTGGAAACTTAGTGACATGGATATGTAAGAAGCAAGGCTCAACTGCATTGTCCACCGCTGAAGCTAAATATATGTCAACAGTAAGTTGTTGTGCTCAACTACTTTAGATAAAGAATCAGCTTGAAGACTACAAGATTTATGAGAGTAAAATTCCCATCTACTGTGACAATAAAACTACTATTAATCTTTCAAAAAATCCAACATTTAATTTTAGAGCTAAACATATAGAAATTAAACATCATTTCATAAGAGATCAAATTCAAAATGGGACAGTGGACTTATAGTTTGTACCTACTAATGATCGACTTGTTGACATTTTTACAAAACCTTTAACTGAAGAAAGGTTGATTTTGTTAAGAAGTCAACTTGGAATGATCTCTGTTAATGAATGATTTAATCTTAATATGTCATCCACTATTACATCCAAGGATATATCATCAAATAGACATTAACACACACTCCCAACATTCAATATATGGATGACATATCATGCATTTATTATTATTATTATTATTATTATTATTATTATTATTATTATTATTATTATATAAAACACAATGTTTTTATTTTGAAACATTGTAACATTTTTTGCTGAGTTAGTTTTGGAAAGCGGGCTTAATGATTACTTTTGAAAAAGCCCACTATAAAACCTTAAGATGTCGACACTCATGGTATTACTCACTACTCTGAAACACTTCATCTTCTTCTCTGAAATTCAATCCCTAACTCTCAAACTCTCTGTAATGGCCACCTCCAACTCCCCTATTGCCGAAATTATTCCAACACTGGAAACCATCTATTCATGTAGAACACTTTTTCGGCATTTAGGAACTCAAAAAAGTGGGTCTAAAGCTCAACGAGACTACTATTGTGCCAGACACATTTTCAATAAGCCACAAACCATATACCCTGAACTCATCATGACTTTCTGGAGGAATGCTAAGTTTGTCAACAAGAAAATGATAGCATCCAAGGTTCTAGGAGTCGAGGTCGTGTTGTCCAATGACTCTATCGCCAAGGCAACGAGATGCCTTCATGAAGGCAGCACCTACCAAGAGGGATGGGAGAAGAACTATGAATCCCATATTACAAGGGAGCTCTACCGAGAAAATGATGAAAAAGCTAGTGATAAGAAGACTACAACTTGATGTGCGAGAAAGCAAATATTTGGGCCAATATTTTGAATAAAAGTGTTCTCTACAAAGCAAGTTCTAAAACAATTTTGTTAGACCTCCACAAGTTTGTTCTTTTTCACTTGATGGAGAATTTGCCCTTTGACCTGCACATGCCATCTACATCAATATATTGAGGAACATGAAGGGCTTAGGTGGTCTAGACGACATTTATTTTGCTAGTCTCATCGATAAGATGTTGTGGGATCAATGGGTGTATCATGTCTTCAACAAGATGGACGAAGACTCTAAGCACACCCTAATAGCCAAGGGTTCGGTTGTCGCTAAACAACAAAAGTTTAGCAAGAATAACCTAAAAGCTATAAAGGTTGACTTAGAACAAAGTCAGAAGGAGGCTCCTCAAGTGGATTTGGATGTCATCAACAAGAGGAAGCAAAAAAGGCTAGCTATAGCCATTGCTGATGAAGATCAAGGTTTGAACAACTTTGGTATCTCAAAAAAAAAAAAGATACAGAAGATTATGGCTGAGCAATAGAAGAATAAGATGACAAGGAAGCAATCCCAAAAAGAAGAAGAGGAAGAGCTACTTGCAAAGGAGCACAGGACGAAGAAAATACATGAGCTATATACTACGTCTAGCCCTATGCATCTAATGGCTGCAACCTCAATCCCACAAAGGTTGAAAGACCTAAGTGAAACTGATGAAGAAGATGAAGGCCTTGTACAAGTAGCCCTTCAGAAGAGGAAAATAGTTGCCCTAATTGCTTCTACCCCAAAAAAGATTAAAAAAAGTCCAACCAGCCCTTGAACCACGTGTATCTATCATTCCCTTTATAATACCAAGACACATCAAGACGAGGGTGACCAAAGCTAATCCCAAGATTGGTGACAAGGAATGGGCAGTTTCCTTCATTGGGAACAAGGAGGATCAAGCCTCATCATCATCAGATAATGAGTCTATAGACAACACTTCTATTTTTCCTCTCCGCAAACATGTTTCCTCTACACAACCGTGTCCACCTTCATCACCCATTCATCTAGAGAGAATCAGAAGGGTTGCTCCAAGGGAACCCTTAATAAATGCTCAAAGGTTTCCTCTATCATTCATTAATGGTAACCCTACACCTATAACCCCATACTCTAAGTTTATCTATGTTGAACTTGTTGAAATGGAAACAATCAATGTCCAAGCACCTACATGGACAAAGTATAACATAAGAATAATCCATGTGAGGCCTTTAAGGCTCTACCAACAGATGCCATAGTTCATCTTCCTCTCCCATAATGGACTCATCCAATGCAACCCAATGTTATCAAGATGCCTCCTCACTGGCTTGCACCTGGCACTAAACAACGAGTTCGCCCTTCAACAGAGGTCTCTCCAATAGAAGCTTGGCATAACCTTCAGAAGTGCAAAGACAAGAAGAACACATAAAATAGTATCTCTAGGGATCTGTTTGAAAAGCACGAAAGAGACCCCTCACAAGAAGTTGAACCTCTGAAAAGTGAATTCCAAACGAAGGTGCATCTATGGACGCCATTCACAAAGCTCTTGCCTATTCATCCATCTGATCTAAATCTAACACAGGAAGAACACTTATTTCTTGGAAACTTTCTTTCACAAATGTATGTAAAAGATTAAGCCACTACCTAGCCTTCTGGTCTACACATCTCTAGGGCCACCGATGCAAGATAGTTGTTCACAAGGTGTGTCCCTGTTTACCTGTTTAGGATGCGGCTAAAAAGAAAGGCTTCAAGTTGTACTACAATGAGGAAATGCCTTCAAGGAAAATGAAGATGGAAATAGTCAATCATCCTCGAAATTAGAGCTCCCTATTCAGTGGAAAAATGCTTGTTTATGCTCCTGATGCCTAGACCTTCTAGAACCAGATTCTATGGACGGACACTTAAAAAGCCTCCACTTTTGGGTATGATTGATAATTATTTTTGAATCATTAAAAAACAAATAAAACTAGGAATTTGCAATACAAAATTAACCAAGGTCGAACTCAGAAATATGATTTAATTTGGTTTCTATGTTCATTCACTTATAAATGACAAGGGAGGATTTCATCGAGCAGTTTGTAAATGACTATAAAGGAATACAAAAACACACAAAAATAGAGATAAAGAAACAAAACAGAACAAGAACATAATACAAGTCAAGTATAATAGCTTCAATCCAATTCACCAAACCAGTGCAAATCAAATTATCACAGTTACTACGAATGATGTTCAGTGTGAAAGTTCAGTCAAATGCACTAGAGAAAGTTCAATCGAATCAGTCTCTAAATTGTTTGATATTGCAAATTAGGTTGGAAAATCATCCAAGCAATCTGTGATTAAATTCCAAAATTATGAAATGAATCCATAACCTAATTTGTTTTCAATCCTAAGCATAATCATAATCATGAAAATAAAAAATAGGATCGGAGAGAAAGATGAACATTCACAAAGATTAGAAATACTAAACCAGAACTCAAACTTAGCCTTGCTTGGAGTGGATCCTTAGATTAATGAATTGTTTAACCCTCCATGATCATCACCAATGTAAAAGCCACAAAATTTTGTGCAATAAAATGGAAGAACATAAGTGAAAAGGGGAAGAAGAATGAAAAAAATTGAGAGAAAAAGAGAAAAAAGAGAAAGGTTGCACAACAAGTAACTAATTCTATTTTTTTACAAAATGAAGTAACTAACTTCCACTAATATATAGGGTGAATACTCATAAGGAAGTGATGGGCCTTGATTAGGCCCATCTAATCTACCTAATTAAACTAATCGCACCAAACAAAGCCCAACTCGCAACCCAATTATTCAAGTGTAGAGGCTTTGACTTCCAAGCTTAATTTGACCCTTGAAATGGTAGAATTGGAAAAAGCTTATTTGTGACAAAATTAAATATATTTTTCTCAGCTTTACAGGAGCTACTCACATGTTCCATTTGGAGTTCTATAGCTTCCTCTAGTCCCTACACAAGGAATATAGGTCAAGTAAGCACAAAATCTGAAAATTAGCTACAATTTTCAATTAAGCTCAATCATTTGCCTTAGACCAAAATTGAGTTAAGGTGACAAAATAAGGGTCAAGGGGATGGAAATTGAGATAAGAAGAATAGAAATATATTAAACTACTAATTCTCAATTAATGATGGAAGGGATAATGTTGAGCACCGTGATGTCATTCAAGTGTTACATCTTGTTAGGAAGTATCACTTTGATGATGCTTGCATCTGCTTTACCAAGGATGCCGAAAATGACTCATTCATCAAACTCCTACCCCAACTTCCTACCATTCAATATAGAAGACCAGATGCTAGCTCATGTGACTCGGCTCCATGAAGCTTAGGAAAAGAGGAAGGTTGAAGAAGAAGACGTCGTTGTTGCTGCTACACAAGAAGATGCTACCTTCGTCCAAGATGAAGCATCTAAAGTTGTGGATAACACCATTGTACATGGGGTCATCATTGATCTTACCAACACTAGTGTCATGGATGAAACTCCTGAGGCATCCAATGCAGCCATAGCTGATGAAGTTGAACACAATGCTATAGAACATGTGTCTAAGTAGTCAACAACTTCAAATAAGGATACTTCTATAGACAAAGGAGAACCTGATGCCATCATTTTCTACTCCACCGGTATAGGGCTTGCTCCTCTGAACTATTCACAACCTGCTAGTTTTACCTGGGATCAAGTGCAAGACATGATAGGGCAAGCTATGGAAACCTTCATCAAACGACAACGTCAAGAGAATGAACAATTCAAAATATTTATGCAGAATGCAATCACCACCTAGTTTTCCTACCTTGGTGTTGTCCTCCTTTAAGATATTCAACAAGCTGAGATGTCTATGCTCGGAGTTGTTGCTGCACTTGCACCCGTTCCTTAACATCCATCCACCCCTTAACCTCTTGAACCTTCACCACCACCAATCATTGATCCAACACCACCACCATGTCCGTCTTCCCCTCCACCTTCTCAACCTCCACCCCCACCATCTGCTCAACACTGATAATGATGTTCATCATTCTCGCTATCATCAAACCTAATTTTTGCTTATGGAAAAAGGGGGAGAAGTAGGATTTTTGAGTGTAAAGAGCCATATTACTAAATAAAAGTGGTTTGGGAGTATATTCATGTGTTATCTCTTTATTTATTTGTTAATTACTATTAATTGTATTATTTTTGTCATGATTGAACTCAGGGGGAGATACATAAGAGTTTATTCATATTTCTCCCAAAAATAGTGAACATGTGATCTATGGAGACAACAAATAAAGGTAAAATTGTTGGAATTGATAAAATAAGTACGAATTCCTCTATCTCCATAGAAGATGTCTTACTTATTGATGATCTTAAGCATAGTTTATTAAGTATTCATCAATTACGTGATAAAGACCATTTATCTAACAAGAGAATTTTAATGTTTGTCTATTTTTGATTATTTTTGCTTATGATTGTTAATTTTTTGATTGAGTTTTGATGCTTATTTTCTGCTTGAGTTTTGATTGTCTTTGATAATTATGTTTGATAGTTATGATAATTGTGTTTGAGAGTTATGCTGATTGTCTTTGATGATTGCTTTTGATTGAGTTTTTGTCTATGATGATTGTGTTTGAGAGTTATGTTGATTGTCTTTGATTATTGATTTTTTGATGATTGTGTTTGAAGGTTATATTGATTATTAATAACCTTTGTTTGAATTTTTTTAATAGGAATATAATCTATTGTGTAGTTAATTGATTGTTAAATTGATTAGATTTTGTGATTGATGATTGTTGATTGAATGTGTTTTGATTGTGTTTGTAATTGAATGAGTTTGATTGTGCTTGTTGATTTGAATGCATTTGATTGTGATAATTAGGTGTGCATTTGACTTTAAAATAGTTAGCTTTAAGTGAAAAAGCCTTGTTGAAGGGTTTGGTAATCGATTACCATTCCCTGTAATCGATTACATTAGAACAACAAGGCTGTAATCGATTGCAGAAGCCTATAATCGATTACCAGTAGGCACCATTAGTTATAGGTTACTCCTATAATCGATTACAATGGCTTGTAATCAATTACCAGGCGTCCCTAGATGTGTTAAGCTCCTAATTTAGTTCTTTTCTCTGACCATTTTTGGCTTTTCGATGTTGCCAAAGGGGGAGAGAACTTAAAGGTAGAGTTTATCATGAACTTAGGCAGAAATTTAGGGGGAGTAAGGGTTGTGAGCATGCATTATCAATTGCATATCGTTTATCTTGATTTCATATTATTATCATCATCAAAAAGGGGGAGATTGTAGAAGCATATATGATATGAAGTTTTGATGATGCCAAAGATAAGTGCTTCTCAAGTTTGATCCAAGAGTCACAACTCTTCAAAAAATAACTCCCAAGAGTCACAACTCTTCAGAAAATAACTCCCAAGAGTCAGTCTGTTCAAGAGATTTTTAAATGGCCATCAAAGGCCTATAAATAGGTGACTTGGGTTACGAAATTCCTCAAAGAATTTTTCTGAAATGAAATGTCTTATCCTCTCAAAAAGATTCCTTGGTCAAACAGTAGCATATTCAATAAGGAATCTTGATTGATCTTCAATTGTAATATCCTTCTCTTAAAGAGAGAAACTTCTTCTTCTTCTTATTCAAAGAGATTGATTAAGAGACTGAGGGTCTCTTAAGTTGTAAGGATTTTTGAACACAAGGGAAGGGTTGCCCCTGTGTGGTTCAGACTTTGTAAAAGGAATTTTACAAGATAGTGAAAATCTCAAGTGGGTTGCTTGAGGAATGGACGTAGGGACGAGAAGTGACCGAACCAGTATAAATCAAGTTTGCATTTCTCTCTTCCCTTATCTCATTTATGTTATTGCAATCAATTTTGTCTTGCATGTTTAAAGAACATTATTAAATTGATTGTTGTTTCTTCTTCTGCATTCTGAGTCTATCATTTAGAAGAGGGTTAAAAGTTTGTTAGTGAGACTTAATTCACTCCCCCCTCTTAAGTTATGGAGGCCACTTGTCTAACAATTAACATTTTTGGTTCAATGAAACACACTAACATTTAGGTCCAAAAAAAATTACTGACATTTTCCTTCAATAAAAAATTATTAACATTTTCGTCCAACAAAAAATTACTGACAATTATGTTCAAAAACGGTATCTTAGTGACATTTTTGTCCAATCTAGTCAACATGGTCATGTTGGCAATCATTTCAATGATAAATTCGTTCTTCTATGTCACGTAGGCTATTTTATTAATGGTGACGGATGGAAATTAATGACCGGATATATTTTTTGTACTTTTTACACTTTCAGGGACTAAATTTTGTATTTTCATTTTTCAGGTACGCATTTGTCAGTGAATTATACATTAAGGGACAAAAGTGGCTATTTAACCCTTAAAATACATTTTTAGTCTTTTATATTTTTTATTTAATTTTTTTATCTTTTAAAAAATTTAATTTAAATCTTTATGTTTTAAAGTGATTTAAAAATTATCTTTTCAAAACAATGAGTATTTTTTATTTTAGACCAAAATGGGTCATAAATATAATAAAAATTTAATGAAAAGTAAATCTCACAAACAAATGAAAAAATAAATATAATATTAAATTTTTCAATTTTTTATTGTTTATTGGATTTATTTTTCTTACAATTTTCATCTTATTTATGTTTTTTTAGTTGGAACGTCAATTGGATCTATAGTTTTCTTGTACATAAATTTAATTGGAATAATTTCATATCCATCTTGAATGATAAAAATAATAAAAATCTTAGTTCCAAAATTGAAAATAATCATCTTTGTTTTGGAAAAACTATTTTGACTCATTAAAACGTAAATGCCTAAATTGATTTTTTTTAAATATAAAAGATTAAAGTGTATTTTTTTGTCAAGAATAAAAGTAGTTTTTAATGGGTCATTTATCTTTTAACATTTAAAAAAAATAAATGACTAACTTAACTTTTAAAAATATAAAAGATTAAAGTTTATTTTTTTCGTCAAGAATAAAAGTAGTTTTTAATGAGTCATTTATCTTTTAATATTTTAAAAAATAAATGACTAAATTAATTTTTTTAAAATATAAAAGATTAAAGTGTATTTTGATATTAAAAGTAGTTTCTAGAGCACTGTTTTCTTTTTCCCTTATCCATACCAGAATTTTCTGTTTTTTTCTGACCTACCAACCTATGCTCACATGATAGTGGCGCTTCCAGGTTCAAAAATATTTCAACTTTACACCAAAAACATTTACAAGTGGATGCCAGAGAGAAAGCGAAGTGGCTTGCATTTGGAAACAGATAAGGGAACTTATTCCCTTCCAATAGTCGAAAGAAAGAGGCATAGCATATTAATTACAAGTGGATGCCAGAGAGAAAGCGAAGTGGCTTGCATTTGGAAACAGATAAGGGAACTTATTCCCTTCCAATAGTCGAAAGAAAGAGGCATAGCATATTAATTTCAATTTGCCCTTCGGGTTGGTTATTCTAACTTCTAACTTTTCATTCAAGTCATGCCTTCTTTTCTTTTACCCATTGTTTTTCACAATGGCAATGCCGTGCAAACTTCCAAACTTATCAAGAAAATAAGAATCAGAATATAGAAATTATTACTTGGGATTCGTACGACTAATTTGAGATGTTAATTGTCCACAAGATTAATTAATATAAATCACAGAAATTCAATTATTACAAGAAAATTTTGGAGGACTGATGACCTTATATGGCACTCAAATTAAATTATTCCATCAATAAAGTCAAGCAGTGAAAGTTATAAAGTACAGTAAATCTTATATATAATTCAAATTCTCGTCTTAGACACCAAACTAATACTTAGGAAAGGAGCGAACTGTAAGGGAATTGACCCAACTAGTTCAGGTACAATCCAAGAAAAATATCATATGAAATTTAAATGTTCTCTCCCAAAGTGATCATCTTTACTTGCTGCTGCTAGGTGGTTCCTTGACGATAGTCACAGGGCAAGGAGCATTTGTCATCACAAAGTTGCTTACACTTCCCAATATGATCCTGGTTTTTTTTTTTTTTTGGAATAAAAAAAGGCACGTTAATGAGACCCATATTTCAATAAATGCAGATAATAAAGTTCCATCACAACAAAGAAGCAGTAATGAATTAGGGGGCAATTATTCTAAGCAAAAATCTCTATGAAAGTGAACAGAAAAGCCACACTCATAGCAAAAGAAAAAAAGAAAAGCAATAATAGATGTAACAGCGAGAAATCAAATTACAAGGTCCTAACCTACTCACCCCAGAAAATAAAATAAGAAAGGTGTTATATTGTCTAATTCTACAAATATCATCTTTCAAAAAAAAAAATTCCACATATATTAACTCCAATAATATCTATGCGAATAATTCTCATGAAATTATTGATGAGAGATGCTGAATATAACAGTAAAATAAAGAAATTAAGGGACAAAAAAAGTAGGCACCTTTGGATTGTGCTGAGGCCCCTGCTTCCCATAACCAGCGAATCCAGCTTCAGATCTTCAATAGCATCCAAAAGCTTCTCTCTTGCATCCCCCCAATATATTTTTGTAACAATGTGGATCTAAGAAAAATTAATAATAGCAATAATAATTTCAGACAAAATACATAGTAAAACATAGCACACCGCACACAAAAAAAATCGTTGTCTAAATTAAATTAAATTTTGTAGAAACTAAGTAGAAAGAGAGAAGGAAAACAATGTTTTTTTTAAGAAAACTAATAAAAAAAAAACACCTCTTTTTGTCTTGAAGCAGTGTCAAGCATATCAAGAACCTCAATATCAATTTCAACATCATACTTTTTCATAATCTCAGGCTCTCTGAACTCTACCAAAGGAATAAGAGCTGCAAAAAATTAACATTAAACAAAATAAAATCGGATCAGATCAGATCAACCCAGATCAAAAGATATAAAAGAAATGTTCACAGAAAAATATAAAATATAAAATATAAAAACCCAAATAAATAAAATTGGCACAAAATTGATACTCACGAGAACCAGATTTTGCCCATAGCTTGTTGCGGGACTCGTCTAGAGAGTTTGGGTTGATGTGAATGACATAAATGGTGTCACCTTTATCGGCTAAGTTCTCAAATGCCCATTTCAGAGCATTCTTGCTGCTTTTGGAGAAATCTAGAGCCACACCAATTGTTCTATCCTTTGCCATGTTTTTTTGTGTGTGAAGTTGGAGAAAGAAGCAGAGTCTAACAACAAGAAATGAATTGACAAAAAGTTTTGGTTTTGGACAAGGTAATCTAAAGCATGGGCATTGATGACGCGTGTATGTATATGCAATGACAACATTTGCTCCAGCTAATCCATTAACACTTTTTTTTTTTTGTAGTCTTTTATCTTATTTTAATTTTTTACTATGCATGGCCGGCATTTAATTGTGTGAGGATTTCACAGAAAAATAAATATGTAGCGTAAAATATTTTTACACAAAAAAGTATTTTAATTAAATTATATTTTTTAAAAAAAAATTCAAAGATCAGAATGTCTTCAACATATTAGATCCAGATATCATTATCACTGATTAAAAAAAATTATATATATATAAATCAAACATAAATTCTTCTATTAAATAAATTACTTTTACACATACATATATACATATATAAATGCAGTATAACTTTATATCATGAATTCTTTTAAGTTAATTAAATTCTATATATTAAAGTGAAGATATATGTACAAAAAATTATCACAGCAAAGATATATTAAACAATTTAATTATAAGAGCAAGAAAATGAAACAGGAAGACATGGCACAACACACGGAGAATCTAATTAAGTAATGGGACAAAGCGATAAATCCGTGGTTTTGATGATTTGATTGAAATTCGAAGCTCTGTACCTTTCACTGTTTGACGGTTTTATTTGCAATTAATGATGCCATGTGTCAACATTGACATCCTCATCAGAGATTTACTTGAATCACAGCGGTTCATTATTGGTATATTACTATATTAGTTGCCCCACATGTGGGTAATGATGCTTTTGCTTAACAGATAACTAGTTAGTTAACTACTTGCCGTGCCGCAATCAAAAACCAAAACATTGTTTGAGTGAAGCAAAACATTGTTTTTGTTTTTGAATGAAGGAAATCACGAAAGATGTCAAAAATGGAAACCTAAAACCGTGTTAAAAGTTAAAACTTTTTGACACGTTAATTTTCTCTGCGTGTCTTTTTAGAGTAAATGGAAAATTTCCTTTCGTTTCAAAATTAAGAAATTTTTAAAAAGTTTTTTAAATAATATCACATTCACTTTAGTCTTAAATTATATGTAATATTTAACTTAAAAAAATAATATTAGAAAAGGGTTAGGAATACCATTTCTAACATTTTCTTTTTAATTTTTTTATAATTGATTGAATTTTATTAAAATATAAATACTGGTGAGTCTCACTTTTAAATTAAGAGAAAGATTAATTATATAAGAAATAAGACTTACTAAAATTTTTAATTTTTAATAAATTTTAATTAGTAGTAGAGAAAGTATTAATAAAAAGTGTTAGAAAATACTGTTGTTACCGTTTCTTAATAATACTAACATTTATTCCGATACTAAAGTCACAAAAGAAATTGTTCAATTTAGAGATTTAAATAAAGCGAATTACAATATTAGGATTTTTTTTTTCAATTTCATTAAAACTAAGTCTTTTTATTATTTAAATTCTTCGGAGATAATCCATACTCCCGAAAATCATGCTACGTTTTTTAATAGGTAATATAAAACCGGAAGTCATGCTGTTTATATAAAACCATGCTAACTACGTTAATGGTTCTTGTGGTAACATGAGGTTGGACTCACGATTTGAACGAAACCTGGGTTCCACTTTGGCAATCACGCCGACTAATCTGTGCAGTGCGATCAGAACCTCGTGAAAATGAATTAATGGTCTTTTTATTTCATTTATTTGAATCCAGATTTGACTCAATTGAAGTCTATTAAGTATTGAGCGCCTAAGATTTGATCCAAATGTAGCTTATAATATCTATTCTTGGTGAATATCATCAGTTTAACAACTAATCAAATAATGACATAATGAGTTAATTACTTAGATGGTCATAAAAATTATTCATGTACCTACTTAAGGGTATGCTTGATTGTGAGGAATGAAATGGAGATAACAGAAGTGAACAGATGAAAAAAGAAAATAAAAAGGGCTAAAAAAATATATAAAATAAAAATAGAAATTGTTTGATCGAAGAAAAATATAGTAAGAATAGAAGAGAAATATTTGAATTAAATTTATTAGATAGATAAGAAAAGATGAGAAATTAATATAGAATAAAAATATATTATTATTATTATTATTATTATTATTGAAAACACATGAGATTCACATTTATTGTTAAGTTGTCGTGTTTTATTATACTAATTAATTTAATATGTCTATATCTTTTATTGAAAAATTATTAATATTAACTATACTATTTACTTCTTGGTGTGCTTGAAAATGAATTAGTGGTCTTTTTATTTTCTTATTGTATTTTTGTGTGTGTTAAAGTTGAAATATTTATCATTTTTATCTTTTTATCCAAACTTATTAATCTAAAATAATTGATTAGGTCATCAGATTGAAAAAAAAAACGATAATTAAATAATTATAATCAGTTCGGTTTAAATTTGAAGTAAAACAAATCATATTTTAACAATTTTGATGAGATAAGACATTAGTTTTATACATAAAAACTTGTTAAATTTTATAGATAAAAACATATAAAAAAAACTTTTTCTAGTTGTATCCAGGTTGGATTTAAATCTTCTACTTGAAAATTTATACAAATAAAAAAAAACATATAAAAGAATTTTTTGATTTCAAAAATAAAGAATGACTAATTTATAGTAAAATATTATTCTTTCTAGTTAAAACTCAATTAACATATCAATTTTATGGATGGGCAATTCAATTCAATTCTATTTTGTTCTTATGTACAAATGATGAGATCTAAGTCAATATCTCTAATTCGAACATTTGTATTTAAAAATGTTATCAAAACTCAATTAATAATATTAGTTGCATTGGCAAAACTTGTATAAAATATTTGGTATTATCATTGTGTCCTATCATTAGAAACTAAAAATTAGAATAATTGGATTACTTATAGTCTAAATTTATTGGATGAAAAATATTTTTGGATAACTTAATTTTTTTTTTTTACAAACTGGTAAGTTAACTTAAAATGGAACAAATGAAATAAGAATTTGGAATTAGTAGATAGAAAAGAAAAGTGATAGTTTGGGTGCTAAGAAAGATAGGACCCATAATTAAAACAAATATTTTTATAATTTTTTTAAAATGGTCGATTTTAAAAATGTTTATTGTTAATTGGTATACTTTTAAAATTAAAAAATGGATAGATTTCAAAAACATTGGATACTTGGCTAGAAAAATATTTAACATGAATTATAGATAGATAAAAATATTTGTTACATGCCTCTTTTAAAGGCATAAAATGAGACCAAACAATTGTGTACACCAAAATTGAAAAATACCTTTATATATTGTTGGATAAATAGGTTGTGGATATAGATTGTAGTTTATAAATTATAGATTATACATGAAAAAAATTAGTGTATAACTTAAGAACAAATGAGTTAGGAATTGGTGATTGTAAAAGAAAAGGAATAGTTTGAGTGTTAGAAAAAGTAGCATCCATAAATAAAAATTTGGTTGATTTTTTTTAAAAAAATACAGTTTTAACCATTTTTTTTTTAAAATACAGTTTTTACCAATTTTTTTTAAAAATACGGTTTTTACCAACATTTTAAATGATTAGTTTATTATTAATGATATATTTAAAAATTCAAAAAATGGGTAGCTAGTTTAAAAAAATATTATTTACTTGGCCACATAATTAAGTATTTAGGAACAAAATATAGATTTAAAAAAGCTTGGTAAAAAGGAAAAAAAATGAGACAAAATGTGTGTGGTGAAATGCATACCTCTTTATGGGTTATAGATTTATTTTACTTTATTAAATTAATATACACAATTAAATTTCATTGCATATGAAAGCAAAAAAACATTCACCTTAAATAAACCAAGAAATATATGTGGTTCTATCAATTTCTAAATTATTGGATAGGTTATACTCAAATTAAGATAAGTAACAATTGATCTCACATGAATATACTATAATTTTTTGCACCATGTAATAAAAATTTTCAAATTAGTAACAATAAAAGACATTAATAATTATAAACATACATAGTTTGAACACTTGTTTAATATGAGTCATGGCTCATAAAAAATGTCCCACCTCCAACGTTAATTTTTATCTGGGAAAAGAATGAGTTAGAAAGATTGAATTTGATAAACTAATGAAATTAAACAGATTAGTGCAGAAACACACACACCTGAAACAAAATAATATAATAGATTAGGTAAGTCCAAAAAACCAATAGTACAATACAAAGAGATAAGAGGCAATAACTCAATAAAAAAAATATATAAAAGCCTTGCTTCACTGAATAAAAATCATTCCTCAAGTGCAAAAAGAATCACTTGTTGTGTCTCCTTTCGAATGTTGAAACACATAGAATTTGAATTTTGTGAGACATTGACGTAACATACTTTTAATTAGATAAGTTTAAAAAATTAAAACAAAATTGGATTTTTGAGTCATTGAAGTAACATACAATGAATTAAATATGTAAAACAAAAAATTGATATTACGTTAAACATGAAAGTGAAATCAATTTATTTTTAATTAAAACAATGTTAATATTAATTAAAAAATTCACATATAACTTAGATAAAATAGAAACTATTTGTTACCCTAATTAAGCATTGACAAATTGGCATGAAATTAGGAAATTTCACTATTCTCATCCATTGATTAACCCATAGACGGAGGAGAAAGAAAACAAATTAAGAGATAGAAGCCTTGCTTCATTGGTTGCAAACCGTTATTCAAGAGAGTGCAACATTTCCTTTCAAGTGTTGAAACACGAATAGGAAAGTTAGATTTTGTGAGCCATTGATTATTAAAAATATTAAAATAATTTTTAAATTGGTCTTGACAAAAGTTGAGGATGAAAAATAACTGAACTAAAAATCAAGCGGATAAGAGCCAAGAACTCACAAAAAATGGGTTTTCTTGGAAAATTAGAAACCAGAGGTTATTTATTCAGCTAGGGAAACACAACCAGGTGCAACTTGAAACACAAACATAATAAATTAGATAGGTTCAAAAAATTATAAAAAAAAAATGAGTGTCAGAAGGTTTTTTTGGGTAGATAAAAGCCTGGGTAGAAATCATTGAGGTTATTTTTTTAAGTGTTGAAACACAAAAATGTTCAATATATACTTCCAAATGTTGAAACACAAACAAATCAAAAAATTGAGTTTTGTAAGCTATTGAAACAACATACAATATATTAAACAAGTTAAAAATTTTCAAAATGGTCTTGATAGATGTTGACAATGATACATGCAAAAGAAGAGAAACTTAAAAGAGAGAGGAGGGAGGTAGGGAAAACCAAAGTTGAATATAAAATAGAAAAGACAAAGAATCAAAGTTTCCCATCAACATTTATCATTCAATATCCAAATTTAAAAAAATATATGTTGAGCCAATAGAGAAGCATCATTCTCTATGCATTTTAATTGAAAGGTTCATCATATTCTCTGATGTAGCTCCATATGGAGCTTGTAGGCCTTGGATCTTCTTCACCAATGGAGTCCTTTTCTTCTTGAAGATCAATGGCAGCAGAATGGAGATGGAAGAAAGATGATTGGAGATGCCACTTCAAGGAGAAGATGAGTCAAGAAGAAGCCCACCATCATAGGAAGCCATGGATAAGAGCTTGAAGGTAGGAGAAGATGAGTGGAGGGAAAGGGAGAGAAGGAGCACGAAATTTTGTGCCTCAAATGAGGTCTGAACTTTGAAGTATAATTCTCAAATGATGAAAGTTGAAAAAATGCACACACATGACCTCTATTTATAGCCTAAGTGTCACACAAAATTGGAGGAAAATTTGAATTTCTATTCAAATTTCACTTGAATTTGAAATTGAATTTGTGGAGTCAAATTTTGGAGCCAAAATTTCACTAATTATGATTAGTGAATTTTAGCTATGGTTCAGCCTACTAATCCAAGACCAAGTCCAAGATTCTCAATTAAGTGTGCTTTCATGAGGCATGTAAAGCATGAAGGACATGCACAAAGTGTGACTATATGATCTGGCAATGGGGTGTAGCAAGCAAATGCTCACCTCCCCCTCTAAAATTTAATTGGATTGGGCTTCTCCCAATTCAATTAAATTTATTTCCCAACACACACATCAAATATTCACTTAATGCATATGAAATTATAAAACTACCCCTAATACAAAAACTAGTATAGGTGCCCTAAAATACAAGGGCTGAAAAATCCTACATTTCTATGGTATCCTACCTACACTATGGAGCCCTAAATATAAAACCCAAACATAATGAAACTTTAATCGAATATGTACAAAAATAAGCGAGCTCATACTTAGCCTATGAGTCCGAAATCTACCCTAAAGCTCATGAGAATCCTAGAGCCTTCTCTTGCATCTTTGGCCCAATCTTCTTGGAGTCTTCTATCCAATACCCTTGGGGTATAAGATTGCATCATTCCCTCCCCCTTGAAAAGGATATGACCTCAAATCCATAGGTTCTTGAAACTCTGGGCTTCTTCCCTCAACACTTGTAAAAAGAATAAAAACATATATATTAGTGGTGTTTGGTATATAGGAGTAAGGTAAGGTCTGAAAATCCATTTCTTGGGCATCTTCCCATGAGGGATCATGGTTCCTCACCAACTCAATGAGTGGTGCTACAAATATAGAAAAATATGGGACAAACCTTTTGTATAAGTTTGTTAAGTCATGGAAGCCCCAAATTTTCCTTATACTTGGTGGAGCGGGCCACTCAGGAATGACGTTTATTCTCTTAGGGTTCGTGGGAACCCCTTGATCGCTATTTAAAAAATTAAGAAAATTAATGCAATAAAACATACATTTTTTTGTATTTTCACGCTGATTATTCCCACCAAAAAGTACGACAAACCTAAGGTGTCCCATATGAGCACCTAAGTTTGTATTGAAACTAAAAATAAGAACAAACCTACCTAATGAGTCCCTATGTATGTGAATCATGAAGATGTTGGATGCATGAGTGATTTTACAAAAGAGGGTTGCACCACTCAACACATTCATCATACCACCTATCATAGGGATTCGGTGCCTCATAATACCTATTTTGGGCACCAACAAAGAACAAGGAGTTAAGCTCTTACGAACCAAACCCTCATCCAACAACTCCTTTACTTGAGGAATAACCTCAAGCTCAAGAGGTATGGCAGTGCCAAGGGATGTTTCCCTTGATAGGAGAAGGTAGAAAAATTGTTTAAGAAGGAGTGCTCTTTTGATATCACCTTTTGTTGCAAAATGATTTTCCTTCTTAACAATCTTCTTGGAGGAATCCTTTTCCTCTTTTTCCTTCCCTTTGGCCTTTGAAGACAAGGCCTTGTTATCCTTATTTTTCTTTTGTTTTTCTAGTTTTTCTTCCTCATCCCTCTTATCTTTCATAGTTAGTTGATCTTTGGCCTCCTGTGAAGGTGTTTGAGGATGCAACAAAATTTAGTGCCAAGATGGGTGAGAGTAATCTCATTAGTTAGGCGATTGTAAATGATCTTCCTATCAAATTGACATGGCCTTCCTAAAAGAATATGCCCTGCCTCCATGGGAACTATATCACAATTAACTTCATCCTTATATGTCATAATGGAGAAAGGTACCTTCACTTGTTGGTTAACTATCATTTCCCCTTGCTCATTGAGCCATTGAAGTTTATAAGGTTTTGGGTGGGGAATGATAGTGAGGTTCAACTTGGAAACTTATCTTGTGCTACAACAATTCGAACAAGATCTGCTATCCACAATGAGAGAACAAGTTTTATCTAAAATTTTTCATCTTGTATGAAAGATGTTCTCTCTTTGGGATTGAGATAGATCACAAGATTGACCTCCAAGGAGCCTTCTAACCATTAGGAGGTCACCTTCTTCATAGGGGTAGACTTCCTCACTAGACTCTTCACGCCTTACTTCATCTTCACTTCCACTAGAGGAAGGGAAAGAAGTAGTCTCCTCTTGACTACTATAAATGTCTTGACCCCTCATAATCATGGTTTTCTTTGTGGGGCATTGAGAGGCAATGTGACCTCTCCCAAGACATTTGAAGCATTTAATGTTGCTAGTCCTTTCTTGGGAACTAGTCTTAGGGGTGGATTTCTCTATGGTCTTACCCTTATCTTCCTTGGGTTTTGAAGGTCCGGCCCCCAAAATTCCTTGGGCTTGGTCCTTCCTTGGATAAGAGTGAAAGCCATAAGATTTTTAAGAAGACTTTCTTTTAAGTTGTTGCTCCACTCTTATACAAAGTTGGACTAGCTCATCTTGGTCCCTATATGGAAGGAGTTCAACCTTGTCCCTCACTTCCATATTAAGTCCACTAAGGAACCTACATATGCTTGTTCTTTCCTTCTCCCTAAGTCCAGCTCTTAAAAGGAGTAGTTCCATTTGTTGTCTATATTCTTCAACACTTGCACTCCCTTGTCTAAGTCTTTGGAGCTTGTCCATAAGCTCCCTTTCATAGTAGGAGGGAATGTGCCTCTTCCTAAGGGCACTCTTAAGATCATTCCAATACTCTACTGGAGGATCCCCATGAATCCTTCATTCCCTAACAAGGGAAGCCCACCAATAGAGGGCATACCCTTGAAATCTAAGGGTAGCCAATGGAACTTTTCTCTCTTTGCTAATATGATGGCAAGCAAAGAGTTGTTCAACCTTCATTTCCCAATCTAAGTAGGCCTCAACATTATCTTTTCCATGGAAATATGGGAGGCTAATGTTAACCTCTTGAGGCCTTCTATCCTTTTCTCTTCTTTGGGAATGATGTTTCGTATGTGAACTATGATGCCCTCTCTAATAGTCGCTAAGTTCTTCACTTAAACTCTTGCAAGAGTCATGACTACTATAGGAGGCATTGTTAGCTCTTTGGCAAGTGTACCAAATCGCTTGTAGTAATAATCTCTCGGTAAGCCGAGTGTCATACCACATGGATTTTGTTGCATTTATGTGAAGTACTTTTCAGTTTGCAAATTGTAAATTTAGTGTATAAAATTAAATGCAATTTAAATCTAGCAAGGGATAAGAAATTTAAAATAAAAGATAAAGAAAGATAATAGCTAAGATAAAGAAAAGATAAAAGATTTAAGAAAAAAATTAAAGGATAAAGAAAAAGGTAATTTAAATCTAAGCAGCTACTTCTAATTTAAAGGAAACTAAAGCAATAAATAAAGAATAAAGTCTATAAAATGTTACTAAATCTAATAAGCCTAAATACCTACTCCTAAATAGGAGATAACTACTCCTAATAAAACCCAACAGTAAAATAAGGAATAACTACTTCTAAGAAAACCCAACAATAAGGAATAACTACTTCTAAGAAAACCCAACAATATAATAAGAAACTTCAAAAAATAAAATAGGGAATAAAATCTATATAATAAAATTGCTAAAACCTAACAAGTCTAATCAGCCTAAATATATGGATTCAGGATTTGTCTGTTATCAATACCAGTGAACTGATTCTGCCCCACATCTATCCATCTACTTGCCCCTGATGCCTCATGATGACAAGCCTACCTTAATTACCTATTTTCCAAATGCCCTTTGCGAAGACTCAACAACTAAGATGCATTATGATTAAATTCTAGATGTTTGCTAAAGCATGGGCATTCGGTCAATGCTAACCCTATGATTTCTTTCTTTTATTGTTCTATTAAGCGTTACCCTCTCCCGAGTGGACTAACCATTAAAACAGATTCACACATTCATTCCTTATCCCTAATTAGGCTTTACCCTCTCTCGAGTGGACTAAAGACTAACAGAAAATAAAGACTGAGATGCAGAATAAATAAGAAAGAAAAGAAAATAAAAGAACCTGGAAGGAAAACCCTCTAATGATAATCCGATAATTTCTTCCTTTTATTGTTCTATTAAGCATTACCCTCTCCCGACTGGACTAACCCTTAAAATAGATTCAAGTATTCATTCCTTACCCCTAATTAGGCTTTACCCTTTCCCGAGTGGACTAAACCCTAACAGAAAATAAGGTATGAGATACAGGATAAATAAGAAAGAACGGTAAATAAAAGAACCAGGAAGGAAATCATCTTTTTATTGATAACTCTTGAAATGCTCCATACATCTTTGACTTTTTAGGCCTGCCTGGCCCTAGCTAGGGGTTTAGCCACTCATAATCATGAGGGCTTTACAATGAGAAGGGGGGGTGAAAGAAAGGTAATAAGAATATAAAAAAAGGGAAGGAAAAGGAGAGAACTGAGTGCCAGAAGTCTGAAAACTGAGCTCTGAAGAAGTGTCTTCGTTTTCCTAGGCTGACCCTCTTATTTATAGGTGCAAAATTGGGCTTTGGGCCTTCGTAGTCTCGTTGAGCGCGAAGCCTCGCGCTCAGCGCGTGTCGTGCACTTAGCGCCTTGCCTTCTTGCGTGCTGGGCGCGTCCTGCACTTAGCGCCTTGCTGGACTTGAGCTTCTTCTGATTTTATTCTTTTTTTTCTTTATTTCTGTTCCTTTTTTCTTTTTGTACCTCCCTTTTTCACATCTGCAATCAAAATTCAAAATTAATTAAATCTTTTCAAATTAAAGCACAAATAACTGCTAAATAATTAATTCTAAGTTAATTTCAGACCGATTTTCCACTATTAATTCACTATTATTTAGCAGTTATCAAAATCCCCCAAATTAAACTTTGCTTGTCCCCAAGCAAATAAAAAGAATAAAATTATTCCATTCTTAAGCAAAAATTTCTCAAGCAAGTTCCAATCATTCCAACACTCTCCATGACTTCAATTCCTTGATCCCTTGACAGGTCCCTTCGCATCTGCCATGATATTAAATAAAAGCATAAACACAAGAGCAGAAATAAGTCAATTATCTGGAATTCCAACAGGTCTGGCTTGCCTTACTTCCTTACAAAGCTGGTGTTTCTCTCTGCTCACAAGTGTCTGGTCAAGTGTTTGCAATTTTAACAACCTGTAAATAAAACTCAAGAGTTTTGTACTTTCTCTCGGTTAAGGTTAGCCTTAATTACCTTCAGTGGATCACTAAGGACTTTTTTGGCTTGTAATGGGGTCTGTTTAACAAAGAATCATGGTTTTTCTTGGAGATTCAAAATATAAGATTATAAGAGAGCATGCATTCCAAAAATTTAAGTTCTTGCCAAGACCTATTTCCCACTTAGCCCCTTTTGCCTTTAGCACTTTCCACTGACACCTCTCTTTTTCATTTTTTCCCTTTTTCTTCTTCTTATTTATTTCTTCTTTTTTCTTCTCTTTTTTTAATAATAATAATAATAATAATAATAATAATAATAATAATAATAATAATAATAATAATAATAATAATAATAATAATAATAGGCTCACAATTATTTAGAGGTGTTCTAGTGTGTGCTATTACCTTGGCTACTTTACCCATTTGTTCAAAATCCCCCAAATTAAGGCCTTATTAGCATTTGGAACCCTACTGCTCTCTTAGAATCCTACACAAGGTCAGGAATATCAATTTCTTGGCTTAGGGTTCTACTCAAAATAAATTATTATAATTCTTTGGCTCAATATGGGTGCAAGGGATAAAATTATGTTGGGTTGGCTTTTTGGCTGAGTGGGTAAAATAAAACAAACATGGCCTTGATCATATCCACCTTAAGTAACTAATTTTAACAGTCCAAGAATGATGCAAAACTAAGAGCTTAAAAACAGGCGTTTTCTCTCACAATTAAGGTCACACTCTCACCGAGATTAATTCAGTATTAGCGTACCAGATGTGTCTTCATTCCATCAAGCTAACCTTTCCTTTTCCGTGAGTCATGTTTCAATCCTTGATCTGACTTTTGCTTCCAAGACCAGTGTTTTCCAATGACTAGTAGCCTTTCAAGTGTTGGACCTTTCAGAACAAACTCAGAATTGTCATTTCTCAAGTTATCATGCAATTTATTTATTCACGCATATGCTCAAATCTAATATTATTACCACTACTTTTCATTTTGAACATAAGCTACAAATATGACAAAATAACTTAAACTAGAAACCTAATAAAACATAAGAACATAAAACATAAACAAAAAAAACATAAATAAAACTAGTGTCCTGCGCCACCTCCCAAATCTGCCCATGGGCCCCAATCAGCGCTAGCCAAGTTGACCATGAGGTCCTCATTAACTACAGGATCCTCTGTAGCGGCGGCTCTAGAAGGCCTTTCCCCCATGTCAGTGGAGGGCTGGTCTCCTGGCCAGGCGACCTGCTGACGATAGGCCTTCGGAGTCGTCAGCAACGGATCCATCTGCAAGTGGAGGGACAAGCGATGCAGGTCCTGAATGATGATCTGTTGTCCCTGGTATAAGGACCTGAGCATCTGTCCCTGCATGTCTGGAGGTGCAGCAGTGGATGGAAGTGGAGGCTGTGGTCACTGGGAGGAAGGCTGAGAAGTAGGGGGTGCCTCGGATATGGACGCTGGTGCTCTGGTGCGAGTCCAGCGGGCCCCTGGAAATGTAATGGATGGATCGGCGGGGTTCCAGCAGTTCTTCTTCACATAAGCAAGGTTGATCGTAGGGCTGAGTGACTCAAAGATCAGGGTATCAGAAACCACCCCTTGAATGTCACACAACGCTGTGATCAACGTCGGGAACCCGAGCCTCGAGGTACTGGACTGGGCAATCTGACTGATCTGCTGAGATATAAAGTTGCCCACGTCCATATCCATCCGGCTCACCAAGCTGTAGATCAAGCGTGCCTTGTCAAGATTAACATCATATGTGTGAGAAGTGGGTGCAAGATCATAATAAGAGAGGACACTCCATGTCTGAGCGAGTGTCGTCATGTCCTTCCTCAGCAGCTTCCAAGGAAGACCATCGGCGTTTAGAACAAAACGCCCTCCTGGAGTACATAATGTGGCGGGGATGGTGTTTGGATCGGGATGAGTGTTGAGATATCTGGTGTAGACTGGGTACTCCTCCCCGTCCTCTAAGATGACTGGGGTGTCGAGGAAGTCGTTAATCGTGTCCGCGTCAAAGCGAACGACCTGTCCTCGCACCCGGCAAAATCGGGGATTGTGGTCCTCTAGATCATAAAGGTTCGAGTAGAACTCCTTCACCAGAGCCACATCGATCCTCTTCTCCGATAGTCGTGTAAGCACCTGGTCCCATCGACACCTCCTGAGTTCCTGGAGGAACTCATCAAACATCACGGGTCCAAGTTCAGCATTCCTCTCCGGAAGGATGTTCCGGAGCTGAATGTTGTCCTGGTACCTGTGCCAGGCAATCTTTGAAGTGAAGTGGGAAGAGTCCCAGTTGGACGCTTCCCCAGGTGTGGGCACTGCTTGGTGTTTACGGGAGGCCATCTGAAAAAAACAAAAAAAAAACAGCAGAACATACTGCAGTTAGTAAACATGGGGGTGCAAAAAGTAAGCAAAATAGGGGTGAAGTTAGTAAAGAAGGGAGGTGCATAAAGTAAAGAAATGGGAGGTGCAGTTAGTAAAGAAGGGTGCAGAAAGTAGCTAGAAGGGGGATGTGGAGAGTAGAAGTTGGGGTGCAAAGAGTAAAGCGTGAAGGCTGATGGCAGATGCACGCGCTTAGCTCTTGGGGCACGAGCTTAGCGCGCTCACTGAGATTCATGAGTGCGCTTAGCGCGGAGGTGCCGGCTAAGCGCGTGCTTCGTGCTTCTGCTGTTATTCTTGTTGGCTTAGCGCGCTCGTCGTAGCTGTACCATGTTATGTGTTCACGCTAAGCCTATGTGTGAGGCTTTGCGTGATGATACCTGCACTCAGTTATAACAATATTCCAGACCCAAATCTTACCTTTTTTTTCGTGAAAACAACTTGAAAAAAGTCACAAGAAAGCCTGTGGGTAAGAAGAGAATGCAGAGAAGAGGGGTTTTTGGAGAGTTGGAAGGCATAAAAAGAAAAAAAATGAGGTTTCAGAGATTAAAAACCCCCTGGGAGGCAACTGAGGGGTTGGGGAGTTTTGAAAACTCCCCAGGAATTTATGACTTGCGCGCTTAGCACGCATGTGGTCGCTAAGCGCACCAAGGGAATCGTCCCTTGGTTGCCCCTCAGATTTAAAATTCAAAAATTCAAAACTTACCTGGGCGCTTAGCGCGAGGTCTCGCGTTAAGCGCATGACTTCGTGCAGCCTACTTCAGTGTTGCTATTGGTACCCCTCCTGCTGCTATCTTCACCTGTTGGGCCTTTGCTTTTCGTACCCCCTGTTTGTTGTTTGCACCTATTGGGCCCCTGTTTTTTTTTAAAAGAAACAAAATAGAAAATAAAAAATGCAAAATAAAGACAGAATAGAAATACCTATAATTACCTTAAATAATATGTTGGGTTGCCTCCTAACCAGCGCTTAGTTTAATGTCTTTAGCTAGACATAGGGCTTCTTTCACGGATCTTTTAAATGCATGACGGTCGTCAACTTCTCTAGTTGTCCTCCATTGTAAATCTTTAAGCGTTGTTCGTTGACAATCCATTTCTTCTCATAATTTTCTACTCGAGGGTCCACCAATTCTACTGCTCCGTGAGGTCTGATTTCTTTGATAATGAACGGTCCTGACCACTTTGACTTTAGCTTTCCTGGGAATAGTCTCAACCTGGAGTTGAAGAGTAGTACCTATTGCCCTGGCTGGAATTCTTTCTTTTGTAACTTCTTATCGTGATACGCCTTAGTCTTCTGCTTGTAAATCCTAAAGAATTCATAAGCGTTCAGCCTCATTTCTTCCAATTCCAGTAACTGCAGCTTCTTCTTCCCTCCGCATGCACTATTATCAAAGTTTAGAAATTTAAGAGCCCAATATGCTTTGTGCTCCAACTCTACTGGTAGGTGGCATGCCTTCCCATATACTAGCTGAAAGGGTGATAAGCCAATGGGAGTCTTGAATGCTGTCCTGTAGGCCCAGAGTGTGTCATCGAGCTTCAAAGCCCAATCCTTCCTTGATGATGCTATTGTCTTTTCGAGGATTCGCTTTAGCTCTCTATTAGAGATCTCTGCTTGGCCATTTGTTTGCGGATGATAAGGTGTAGCTACCTTATGTCGCACATTGTATTGCTCCAGGCCTTTTCTCATATGATGGTTACAAAAATGCGTGCCCCCATCGCTAATCAGAGCTCTTGGTACTCCAAAACGGGAAAAGATGTTCTTCTTCAAGAACTTGATCACTACCCTGGCGCCATCTTTTGGTGTGGCTATGTCCTCCACCCATTTGGAGACGTAATCCACAGCTACCAAGATGTAAACATTCCCGTATGAAGAAGGAAGAGGCCCCATGAAGTCTATGCCCCAGCAGTCGAAAATCTCAACTTCCATTACATTTTGTAATGACATTTCATTCCTTCGTGAGATTCCCCCTGTTCTTTGGCATCTATCGCAATATCGCACAAACTCGTGGGCATCTTTAAAAATGGAGGGCTAGAAAAAACCCGATTGTAGCACTTTTGCCGCCGTTGTGTCCCCATTGTGATGACCACCATAGGGTGAACTGTGGCAGTGCCAAAGAATATTTCGCGCTTCTTCCTTCGTAACACATCTTCGTAACAAATTATCAGCCCCTGCCTTGAATAATTGAGGATCATCCCAGACATAGAAGCGTGAATCATGCAAGAATTTCTTCTTCTGATTCCAATCAAATTCTTTTGGAATGATCCCGGTGGCTTTATAGTTGGCCATGTCTGCAAACCAAGGTCGAGTGTCGGCCTGTAAGAGGAATTCGTCAGGGAATTCACCTTTTACCTCTGGTTCCTCCTTGGTGATCTCCTCATTCTTCAATCTGGACAAATGGTCAGCCACTACGTTTTCGGATCCTCTCTTATCCTTGATGGTGATATCAAATTCTTGTAGCAACAGGACCCATCTAATTAATCTCAGCTTCGAATCCGCCTTAGCTAGCAAATGCTTGATGGCGGCATGGTCAGTGAAGATGATGACCCTTGATCCTATCAAGTAGGACCGAAACTTTTCTAAGGCAAAAATAATGGCCAGAATCTCCTTCTCTGTAGTGGCATAATTTAATTGTGCCACGCTTAGGACTTTGCTGGCATAATATATGGCGTGAAAAACCTTGTCATGCCTTTGTCTCAGAACTACACCTACTGCATAATCGCTAGCATCACACATCAATTCAAAATCCTTGCTCCAATCTGGGGCAATCATTACTGGTGCTGTGGTGAGCCTATGTTTCAGTGTCTGGAATGCTGTTGAACAATCTTTATCAAACTTAAAGGCTACGTCTTTGTTCAGCAGATTGCTTAGGGGCATGGCGATTTTTGAGAAGTCCTTAATGAACCTCCTATAAAAGCCAGCATGCCCCCAAGAAACTTTTGACGCCTTTGACATTCAGTGGTGGTGGCAACCTCTCGATGACGTCTATCTTTGTTGGGTCAACTTCTATTCCTTTACATGAGATCTTGTGACCCAAAACAATACCCTCTCGAACCATAAATTGGCACTTTTCCCAATTCAATACCAAATTGGTTTTGACACACCTTTGTAATACCTTTTCTAAATTTTCCAAACAAGTGTCGAAGGAGGGTCCAAAAACCGAGAAGTCATCCATGAAAACTTCGATACTCTTCTCCACCATATATGAGAATATGGCCAACATGCACCTTTGAAATGTAGCTGGTGCATTACACAATCCGAATGGCATTCGCCTATAAGCAAAAACACCATAAGGGCATGTGAAGGCCGTCTTTTCCTGATCCTTGGGATCTACCGCGATTTGATTATAACCTGAGTATCCGTCCAAGAAACAGTAGTATGCTTGCCCTGCAAGTCTTTCCAACATCTGATCCATGAAGGGCAATGGAAAATGGTCCTTCCGGGTGGCTTCGTTTAACTTGCGGTAGTCAATGCACATCCGCCAGCCCGTGATAGTTCGTGTGGGTATTAGGTCATTCTTTTCATTCTTCACGACTGTCATTCCACCTTTCTTGGGGACCACTTGTACCTGACTGACCCCACCGCTATCAGAGATAGGGTATATGAGTCCAGCCTCTAGCAACTTAAGCACTTCCTTCCTTACTTCTTCTTTCATAGTTGGATTCAGACGTCTCTGAGGTTGTCGAATAGGCTTGTAATCGTCCTCCATCATTATTTTATGCATGCAGTACGAAGGACTGATTCCTTTCAAGTCAGATATATGCCATCCGATTGCTTCCTTATACCTCCTCAGGATGTCCACCAACCTGTTCTCTTCGTCCTGTGTTACTGCATTACTAATTACTACAGGCTTGGTGTCACCCTCCAGGAACACATACTTTAAATGTTTAGACAATACCTTAATTCAACCTTCTTTTTCTCGGGCAGAGCCTCATTCTCTAATATCTCAAAACAAGCTTCTTTCTCAGGAATGACTTCTTGTCGATCCAAGTCTTCCAAGCAAGCCTTGAGATCCTCTTCTTCTTCACTGGTGAGACAGTCCATCTTATTTACTATTGCTTTCTCCAGTGAAGTGTGTGGTGTATCCAGAATACTAACATTATCGTCCTTGTCAATCTCTTCTATCTTGAAGCACTTCCAACCTTCCCGTGGATACTTCATTGCTTTAAAAAGGTCAAAAGTTATCTTCTGATTGTCAATACTCAGTTCCAAGCTTCTGTTCCCCATATCTACCACACAGTTGGCAGTCAACATGAAGGGTCTACCTAAGATAAGGGGAATCTTTGTGTCCTCATCGATATCCATGATAACAAAGTCCACCGGAAAAGTGAAGTGGCGAACCTTGACCAGGACATCTTCTACCACCCCGTATGGTCTTGTAATTGAGCGGTCTGCCAATTGAAGTGTCATCTTAGTGGGATCAATTTTCAGATTCCCAATTCGTCGACACATTGATAAGGGCATCAAGTTGATGCTTGTCCCTAGATCAATGAGGGCTTTATCTACCGCTTCTTTTCCTATAGTGCATGGGATGGTAACGCTTCCGGGGTCCTTGAACTTTTTAGGTAGCTTCCTTTGAATGATTGCGCTACAGTTGCCTCCTACTACAATGTTCTCGCTATCTATATATTTCCCCTTCTTAGTGATGATGTCTTTCATGAACTTAGAGTAGAGGGGCATCTGTTACAAGGCTTCCCCGAATGGCATGGTGATCTCCAGTCCTTTAAATATTTCTAAGAAACGCTTGAAGTAGCGCTCTTTATTCTTCTTGGTCGGTACCTTAGGATACGAAAGATCCTGCGGCAAGACTGGCGATTCTTCCTTCTTAGCTTCTGTTGCCTTTTGACTCTTGGTTTTAGGTGGTGAGACCACCTTCTCTTCTTCCTCTAGCTTCTCTTCCTCTTTTGTTTCTTCTTCTTTCTTATCCTCAGTTCCCTCTTCTTCTGTCATCGTTCCTGCTTCTTGAGCGTTCTTTTATGCTCGAGTCATTACCGCTTTACACTCTTCTCTTGGGTTATTCTCAGTATTAGCCCCAAAAGTTCTTGTGGGCCTTTCAGCTCTTTCATGGGCTAGTTGACCCAGTTGTGTCTCTAGGTTTCTGATGGCTGCATCTGTGCTCTTTTGGTGTGATCTCGTCTCTTGGATGAATGCCTTTGTCTCCTGAGTGCTTGCCCTTGTTTCTTGGATGAAACTTAAGAGCATTTCCTCTATACTGAGAGACAGCTTCTCTTGCTGACTCGGACCTTGACTAGGGTGCTGGTACGATGGTTGAGGCCTAGGCTCCTTGTACTAATTTCCTTGATTTCTCCAACCGGAGCCTTGGTTAAAGTTTCTTCCCTGGTTAAATCCTGGCGGTCCGTTATTGTATCCAGACGGGTTTCCTTGGTTGTAGCCTTGGAAACCGTGGCGATTAGGATTGCCCATGTAATTTATTTCTTGAGAGGGCTCGTGTTGGATTGTGCATTGTCCAGGCTCATGTGTCCCTCCACATGTGGGACATCCCTCTACTTGCAAAACAGGGGAATGAGAAGTATTCACTGCTTGCAGTTGTTGGGGCAATTTTTTGAGCATCTCCGTAAGAGCTTTTAGTTGTCTGGACAACAGCTTATGTTGTGCCAGAGTTGCGTCTGGTGTACTAAGCTCTAGGAGGCTTCTCTTTGTTGGGACATAAGAACGGTCACGAAGGATACCCTGATCGCTAGCTGCCATGTTCTCAATGAGTTCCATCGCTTCCTCGGGTGTCTTTAACTTGATCTTTCCTCCCGCAGATGCGTCCAGTAATTGCTTCGATTGAGGTCGTAATCCATCAATGAAGATGTTTAATTGTACTGGCTCGCTATATCCATGAGTGGGCATTTTCCTTAACAATCCGTGGAAATGATCTAAGGCTTCGCTAAGGGATTCATCTGGGAATTGATGGAAATATGAGATTTCTAGTTTCCTTTCAGTTGTCTTGGATTCAGGGAAGTACTTTTTCAGAAATTTCTCTACAACTTCTTCCCAAGTCCTAAAGGTGTTGCCCTTAAAAGAATGCAACCATTTTTTTGCCTCTCCCGCTAACAAGAAAGAAAAGAGGTTGAGGCGTACTGCTTGTGCAGGAACTCCCGCTATCTTAACCGTGTTGCATATTTCTATAAATGAGGCTAGATGCGTATAAGGATCTTCACTTGGGAGACCGTGGAAGAGGTTCCCCTGAATCAGCTGAATGAGAGAATGACGGTACGAAATATTAGGCGCTTGAACCTCCGGCGGTGTGATACTTGTGAAGAATTCAGGAGTCGTAGTATGAGAGAAATCCTCTAATGTAACCCTACGTGCTGGTTCTCCGTCCATTTGAACGTGATTTGGCGAAAGAGGAGGTGAAGTATCTATGTCTTGCTCCCTTTGTCTTCTTGCAGCGTTGTTACGCCGACAGGTAGCTTCGATTTTTAAGTCTATGGGAACGATAGTAGATTTACCTCGCATAAAAGCACAAGGTTCTACCCGTGCAATTTATGGAGAAGGAAAGAATGGGGAAAGAGGAGTGGTGATAGAAAGAATGGCCAAGGGATAGAGGAGGGGTGAAAGAAATAATGGCCAACATAATGGCCAAGAGTGATAGAAAGAATGGCCAAGAGGGAAACTGTGACACCCTCTACCCCTCACATATATATTAATAAAGGAATAAAAATTCAAATATTAATTAAAAGTATTTTTAAAACATTTTTAAATACAAGCTTTTCAAATGGGTAAAAGGCTCACATTCACTTTCTTCTACATCATATTCAAACTTGTCCAAATAAATAATAAAGTCATCTCGACTCAAAGAAAGTCATATAAGTCTCATACAATTAATATAGAACCTATATCCTAATGTCACATCCTATCAGAGCGTGGTGTTCCCGTGTCCTCTAGCATGAGGTTCTTCATAGTCATCCACCTATTCATCTGCTCCCCCGAACACAAGTTCAAGATCATCACAGGATCCAAGCACAACAACACACAGGGAGTGAGTTATCACATTCCTAGCTAATAGAGAAACAAGACAATTAAATATACATATTATATAAATGAGATACTACTTGCTTAAACATAGCTCACGTAACTTCACCACTTCGTCATTCAAAATTCACTTTTCAATTATCAATCACATTACACAAGAATCCCACACTTCGATCAAGATATAATAACACATCAATTAGCAAGCATATGTAATAGTTATGCTAAGACTCAATTCTATATGCAATGTGGTACCATGTCAGTGAAAAACCACCCTGGGGCGCTTAGGAGTACATAACAAGATACACCACACAATGGGTTTGTTAGGTCACTCTCACTAAGTAAGATCATAGGGAGACCAGTCAGGGTCACGATGTTTTGCGAGAATGCTCCAACCATATGAGATCAGCATAGGCTTAAAGGAGCACTCAAACCCGGTGACCCCCAAGACCTACACTCCGAAGAGTCCGTCAGGGCCTCTCCCTCCTGATTCAGGTCCAACCCCTAAAATAATTTTTTTTACATGCAGACACTGTTCATGAATTATACAATACCCACGACCTTACACTCGTGTTTTAAACACGTTCAACACAATTGCGCTACGATTTAACACTGGTTCCTAAATAGGAAACCTACATTTTCTCTTTAACACTGTGCATCAACGCTTTTCTCAAGATAACGCTGGTCGGGTATTGTACAATTCATAGCTTACAACACAAGTAATTTCACATCAAGTGTTAACTACACACTTATCCACAACTAGAACTCATTCACAATTTCACATCTCATAGTGTCACAATCCACCATCACATGTTTACACGTATCTCACAAATTAACACATGTTCAACTTTACACTTATACTCAATCTCAATAACAATATTATAATCTCAAAGCAACATGTTATTCTACAATTCATCACATACTCACAATTTGAATTATCATTTCATATCCTCAATATAACAATTTATATAAAAGACTATCACAACATGAGGACTAAAACCCCTCAAATAATATTACACAATTATATCCAAATCATAGGTCCAAATATACAAATATCAAGAGCACAATTTATCAAGCAATTTTCATCAGGACATCAATATTTTATTTATAATCATAAAGGAAAAATTGCAATTTAACAAACATCCCAAAATAAAATCCCAATTTAATCCTCTAAGGATCCCTACACATGTTCTCACTAATCCCCAACTGTGAATAACTCATCTCTTACCTCTAAGCGGGCTCACGTGTCTTCAGCCAACGATAGCAACATCTCTAGCGGTTCCCGGAAATTCTTTCAATTATTCATCCGACTGCTCCGATAGAATTCCCAAACGTCAGAGAGACGGAGAAGAGATTGAAACCTCCACTTGTACTATCTTCATACGATTCCTTTTTCTCCCTCCACGAATATTATCTCGCAAATCCCAACGGTGGAAGTGTGCGGAATTGAATTTCGAACAACGTATCCAAATTTCACAATAATCCAACGGTTAACGAAACCGGGATCGTAGTTTTACCAAGACAGCTCTGGGTTTCTGCGGGAAAGAAAAAGGCTACAATGCGAAGGGTTTTTCTCTCATTTCAGAAATGATATCGAAATTATCAACGGTGAGAATTCTCGGAATTGTGTTGCGAACATGATACTCAAATTTCACGACGATCCAACGGTGAACGGGTTCAAGATCGTCGTTTTTCTGAGACTGGTTTGGTGGGCTGCGGGAAAAAGAAAGGGTTTTGAGAGGAGAAGGGGAAAAACGAAAATGAGGCCAAAAGGAGGCAGCTGACTTAACATAACCATTTATACCTAGGGTACTCAGCCTATTATTTGCTCTATATTTATTTATTTATTTATTTATTACTAAAAAGCTTTTTAAATTTATTTACGAAAAATTGGGATGTTACAGAAACAAATTACAAAATGGTAGTATGGCACTTAAATGCGAAAACAAAATCCCCGGCAACGGCGTCAAAAACTTGTTAGCTTTTTGGCAAGTGTACCAAATCGTTCGTAGTAATAATCTCTCGGTAAGCCGAGTGTTGTACCACAGAGATTTTGTTGCACTTATGTGAAGTACTTTTCAGTTTGCAAATTGTAAATTTAGTGTATAAAATTAAATGCAATTTAAATCTAGCAAGGGATAAGAAATTTAAAATAAAAGATAAAGAAAGATAATAGATAAGATAAAGAAAAGATAAAAGATTTAAGAATAAAATTAAAGGATAAAGAAAAAGGTAATTTAAATCTAAGCAACTACTTCTAATTTAAAGGAAACTAAAGCAATAAATAAAGAATAAAGTCTATAAAATGTTACTAAATCTAATAAGCCTAAATACCTACTCCTAAATAGGAGATAACTACTCCTAATAAAACCCAACAGTAAAATAAGGAATAACTACTTCTAAGAAAACCCAACAATATAATAAGAAACTTCAAACAATAAAATAGGGAATAAAATCTATATAATAAAATTGCTAAAACCTAACAAGTCTAATCAGCCTAGATATATGGATTCAGGATTTGTTTGTTATCAATACCAGTGAACTGATTCTGCCCCACATCTATCCATCTACTTGCCCCTGATGCCTCATGATGACAAGCCTACCTTAATTACCTATCTTCCAAATGCCCTTTGCGAAGACTCAATAACTAAGATGCATTAAGATTAAATTCTAGATGTTTGCTAAAGCATGGGCATCGGGTCAATGCTAACCTTATGATTTCTTTCTTTTATTGTTCTATTAAGCGTTACCCTCTCCCGAGTGGACTAACCCTTAAAACAGATTCACGCATTCATTCCTTACCCCTAATTAGGCTTTACCCTCTCCCGAGTGGACTAAAGACTAATAGAAAATAAAGACTGAGATGCAGAATAAATAAGAAAGAAAAGCAGATAAAAGAACCTGGAAGGAAAACCCTCTAATGATAACCCGATAATTTCTTCCTTTTATTGTTCTATTAAGTGTTACCCTCAAAACAGATTCAAGTATTCATTCCTTACCCCTAATTAGGCTTTACCCTCTCCCGAGTGGACTAAACCCTAACAGAAAATAAGGTCTGAGATACAGGATAAAAAAGAAAGAACGATAAATAAAAGAACCTGGAAGGAAATCCTCTTTTTATTGATAACTCTTAAAATGCTCCATACATCATTGGCTTTTTAGGCTTTCCAGGCCCTAGGCTTTGGGCCTTCGTAGTCTCGCTGAGCGCGAAGCCTCGCGCTCAGCGCCACCTCTCGCTCAGCACTTGTCGTGCTCTTAGCGCCTTGCCTTCTTGCGCGCTGGGCGCGTCCTGCGCTTAGCGCCTTGCTGGACTTGGGCTTCTTCTGATTTTCTTCTTTTTTTTCTTTATTTCTGCTCCTTTTTGCTTGTTGTACCTCCCTTTTTCACATCTGCAATCAAAATACGAAATTAATTAAATCTTTCCAAATTAAAGCACAAATAATTGTTATATAATTAATTCTATGTTAATTTCAGACCGATTTTCCACTATTAATTCACTATTATTTAGCAGTTATCAGGCATATTTTTCCCTTTTAATTTCTTTCATTATTTTTCTTCTTTCTTCCTCTCTTATTTGTTCTATCTTATCTTGATTTATTTCTACCATCTCTTTTCCTTTTTCTTTTCTTTCTAGTTTTTCTTTCCATAACTTGAGGGAACTAAACTCATCTAAGATTCTAGATAGATGATCCTTATGACTAGTACCCTCACCATTAACACTAGATGAATTCTGACTCATGTTGGTTCCTAAGTTGTGGTTCTTTCTTGTTGGGGGTTTGTAAAAGGTAAAAGTTAGTGTTCAAAAGAACTCAAGATAAGTGTGATAAGTAAGAAGAAAGTATTACGTAATTAAAAGATAAACTAGGTGTGAATAGTAAAGAAAATAAGCTATGAAAGTAAGCAAGAAATCAAAGTGCAAGAAATGTAAACTAGGCGGATCCTAGGAGTGTATGGATGACCGCATTTAAGGTTCCCAACAAAGCATTCACTATCCTAAGGAAATATTGCCTAAAATTATTACACACAAATAGAAGTTTGGTAACCTATTGGAGGCTCCTAACACACTTTCAATGAAATGCCTTTTTGTTACAAAACTTGAAAGCAATGAAGGTAAGTAAATTGCCAATTACAAAATTACAAAACGGTCATCAATTTTGGTGGTTGTTCTCTCTTTGGTGATTCACTCAATTTGGAGTGCTTCTTAGTCCAATAGCTCTTAAGGTGGTTGACCCCTTGCTTCTTGACTCAAATTCTTCAAGGGATGGCACCAATCCTTTTTTCTGATTCCCTATATGGTAACTCACAAACAAGGAAACAAAGAGATAAGCAATAACCAAAGACCAAAAAAATGAAATGAAAGCTAAACCAATAGAGTTTTAACAAGACAAATTTTCAAGGATTATTCAACAATTAAAGCAATGAAAAGCAAGCTAGGATTCAAAGATAAACCTAGAATGACTCTAGAGTAGAGTACAAAAACTATATAAAAAAAAACTCAAGAAACCTCTAGTTTTGGCACTTGTTTTCACTACTTTTCAATTGAAATTTCATAACTAATATTGGTATAAAATAGGCACCAATTATAGAACAAATTTTGAGCCAAACAACAAGCACACTTCCCTTTCACTTTTTTTTTCTGGACACTAATTTTCCTCCCAACGTGTATGATTTTTACAAGTTCGTATGTTCAAGCTGTCAGCACCAACGATTTCAACCTAGAAATCAAAAGGCTTGGATAATTACAATTTGTATTTGCTTATGCTCAATTGTCTTGAATAACACAGTTCAAGAGAGCTTAAGACTTATTTCGATTCACAAATCCAGCCACAACTCAACACCACAACTCAATTTCCTCATAGGCATCATATAGGAAACTTAGAAAACAAAAAAAATAAAATTCAATAACAATACTACTTCTAGGAATTGATTTAGAACATGTTATGAACTAAATAACATGCATGAATTAGACTCAAAATTCGAAAGATAGGCTAAGAATATCAAGAATACATGAACAATGTATCTATAATTCAATCAACAAAATCAAAATTCAACACAAACTTAGAACATAATGGGACAATTATTATGACTAAACATGACTCTAAGACAACATGGATTAAGTGATTTACACTTAGATTTTTGAGTTTTTTTTTCTAATCAATATTTTGCAAGAAAATTGAGATCTAAAGATTCAGCACAAGAATATTATGACTAAACAATGATAGAACCTAAAATCAACATAAAAACATTATTCAAGAGTAGATCTATAAAATTTGAACCATAGAAATGCAAGAACAAGTGTAGATCTAAGATTTAATTGGTTTATTTTTTTGTATCTACTCTAAACAACACCAAACCACAAGACAATGGAGGAGATACATGGAGAATAAGATGAAGAACAAAGAATTAAAGTGAATTGACTGAACAAAAAAGATAGAGGAAGCAAAAGAACATCACCTAGATGAAGATGCTCTTGATACCACATGATGTAGCTCCATGTGGAGCTTGTAGGCCTTGGATCTTCTTCATCAATGAAGTCCTTTGCTTCTTGAAGATCAATGGCAGCGGAATAGAGATGGAAGAAAAATGATTGGAGACGCCACTTCAAAGAGAAGATGAGTCAAGAAGAAGCTCACCACCATAGGAAGCCATGGATAAGAGCTTGAAGGTAGGAGAAGATGAATGGAGGGAGAGGGAGAGAAAGAGCACAAAATTTTGTGTCTCAAATGAGGTCTTAACTTTGAAGTGTAATTCTCTAATGATGAAAGTTGAAAAAAATGCACACACATGGCCTCTATTTATAGCCTGAGTGTCACACAAAATTGGAGAGAAATTTGAATTTCTATTCAAATTTCACTTGAATTTGAAATTGAATTTGTGGAGTCAAATTTTGGAGCCAAAATTTCTCTAATTATGATTAGTGAATTTTAGCTATGGTTCATCCCACTAATCCAAGATCAAGTCCAAGATTCTTCACTAAGTGTGCTTAGGTGTCATGAGGCATGTAAAGCATGAAGGACATGCACAAAGTGTGACTATATGATGTGGCAATGAAGTGTAGAAAGCAAATGCTCACCTCCCCCTCTAAAATTTAATCAGATTGGGTTTCTCCCAATTCAATTAAATTTATTTCCCAACACACACATCAAATATTTACTTAATGCATGCAAAATTACAAAACTACCCCAAATACAAAAACTAGTCTGGGTGCTCTAAAATACAAAGGCTGAAAAATCCTACATTTCTAGGGTACCCTACCTACATTATGGAGCCCTAAATACAAGGCCCAAAAATAATGAAACCTTAATCTAATATGTACAATGATAAGTGGGCTCATACTTAGCCCATGGGCTCGAAATCTATCCTAAGGCTTATGAGAACCCTTGGGCCTTCTCTTGTATCTTTGGCCAAATCTTCTTGGAGTCTTCTTTCCAATGCCCTTGGGGGGTAGGATTGGATCATTCTCCTCTTTTCTCCCAAATCCTTTTCCCCAATTTGCCTCCCATTTATTGGTTAATCTTCCTTGTAAAACTTAAGTAAAAATTGTTAAATAGTAAATCCATATAATTAAATAATCAACAAAAAAATAGATGAAGTTCTTGCAACATTGCCAGTCTCCAACTCCAAAGAAAGATGTTCGAACCTATTTGTGTCTTCAACTCCAACTTAAATGTTATTTCAATGACTCACAAAACCCAAGTAATGATTTAGAAGTATATATTGAAATTGTTTGTGTCTCCAACTCCATAGATGAAATTATTTTTGGCTAGGCCTGGTGAAATAATTAAAACAATATTAGTAATAAGTGAATGAAATTAAAAATAGAAAAATGTGTAAGAGTGAGTTGGGATGAAAACCTACAAAATCACTAATACATAGATAGAGTGAGAAGGACTTTAACATGGGAGAAGAAGGATATGCAAAGCCAAAAAGTTGTAGCAGTATTTAAAAATTTTAAAATTGAAACGCTTATGCTGCTTATGCCAACCCTTGTTTAGATTTTTTTGAAATCCCTTTCATAGCTAACTCTTTCCTTTCTATCAGTGATCCCTGAAAAATAATCATGGACTATAGTTAGAAACTTAGAGAAATTTTTTAAGGAAAAGAGAAGTTCTAGATATCATTTTTCTTTATCACTTGTAGAGAGATCCAAATCCATCTTCTATAAGCAAAACTACTGATGAAAAATTTTCAATGGCATTAGCTAAGACAAAAAATTGAAAGTTGGCAAATCAATGTCTTCCTTCCTCAATATATTTTTGTAAGGCTTGTTGTAACTTTTTTCTTGCAACCTCTAATTGGTTGGAAATAATAGTGTAAACATGGACGTACTCATAAGTAACTGTTGAAAAAGTGTACTTAATTGCCAAATGCATGTCTTCCTTCCTCAATATATTTTTGTAAAGTGTACTTAATTGCCAAATACTCTCTCAACAACTCTTGGGCAAACACTTGCAAATTTATTGAGAATTCATCTAGGAACTTCAAATTGTATCATCATCTCTAAAGGAGAGAAATTCCTCTAGGAACTTCAAATATTATCATCCACTCTGAAGGAGAGAAATCTTTTTGTTCATATCAGAAAGTCAGTTGTAATCAAGAGACTAGTTGTTTCTTGGATTGTGAGAATTGTAATCAAGAGATGGGTTGTCTCTTGGAGAATCTTTGAACACAAGGGTGATGGATCCCAAGGTGTGTTCAAAGTCTGTAAAGGATTTACAGAGATAGTGGAAAATCTTAAGTGTGCCGCTCAATTGAGTGAAAAGAGTCAAAATTTACATTTTATCTGAAGATTTGAAGACTATGTCACTTGGCCACGACTATGGTACATTCAACATGGTCATGGTAACTAGTATGACCATGGTAATATGATGACTCCCCTTCTAAACAACGTCTGCCTCCCAACAACAATCATGATGAATTCACTATGGTTGTAGTTCACACTAGGATGGTCGTAGTCATTCCATAACATTCGAGAGCTTTAGTGTCATAGTTTTTTTGTCACGGTCATTGTGGATTTCAGCACGGCCATAGTGTGCCTCATACGAGTTATTATTCTTAGGAAATTATAAATTGGGGGCTGGAGTCTGTAAACAAGACTTTTGACATTTTTACGAATTAGAGAGTATTTTGAGGGTTGTTATGTGTAGGCAACACATTGAGGACAAATCGTAATCGTTGTTCTACCCTTTTTGATATGTCTATGGCAATTTCCTATAGGCTTTCTAATTGTGCTTTGATTATAAGCGGCTAGTCCCTCTAGTTCAGGGGTTATGATGTAAGTGTCAAATCGTACTCCTTTCATTGTTCTTAATGGAATTCCTCAGTGTTTTATGTTAATTAGTTATCTTCCTTATTTCTATTATTTATTTGGCAACTGATCATTCTTGTGTTTAATCAAATGTATTGTGGTAATCATCTATCTATATTTGGTAGACCTAGGTAGATAACGGTTTACACCAAATTGTACGATTAAACTGTTTGGATAATCTCTGATAGATTAATTAACCCTTAATTAATCTTCCCTGAATTTGAATATATCCTTTGACTTAAATTAATATATCTATGATCGTTGAAATATTGATTTAAGGCAAAGAGTATCATTAGACCTTGATCATAGGCTTTGGTTGACCTTGGGAATCAGTAATTAACCGTGGGAGGAATTTCATAAGAATTGGGATTAGGGGAAAATTGGTACTACTGAATCCTAGTCCCTAGTCGCTTTTAATATTACTTAAATCTCTCTTTTGGGATAGTTGATTTGTTTTCTCTTAAAATCAAAAAGCATAAAAATACTTCAATCTTCTTTTAATCATCTTGATTGTTTAGTTTAATAATTTTGACTATTTTAGGAATACAACTGGTCTCTAGGGTACAATATCTGGACTTAGGTTCATGATACTACTATGTGGGATACACTTGTCCTTGTGTGAGTACTATTTTTACGCATAATGTACTTCATGAGGATTTCAAATAACATGCACACATTCTCTGTCTCCTTTGCCTCAACTATTTAATTTTGTTGTGATAGTATATTTTCCCTTATACTACCTTCGTGCTATATAAAAGACATTTTTCACTTTATTACTTGCCCTTCTCTATAAGACCCTCTTCTAAAAGTATGATGTAATAATCATTTTTATCATATAATACCCTTAATTAATTACAGTAATTTCTCTCCAAACATTAATTACTCCTTGGTGAAAAACAATATAGTGGAGGGAGAAATGAAGGGTAGTTTTGGAAGAATAATATAATAATTGACAAGTTTAATGTTATTAACTAAATTAACCATTTTTCTTAAAGGTGCGTTTAGTTGAAAGGGTCTTATATATAGGGATGGAGGTAATAGTATTTTTCATATTAGACTAATCTACATTGCTAGAAGACATTGCATATATCTCTTTTCCTCTTGTTTTTCCTTTTGGTTGCCTTTTGTCCTATTAGGATGACCATTGGTTATATTGGGTGATATTCTAATAATCAATTGGTGTCTTTGGGTTAGAAGATGACGAGTAGGGCTAACAATGAAGTGAACCAACTTGAACATAGTTCAAGACTCAATTCGATAATTGACTCGTTGAACTTGAGCCTTATGAAAAAGAATTAAAAGTTGACCTCGTTACACTTGAGCTAAGTATAACTCAATTGAACTGGTTCATGAACCAATTCTCTCTCTCTCTCTCTCTCTCTCTCTCTCTCTCTCTATATATATATATATATATATATATATATATATATATATATATATATATATATATATATATATACACACACACGCTAGTCATGACATCTTTCTTTGAGCACCCATTTTTCTTCCATTGAATAACTTGCTTGTAACACCCATTGAACTTTTGCACACCACCATTTATCTTATTCCACGTACTTTTATTCCACTTACTTTTATTTGTACAAGTTCTCTTTCATTATTTCGTGACTAAGGGTTTGATTAATAATGTAAGAGGAATTAAATTTAAATTATGTTTTTGATATATTAACTAATTAAAAATATATATGATGTTTTTGGTTCTTGATGTGTTTTAGATGGGTTTAGATGAGGTTGAGCTTAAGTCATGAGCCTTGTAAGTAAGCTATAAGTTATGAAGAGGGTGTAGTTAGGGGATTCTAGGGTACAAATAGTAAAAATAAAAAATCTCCCCTTCTTTTTACGTCTGAGACTCTTCTTCTTTCATTTATCCTCCCCAACACCCCCCCCCCCCCCCCCGGCACCATTATTAGAGACCTTTTCTTTCATCTACTAGAGTTTATTAGTTGTTTGTAGGTGTGTCTTCCTCTCATCTTACTCTCTTTATTCATCTTCTTCACCCTCCATGGAGCTAATTTATGTGTTTGATAGGAAGTTATTAGGTCCAATATGAACTAGAGACCCACAAGAGAGAAGAATATTCCATAACATTTTAAGGATTTTGTGCTTAAATAATTTATTATGTCTTTTTATTTAAAGCCTTGCATGAGTTGTCAGGCTCCTAGATGGTGGCTAGCTATAGGGTGAGTAGCTATCAGTATTCCTATCTTTTTGTATATAGTTTTTATGACTCATGAACGAAAGAAATGAAAAAGTTATTCAGTAATCTTACCTTTCTCACTATAGCCTAGATCATAATTTTAATATTTATTGAGCAATCTGATAAGCACAGATCTACCGTTGGTGCTTTCATCACCATGCCTCCTCGCAAAGACCTTGAAGAAATACTCCAGGGATTATTTGAACACTTGGGTGCCTTTCAGATCCAACGCGAGATGCATTATGATCTTTCACAATCAAGTATGAATGCTCGCATAGATGGATTAGACAACATCATTAACAACTTGGCCAAGAAAGTTACGACCTTGCCCACCTCTCACCAGCCTACCCTATCATAACCCATGGATGATGTACTCACCGCAAGTAATGTCCTTCATACCACTCCCTCTGTAATCTATGTCTACCCAGATGGCACTTTAGCCCATTTTACACCATCACCTGGAGCCACTCCACACGTACATCCTACCCTTGTTTTACCCTATTCCATTCCCCTAGGTTTTACTTCACCATTTCCCCCTCCACCACCTCCTGGTGGCCATGTGGCTACTCCTTATCTTCATTCGCCCATCAGACCACCTAAACTACAACTACCCCCATTTGAAGGCCAAGATGCCCTTGATTGGATTTTTCAGGCAAACAAGTTCTTCTCTTACTATCAGATTCCTCCTCACCAACATCTCTCTATGATTGCTTTCTACATAAAAATTGAAACTCTTTGTTGGTTTAAATGGATGCACCATAACAACCAATTGGTAGATTGGGACATTTTCATGAGGGCGCTTGAGATCTATTTTTGGACCATCACCGTACATCAAGTAGAGCTTTTCAAGCTCTATCAATATGGCATTGTTACAAAGTACCAACACCATTTCAAACAACTATGTAATCGTGTGTATGGTCTCAATGCTAAATTTTTTTTGAACTGCTTCATTTTAAGACTCAATACTGAGATTCGAAAAGAGTTGGTCATCCATTGCCTCACTTTAGTCCACCAAGCTATTGAGCTAGCCTGATTTCTGGAATCCAAATTAAAGGACTCAAAACCTAATCCTAGCTTTTGCCCAACCAGTTCAATTTCTTCCTCTTCCCAACAAACCATACCCACTGCATCCACTCAATCATCCTTACCTATCAAACGTGTATCCCAAGACCACATTAATGAAAGAAAGGCCCTAAGACTTTGTTATTATTGTGACAAAAAGTATGTCATATGTCATAAATGTCAGAATCCTAAATTCCTTCTATTAATAATGGAAGATGACAAGGACATCAACCCAACACAGGCCAAGTTCCTTGCTCACTTGATTGTGACTCCAACCTCTCAAAACACTCATAAGGAAACAACCTTGGTTCATTTACAAATATCCCCTAAAGCCTTGACCGAAATTCCTTTCCCTCAAACACTCAGGTTTTAGGGTTTTATTAAGGGCCAAAAAGTTGAGATTTTGGTGAACTTAGGGAGTTCTCATAACATTTTGCATCCCGACTTGGCCACTAAATTCAACCTACCTATTTCACCTACTCATCAATTCCAGTAATGGTTGGAAATGGTGTGCATATTCTTTGTGCAGGCCTATGTCCCCACATGTTACTAAATCAAAGGCATGAATTTGTGGTACTTGTTTATTTTTTGCCTATACAAGGAGCAAATATGGTTTTACGAGTTGAATGGCTTAGAACAATGGGCCCCATTATTTATGACTTTTTCATCCCTTGTATGACATTCACACATCACGAATCCAAAATTACCCTAACTGGTGACTCAACCATCCAACCTCAACCTGCCACCTTTAATCAATTTAGGAATTTCCTTCATGAAGATTTCATTTCATCTTTCCACCTTATCTCTTTTAGCTCCACCCTTCCCATCAAAGACCAAACACTATCCAATCCATCAAATTCCCTTCCTTTCATAGTCCAACCTTTGCTAGATCAATGCTTGTCCATTTTTAGTGAACCTCATGGCCTACTCCCGCCTCATAACCATAACCACCATATCCCTCTAGCACCCAATTCTAAACTAGTAAACGTGAAATCCTATAGGTATCTGCATGCTTAAAAATATGCAATGTCTTAGTTAATCAAAGAAATCCTCAAAGATGGATTAATTGTGTCATAGCCCGTTTTCCTCTCTTGTGTTTTTGGTCATACAAAAATATGGATCTTAGAGGTTCTGTGCAGATTACAGGGCTCTTAATGCATTCACAATTTGGGACCTCTACCCCATACCCACCCACATTGGATGAAACTCTGGATATATTACATGGAGCTTCTTACATCTCGAAATATTTGCATTCAAAGCATCACAAAATACGTTTACCACCTAAGGATACCCACAAGACCATAATTCACACCTTTAAGGGACACTGAGTTTTTAGTAATGCCTTTTGGGCTTACTAACACACCAACCACATTTCAAGCTATGGTGAACCACTTATTCAGGCCTTATCTTCATTGTTTCATGCTTTTTTTTTAATGATATTTTAATTTATAGTCCTTCCTTAAGTGAACACTTACAACATTTGGATGTGGTTTTTAAATTATTACAAGACCACCAATTCTTGGCTAAGCTAGTTAAATGTATGTTTGTTGTTAACACCATTGCTTATTTAGCCATATCATATCACCAGAGAGGGTACATTCTGACCCAGAAAAGATAAGAGCCATCATTGACTGGCCTACTCCTCCCACTTTCTCAGCTCTCTGGGGATTCCTAGGCCTCACAAGCTTCTATCATCGATTCATCTAACAGTACATGCACCTTGTTGTGCCACTCATAAATTTATTGAAAGCAAACAAGATAGAGTGGTCTCGAAGGGCCAATACAGCTCTACAGAGTTAAAAAATGTTATAGTCACCACCCCTATGTTGCAACTCCCTAACTTCTCCTTACAGTTTGATCCAAAGACCAATGCTTCATCCTCTACCATCAAGCCTATTCTCTCTTAGCAAGGTCACCTAGTGGCATATTTTAGTATAAAAAAAACTCTGCACAAAAATGCAATCCGCATCAGCTTGTGCAAGGGAAATATTGGCAATTACCGAGTCAGTGAAGAAGTGGTGACACTATCTTATTGGCAGCAAATTCCGCATTTTTATATACCAACATAGTTTGAAATACTTACTATCAGAGGTATATCAAACACCATAGCAACACATATGTGCCACTAAACTCTAAGGATTTGATTATGAGATCCTCTACAGGCCTAGGAAAGTTAATCGAGTCGTCGATGCTCTGTCTAAATGCCATACTGACGGTTCCCCACCACAAACTCATATGTTGCTGGTTGTAGTCTCATCCACCATTCGTTCTCTATTGGCTGAACTTTGCCAATTTTACACTAGCACACCGGAATGCCAAGCATGTTTAAACAAATTCTAATCAGATCTAGAGTTAATAGTAATGTTTTAGGGATGATTATTTTAGGGTAATCACTGAACTCCAATCTTCCTCCATTGGAGAACATTCAAGTCCTAAACCCCTCATTGCCAAGCGTGATTATTTTCTGGCTCGGAATGGCCACACAAGTAAAGACTTTTGCTTGATCTTGTGTTATTTTCCAACAAAGCAAATATGTTCCTTCCAAAATTTTGGGTTTGTAGCAATCATTTCCAACTCCTCACCAAGCTTGGTCTGATATAAGCATGGATTTTATCACCCATTTTCCTAACTCCAGAGGGCACACTATAATATGAGTGATTGTTGACCTTTTTACCAAATATGGCCATTTTGGGGGACTACCAACAAAATTCACAGCTTCCCATTTCACGAAAGAGATCTGCCACCTTCACGGAATGCCTCAATCAATTGTTTCAAATCACGATAGCTTATTTCTGAGTAGATTTTGGTGTGACCTATTCTGCTTACAAGGGACCACTCTCAAATTCTCTACTGCATGTTAAAAACAATGGCACATGAAACCACAAACCAATAAGGGGGTGAATTTGTTTTAAAACAATTTTAGACCCAAATCAAAGTTTTTTCGCAAAACCTTGTCCTTTAATCCAATTAATGCAATAGAGTAAGATATGTTGTAAATACCTTTATGTTTTCTTTTAACACATTATGGTTTAAACAAAGATACCAAGCAAATATCAAAAACCAAGTTTTAAGAACCTTAACCAATAAGCAATAAAGAGTTAAAGGGATAGAGAAAAAGATGCACACACAATTTCTACTTGTTCGATTTCTAGGAAATCTTCATCCAGTTGATCCATAGTAACCCATTACGATCTTTTCACTATAATCTTTGAGTTACAATCAAACTCACAAGCAAATGCACACCACAAATGCCTAAACTCTTGAAAACCTATCAAGAACTAAACTTACATGTTGAAAACCCACTACATGCACACCAATAAGAAACCTACTCAATGAAAAAAAAACACAAATTAAGGAAAGATTTCACCTGATATGTGAAAGATGTGAAAGTTTGAAAATATTTCCCTTGTATTATCAGCTTCTCTTCATGATTCTTTACAAAGATCCATTGCACCCGATGCAAAATGATGTTTCCAAATAAGGACCAAAGTGGTGATGACACTTAAAGGTTCTAAAAACTCTCTCAATGAAAATCACAATGTAAAATATGAGAGAAAAAGTGTCACCCTCAAAGTCCTTTGAAAAACTAATTTTAATAGCTTCAGAACAAATATAGTTGATTGTCCCCTAGAGATAGTTGACTAAATTGTTCTTCGCATCACCTAGGTTTCCTGATGAATAGAGAGTCATTTATATTACCATATAGTCTACTGTTTGCAAAAGCAGAAACTCATGAAACCTGATATAGTTGATTAGATACTAAGGATAGTTTACTAAATGTGAATCAATTCCAATTCTAAAAGAACAAAGATTGATCTAGTCTACTATATCAGCATCTAGTTGATTATATTGATGCGGAGTTGAAACTTAGTGATTTTAAACTAAGTTACAAGAGTTTCAACTCTTCAAGGCTAACAACCATGAATCAAAGCAATTACATCTCCTAGTGTAGGATGGATGTATGTATGATATCATACACAATCAAGTATTAAAGCAATAACAACCATCCTAATCAACTAATGTTTATAAATTTTACAACTCATCATCAACAAAAAAATACTATGAATTATGAAGTCTTCATAAACCCTTCCAGTTTACACTGTGTACCACACCCAAATAGATAGGCAAACAGAAGAGGTTAAGCAAACTTTGGTTGCCTACTTGAAGTGTTTCGTTAGTGACTTTTCGAAACACTGGTTTCTCTTCCTTCACCTCTCATAGTTTTGGTACAACTCGTCCATGCATTCCACCATTGGAATGTCCCCCTTCCAAGCTTGTATGGGCACACTCCTCCTTCCATTGTTGACTTCAAAATGACCCAGTTCCAACCATTGTGTCACAATACCTGCAACAACGTGCCCAAATCCTTAATACAACAAAGGATAACCTTTGCTTCATCTGTCAGAGTATGGAGACACAAGCTAACAAACATAGTAGGACTCTTACCTTTGTTGAAGGAGAATGAGTTTGGCAGAAACTCCAAATGTACTACCAAACCTTGGTCAGAAGCCAACTTGCCACTAAGTAGAGGCCTCATTTCCATGGGACTTTTCAAGTTAAGTGTCATATAGGGACAATGGCGTATGAACTCACTCTTCTAGGCTCTGCTTGGATTCATCCTATGGTGCATGTTTCCATACTTCACCATTACAATGAACCACCGCTGCCGAACCCTACCATTCTTCCTCACATTTCTCCAGAGGATTTAAATCACTTCAACCCAACTCCAATGGTTTTATACCCTTCACTCATCCCATCAATTGAAGACATAAACTCTTCAATTCCAACACTAAACTCTATAACAGCTGGCACCCACTCACCCTCGAGCTATCCACCATATTCATCCTAACTATTGATTTTGGGCCTTGGGGAAGGCAATACTCAGAACCTTCTAGATCCTCTTGTTTCTACTCCAGTCTTTGAGGACAAAGACAATTCTGGGTTGGGGAGTATTGTTAGGCCCAAACCACCAATTGAGCCCAATATTAACTAGAGGCCCATAAGAGAGAAGAAAGTTCCAAAACATCTTAAGGATTTTGTGCTTGAATAATTTATTATGTCTTTTTATTATAGCCTTGCATGAGCTATCAGGCTTCTAGATGGTAGCCAGTTGTAGGGAAAGTAGGTGTCATTGTTCCTATCTTGTTGTATTTAGCTACTACGGCTCATGAATGAAAGCAATGAAAAAGTTATTCAATAATCTTACCTTTCTTAGTATAGCCTAGATCATAATTTTAATATTTATTGAGCATTCTAATAAGCATGAAGCTATCATAGGAAATCTTAATTAGTTTATGAAAACTTGATTAAAGCTTGTTCTGATCTTGGTATAGGACTCCATTAGTTGAATCTATAGCAAAAGTTAGGAGAAGAGCACTTTTAAATCACAAAGTCTCCTCTCTAGCTTTTTCATCAAGGAAAAATCAATTTGTGGGGTAAGGGAAGCTAAACTATGATTGATTCTATGATTTGTATGATCCTTGAATGTCAAATGCTTCCTTTTTACCTTTCTTCCTTTTCCCTTTCTTGATTTTGCTTCATTGTGGTTGTTTTAGGGATTGAAATCTTAAACCCCCAATATTTGGGAATTTTTTTTATATAAATTCACATGATTCGTGAATTATTTAATGTTGGTTTGGTGTTTAGAAGTTGTAGGGATCATTTACATTCATTTGAATAGCTTGGGTAACAATTAATGGTGTCAAAATCTTGGATTTGTGGAGAAATTTTCATGCAGATTTTTCAAATTTAGCCTAGGCACGATTTTAGCATAGCTAAAATTAAATAGATTTGGATCTACCTAAATTTAGCCCAACCACGATTTTTAGCTCAGCTAAAACTCAGTAGAATAAGAATTTGTACAAATTTGGATGAAGTCACGATTTTTAGCCCAAGCTAAACCTCGATGGTGTTGGTACTGCACAAATTTATCTCAAGCTAACTTTTTGGCTTAAGCTAAATTAAGGGAAAATGTTGTATTTTATCTTGAATTCTTTCTTGAGAGTTCCCTAACCAATTCCAAGTGTATATATAATTGTTTCTTGAGTTAAATGGAATAAGTATAGTTGATTTTCTATTGATTTTATGAAATTCATTGTTCATGAGGATTTTGGAGTGAAGTTTGTAGGGATTCATGGTGTTGAATGCCTTACTAGACTTGTAGAACTGCTAAATGGTTCCTAAGTTGATAAAATATGAATGATGAATTTATAACATGGTGAACCTATGAATGAAAAGTTCATGAATGTTTGTATGCATAAAGTGTGTGTTATAGTGTTGGTTGTCATGCTCATTTATACATAATGCATAGAAGGCATTACATATGGGTTGACATGTAAGTTGAGGGTGTTAGGTGGACTTTCAACCTAGTGTTAGGGGTTTTCGTGGTGGCTAACAAAAATAGGCCTAAAGAATAGATGAGTATGTAAATCCCTATAGATGTAAGGTCTTGCAAACCTTATAGGAGTAAGCCAACACCCACACTTATCTATTTTCGATACAACTATACTTCTTCCGCTGGATCAGTTGTATGTCATCATTGAATGGTCAAGGAGTGAGACTATGTTAAGGGATGTATCTATGTTGTTCTCCCAAAGGTGAAAATCTCCTGGAAATTGAGTCTACATGACATTTCATGGTGTAGTTTCATAAGAAATTAAAGTATGATTTGATTGTTTAATGAATGATGTTGAAATTGTTTGGATTGTGATTGCTTTACTAGAATTCTATTTGGAATTATTATAATTCTATCCTTATCTCTTTAAATAACTATGCCTACCTTTGTGCTTAGTATGTTTTATGTTATGTCGAGTGACATTGATGATCATGTGGTAGTTGGCATAGGAGTAGATAGTGATGTTGATGCAGGTTCTCAAGTCGCTCGTGACTGAAGCAAATAGTGGGGACTAACTTAGGACTTAACGATACATACTTATATTTTGATGTTCTAGTCCTCTAACTGAGGATTCTTTTTGGATTGTATATACTTATATATGTATGTTTTCTAAAGTCATAAGGCTTAATATCCTAATGATGTATATTATGTTCTGGATTGTATGTATATGTGTTATATGTATGTGAAAAAAAATTACTATGTATTTTCATAGGACTTTTAATGTATTAGTATATTAAATGGATAACAAAGAGGAGTCTTACTTATATCCTCTTCAATTGTAAACTTGACTTGTGATTCTTTTTTTTCCATAGAATTCTCTCTTTCTTCATGAAGTGTAATGTTTTCTATGACAATTTGGCTAGAAATTTTCAAAACTTACGTTTCAATTTCTTTATTAGAAGATTGTACAACACTAGTACAATTTAAAGCCTATCAACACATGCTGGAGTTGTTTGGTGGTAGTGGAAATGTAGGAAAAGTTCAAGAATTTTAAGAATTAATTTTTAGTAGAAGAGAATTGATAATTTTGCATAAAATTCATTTGTGAGTTATTTCGTGGTGGTGGAAACTTGGAAAAATGGAGGATTTTGAGAATTATTTGCAGTAGGAGAAAATTGATAATTTTTCATTTCAAATTGGAATAAAAGTGTCAATTAAATTAATTTGGATTCGTTTGGAAAAAAATAAATTAGAATTAAAATTAGGATTAGGATTGAGATCGAGAAATTGAGGGGCATTTACTTGTACATTTTTATGTTTTAATTTCTTTTTTCACTTTTTAATTATAAAACTGTCACCTTGTTTTCAATTTCTTTCCTTTTTCCAAAAATTTATTAAGATAAATTAAAATTCATATTTTTTATAAGTTACTTAGTAAAATAAATTAAAAGAGTTTATGAGAATCACGAACTGTTTTAAATCTAAACAATCTTTCCACGGAGCTCTTATAAATGCCCCCTTGCTTATTAAAGGAAAATTTGTTTATACTATATATTTGAAGTTTGACAAATAAAGTCTGCAAACAATTGTATGCATATGAATTTCCTTTTAATCATTACCATTGAAAATTGTATAAACTTAAAACTGCAGTGGAGACAATCTAAACACATGCTTCTACCAAAAGACAAATGTAAACACAATGAATTAGAAGACTAAGAGTCCATTAATTTTTACAATGAAAATAAAATAGAATATTTTTATTTGACATAGGAAAATACTGTTTTTTTCCCCTTCATTTTCTGGATAAGAAATCATATGGAATAAATTTTCCTTCTTATCAGTTTTGATTCCAATAGAGAGAAGGCAGGGAAATAGTTGAATTGCAATCTTTCTTCGCAACGTGCAAGTTATCAATTTTGGATTATAAAATAAAATAAAACTTGAGTGAGGATCCTTGAAAAGAAAGGCAAAGAGTGGAAGGGAATTCCTCTTCTTTAATCAAATGATGTAGCGTAGTCGCCTAGAGTTTTCAATGAATCAATGCCAACTCATACTTAATACGGAGAGTATTACAATATAGAAGAGCCAGACATAGAAAAACAAATTTTATGAAGAAAAAAAAAATAGCACACGTTTATTTTGAAACTTAATTTGTACTTAAATCTTAACTGTTGGCATCAAAGCTGCCCATTTAATAACCTGACTATCATAATGTTATCTGCTAATATAATTTTCTTTATCGGTGTATCATTAAGTGAGGCCAAAAACTAAAATATGAAAATAAAATACAGCTGTTTAAAGGAGAAATAAAAGGATAAAGAGGAGCATATTAGCAGGGACGAATAATGAATTTAAAAATTTCAATGATTCCCATATAATTTTCTCCTCCCTTTCGTGACAAATGATGATATGAGTCTGTCCGTGTGCCGTATGATTTGTTTAGCCCCATAAGTATGAAAAACTTCTGCACGAGATATAATAGTTAAAAGAGGGGTGGATTTAAGGGGAAGCTCCCTCAATATCCTTCGTATACATGAGAAGAAAGTTCAAATAAAAATAAAATAAATTAATATTGATAGAGAAAAATTGAAAAAAAATAGAGTATAAAGATAATGTTAGTTTAATTTTCTTTTAACAAAAGATTTTACCTCTATTTTACACATAAATTTAATAATAAATATTTTTGTGAAATTTTTTATTTATCAAATAATTATTTATTAGAAGTTAAATAATTATATAAAAAAAATTCAATCTTCCTTTGATATGGATATTTAAATAATCTAATCTACTATATTATAAAAGAGAACCCAGGAAAATTATTGGTGTGCCTCTTCTTAGAAAATTGACATCTGTCCCTTTTCCTGAGTTTATGGTCAGTTTAACCTTGCTTCATTTGTTGGCACGTGTATTTTTTCCTTCTTCATTTGTTGACACCTGCAGTTTGCCCTTCTTCATTTGTTGACGCGTAGGTTGAGGGATTATACAATTGCATTTCTCTCTCTATTTCTCCCGTAGAGTTGGTTGTCTCTTCCTTCCTTTCTTTCTTTCTTCTTCTATTTTCTTCTTTTCTCTTCTGATTCGAACACAACCAGTCGCAAGAAAGTCATTTTCTTTGTGTTGTGCATGTTGCATTTTCTGTTTTTAATATGATTCTCTTCTCATCTTCATTCTATTCTTTGGTCTGATTTTTTGTGGTTTGATTTTTGGGACAAACTACAGTAACAACGGCGGTGGTGAAGGTCAAGACGGTGTTGAATAATAAAGGTATCATTTTGAACTATTTCCCCCCTTTTTTGGGGCTGTTATTTGTCTCTATTTGCAAGGTTTTAATTTTGTTTGTTGTTATACATGTTTTCTTTAATAATATTTATTTTTTGTTACTGATTTTTCAACTGTGTTTTTGGTTCCTTTTTATTTTCCCGGGCTATCGACGAAGAAGCATTCAGCAGGCAAGTTGTTTCTATTTGGAAGATTTTAATTTTGTTTGCTATTATGCATGTTTTTTTTCCCTTAATAATAGTTATTTTTTCTTACTGATTTTATAACTCTATTTTTTTTTTCTCGGGCTATCGACGAAAAAGCATCATGCAGGCAAGTTTTTTTCCCTTTTGTTGTTATGCATGTTTGTTTTGGTACTATTTGTCTCTATTTGCAATGTTTTAATTTTGTTTGTTGTTATGCGTGTTTCCTTCTTAATAATAGTTATTTTTTCTTACTGATTTTTACAACTCTGTTTTTTGTTCCTTTTTATTTTCCCGGGCTATCGCGAAGAAGCATCCACCAGGAAACTTTTTTCCCTTTTGCTGTTATGCATGTTTGTTTCATTACTATTTGTTTCTATTTGCAAGGTTTTAATTTTTTTTGTTGTTATGCATGTTTTTATCTTAATAATAGTTATTTTTTCTTACTGATTTTTCAACTTTGTTTTTGTTCCCTTTCTCCAAATTTCTTAGATTTGGTTCTATCTAATTACCTTGGACCCATTGATTGCAGAAAGATATTCATAGGGGGTTTAGCGAGAGAAACGACTATTGGTGAGTGTTTTCTATTTGTATTGCGTTGGTTTGTTTTCTTTCCGGGTTTACCAATGAGCATTCGTGTAATCAACTATTTTTTAAAAATAATTTTGTGTAGTGCAATTCATCAAGCACTTAGAAATCATGGAGAAGACAGTTCAGGTTACCGTGGATTATTGTTTCAAAATGTTAAATTTTTCCAAAAAAAATTTCCCGGAGGCTTTTATTTTCAATTGTTAAAAATTAAGCCCATTGCAGTGTGTCCACATGTTGATAGGTTTGGCATTTGGAGAGGAGGGAACCACAGGTATATTAGTTTAAGGTGGAGTTTCTTCTGCAGTGGCAACACATGAAGGGAATTTCCTGGCTTTGGAAACTTCCATTAGCTGGAAATCGAAAATGCAAGAGTATTTTAAGATTTACCGCATCAAACTTTAGGTATCAATGACATTGGTTACCACTCTCTTCTAATATATTGTCTTTAAAATACAAGACAAAGAAAATGTTTCCAGGCCTTGAAGGTTTTCCCAATCATATTGAAAATGCTACTAATGTACAGGATGGGATGGATAGGCTATCAAAATTACTTGACGGCATAAGTTCTGTGCACAATGAAGCGATTTTTATAGGATATTTATTAATAACCATAATAATTGATGATCCAGTTTCATTGGAAACAAGATTGAATGTTGTTGTGAATCATTATTTGTTGTTTCAGATTCCTATATCTACAAACTATAGACTGCTTGATGATCAAAGAGAGGGAGTGAGGTTTTGACATGGTTTTCTCAACAACGATCATGGAGGCATACTTGGAGATGACATGTGAGTTGCAAATTGTATCCGCCTTCTCTTTTTGGTCCTTCTTGGCTTGCGACATCTTTCAATCTTCTGCAATTTATATTTACTTTGGGTACTCCCCTAAAGCGTGCAGCAAGGGGCATGCATTTTAAGTTACATTCCTTTCCTTTAAATGCCATATCAAGCTACTCATAAATCATTTTGCCATGTGCATTTTTGTTTTTTTGCCTTTGTTGATGCACTATCTGATTTTGTCTCTTTTCAGCATTTAATAATTAGGCTCTTTTTGTTCTCTTAGTCAAAAGTTGAGAAACAAAGTGAACAATTAGTTAACAAAGGAAAATAGGAATGCAGCAAGGATGCCTCATACATATGCATATCAGATTTTCTGCAACTTCAAAGGACATGGCTTTTTTTGGAGTAAACAAGTTTGTGCATTCCGTCGGTTCTCTTCTAAGGTTTAAAAGCCACAATTCATTCGTTCTCTTATGACAATTTTCCTATTTATTGTAGAAAGAATAACCTAACATTGAGTCATGCCTAATTTAAGAGGAAAAAGTATATAATCTTATATTTAAGATTTTATATTAGAAAACCTTTTTTCTTTTGGTACTTGAGATTCAACATTTTTACCCCTAAAATTTCAATTTTTTTGCAACAAGCAAAAAAAAAACTGAAATAAATTTACGGGTACTTGAGATTCAACATTTTTACCCTTAAATCTCATTTTTTTTAAAGCAAGAGTAGTGTTGTTTTCATGTATGCGTTCTTACATGCATGTTAGTTTTTCATTTTGTTTGTGTTGGACGAGGTTTGGCTTCTCTTCCGGTGCTGTTTTCATGCATCCTTTCTTACATGCATGTTAGTTTATCGTTTTTCTCTGTTCATGGTACTTTTGCTGTTCTGTTTTTTAATGGTAGCTTTGCTGTTGTATTTTCTTTTATCTTTGTTCAGTGGGGCAAAAAAAATGAAGTTTAGAGCAAACACATGTCTTCTTTGTACTCTTTCTTAATTTTTGTTATTTTTTTGTTTTGATTAATTATTATTATTATTATTTGTCTTTCTTCTTTGCGATTCCGCTTCTTTGCTTTGGCTTTCTTCTGCATCATTTTTGTGTAACCCAACAATATTATTTTTATTGAATTAATGAGAAGGTGTACGGGTTCAATGTAATTTGGTTACGTGAAAAGTGTTGTTTACATGTTTTGTTGCTGAGAACAGTTTAATTGTAGAGAGGGAGCAACCATACCTCGAGAAGGTTTAGAAGGGTGCAAGCGAAACACAGAGCAATGAACAATATCAATGATTATGCAGAATCCCTCTTTCAGGTTCATGATGCCTTTTCTCTATTATTATTATTATTATTATTATCATCAACATCATCATGATTATTATTATTATTATTATTATTATTATCATTATCATCAACATCATTATTATTATTATTATTATTATTATTTGTCTTTCTTCTCTGTGATTGCGCTTCTTTACTGTGGCTTTCTTCTACATCATTTTTGTCTCGAACGTTTGTGGTGGAACACATTTTTCAGTAACAGGATTACTTATATTGGTTGTGATATGTGTAATGTTCTTGAAAAAATGATCATTTTTGTCTTTAGGGCTCGAGTTTTATGGATAAGTTTTGTGAATATGAATAACTTTTTACTATTTTGTGTGTTGCTGTTAACTTTGAGAATGCATATTAATTTTGAATGATTAGTATATTTACATGGTACAAGGATAAACTGCTTGCTTCAATTTATTTATTATTTAGGGCCTTTATCTTTTTTGAGAATGCTTCTATGTTTTGTCCACTTATACATTGTTTATTTTTTTAATGAGTTTCCCTCTATGTTTCTATTATTCCATTGTGATGAGTGGGGAATTGTTGCAGATGTGCTCAGAAAATGGTGCGGGACCATAAAGAGATGAGCTTGATTTTGAGTTTTTGGGGAACAAAACAAGAGAGCCTTATTTGATTCAGACTAATGTATACAAGAATGGAACTCGTGGGCATAAGATGAGGCACATGCTTTGGTTTGACCCCACAGAGGACTACCACACCTATTCCATTCAGCAAGAATTAGAATGAGATCATGTTAAAGAGACATTTGCTTAGTTGATTCTAACTAATTAACTGCTATATAATTTTAATTTTAGGAGTTATTTGCTGCTAGCTAGGGGACTTATTAGAGAATAATTGAACATGAATATGTCATTTGAACCTTATGATCAAAATTGAAATATCTTGATTATTTTCTCAATAGAAGCATGATCTGAAATGTGATTGTTATTTTAACTTTATGGTTGAAACACATTTTGCTAGCATCTTATACTACACCTTTGAATAGTTATTCAATAGCCCAAAAGGAATTACAAATCTGTTATAGCAATAAAATTAACACTAAAATTTGATTATACTACAAATTATATATAATCCTATAGCGCTGATAAAAAAAACTATATAATCTTATAGCAGAATTATTTGCTTTGCGGGGTTACTTCTCTTTATTTCTATCTTTAAACATGAGTAACCAACAAGTTGATTGGAAATGGATAGAAATGCAACTATTTTCAAACAGGAGAGATGTAATTAGGATTCTATTATAGTTGCTATTAAATCTAGAGCTTGGAATTGGATATCAACTTTCGGGAAAGGACTAGAAATTTCTTTGTATTTGTGGCACTTGGATCCTACACATTACATCAAGTTTCTGTCATAAGATTATTCATAATAATAGTCATAAAGCATTAATATTTTCAACTTTAACATTATTCCACGCACATGATCCTTTGGTTACAAGGAAAATATTCAATGTATACTTTAAAAAACCAATAGATGTATATAAAAATAAATAAATAAAAACATGAAATAAGAGTAAAATAGTGATGAATTTACCATAATGAGTGCTGGTGCTAGTGCCACTGACTAAGGTATCAACCTTGGATCTTGAAGAAATGTAGCTCCCAATGAACTTCAACCTAACCCAACACCCAGCCTCAGGCGCACCCCCTTCATCCCCCTTCTTCTTCTTCTTCCTCCCCTTTGATTTACACACATCCCAAGATTCCACCACCTTGTCATTCTCTGAAAATTATTATTATTATTATTATTATTATTATTATTATTATTATTATGTGTTGTTGATTTAACTTTAGTAAGTGTGTTTATTTTTTATCTTATTAACTTTTCAACTTATTATATATCCTTTTTGATGTTTTATTTTTTAAATCACCTTTTTCTTTTTCAGTTAATTAATAATGTTTCTATTTTTATCTTGCTGATTGCTTCTTGCATTTTTATTTACATAATATATATTTCTGATTTTCTGTGTATTTTAATTATTTCTCTTTATATTTATGGGTGAAAACAAATTATACTCTGAATATCTTATTTATTGTAATTGAAAATACTCTACCAACTTTAATGTTGAGATTCACTCGGGAGACAAATCAAGTCGGTAGTGCAATAAAAATTAGAAATTTTCCTTACTTTCTCTTTTTGTATTTAATTAATTAATTAATTAATTTTATTATTATTATTATTATTATTATTATTATTATTATTATTATTATTATTATTATTATTATTATTATTATGCGTTGTTGATTTAACTTTAGCAAGTGTGTTTATTTTTTATCTTATTAACTTTTCAACTTATTATATATCCTTTTTGATGTTTTATTTTTTAAATCACCTTTTTCTTTTTTAGTTAATTAATAATGTTTCTATTTTTATCTTGCTGATTGCTTCCTGCATTTTTATTTACATAATATATTTTTGATTTTTCTGTGTATTTTAATTATTTCTTTTTATATTTATGGGTGAAAACAAATTATACTCTGAATTTCTTATTTATTGTAATTGAAAATACTCTACCAACTTTAATGCTGAGATTCACACGGGACAAATCACGTCGGTAGTGCAATGAAAATTAGAAATTTTCCTTACTTTCTCTTTTTGTATTTAATTAATTAATTTATTATTATTATTATTATTATTATTATTATTATTATTATTATTATTATTATCATGTGTTGTTGATTTAACTTTAGCAAGTGTAGTGTGCTACGATTGACAGGGTAGTGTGCTTATTAGATAAAAGCATTCTGAGTGCACATGCTCTGATGCGTTTGTTTTTCATCTTTTCTAGACTCTAGAATGTCATGTCTCTTGATAATTGAGATTATCTAATTTTGAATTTTGTCATTAAGTTAGGCCATTTTTTTATATAATCTTGGACTGCTTTGATCGTTCAACTTCTTTGTAAGGAAAGAAAAGAAGAATAGTTTCAAATAGGTAGGTTTCCTGTTTTCGGGATTTATTGTTCTTTATTATTATCATCATCATCATCATCATTATTATTATTATTATTATTATTATTATTATTATTAAGTCATGTTTTAGGAAATTGGAGGATCTGATGGCTCCAGCCGTTGAGGCTCTAACCTTCTCTCATACTTACTGTTTGCTGCTAGCTTTAATTCAATTTAGTTGTCCACCATTTTTTCCTGAATTATTTAAATTCTACCCATCTTAATTTTTTGCTTAATATTTTTTAAGCATTTAATTTAAACCTGATTCTTGCCGAGTTTTAGTTGGTGATATCTAATTATGGTACCATTGACAGGGTAGTGTGCTTATTGGATAAAAGCATTATGAGTGCACATGCTCTAATGCATTTATTTTTCATCTTTTCTATACTCTAGAATGTCATGTCTCTTGATAATTGAGATTATCTAATTTTGAGTTTTTTCATTAAAATAGGCCATTTTTATTATATAATCTTGGACTGCTTTTGTCGTTCAACTTCTTTGAAGGGAAAGAAAAGAAGAATACCCTAATTGTATTTTCTTATGTATATATTGAAATTAATTTCATAGCATCTATTCAAGCACTGTTGTTGGTACCCTTATTGTATTGGTACCCTTATTGTATTAATTTATATATTGAAATTAATTTAATTTACTCTTAAATATGTGAGTCTTCCCCAATGGCTGAGGAATCTAGCACTCAAGCAAGTATTTCAAGAATAATCATGCTGACTGAGGCTTTGTTTGAGGTTTTAACCTTCTCTCATGCTTATTGTTTGCTGCTAGCTTTAATTCAATTTAGTTGTCCACCATTTTCCCCTGCATTATTTAAATTCTACCCATCTTAATTCTTTGCTTTATATTTTTTAAGCATTTAATTTAAACCTGATTCTTGCTCAGTTTCAGTTGGTGATATCTGATTATGCTACGATTGACAGGGTAGTGTGCTTATTAGATAAAAGCATTCTAAGTGCACATGCTCTGATGCATTTGTTTTTCATCTTTTCTAGACTCTAGAATGTCATGTCTCATGATAATTGAGATTATCTAATTTTGAATTTTGTCATTAAGTTAGGCCATTTTTTTATATAATCTTGGACTGCTTTGGTCGTTCAACTTCTTTGTAAGGAAAGAAAAGAAGAATAGTTTCAAATAAGTAGGTATCCTGTTTTCGGGATTTATTGTTCTTTATTATTATTATTAAGTCATGTTTTAGGAAATTGCAGGATCTGATGGTGCAACTTCCCCAGCTGTTGAGGCTTTAACCTTCTCTCATACTTACTATTTGCTGCTAGCTTTAATTCAATTTAGCTGTCCACCATTTTTTCCTGCATTATTTAAATTCTACTCATCTTAATTTTTTGCTTAATATTTTTTAAGCATTTAATTTAAACCTGATTCTTGCCGAGTTTCAGTTGGTGATATCTGATTATGCTACGATTGACAGGGTAGTGTGCTTATTAGATAAAAGCATTATGAGTGCACATGCTCTGATGCATTTATTTTTCATCTTTTCTAGATTCTAGAATGTCATGTCTTGTGATAATTGAGATTATCTAATTTTGAATTTTGTCATTAAGTTAGACCATTTTTTTTTATATAATCTTAGACTGCTTTGGTCGTTCAACTTCTTTGTAAGGAAAGAAAAGAAGAATACCCTAATTGTATTTTTTTCTCTTATGTATATTATTATTATTATTATTATTATTATTATTATTATTATTATTATTATTAAGTCATGTTTTAGGGAAAGAAAAGAAGACCCCAAATTAAATTAGCAAATTTTAATGTCTAATGAAATTTGACTCCATTTCAGAAAATGAAAATCTATACTGTTTGCAATTGAACCTTATATAGTTGAATTCTGCTATTGGTGGAAAAGGTGTTGTCCAACCATGGTACGATTTTCTTGAAGAAATGGATTTTGATGATGGAGATGAAATCTCTATTTACTATAGGTATTATGAAAAAATTTGGGATATCATAATTAGGAGGGAGGAGGATTGGGAGGATACTAACAACAACTAGACTACCTTTAGTTCCAACAAACTCTGTTAATGTTTACTTATCCTATTTTGCTGTTAATCAACTTTGTTCTCAATCAACATTTTGTTGTTAATCTCCATTTTCCTGTTAATCAACTTTATTATTTTGGTGTCCATCAACATTTAGAAAACGCTTACCAAGCAACCCGTGCATGTGCACGGGTTGCATACTAGTTATATAAAAAAATTCAATCCATCCTAAGTGTTATGAGAGTGTTAACTAATGAGTATATGGATATTTAAATCTGATTGCTTAATCGTGCCTTTTCTCTCTTTTTACCAAAAATCCTTCAAAATAACATAGATCGAGAAAATAATGATGATGATGACCCACCTTTTTATCAGAAAAAAAATGCACATTCTTCATCCACCTTAGGATTTATAATCTTTTTAATTCTTAATTTTTTTTAAAAAATTAGTTTTAGTTTCTAAACTTTTTTACCTATTTAGTCTTACTATTTTTTTTTCTTATTTCTAGCTTCTTAACTTTTTTTTCTATTTTACTTCTGGTCCCTTTAAAAAAAACTAAAACTAAGGATGGAAAAATCATTAAGAGATTAAAAACAAAACTAAAAAATTTAGAAACTAAAATCGGAAATCTTAAAAGGTTTAGGTACTATAAAAATAAGAAACCTTCGCCTTATTGTCAGTTCTCCTTATGGTTTTCTGTTTTATAGAAATTTTCTCAAATCATTAGAGCCTATATTTGGGTGTATTCACTTTATTAGGTTGAAGTCCATTTCCATTCAACATAGGTTGAATAGATTGACCCAAATCAAAATCTGCACTTATGTGTTATTTTCACAACTACTTTTACTTAGAGACAAATCATGTTTGAGATACAATGAGATCTTGTTCTAAAATATTCCAACCTTTCATTAAAACACTTTGGTGCTAAGGAGCTTTCCCATCCTGTGAAGACAGTTGAGTGTGTTTATGGAATATGCAATTTGGTTTCTATCATATGTTTGTGACTTGTTGCATTCTGTATATGCCTATAAATATCTCACATTCTTTTAGTAGTTGTTACTCTATTACAACACCAATTGATTTTGTCATATCCTAATTTCGTTCGGGGACTATCATTTGCTAAAGTTTTGATTCTTGTTAGCCGAATTGAGCTGCTTGACACCAGTTGCCACGCAATACGAAAGGTTTTTCGATGTTTCGGTAAGGAATGCAGAAAAATACCCAAAAGGGAGGGCAAAAGGGTCATTCGGAAGCTTTTTCTGACCCTGGCTTGCCCATGCTAGTCTCTGGCTCGCCTGGGCCACCAAATAACTTCATGGTGAAGTAACTAGCTCGCCTGGGCGAGCAAGGTTGCTTCAAAATGAAGTAACAGCTCGCCTGGACGAGTTGTCATGACCCCAAATGCTTTGTTTTGCTATAAATAAGCGTGAAGGGGGACTGAGAGAGAGGTTCAGAGGTCCATAGGTGAAGGATTGGAGAAAAAGAAGAGAAAAGAAGAAGGAAGAAGAGAAAAAGAAGCTAAATCACCGTTGAATCGCAACTGCAATCAATTTCTACATCGTTCTTCGGTCGTTCTTCGTTCTTCATCTGGTTAGTGTTTGCCTTTAAGGATTTGAACATGATTCATGGACCCTTAGGGGTCCTCTCTATTGTTTTGTGCATCTTTATCTCTGTCTCCTATCATTGGTGATCGCTTTTCTTTTGTAAAGTGAGTTTTAACCGATCGTTAGTGCGGCAATTTATCTTTAAAAAAAAGAAGAAGATTGAAGGTTAATAAACAAAAAAAACCAAAATAAAACCAACTCATAAACTTCTTCATTTCAAAAAAAATCAAAAGATCGTTTCAAGGTCCAACGCCTTAACGATTCTCTCCGCTTTTCGAATAAGTTTAAAATATCGTTTCAAGGTCCAAGCCTTAAATGAATTTTGTTCGTAATTAAAATCAATCTTTCAAAAAACTTAAAATCAATGTAACACACAAACTTTCAGACTTAAAGAACTATGTAGGTCTGAATTCCTCATCACACCTGAGGATATGTAGGAGCGAGGACAATACCCTTGTCGATCCCAAAAAGTAAAAAAACATAAAAAGAAATAATAATAATAATAAACATAAAAAGGGAAAATACATAATTTTGAAGTCATGTTTTGCACACTCGATTAGAGGCCGCCGTCCCATGTGACGAGCGCGTGGGGTGTTAATACCTTCCCCATGCGTAAACAACTCCCGAACCCTCATTTTCAAAATTCGTAGACCTTGGTCTTTTTGGTTTTTCTAACGTTTTCTTCGAATAAACGTTGGTGGCGACTCAGCTCATTTTCTCTCTTGGAGACAAACGGATTGGCCTTTTTACACACCCGCCGAAGGATAGGTTGCGACAGATTTAAGTGCCAGTGCACCTTTTGTTGGTATGCACTTCTGCGCTACATTGCTTGCAACCGCTAGAAAGAAGCAACACTTGCACACAAGTAATTAAGAGTCTAATTATATAGATAAAGCAGTATTAGGAATAGTTTTTTTTATAATGTTTATTTGGCCGCATTGTAAAAGCATTTAAGTGTGCTTTGCTAAAGATACTCTTAACCTATATTTTTTTTACCTTATATATTTTAATAAGTTTCACGGGTGTAAAGTTTAGTAGAATAAAATAAACTATAAGTCTCATATATGAAGTTTTTGTTACTTAAGTATTTAATTAGATTATTTATCAAAATTCAGTTAATATATATTTTTATTCTGAAATGAGACTTAATATATAACATTAACATAAAGGTTACATAATGAGAGGAAAAAAAACCAAAATTGATCTAGTATTTAGAGCTGAAAAAGAAGAAGAAGAAGAAGAAACCCTTAAGCCTTTTATAACTTTTTCTCGGTCTAAAATATGACTCTTTTTATCCACAAAATAAAGTTTTCTTTTTTGTCATCAAACACAACAGGTTGTTGTTGCTAGTGCAGCCAGCAAAAAAATTTAATTTTGAAAATGCCCTTATTTCTTTCTTCTTCCCTTTAAGTTTTTTACACAATCATTCTTTCATTTTCTCGGTCCGTTTCAACTAGTTTTTTCATTGTCATGAGAGGTGCATTGTGCCACTTTGGTCAAGGTGATAGTGTTAGGGAGTTACGCCGGTGGTGGTTGTTGCGGTGGTTACTTTGGCTATTAAAGGAGATACTTTAGAGATACGTTGTCGTTATTTTTTGTTGTGTATACAGATTAAAGAATCCGTAAGTTATAACTTACGTATTACTTAATCCATAAGTTTTATTATAACTTACGGATTAACTAATCCATATGACTTATACGGATTACCTAATCCGTATAACTCATATGGATTAGTTAATCCGTGTGACATATACGGATTAGGTAATTCATATAAGTCATACAGATTACCTAATCCGTATAATTTATACGGATTACCAAATCCGTATAAGTCATACGGATCTTTAATTTTTATTTAAAATTAAAAAATATTAAATTTATAATTTTTTTAAATTATAAATATGTTATTATGATTGTTAAAAAAATTAAATTAATATGTATAAAATATTTATTTGTTGATTTGTGTATTTGAAATGTAATTCATATTATTGTTTTAAATATTTTTAAATAAGTGTACATTGATAATTAATTTGTAATTACTTATTTTTATATTTTGGAAATGGTATTAATTGTAAGACAATTTACACTTGTAATTTATGTATAATTTATTTAAGTTGTTGTGGTCTAAAATTGATTGTTTTGTGTGGTCATAATTTTATGAATTAGAATTAAGTTGATTAAAATAATTTCTTTTACTACATATGGTTTGGTTATAATTTTTTATTTATTATATGGTTATGAATTGTAAGTAGAAAAACTTTATGTTATTGGTTTTTAAAATATAGGGTTATGAAATTTAATGTTTTATAATATTATATGCAGTAAAAAATTACGTAAGGTTTTGTGTGATAGTATATGTATGGTTCAGTGGGTTGTCTGTTTGTGATGCTCAAACTTTTGAATGTGTTGTTAAGATAGACGAAGATCAATGGATGTATGACAATATATGTAATACCCTGAAATATCGCTAATCATAAATCGATGTTTAATTGTATTTATCGTGTTATTTGATTTTATAATTGACTTGAATGAGTTGAAGTATGGTCAAATTTAGTCATGTATGATTTGCTTGATGTGTATGTTGAGTTATGTGGAGTTTTATTGACCTAAGTTGAAATTATGAGATTTCAAATTTCACCTAAACCTATTCAAGTAAAATCATGATCCTGGATTCGTTAACCATTGGATCGTCTTCAAATTTTGATTGTAGGTTCCTGACATGTGTCCCCACAATATTACCGTTGAGAATATTAAAAAAACAAATTTTGACCTCTCACTTAGCACGAGTAGCGCGCTAAGCACAATTCCAACCTGAGAGGGAATTGCGCTAAGCGAGAATTGTTATGCTTAGCGCAAGAGGAATTGCGCTCAATGAGAATTGTCACACTTAGCGCCAAAAGTAGATTCTCGCTTAGCGAGATGAGCTCACTAAGCGATATCTGCAAATTATAAATATGTTTTTCAGCGTGAAATATTAACCTTATTTCTGAAATCTATACCAAATTTCCTTCAATTTGGTATATAGAACCTTGAGTTTGGACTGACGAATGTGAACGAGGGAGGTCTTTGAGCTATGCAAAGAGGAACTGGCGTAGAGCTCACGATAGGTGAGAGGATTTTATTATAATTTACTATTTTGGATACCATAGCTGGGGTCAGGGAACCTAACAATGGGGATGTATTCTTGTCCCTGTTGCATGCTGGTTTCAAGAAAAATAATGTTTTGACTAATGGGATGTGATATGTTTGTTATTGATAAATGACTGATCGAGGTCGTACCCGAATCAAATAAACATTAAAAATGCAGTATCTAGGAAGTGATCCTAGGTCGTCTCCCAACGAGCAATGGTCAATCAAACGTTCATAGCAGACAGTAATAAATCAGTAATGAATTGGGGGGGTTTGTTTGTTTTTGTAAATTAAACAGCGAGAAAATTCGAATTATAGAAATAGCAGAATTAAAACATGTTGTTTCCCCTTGATTCACAAGAAAGTCTCTTATCCTAGGTTATGAGAATTTATCCCTAATCAGTTCAACCACTTAATCCAACCCAAAATTAAATTACTAAGCGAAAATTAACATAAGGCTGTCATTATGTGATTAAGCAACACATACACCAATTAATCATGAATGAAACTAATCATTAAGCATGAATGTAAATTAAGCACATAGACAATTAATCAAGCACTAAGCATGCATGGATTAATAACAACAAATACAGAGTAATTGGTGAAGAGGAAAAACTGATCAGAATTCAATAGTAATAACAAAACCTCAAAGAGAGCTGTACTTGATCCTCAAGAGAAAACAACACTGGAGACTTAGCCTTCCATTAATCAGTAGAAAACGAAATTGTAGATTGAAGCAGAAATGAAATTGCAGAAAACAAATTTTATTCTACGTGAACAGTGCGCATGAACAGTAAAAACTAGAATTCTAAAACCTTAGAATTATTCTCCTCTCCAAAAAACTCTGGTGCTGTTATATAGGTTCTCAACCCCAAAGCTTACAAATCTATTTTAAGTCCAAGCCCATAAACAAAATAAAATAAAATCTGGACAAGATAAGATAAGATTGGATGAAATACAATCTGGACGAAATAAAATCTAGATGAAATAAAATCTGGATAAGATAAGATTTGATAAAATAAAATTGTCTGCACTCTTCAAGTCCAAGCCCAATTCCGGATTCAAGCCCAATTGCTTATAATTCTCCTGAAATTAAATTAAAAACACAAAATTAGTCAAGTAGGCCCAAATGATAAAATTGCATAATTAATTTGACAATTAAGGCTAATCAGTAATTAAAATGGTGACAAAAAAGGTTAAGAAATAGGAGAAAATAGTGAAACATCAATGACATTATTGTTTTTATTAGACTTGTGTTGTCTGAAGACCTGGGGAGTGTGAATCTCAGGCATGAACTGTATATGTATGTATATGTGGAATGTGATTTACTGATGATATTGTTATTGATGATATTAACTGATATGAGATGATGTTGTTATTGATGATTATGTTGATATGAGACGATGTTGTTATTGATGATTATGTTGATATGAGATGATGTTGTTATTGTTGATAATGTCATTGAGATGAGATGACATTGTTATTGTTGATAATGTCATTGAGATGAGATGATGATGATGTTGAGAATGATATTGAGATGAGATGATGTTGATGTTGAGAATGACATTGAGATGAGACAATGTTGATGTTGATAATGATATTGAGATGAGATGTTGATGATGTTAAAAATGTCATTGTGATTATGTATGTTGTGTACGTACATGGGGGGTGCAGTGACCATGTTGGATATCCCTGGTGGGGGAAATAGAGTGGTTAAAGAGTTTTAAGCATCTCTGGAGGGGGGTGGCTTAGAATCTTTAATTATCCACAATCAATGCATTGATGGAGCCCATGTTTCATACTTCATATTGCATGGAAATATTATAAACTTTGTCAGTAAGTACTTGTAGTTTCTCATGAGGAGGAATACTTGTACTTGGGGGCATGCCACTCGGTTTGGAACTCCCTTGAGACTCAGACTGATTACTGTGGGGAGGGGGGACTTGCCTGTGCATGACAAGGTGACCTCGACACTTACTGCCTAGTTTTCCTAAGTGAGAGTGTTGTGTGGACACACTTAGGTTATTTCCTTGATGAATGGTACCACATTGCATTTGAGAGTTGAGGTCAGGTGCATGCATCATACTAAGCATGATTGATTGGAATTATGGATGGATGATGACTACTTATTGAGTGTATGTTGGATTAATGGATGTTTGTGTATGCTTATGGTATTTGTTAATGTTTTCTTACTAATTATGGTTATTTGATTTTTGTATTAATTTCTTTTGTAATAAACTCACCCCTCGCAAATTTTTGTACCGTGTGATTGGTACCTGCATGATCACGAACCTTTGTACGAACCAGTTGTGTTTTGTTAATCAACTCCTCTGTAGCTGGTTCCATAATTCTTTTTTTGAATTGAGGATGTAAATCACAGATTTAATTATATGTATGAACAAATTTACTTTCCATTATGTGAATGATGTATACTGAGTTACTATACCTATATGTGTGTGTGTGTGTATTCATTTAAGTAATGGTGCGTTGTTTGGTGAATGTATATCATAAAAATTTTACTTTCATTTTTCATAAGCAAATTAACTTATTTTTCAATTAAAAATTGAAATTTTTGCAGTTTAGAGTGGTGATATCGTAGCGATGAGGCAGGTCGTTATAGTATAATGTCTGAAGAAGTTGATATGAATGAACAAAATGAAGAGAAAGCTGGTGTGAATGAAGAACATGTTGGTTGTTCTAAAGTGTTCAATACTTCTCAGATATTAATGTGATTTGTTGTTATTAAATTAATAAAATGAATGTCCCTTTGAAGACTAAACTTGTGTGGATTGCATTGTAGGTGTTTGCTACCCGAGATTATGTTTTGCAATAGGCTCTATTTGTTGCTTATGAAATTGGATTTGTGGATGTGATTATGAGGCTAGACACAAACGCTAGTATGAGAGGAAGGACTTCATTTGTCTTAATTGGTTGTAAAAGGAGTGATCAATATAGGTATAGGAAGAAAGATTTTGTAAGAAGAGATACTGGCAGTAGGAAATGTGAGTGTCCCTTTAAGTTTGATGGGAAACTAGTGGTTAGAGGCCAAGGATGGATGGTGAAGTTAATGTGTGGGAGTCACAATCATGAAATGGCAAAGTCATTAGTTGGACATCCATACATTGGTCAATTGACTAAGGAAGAAAAGACAATTATTACTGATATGAAAAAGTCAATGGTGAAACCAAGAAATATTTTGCTAACGCTAAAGGAGCATAATGCCAATAGTTGTATAACAATCAAACAAATATACAATGCAAGAAGTGCATACTGTTCTTCGATAAAAGGCAGTGATACTGAAATGCAACATCTAATGAAACTTCTTGAACGAGATCAATATATTCGTTGGCATAAATTAAAGGATAAAGACATTATACGTGATATATTCTGGTGTCATCCTGATTCAGTAGTGAAGTTATGCAATGCCTGTAACTTGGTATTTTTGATAGATAATACCTACAAAACAAACAGGTACACGTTCCCATTACTTGACTTTGTTGGTGTGACACCAATAGGGATGGCATTCTCTGCTGGTTTTGCCTATTTGGAGGGAGAACGTCTAAATAATGTGGTTTGGGCTCTAGAACGGTTTTGAGGTCATTTTCTTAGGCATGATGCCCTCCTTGGAGTTATTGTTACCGACAGAGACCTATCATTGATAAATGTAGTGAAAATTGTATTCCCTGAGTGTACCAACTTGTTGTGTAGGTTTCACATCGACAAGAATGTCAAGGCAGAATGTAAATCCCTAATTGGTCAAAAAAATGCATGGGATTATGTCATGGATGCCTGGGGGAGTTTGGTTGATTGTTCTTTTGAGGATTAGTTCGATGATTGCCTTAAAAAGTTTGAAATTGCTTGTTCACCATGACCAATGTTTGTTGACTTTGTCAATTGAAGATGGATAATTCCCCACAAAGAAAAATTTGTTAAAGCCTGGACGAATAAGGTGATGCACTTAGAAAACACAACAACAAACATGTATGAAAATTCTCATTTCTTTATTGGGGTATAGGAATTAATGGAAAAAATACTTGTATTTGTTTATTGTTTTTTGTGTATTTCATATGCAGGGTTGAATCTGTTCATTGGGTTTTAAAAAGACTATTACATAATAGCCTTGGAGACCTATGTAGTGTTGGGGAAGCCATGAAGACCATGATCATGGTGCAAAACACTAAAATTAAGGCATCCTTTGAGACAAGTACATATGTGGTTGGACATGTTTTTAAAGTTACCTTATACAAAAGGCTACTTGACATGGTATCAATGTATGCTTTAAACTAGATTGCTGCTGAGTTTGAGCATGTACATTATGTTAGCAAAAACCCTTCTTGTTGTGGATGTGTCATGAGAACTACTCATGGTCTTCCATGTGCATGTGAGCTATCCAAATATGTTCTTGGTACCATACCACTTGAGACAATCCATATGTTTTGGCGGAGGCTAAGTTTTTCAAATCAAGGGTTATCTGAGCCCCAAGAGACCATAACCGAAGATATGGAAACCATATCCAAGCAATTTGAAGAGCTTGATGTTTGTGGCAAAGTTACTCTAAAGAGTAAACTCCGAGAAATTGCCTACCTAGATCTAAAGTCTGTGTCCTCCTCCAGAAAAGGTCAACACCAAAGGTGCTCAGAAGAAACCGATGACCAAACATCAAAGGTCAACAAAGCGTGATCCGTCTTACTGGGAGTATGTAGATGCTTTATATTTTGTGCAAAATAGTAATTCTTCTATCAAACATAGTGCATCATCATCTGACCAGACAATTCCAAGAAGGATTATGCCGATGTTGGATCAATTTCATCAGTTCATTCACGATTTCATTGAAAACATTGTCAATGTCAAAGATGACGATAACTGTGGATATCATGCAATTGTTGTCTTATTAGGTATGGGTAAAGATTCATGGTCGTTGGTGTGCAACCATTTGCTTAAAGAACTTGCTAAATGATCTGATGAGTATATCAACCTCCTTGGTGGCATAGACAAATTTGAGGAATTAAAGATGTCCCTACTTGTTGATGGATTATCCATGGTATGTAATTTATGTTTTGTTTTTTTTTTATTTAAAATTTAGTTTAACTAAATGTAATCTGTATAACTGGTTCATGCAGGTTACTATGGATAAGTGGATGGATATAACCGACATGGGATATGTCATTGCATTAAGATATAATGTTATCCTTGTATCGTTGTCTCTGCAACAAAGCATGACGTTTTTTCCTCTCAGAAGTCAACCACCAACAGATTCTTCTGTGCATCGTGTAATATGTATTGGTCACGTCTATGATAATCTTTTTGTTCAGGTAGATTCATCATAATCCTGTTTTTAATTTTATAAAATTAATTGTGTTATCATAACTTGAAATTGTTTGTGCATGTGTAACAAGTATATTTATGACACCGTTGTCCCTTACCGCCTCTAGCTTTGTTATGGTCTAATAATTGTCATCCTCGGGCAAGGGAGTGACCAACTACATATATTAGTAGAATGTAGCAGTATAGAAATTTGATGATGTTGAAAAGAGACTATGTTGATTTAAGTGAAGAGTGAACATTTAGTTACCTATGACATTGTCATGTACTACAATAATATATAGATGTTTCATTGGAAATTCACATAATTATGTGTTATACCTTACATTAAAATGGTTTAGGGTTACTATAATACTTAGGGTTTAGTGTTACATGCGTTGTTAGTGTTAATTGTGACGTGAAAACAAGAGTTTAGTAGAACATAAAAAAACTATGGGTTTTGCAGACTAGGGTTTAGTGTTATGCTTTAGGGTTAAATAATTTACGTTTGTCAATAGTAATATAAAAAAAATTCAAATAAATTTGTTAAAACAAAAATGTTGCCAAATAAAATTATATGATAAACATAGTCTATAAATTTTCCTAAAAATTTCTAAATGTCTTCATGCGTGATCCGTGCATTGCCTTATTCGTGACCGCACATATACATTGCGATCCACAGTGACGCCTCTAGCGATCCTTAGGCAGTCTTGCATGACATTGTATGTTTCAGTGCCTTCAGTCACTATCCTTAGGTTTGTAGAAGCAAGCTTCATGATGATGAATCAAGTTGATTCAAGAAGTTTTGATAATGACAAAGATGTTGACAAAAAGCCTGAAGAATGATTTCAAGATTAAATCAAGAACAAATTCAAGAATCAAGAGAAGTTTGATTTCAAGATTCAAGAAAAGATGAATTCAAGTTCCAAGAGAAGAAATCAAGAAGACTTCACAAGGGAAGTATTGAAAAGATTTTTTAAAAAACAAACATAGCACAGTTTTGTTTTTCAAAAGAGTTTTCACAAAATTTTCTAAGTTACCAGAGTTTTTACACTCTAGTAATTGATTACCAGTTTCCTGTAATCGATTAGCAGTGGCAAAGTTTGATTTCAAAAGCTTTTAACTGAATTTACAACGTTCCAATTGATTTCCAAATGGTGCAATCGATTACAAGATATTGGCAATCGATTACCAGTGTATCTGAACGTTGGAATTCAAATTCAATTGTGAAGAGTCACATCCTTTCATGAAATGCTTTGTGTAATCGATTACAAGGATTTGGTAATCAATTACCAGTGACAAGTTTTAAACAAAAATCAAAAGATGTAACTCTTCCAATGGTTTTCAGATTTTTCTAAAGGTTATAACTCTTCCAATGGTTTTCTTGACTAGACTTGAAGAGTCTATAAAAGCAAGACCTTGATTTGCATATTAAAAAAAAATACTTACAACCTTTACAAACAACTTTTCCACATATTCTTTTACAACATTTGAATCTCTTTGAACATCTTCTTCTTCTTCCTCTTCTTCCTTTGAAAAAGTCTTTCTTAAGTTTTCTGGTTTTCCAAACCTTGAAAACAGAAGTGTGCTATATCTTTTATTCTCTTCTTCCTTTGCCAAAAAGAATTCGCCAAGGACTAACCGCCTGAATTCTTTTTGTGTCTCTCTTCTACCTTTTCCAAAAGAACGAAGGACTAACCGCCTAAATTCTTTTGTGTCTCCCTTATGCCTTGTCAAAGAATTCAAAACGACACAGTCTGAGAATTCTTTTGATTCTTCCCTTTCCCTTATACAAAAGATTTCACAGGACTAACCGCCTGAGATATCTTTTGTATCCCCTTCACAAAGTTTCGAAGGACTAACCACCTGAGAACTTTGTCTTAACACATTGGAGGGTACATCCTTTGTGGTACAAGTAGAGGGTACATCTACTTGGGTTGTTATGACTGAGAACAAGAGAGGGTACATCTCTTGTGGATCAGTTCTAGTGGAGGGTACATCCACTAGGTTGTTCAAAGAGAATAAGGGAGGGTACATTCCTTGTGGATCTTTGCTTGTAAAGGACTTTACAAGGTTGAAAAGAAATCTCAAGGACCGCAGGTCGCTTGGGGATTGGATGTAGGCACGGGTTGTTACCGAACCAGTATAAAACTCTTGTGTTTGTCTTCTTCTTCCCTACACTCTTTAATTTCCGTTGTGCACTTTAATTATCGCTTTTACTTTTTGTTAAGTTTCTATTTCTATTCTTTACTTTCTTAACATTATAGTAAAAGCATGATTGAATCTAGTAACATTAAGAAGGATAAGTTTTTTAATTAGTAAAGGTTCATTAATAATTAATTCAACCTCCCCTTCTTAATTATTCTGAGGCCACTTGATCCAACAAGTGGTATCAGAGCAGGTATCTTGTAGAAAGTTTAATCACTTCAAGATTCATGGCCTCTTCAAATTCTTTGTTTCCTGAAGGAAATTCCTTCCATAGGCCACCTATCTTCAATGGTGAGGGTTACCACTATTGGAAAACCCGTATGCAGATTTTCATTGAAGACATAGATTTAAACATTTGGGAAGCAATAGAAATAGGACCTTACATACCCACTGTAGTAGATGTAAGTACTAGCACCACAACACAAAAACCTAGAGATAAGTGGACTGAAGAAGATAGAAGAAGAATCCAGTATGACCTTAAAGCCAAAAACATTATTACTTCAGCCCTAGGAATAGATGAGTATTTTAGAGTGTCTATTTGCACAAATGCCAAGGAGATGTGGGATACTCTCCAACTTACACATGAAAGCACCACTGATGTGAAAAGATCTAGAGTCAACACCCTTACACATGAATATGAATTGCTTAGGATGAACCCTAATGAAAACATCCATAGCATGCAGAAAAGATTCACACATATAGTCAACCATCTTGCCTTTTCAGGAAAAATCTTTCCTAATGAAGATTTAATTAATAAAGTTTTAAGATGCTTAAGTAGGGAATGGCAGCCCAAGGTAACTGCTATTTCTAAAAGTAAAGATCTTTCCTCTATGTCTCTTGATACTTTGTTTGGAAAATTGTAGGAACATGAGATGGAACTTCAACGTCTTAATCATAATGAAGAAACTGACAAAAAGAAAATAAGTATAGCACTTAAAGCCTCTTTATCAATGCAAGAAGAAAATGAAGAAGGTGAATCAGAAGATGAAGAAGACTTCTCACTCTTTGTGAAGAAGTTTCAAAAATTTGTCAAGAAGAGAAAAATCAAAAGGCGTCAGAACTTCAACAATGGAAAAATATCTCAAGAAGACTCTCAAGTTCTTAGATGCTACAAATGCAACCAACTTGGCCACATCAAAGCAAATTGTCCTTCAAATGAAGAATGGCCTGAGAAAAGTGATAAGAAAAGGTATGATGAAAGAAGGACCAAGAAAGCCTACATTGCATGGGATGACAATGACTCATCCGACGGTTCAGAGAAGGAGATCAACCTTCTAACCAAGGACTATGAGAGTGATGAGAATATTTCTCAAGAAGATTAAACAAAAAGTAAAAGTATGACTTCCATCTTTGAAGATCTAGACATTTTTATCATGAAAAAGGTAACATCAAAACCATTCTCTTTTTAAAATTTATTTTGGTTGAAATTTTCCTTTCAATTAATTTGATTATGATGACTAACAAATTTTTATTTGTTTGTCTTGATTGATTGAAATTGTGATTATGTGGTTAAATGTTCTTGATTGAGTTATTTTTCTTTCTCAAAGCATGAAGTCTCCTTTTAAATATTTTGATAATATTTATGATCTTTATTCTTCAATACTTGTGATGATTATTGTGATAAAATTGAATATATATATATATATATATATATATATATGTTCCCTTTAAATAATTATGTATGATTTTGAATATGATATGTGAATTACTTGATTAAGATTCATTCATAAAGTATTTTTAATATATATTTTCTTTAAGAAAGTATTTTGATATTCATTCAAATCCCTTTTTCCCTTAAAAGTCAATCAGCATTTAGTTTTGGCTAAAATGCTCTCTGATAATCGATTACCACATTAGTGTAATCGATTACAGGAAGTTAAGAAAGGTGTAATCGATTACCAAATACTGTAATCGATTACAACGCGTCCCTGCCCCTATATATTCAAAATTCAAAATCAAAAATCTGCAACTTCTCACTTTTTCGAAAACCCTTGTTCCCAATTCTTCCTTCTGCCATATCTCACTCATTTCTTGTCCAAATCACTCCCCACAAAGCCCAAACTTCACCTTTTTTCATTCTCTTTCATTTGAACCGATTAAAATTTCAAATAACCCCTTCAAATGGCGGAACCATCAAAGAAGCGAAAGGGTGTTTCGAGTCAAAGTCAACGGCATTCCAAGACTCAGGAGACACAGATTCCCTCCTCCATTTCCTCTTCCTCATTGTTCTCATCCGAAGAACAACGGATACGATACACAAACCTTTTCTCTTCTTTTTCCATTATTGATCCAAAATTCATTGATATGGATTTCTTTTCCAATGAGAGTTGTGAATGCATTCAGGCATTTGAAAACTCCAATCTCATTCCTTTCATGTCTTTAAAATTTCCTATTTACACTGAATTGGTTAAAGCCTTCTATTATAACCTAGAAATTCAAGAAGGCACTTTGATTTCTGAAGTTTATGGGATTAAAATGGTCATTGACCAATCCCTATTCTATGACTTGACCCAATTATCTAGTGAAGGTGTACCATTTGAAGGTACACTAAATGATGATTAGAAATTTGATTTCTCTGTGCATGATGCCCGCCAGTTGGTTTGCACCAACCAAGCGGATATGACCGGAAGGCTTCTTGCCGGTTCATTGGATTTTGAAAGCTGCATCCTTCATTATCTCATTGTGCATATCTTGCTTCCAAGATCTTCAAACCTTGCACATGTTTCTGAAGAAGATCTTATTGTCATGTGGGCTTTTCACACAGGCCGACAAATTGATTGGGCAGACTTAGTCCGATATCGCATGCATAAGGCATTGCGATTAAATGCTCCATTGCCATGTCCACACCTAGTCACTCTCTTCTTTCAACACTTTAACATCCCTCTTGATTCTGAACCTTATGTTCCAATCAAGAGATCCTTTCTAATAGGCGCTGCTGTGATTGCATCCTTTGGTTATCGAAAAGAGCATGATGGCTCTTGGGTGAAAAATGGTGCTCAACCAATTGATGAAGAAGGACATTTACAAGGTGGAGAAGATTCCTCTATTCTTCAAAAGATTTTGGAAAGGTTCGATGGTCTTCAAACCTTTGTTGGTGAAAGGTTTGATACTTTGGAGTTACAAGTGGGCATGCGATTCGATGAGATGGAGTCAAGGATTACCAAGGTCGAAGAAGATGTCTCTTACATCCATACAAGCTTTGATCTACCACTACCACCGCCACCATCATCTTAGTTTTCTATTATGATTAATATTATTAGTACTTTGATTTCTAGCCTTGTATTTGGCTATATTATTATGACATTTGAACAATTTAGTATTTCTTTTATTTTCATAATATGACTGAACAATTATGAATTATGTTATATGACTATGTGGTTTTTATATATTTGAACTATTCATGTTTCTTGCTTCATGATTGGTTTAGATTTTTCAATGAATGTCTTGTGAATGATTAGTTATTTATGTATGTTTTATATTTGTTACATACTTTGGCTTTTTGTTGATGCGAAAGGGGGAGAGAAATAGGGATTCAAGAACTCACATAATAAAATAACTTAATTTCAAGTGAAGCTTAAACTCAAAAACAAAGGGGGAGAATATGGAGAATTAAGTGAGTGATCGACTAGGAAAAAGTATGTGTATGTGTTTCTTGATTTCAGGGTTGTCATCATCAAAAAGGGGGAGATTGTAGAAGCAAGCTTCATGATGATGAATCAAGTTGATTCAAGAAGTTTTGATAATGACAAAGATGTTGACAAAAAGCCTAAAGAATGATTTCAAGATTAAATCAAGAACAAATTCAAGAATCAAGAGAAGTTTGATTTCAAGATTCAAGAAAAGATGAATTCAAGTTCCAAGAGAAGAAATCAAGAAGACTTCACAAGGGAAGTATTGAAAAGATTTTTCAAAAAACAAACATAGCACAATTTTTTTTTCAAAAGAGTTTTCACAAAATTTTCTAAGTTACCAGAGTTTTTACTCTCTAGTAATCGATTACCAATTTCCTGTAATCAATTAGCAGTGGCAAAGTTTGATTTCAAAAGCTTTTAACTGAATTTACAACGTTCCAATTGATTTCAAAATGGTGTAATCGTTTACAAGATATTGGTAATCGATTACCAGTGTATCTGAATGCTGGAATTCAAATTCAATTGTGAAGAGTCACATCCTTTCATGAAATGCTTTGTGTAATCGATTACAAGGATTTGGTAATCGATTACCAGTGACAAGTTTTAAACAAAAACAAAAGATGTAACTCTTCTAATGGTTTTCAGATTTTTCTAAAGGTTATAACTCTTCCAATGGTTTTCTTGACCAGACTTGAAGAGTCTATAAAAGCAAGACCTTAATTTGCATTTTAAAAAAAATTACTTACAACCTTTACAAACAAATTTTCCACATATTCTTTTACAACCTTTGAATCTCTTTGAACATCTTCTTCTTCTTCTTCTTCCTTTGCAAAAGTTTTTCTTAAGTTTTCTGGTTTTCCAAACCTTGAAAACAGAAGTGTGTTATATCTTTTATTCTCTTTTTCCTTTGCCAAAAAGAATTTGCCAAGGATTAACCGCCTGAATTCTTTTTTTGTCTCTCTTCTCCCTTTTCCAAAAGAACGAAGGACTAACCGCCTAAATTCTTTTGTGTCTCCCTTCTCCCTTGTCAAAGAATTCAATACGACACAGTCTGAGAATTCTTTTGATTCTTCCCTTTCCCTTATACAAAAGATTTCAAAGGACTAACCGCCTGAGATATCTTTTGTATCCCCTTCACAAAGATTCGAAGGACTAACCACCTGAGAACTTTGTCTTAACACATTGGAGGGTACATCCTTTGTGGTACAAGTAGAGGGTACATCTACTTGGGTTGTTGTGACTGAGAACAAGAGAGGGTACATCTCTTGTGGATCAGTTCTAGTGGAGGGTACATCCACTAGGTTGTTCAAAGAGAATAAGGGAGGGTACATCGCTTGTGGATTTTTGCTTGTAAAGGACTTTACAAGGTTGAAAAGAAATCTCAAGGACCGCAGGTCGCTTGGGGACTGGATTTAGGCACGGGTTGTTGCCGAACCAGTATAAAACTCTTGTGTTTGTCTTCTTCTTCCCTACACTCTTTAATTTCCGCTGTGCACTTTAATTATCGCCTTTACTTTTGGTTAAGTTTCTATTTTTGTTCTTTACTTTCTTAACATTATAGTAAAAGCATAATTGAATCTAGTAACATTAAGAAGGATAAGTTTTTTAATTAGTAAAGGTTCATTAATAATTAATTCAACCCCCCCTTCTTAATTATTCCAAGGCCACTTGATCCAACAAGGTTAACCTTTCAGCTATTGCTTGGCAAGCCTTCTATGACATTCACAACAACGGATTAGGTATAACCAGATTGCATGTTTAGATTAAATGAAATTAAGAGTAAGATGAATATAAATGTTACCCCTACATGTCTAGGCTGCTCCACATCAGAAGGTGCATGTGCAGGTGCTTCCTCCATAGTTGTTGCCACCACCGGGTACTGAGGCATATCTAGTTCCACATATGTCTCATCTTGCACGGCAGGTGGATGTTTGGGAGGATACCCGAGCTATGTCAGCCTCATGAATGGATGTGAAATCATGTATAACCAGTCGATGTAGTCCGATGCACATTGTCCAGGCACAACACAAATCTGGCCCACCGATGCAAGGTGATAAGAGAAATGCATCCATCTGTCGTCAATATCTTCCAAGCATAATCTTTAACCCAGAGAGTGTGGAGGAATCGTCTGAACATACCCAAATTGTCGCATAACCCTCTCTGGTTGGTGTATGACAACAACAGAACCCCATTGGATATGTCCAGAAAAACATGAAATCAGGTCAAACTCTCTAACTGCACGGTGGTCACCATAAGGCATCCAGCAAACCTCAGTAGTCGTCAGTCGATCTAGACGCTTTCGATACGTCAATGATGGTAATGCATTCATAGAGGTCCAGTGATAGGCACGGGGTGACCTTTCATCATAGTCTTCATCCGTAAAAGCCTCAGCAATAGAAGGAAAATGTTCATAAATCCAACACTACAAAAATTTTCAAAACAAAAAATAAAATAAAATGAACACGTAAGAAAAATTTGAAAACAAAAATAAATAACATTCAATGACAATTACCTATAATAGTGTGATAAATCCAGCAAGTTGTCTGTCGCTGCTCTTACAAGCATCATTCAAATTATCGTACATATACACAAGGGCGGTAGCTCCCCATGCATAGCTTCCACTCTGATTGAGGTCTCGAAAGGCATCCAAGAACACCACATGCATGTGTGTTGCACTCTTATTAGCAAAAAGAGTGCAAACTAGCAAATGTAGCAAATAAGCTAAAGCTGCTACAGTCCAGTGTCCGGCCTGACACTTGCTATAATAAATATCTCGTAACCAAGATAGTCATACATATGCCCCATGACACTGTACTATCTCAGCTCTGGCTTCATCTCCACTAACTTCAAGTAACTCCACTAACATCAACACCGCTTCATCGACATGAAGAGTCTTGAAGTTGTGGAATACGCTTATGATGGGCAAATGAAGTAAAGAGGCCACAACATCGAGGGTGATGGTGACCTCTCCTATTGGAAGATGGAAACTCCTAGTCTCCTTATGGCACCTCTCCATAAAAGCTGATAAAAGTTCCCGATTGCTAGTGTCCAATGAACATGCAATCAAAGGACTTAATCCTATGACAACGACTAACCCTTCAATCTCAGCAGCAGGCCTCCCAAATTTTTGAACCTTCCTTCCATGGGAGGATAGCTTCAATTTAGGACGTTCCTAAAAAAAATTAACACAATTTTAATAATTTAAACAATAATAACAAATAATTCTTGAAATATAATTAATTTAAAACTATAAATACCTCTCCATTTCAAACAATGGCTGCAACATGATCACCATAGGCAGTCAAAACTGATGTGTCACATGACCTGCCTGGAAAACCTTGGTCATCAACGACTGCTTCTTTGTGTTGTTTGAAGACCTCTTCAGTTGCGTGATCCACGTGAGGAGCATCCTCAGCAACATCGGCAGCTTCTCGTTGCTTACGTGTGGATGTTGTGGGCCTTCGCCGCTGAGGAGCTTCATCTGAATTACAATTATCTTCTCTCCCCAGGGCTCTTCTATAACTCTTCTTAAAGCACGACTTAAACCTCTGCAAATTTGAACATACATACAAATTTATGTCAAAATTCAAAGTATACTTCAATCAATTACAATACAATCATTCATAAATTAAAAAATCACTTTATATATATAAATATTTTCAAATTTTATTTTAAATTAATTTTATATAGTGAATTAACTTCTTTATTAAAAAGCAACTTAAAAAACACTATAATTAATTAATTAAATAAAAAACTAATATATAATAATTATAAATATATTTATAATTAAAAAAATAAAACAATAAATATCTCAAAACAAAAATGAAAATAATCTATTTTTTATCAAAATAGATTAACTATTTAAAAACAACATTCTAAATAAAATATTTATACTAAAAAAACAATAAGTATTTCAAAACACATTTATAATTAATATATTTTCATTTTAAAAAAACAATAACTATTTTAGAACATATTTAAAAATAATACATTTTCATTAAAAAAAATAACTATTTCAGAATATATTTGAAAATAATATATTTTTATTTAGAAAAACAATAACTATTTCAAAACATATTTGAAAATAATATATTTCCATTTAAAAAAAACAGTAACTATTTCAAAACATATTTGAAAATAATATACTATTTAAATAAAAAAAATATTTATAAACATAATTGAAATGTTTTTATTTTTATATAAAAAATCAACAATAACTATTAGAAAAGAAAAACCAAAATAATTTATTTATTTTTAATAAAAAATTAAATATTACAAAAAAAATCTAAATAATTTATTTTTAAATAACCAATCAAATTAAATATTAAAAAAATTACATTAATAATTTAAAAAATAGTAAAACATACAGATTAACTATGGTGGTGGTGGCGACGGGCGTGATGGTGGTGGCAGCGATTGCGATGGTGTCGGCAATGGACACAAATGGCGGAGAAGGGAGGCACTAGAAGAAAACCAAGGAGAGCTTCTAACGGCTTTACGGACGCGAGGGAGAAGCTTCTCCTTTTAAATTTTTACTAAAGGGCATTTTCGCCACTTTAGGTTATTTGTTAGGTGTACCAGCAACACTGCTGGGTGCACATAGAAAGTCTCAACACAACATCTAAGAGTCTGGTAAGGACCCAGGTAAACAAAAAAGAAAACAGAAAGCAGGCTGAGGATATATAGACCATAGAAATTGCTATTTATACTTCCCTTTATTACTAATACACTGTCCTTTATAATTTTTTGCCCTCGCAATACCCTGAAAATTAATCTTCACACATGATTTTATACTCCCCTTTATAATTCTAAGAGCCTGAAAACCACCGACAGCACACAACCCTCGCTAAGTGCTTTTGTTTCTCTTTCGTAGGTCTCACTAGTCGCTCTGTTATGGCACACTTTTGTTTGGTTGTTCCTAAAATTCTTGATCCCAATGCACTTATCTTTGAGTGAGTTTTTAGAGTTAGAGACACAAAAATCTCGCATCGATGAAGCTTGCACTCTGCTTGTGCAAGTTGATTTAATTTCGTCAGAAGAGCATGCATAATAATGGCTTCACTCACAAGCAATTTTTGATGTTACGAAAAAGGGATATGAAGTTGTAGAAGAGGGCTAAGAGGATGAACTAAATGGTTTATTACGCTACTGCAAGGAAGCACGCTCATTTTGGATTCAAGCTCTTAAGATTATAAAGGGGAGAGTGTAGAATCACATGTATAGGTTGATTAATTTTCAGGGTATTGTGGGAAGAAAATTATAAAAAGGGAGTGAAATAGCAACTCCCATAAACCAATGACAAAGTTTAAGCGCATTAAATACTGATGCATGCAACCGTTTGTTGTGATGAGCCCAGATTCTTGCTCAGAAAAGACATGCAGATTGCTAAAAAATATTGGTTGTTGCTTGGGGCACCCAGCAACGTGGGTGAAAGGGCAAAAATGCACTTCACCCTTTTTTATAAAAGCGCATAGTGACTCGTCCGTACGAGTCATTGTTCATTCTCCTCTCCCGTGCGCCGTTTCTTCTTCTTCCAAATTGCTTCTACTTCCTCTCTTCTCCGGTGCCTTTTCTTCTTCTTCGTCATGGTGGTCTGTGGTTGCTACTGGTGCCTTTTCTTCTTGTTGCTACTGGTGCCTCTTCTTGCTGTGGTGGTTTTGTCTTGTTGATTGCCTTCGAGGTTAGTGAATCTTCTTCCTCCTGTGGTACTTCTTCTTCCTTGTTGTGGTGGTTCGGACTTGTTTTTTCTCGTTAGCTATTGTGTATTGTTTTGTGTTTTGGTTTGCATTGGTTCTCCCATGACCCTGCTTCTTCATTTTCATTCCCATGGCTGATTCTGCATTTTCTTTCTCCCCTGCCCCCGCCATTGCTTGTGTCTGCTTCTGCTTCATGGTTTTTTTTAAAACCCATACGGATTGGCAATCCGTATGATCCATATGGATTAGTTATTTAACATTTGTAGTAGTGAACATAGTTATTTAGCATTTGTAGTAGTGAAAAATTGATAGGAAAAAAAGCCGTGTTGGTGAAAATTTTAGAAGAATGATATATAGTTGGTTAGTTAGTTAAAAATAATTTTAAAATTGATTTAAAGTTAAATTTATAAAATTTAGTTACGTATTAAAAATTATTTGAAACAAATTATAAAAAAATTTACACTTTGTATTTAATTTAAAAAAACAATTGAAAAAAAATTTATTAAAAAGTTGGAAATTTTAGGTAAAAAAATGCCAATCCGTATGGAATTAAAAAAAATGGAAATCATATACGAAAATTTGATTTTCTTGACATGTAAACTATTTCTGTTATTTATTTGTTGTTTGTTATGGTTTAGTAATTTTTTTGAAATGTTAATTTATTATTTGCCTGTAGCATTTGTAGTAGTGAACGTAGTTATTTAACATTTGTAGCAGTGAACATAGTTATTTAACATTTGTAGTAGTGAAAAATTGATAGGATAAAAAGCCGTGTTGGTGAAAATTTTAGAAGAATGATATATAGTTGGTTAGTTAGTTAAAAATAATTTTAAAATTGATTTAAAGTTAAATTTATAAAATTTAGTTACGTATTAAAAATTATTTGAAACAAATTATAAAAAAATTTACACTTTGTATTTAATTTAAAAAAACAATTGAAAAAATATATATTAAAAAGTTGGAAATTTTAGGTAAAAAAAACTGTTGAAATAATTTTTTAAAAAAATTGAAAATATTATTTCTTTGTAATAAGTGATTGAAAAGAAAATATAAGATATTTTAAAGTGTTTTTTAGTAAGAAAAAGAGTGGAAGAAAATTTAAAAATTATTTTAAATTGGTAGTTATTTTTAAAAAATGAATGAAAAGAAAATTCTAAAAATTTTGAAATATTAGTTAGTTTAAAAAAAAGATTGAAAGCATATTTTAAAAAATTGTAAAATTGGTTGTTATTTTTAGAAAATGAATGAAAACTAAATATAAAATTTAAAAATGTTTGTTAGAGAAAATAAAGATTGAAAACCTATTTTAAAAAAATAGATATTGTTAGTTTTTTTAGAGAATGATTGAAAACAATAATTAAAATATTTTAAAATGTTAGTTAGTCAAAATAAAGATTGAAAACCTATTTTTTTAAAAAATAATTATTGTTAGTTTTTTTTTAGAGAATGATTGAAAACAAGAATTAAAATATTTAAAAATGTTAGTTAGTCAAAATAAAGATTCAAAACCTATTTTAAAAGAAAATTAGATATTGTTAGTTTTTTTGAGAGAATAATCGAAAGTAATAATTAAAATATAAAAAAATGTTAGTTAGTCAAAATAAAGATTGAAAACCTATTTTAAAAAAAATAGATATTGTTAGTTTTTTTTAGAGAATGATTGAAAATAATAATTAAAATATTTTAAAATGTTAGTTAGTGAAAATAAAGATTGAAAACCTATTTTTGAAAAAAACTTGAAATTTTTATTTTTAGATAATGATTGAAAAATAAATTAAAATATTTAAAGATGTTAGAGTTAGTAAAAAAATGATTTAAAGGAAATTAAAAAAATTACAATTTTAATTTATGATTGAAAAGAAAATTTAAGATATGAAATGTTAAATTGTTAGTCAGTTAAAAAAAATGCGATGCAGATAATGGTTAGAATTAGAGGTCTTGGTCGGACTTTAGGCCGAGCAATAGGAAAAGCCTTGGGGAGGAGGGACGCGAGTGACAATGATGCCCCCCAGCGGCAAAGGCCTATTGCATTAGCTCGTAGGCAGTGACAGCAAGAGCGTGTTGTTGAGGACCCTCCTATGGCCGTAGAGGAATTGAATGAAAAGCAGCTAGAAGCACCTGTTGAAGAAGTCGTTACTAATGTTGATGGTTTTTCAGGCGGACCCCATGACACATCAGTTCTCAAAGATTTTGAAAATCACATTGATTTGAGAGTCTGAAATGGAGAGGTATGTAATTTAAAAAAAAAAACAAAAAGAACGTAGTTAACTACTTAATAATTTTTTTACATGATCGATATTATTGTTTGTAGGAACATCCTGAGCTGAAGCTATCTTCCCATGGAAGGCAGATGGCTAAGTTCGGGAGGCTTGCTTCAGAGATTGAAGGCCTTGTGGCAGCCAGTGGACTAAGTCCTTTGATCGCCTATTCCCTGGATACAGGTGTAGAAGCAAAGCTTCAAGAATTATTTTGATGATGCAAAGGAATTATAAAGATCATTCAAGAATGAAGAAAGCAAGATTTCAAGCAAAGGCAAAGGTCTCAAGAAAAGAATTAAGATAGATTTTAAGATAGACTATTTGAAAAGATTTTGAAAAGCACAAATGATTGACCAAGAGTGTTTTTATCTTAAGAATAATTTTTCCAAGCTTGTTACTCTCTGGTAATCGATTACCAGAAGCCCAATATTTCTGAAAATGGTTTTTCAAAAGTGTAATTGATTACCATGACTTTGTAATCGATTACTAGTGCTTATAACGTTCAAAAATATTTTGAAAAACCTTGTAATCGATTACACAAAATATGTAATCGATTACCAGTGGCTCTGAACGTTGGAAATTCAAATTTTAAATGAAGAGTCATAACTTTTCAAGAAAGATAACTATGTAATCGATTACACCAGGATTGTAATCAATTACCAGTGGCAAGTTTTGAGAAAATCTGTTAACAGCCACATCTTTTCATTTGATTTTTAAATGGTCATCAAAGGCCTATAAATAAGTGACTTGGGCATGAATTTTCTTAAGAGTTTTCCCTATTCACAAAAGGCATAATCCTCTCAAACAATTTTTTTTTATCATTCAATAATTCCTTGGCCAAACACTTGTGATTTTCATAAGGAATTGAGAGCCTCAATTGTAATATCTATCTCTTTCTAGAGAGATCATCTACTCTTCATCTTCTTTTTGTTCAAAGGCTTAATAAACTGTGAGTCTCTTGTTGTAAAGGAAATCTGAACACAAAGGAAGGAAAGTCCTTGTGTGGTTCAGTACTTGTAAAGAATTTACAAAGATAGTGAAACTCTCAAGCAGGTTGCTTGAGGACTGGACATAGTCACAAGGGTGTGGCCGAACCAGTATAAATCCGGTTTTGCATTCTCTCTTCCCTTTATCTCTTATATTTACTGTTGTTGATTAGTCTCATTTCAGTTTTCTCATTTGATTCATCATCTAAGTAATTTGTTATAAAGGGAAATTAGAACTTGCATAAAAATCTGAGTAGGTTTTAATTGGGGGAATAGTTAGCATAATCTTAATTCAACCCCCTTCTTAAGATTTCTAAGGTCACTTGTCTAACAACGGGCGATCGGGGACTAATGTCTGCTTTTGTGGAACGCTAGCATAAGGAAACTAGCAGTTTCCATTTGCCCGTCGGAGAGGTGACTATCACCTTGGATGACATCGCGTCATTGCTACATCTTCCTATTATAGGGGCGTTCCACAGCTTCGAGCTACTTCATGTTGACGTTGTTGTCGATATGTTGGTGGAATTACTCGAGGTCAGCACTGCAGAGGCGAGAGCTGAGATGATTTAGTGTCATGGCTCTTATGTTCGACTATCGTGGCTGCGCGACGTGTATCAGATGAAGATCAAGGCATGTGACTGGATTGTAGCAGCATGAGCGTATTTGTTGCATCTGCTAAAAAGAGTGCCACACACGTGCACATGGTATTCTTGGATGCACTGCGTGACTTGACGTAGAGGGGGTTACGCTTGGGGCACTGCTGCACTTGTGCACATGTATGATAATTTAAATGACGCGTTCAAGAGCACGGCGAGGCAGCTTGCAGGATATATCACTCTGTTACAGGTTAGTTAAGATGTTACAAAAAAAAAAAATTCATTGAAGTTGAATATTATGTTGTCGTGTATTTTAATGAATATGTTTGCAAAATATATTTAGTGTTGGATCTACGAGCATTTTCCGTCCATTGGTTCCACTATTCCTGTCGAGGATTATAATGAGAGGAGACCACGTGCATGTCGATGGACCTCTGGCAAGGCACTGCCTGTTTCCATGTATCAACGACATCTGGATAGACTGACCCATGACGCGGTGTGCTGGATTCCATACAGTGACCACCTTTCATTTAGAGAACTTGAGGTCATCTCATTATTTTCCGGCCATCTCAGATGGGGCCCTTTGACGGTCATTCACCAACCGGAAAGGGTTGTACAACAGTTTGGCTACATCCAGACTATTTCACCATATCCTACTACATCTTCGCTCTCTATTGAAGAAATTGATGATAGATGGATGCAGTTCGGTGAGTACATTGCACCTGTAGGGCAATTATGTGCAGTGCCTGGCCACTGTTTGCCAGATTAATGAGTCCGGCACCCATTAATGAGTCCGGAACAGCGAGGGGATCCTCCTAGAGTTCCTCTGGTTCAACAATATGAGGAATTTGTTGAACCACATGTGTATCAGCAACCGATAGCAGAAATGACACCTATTGAGGCAGACGTTGATGTGCATCATGTTCGACATGCAGTGGTAATATTTTTTTTTGGTATTTGTGTTTGTTGCTTTCTTTAGTATTTTATTACTAACAATTGTTATGTTTGTTTTCTTTCACTTGCTAGGATGGTTTTGTAGCAATTGGTGATAAGTTGGAGAGGCTACTGGACTTGAGGATCCTGATCAAAGGAACAAAAGCCTATACTGTTGTTGAAGAATGTGTGGGCATCGCAAGAAGCTACATAGGCCAACCAACTGTAGGTCACAGATCGAGGCATAGGCGGCATACAGACGGTCATTGAAGTTGTTTTATTTTTGCCTTGTATATGTCATTTATAATTTTTTGGATAATTTATTTATTTGGTACATTTATTTATTGACAGTGACATTTGGTTATTTATTTGGAATATTTTTAGTTTTTTGGATAATTTATTTATTTGGTTCATTTGGTTAATTTTTAATTTTAATGATTATGTGATTAAATTTTTGTGATTCGTTTATCGTTAATGTTGCGTTAAGAAATAAATTAATTTGTGCAACAAAAATAAATTATGCATGTATGATACATCGTTGTCAAACTTGACAACACACTATGAAATGCATGCATATTTTTAAAAGCAATACATGTCTAATGCAACATAAAGCGTGACACGACATTGTTGTACTTGACAACACAAACACAAATCTGCGCGCGTGTCTATTTTAAAAAATACAAGCAATCTTAGTGAACATTATCTATATATATGACACCAAAACTTTCAAAAATCACTCATTCTCTCCCAAACCAACTTGACAAACCAAATTTTACAACAAACTACGACATTTTTGGGAGAAACAAGCAGTCAGACGATTGTGAACTCCATATTAGCTTTTATTTTTCCGAATGGATCGATTATTCACAATGAAATTGGTGTTTATTTCCAAAGTTCCACTCCAATACCCATTCGAGTACCTAACGATTGAGGTTTTCAAACGCTAAAAAGCATAATGCACAATACCCTTCAGCTAACCGATGATAAATATTTGGATGAAATTTACTACCGGCGGCCATTCACAGATGAAGGTAACCAATTTCACTTTTAATCTATGCCATTGAAAAACGATGATGATGTTAACACAATGTTAATGTGTAAAGACCAATTCTCGTGTGTTGGCCTGATTGAGTTATTATGCACCATTGGTAGAACACTGGATGATATATTAAACTTACTTCAAGCCACTATAACCCCTACTCATGATGCCCTGTTATATTACAACGGGAGGTGGAACATGCCACGCCAATAGAACTTTGTCGGTTACTCGTTCATAGGAAAAAATCCTAAAAAATTTGACATTCCTTCTGGATGTACCATCGATCAACTAAAGGATTTGATCAAGCAAGTTGCACCTCAAGGGATTCCCCCTTATGGTATTTATGAATCACAAACGGTAAGACAATTATTTTTTCGACAACCAGGTCATTATGAGTATTCAGACAAAGTTATCAAATTTGAAATTATTGAGCTGAAAACTAACAATGACTGCTAAAGGTCTTAGTACAGTCTAATTACTGGAAACAATTTGGGCCAATAGAAATTTTAGTTGTTTTTAGTAAACAGGTAATGGAAATGGAAGACGACATGCCTCAGTCGCAACATGATTCAATACAAAATTAGTATTAGTTAATTGTAGTTGTTCATGCATTTTTTTTTTGTTTCAACTATGTTGAAGTTAATGTAATGTTTGAATTCGTGTTCATTAACTAATGAAACCGTATCTTTATTATTTTCAAAGCATTTAATTTTTTCCTAACTTTTAAAAATAATGTCTGCAAAGAAAATCATGAATGTCAACAAAATTATAATTTACAAAGACGTCAATGGTAATAACAACTTTTATGTTCATGGTTCACCTAAATCAACAAATTCGGTTTTTAGGCTAGAAAAATTTGTGTAACGCTGCATTCTACCTATGTACGGAGTGGGTCACTACGTTGCCTGAGAATAACAATGTGTACTCCACAACAATGCCACTGGTGGTAAAGGACAATGGTCTCGTAACAAAACTTGTTAGATAACGACAAACAAATTGAACGTAAGATACGCAACTATAGTGTCACCAGTTATACTAACATCATAATTATGCAATTACCTGTACAAAATAATTTCCATACACATGACCAATGCATATTACGCGATGCATAGAAGAATCTGGTGGCGGCTAACTTCTAAGAGGAAAAAATGTCATGCTTTGTTGTCGTGAAAGAGAAACAACGATCATGTTGTATCGTGAAGCAATGACATATTCCATATTCGTAATATTCATTCACTTGTCCATGGTAACCTACATGTAACAGACAACAAATAGTGGTTACCTAAAATGTCATTTTAACAAAAAATGACATAATAATAAAATTACGCACCATAGATAATCCGTCAACAAGTAGGGAACACTTTATTTCCTCAAATCTCTCTATGCCACCAACCAGGTTCATATACTTTTTGGACTAGCTTGTCAGTTATTTATGCAGATGGTTGTGCACCAATGACCACGATTCTTCACCCATACCCAAATAACGTAGCTATTGCCCGATAACCATAATTACCATATGCTTTGACATCAATAATGTTTTCAATAGAATCCTGCATGCACAGATGAAATTGATCCAACATTGGAATATTCCATCTTTGTATTGGTTCCTCAGATGATGATGCACTACATTTCACTGATGAATTACTATTTTGCACGGAGTGTAACACATCAACATACTCCCAATAAGACGGATCACATTTTGTTGACTTTTGTTGTTTGGTCAGCGGTTTTTTTGGAGCACCCTTGGTCTTCACCTTTTTTGAAGGAGGACACAAGGAGTTCATATCAGGATAAGCAATTTCTCGCAGCTTTGACTTCAAATGTACTTTACCACAAACATCGAGCTGCTCGAAGCATTTTGATATGATTTCCATCTCCTCAGTTATGATCACCTGTGTCTCATATAACTCTTGATCTGAAAAACTAAGTCTCCGCCAAAAAATGTGGATTGTCTCGAGTGGTATGGAGCTAACAACATATTTAAACAACTCACATGCACATGGAAGATCGTGGGTACTCCTCATGACACATCCACAACATGAAGGGTTTTTGCCGGCATAAGCTACACACTCATACTCAGCAGCAATTTCATTTAAAGCGTACCTTGATACCATGCCAAGTAGTTTTTTTGTACAAGGTTACTTTAAACACATGCTCAACCACGTGCATGCTTGTCTCAAAAGATGCTTTAATCTAGCTGTGTTGAAGTGTCATCATATTATTCATTGCTTCCCAAACACTACATATGTCACCAACAGAGTTTTGTAGGAGTCTCTTTAGAGACCAATGAGCACTCTCAACCCTACATATGAAATATACAACAACATGTAAACAACCGCAACATTTTCATTTAAGTCAACATGTAAACAAATGAACACAAACAAAAAACAATATTAATACATGTTAGTGGTTGTGTTTCCTAGATGCATCACTTTGTTGGTCCAAGCTTTCACAAATCTTTCTTTGTGTGGAATCACCCATGTTTGACACGCATAGTCCACAAACATAGGCCACAAAGAGCAAGCCATTTCAAATTTTTTAAGGTACTCATCAAAAGAACTCTCACATGGACAATAAACCAAACTCCCCCAAGCCTCCATCACATAATCCCATGCATTCTTTTGAACAACCAGAGTTTTGCACTTTGCCTTCACATTCTTGTCAATGTGGAACCGACACAGCAAGTTTGTAGCATCCGGGAATATAGTTTTCACTGCATTTATCAAAGAGAAATCCTTGTCGATCATAATAACCCCGGGGAGTGCATCAACTCTCATGAAAAGACCCCGAAACCGCTGTAGAGTCCAAACAACGTTATTAAGACGTTCTCCTTCCAAGTAAGCAAAAGTAGTAGAGAATGTCATTCCTATTGGTGTAACACCAACAATATCAAGCAACGACAATTTGTACCTATTTGTTTTGTAGGTACTGTCGATCAAAAAAACCAAATTACAAGAATTGGTTAACTTTACTGCATCAGGATGACTCCAGAGCAAGTCACATGCAACATTATCATCCTTCAGCCTATGCCAGTGAATATATTGATCTCGATCAAGCAACATCATCAGTTGTTGCATTTCAGTGTTACTTCCTCTTGTGGGAGAACGGTAAGCATGTCTAGCATTGTAAATTTGTTTGATTGTTGTATAATTGTTGTCATTGTGCTCCTTCAATGTCAACAAAATATTTCTTGGTTTCACCATGGACTTCGTCATATCAGCAACAATCTTCTCATCCTTTGTCAATCGACCCGCATATGGATGCCCAACTAATGACTTTGCCTTTTCGTGATTGTGAATCCCACAAATTAACTTCACCATCCATCCTTCTCCCCCCGAAACTGGCTTCGCACGCAACTTAAACAGGTATCAACATTTTCTACTGCCAGTGCATGTTCTTACTAAATTATGTTTCTTAGGCCTATACTCACCACTCCTTTCGCAAGCTATCAACAGAAATGAGGCTCTTCCGCGAACACCAGTATTGGTATCTGTCCTCATTATAACGGCAACAAATCCAATGTCAAGAGCCAATGATCGAGCCCATTGTAAAACTTCATCATGGCTAGCAAACAACTATAACACAATTCAAATAAGGTCTGACATCAGTAAACATGTATGTAATATAATTATTGTACCAACAACAACAAATTACACAAATACCTGAGAAGTATTAAAGGCATTAGAACAATCAACGTGTTCTACTTTAACGCCAGTATCTTCCTCATTTTCAACATTCATATCAACTTCTTCAAACATCAAACTATTATATATCTAGTGGTCTTCGTCCATCTTAATAAAACATTTACCAAATTCAATTCAATGACAAAAAATTATACAATCATCTCATTAGTTATTGACACAAATATAATTGTTTACAAAAAAATTATTTTACTGCACATTTTCATTAAAATGCCATATAAATCTAATAAATGCATCATTCAATAAAATACATAATTAATTAAACATGTAAATACATAATCATTGTCATATAAATTATGTTAATTTTTAATCATTAGTATATTAATTTTTAAGCAATCTAATGTTACTTAATTATTAATCATTAGTATTTCTTTTTTCACCATTCTAATTACTTAATACATTTTTTATATCACTATAAAAAATAATATCACCAAATCAAATTTTCTGAAATTACTAAAACTAATACAAGAAAATACAAAATTAATAATAATTAAATTAACAATTGTAATCTAATAAAAAAAAATCCGTATGTGCATACCATTTTTTTTGCGTACCTCAACAACGAAAACCGCCCAACTTCGATGATGAAAACCGACCAAAATTCACCATATACTTCTCAACAACGCATGTACACCACCGGAGATCAAATACGCTTCAAAACCGTCCTTAACGGAAGCAACTTACACTAAGTGACGAAGATTTTGTGAAAAAAAAATGACGCTGCAAAGATGAAAAACTCCTACTGTTTACACTAAAATTCATACACCCTCAATTCGTCATTAAGTCATTGGTACAAGTGATACTTGATTTGGTCCCCTGAAGTAAGGTCTTGTATTCGAACCTTCTGAATAGAAAAAATATGATTAGGAGGTGAGAACCACACTAATGGTGGTCATGAGCCAAGTTTTCTGACAAAGATTAGTTACCAACAAAGTCGATGAATACTTTGTACTAATAACATAGTGACAAAAAAAAAAAAAAATACACCCTCAATTCACAATTATGTAACAATAGAAAATGTCAAAAATTTCCAATTTTTATTAGCTCGTGATTTGATCTGTTCTTCATAAATCCCAACCAAAATACAATTTACGATATGATTTGATATCTCTTATTCTTATTTTTAAAATAATGTTAATATTTTAAGTAAGAGATATCATTGTTATTTATATATTGCCTTCGTACTTGTTGTCCCGTAAATAATCAATGGCTAATTGAATGCAATTCGACTAATTTTGTTTCAACATGGTTTCAAAACTTGTATCAAATGGTCAGATGATTTGAATGTTAAAAGGGGAAATTCTTTCAACAGTTTATGGGTTCTCAAGCTACTACATACAAAGAATGTTTGATTGAAGATGAAAATAATGGTAATTTGAAATAAACTTAGCTAAAAGATAAATGAAACAAAAAGTAAAATTGAAAGCAATAAACTGAACTAAAAAATAACAAAAAAAAAAATTGCATTGATTGATTCATCAAAGGTTTTTCAAACACATTTATACTAAAAAAATTCAAATAACGGCATAAGATCGTGTTATTTCAACCTTTGGCCACTATTAGCTTTCTATCCAACAATTCAGCTAACATACACTTGGTTCGGCTAACATTGTCTTCCGCTGCTTCCTCCACGTTCCACTCTTATCTCCTATCTTTCAAGCACCTGTAGTTACTTAATAAAATGCTGATGAATCTTCAATTGTATATGTTCTAATGATGCTTCCCAGTTTTTTGGATCCAAAGTGAGAGCGCACTTCTGTTGACTCCAGTTGACTAATTGTTATTCAAACCTGAACTATTTAGCTGAAATCAAATTCAAATAACTCTAGGGAATTAAAATTATCAACTTTATCTTTGTCTCTATTATCTCGGCAACAGTTTCAGCAACTAATTTCACACCATCGGCTAACCAAATTCAGCTAATAAATTTTGAGTGCTAACAACCGAAACCTAGAGCAGCTATATGCGACTTCGATAATACTATTATGTATACCAAAAGAGAAGAATGGCAATTGCATGCATTAATCCCAACAAAAACTTTTAGCATCCAAAGTTGTGTGTATAACAAAATTAAAAAAAGTGAAAGTGTGTGTGAGAGAGAGTGAGTCACAAATATCCACATACGGATAGAACTTTGACTAATTACCACATCATCAAAGCTAATCCAATGATCATTTCTCGAGGTATAATATCACGACGCAATCATTGTGCCAATAGAAATGAAGTCCAATCACACCCAATTTGTGATTCAACCGATTCACCTAAATATATGTTGCCTTTTGCAAAGCGGCCTACGAGCTTAATATAAAGAAGGAATAAATATAACCTAAAGACGAAAATAAAAGGTTGATGAAGGAAGGTGAATGAGGCAGAGAGTACTTTGTTCCCACATAAAAGAAAAGAGAGACGTGGCAAGCAAAAGTAGCATAATGTAGAGGAGTTGAATGAAATAGGGGACATAACAAGAAGGAAAAATTCAAGGGTCAGAGATACTCAATAAGAACCCCAAAATAGAAATGGAAAATATAATTGGTGATTTGGTGCAAAACAAAACAATTGGTACTATTTTACACACATGGAGGCCCAAGATGCTAGCTTGTTAGTTGTTATGTGCCTTAAAATGAGAAGTAGAAGCTGTAAGACCCACAAACCTCCCTGGAATCCACTCAGTCACCACTCACCACTACTAACGGTTTCGATTGTCATTTTTTGTTTCCATAATATCTGCATCTTTTTTCAGTTGACATCCATATGTCTCTAATTATTGGCATAGATGAGACTTGCTTTTCCTTTTCTTTTTTATTCATTTTTTCAGATTTTTAATTTTCAATTTTAAAGCTTAATTGCATTTTTATTCTTTAAGTATTGTAATTATATAATGTTAGTCCCTCAATTTGTAATTGCACATATAAAGGAAAACCATTGGTCAATTAACAAAATAAACTGCGTTTACTTAATTACACTCCACAAAATGATTGGTTCATAATGTGTATTATAAGTACATGATAATGTTCAATAAAAAAATATCAAACTTATTGTAATTTTTTTCATAATTTCAATCATTAAAATAGTTTGAAGGCATTTAGTCCCTAAAAGGGTAATGTGTTATCACATTAGTCCCAGAAACTATAACTTTTTTTAAAAATAAATCTTTGAAATTTTCAGTTGTTGCATTTAAGTCTCTAAATGTAATTACTTACTATCATTTTGGTATGTTAATTAACCTAAGTCATAGATTGTTTTGAATTTCGGACTAATGTGATTGATGAATAATACTTTCAGGGATTTTTTTTAATTAATATTATATCCTTTCAAGGACTAATATTTGCTAGTCTTCAAATAAAAATAAGTGTTCAGCAGTCAACACGTCGCATGTAGAATTAAAACACATAACTATTATTATATTTCCGTAATCCAGTAAATAAAAACTTGCGTCACCAATCACTTTAGATCTTGAAAATGGAATGTATTGTCAGATTAGTTTCTTAATCGAAGAAAAAAAACCCTCTAAAAATGAAAATCAACAATTACATTAGTGCAAAATTCAAAATAATATAACTTAAGTGATAATGTTAACATATTTTTATAAAATATTAGCATATGTTTAAGAACCAAAATAAAAATAAATAATTAAGTTTTAGAACTTATTTTACATTTCTTAGTTTCAATAATTAATGTGAGAATGTCTTCCAATTTTAATGTAGTTGTTGACTTGTAAAAATTTTATAACGTCTTGAGTCCTACAAAAGCGGGAAAAAAACTTTTAAAATAATTTAAACATTCTCAACAAAATTCTATATATTTCCATATTGAATAAATAAATTTTTTTAGCAAAATTCCTATCATCAATTAAAAAATAGCTTATTCACAACCCGTCAATGTTAAGCTTGTAAAGTTTCAACAAATTTAAATAATTGAGTTCAAACTCAACTTTGCATCTATTCATTTAATTTAATAAAAGAATTTAATTAAGCATTTAACAAGTTAAACTAAAATAATTTTTATACAGAATAAAAAAACAAATATCTAAGCTATGTTCAATAAAAGTAGTCAAAACTAGTTAGTAGGTAAAAACTGAAAGTTGATTACTGAAAGCTTTTAAATTAGGTTATTAATTTATAAATGTTTGATAAAACTATTTATTGAAGTAATTAAAAAATATAAAATGACATAAATAGATATATTTATATGATATTTTTATATGAAACTGTACTTCAGTTTATGGATAAAAATATATTTTCAGGTCTTATAATTTTAATTTTTTAATTAATTTTAAACTGTTTTAATTTTTTTATGAATAAATTATTTTTATTATATTTTTTCATATTATGTATGTTACTATTAATCATATATTATATCTTAAAATATTTTTAATCAAATTTAAAATAAAGTAAAAAAAAAACATAGAGAACATTTGTTTCTTTTTACATTTTAAGGAATTTTATTTCCAGGAATATAACATAAAAATACCATTCCTGGATATTTAAAAAAGTATGTTAGTGTAATAGTTAAAAACTGGTAAGATTCCATAAATATACATTATATTTTTACTATATTAATTAGGGTAATAGTTAAAATAAATATTTCTATATAAATTATTCAAAAAATAGAAAAATAAAATAAATTTGACATTTATCATTCTCAATTTTGTGAAGTATAATGTTATACTAATAAATTTAATATAATTATAATTATTACAATGGTTAAAATAAATAGTGTAATATAAAAATATGTAGGAAGAATGAGTGAAAAAATAATAAAAATTATTTTTTTTTAGAAAGGGTAATAAAGAAATGTAATAAATAATTCAAGGATAAAAATATAAAAAATTAGAATTTGACATTTTAAAAAATATTACTTCAACTAACATTTTAAAAATATTAAAAAAATATTAAAAACTAATAAATAAACTTATCTATCGAATAATTAAAAAGAAACTTTTCCGCTAATAAAAAAAGTTAAAAGCTAACTAGTATGACTTGGCAGATTTAGTCTCAGTTTATGAATAATTTGAACTCATTTAAGAGTAATCACAATTAAATCTCAACATCTAGATTAATAAACAAATAATACTAAAAAAAGATAATGATCATAAGATGACACATGTTTATTTAATCTACCCTTAATATTACACGAGGGCTATGTCTACAATCTTCGGGGATGCTCAAAAACAGAAAATTCTACATCAAGAGAATAACCATGCCTTGCAAGTGCATCCGCCGCGACCTGGTTTGCCTCATGAAAGGCATGCACAAAGGAAATATTACGCTCCTTGACTAGAGCTTTAATGTCCCTAACTACTGAAGAACAATGATGAGTCTCCTCACACCCTTAAGATCAACTTTATAGCTTCTTGAGAGTCACTCTCAACTTCAACAACCGAGAAGCCCTTGTCGCATGAAAGTTGAACTCCAAATTGAATGGTTCTAAGTTTAGCAAACATCATCGGACTAATGCCAATCTTCCTTGCAAAGGCCAATACAAATCCCGAAGCATGATCTCTTAAAACCTCACCACAGGAAGCTACGCTGTCCACCATATTAACTACTGTATTTGCATTAAGCTTTATACAATTAGGCCGGGGGATCACCATGACATATCTTTAGAAACATCCCCTCTTGGATTGCCTTCTACCTTGTTTATCATCAACAAGCTTTGCAACTTACTCTGGACTCGCTGTTTCACTTCAAACACGATACTGATCTCACTTCTCCATCTTTTATTGAAAACCATCTCATTCCTATGAAACCAGATACAATCAATGGTTATAAAAAAGTAGTCACCCAATCACGTGGTAGATTCCTTCGTGAATTGATATTCACCTTGATCCAATCACACACAACATTAAGAAGCTCCCCTAGATATTCCTTACTCGACCACACACTACTAGAAAATAAGTTTTCTACATTGGTTATTAAGAACTTTTAATATCGGTTATTAATCGATGTTGAAATTACCGATGTTAAAGTATCAATATTAACATCGGTTGTTTAAAAATCGATGTTGTTTTAGCAAAAAACAAACATTGATTTTTCCTAAAAATCGATGTTGTTTTATTCTCACCAACATCATGTTTTAGAAAAACCGATGTTGTAAGTAAACAACAACATTGATTTTTCCTAAAATCGATTTTGTTTTATGATTTTTTTTTTTAAATATCCTATATTAGTCATGCACCAAAAGTTATAAACAAAGTATATCAACATATCATGCACCAAGAGTAGTTATAAACATTTATAAACAAAATATATCATAAATGTGTTCAACATGTTCCAATATTTCTCACAAAATAAATTATAAATAAATATTTACAAATTGATAATATTGGAGTAGTAATGTACTTTAATTACAAACAAAGCCAAAATAAAACAAAGTTAGAAGTTGCATCTGGGAACTCAAATATAATTTGAGTTCTAGGAAGCAAATTCTATGATTATGCAAAATTTCTCCATCCATTTCCAATTTTTGCAGTCTTCCTATGATGATTATAAACTATTTTATACTCCGTAGTCTCTTTCAAGTTTAGATGGATGAATCTTGTAGCTTTTATAAATGAGTACATGATACTCAACACATCCTGGAATTAACATGAAATTCATATTATATATCTATATGATTTTAAAATTTGACATACAGATGAGTGCTTAATTACTCACCAAACTATTGTAAGTCACTTTGTACTCAGTCAGAAGGACTTTAAAAGTAATTGAGTTAGGAACTTGGTGATACAAGGAGTGTCATTTAGGGTAAGCTTTTGATTCAAAGGTGCTTTTGAAGATGGTGAAGAGGAAAACATTGTCCATAGTGGGTCAAGGTCACCTGATGATTTCCAGTGAGCCTATAGAACTCTTGAAGTTCTGTCCATCCCGCAAGTAGAGCTGGGCTCACCAGATCTTGGTTATATGTGACAAAGTGCATGTTGCCACTAGAGTGTAGCAGATGTCAAGTAGGCTCTAGTTCATCCTTCCATCTTTCAACAAATGACCTACTGATTTCACCGTAAGGCTAGATTTAACAAGTAATGTAATATAAGCAAAATTGTATATCATGTCATGTTTATTTGAGAATAGTGTTGAAATTTCTAACTTGATCCATAACATAAACAATGTTGAACATTTCCTCTGCTTTTTTGTTAATATTCATTATTGTGCTAGCCATTTCCTTCTAGTTCTGTTTATGTTCATCAGTCATTTCTAAACTCCATTTATAATATAAACATGACATTAAGTACATTTTGTCAACCAATAATGAGGAACCAGGACCATGTTTATCTAGGAACCAGAATCATGCAAACAAACAATAATGAGGCCTACAATGTTGAAAACAACCAAAACCAGAACTATGCAAACAATCAAAACACCAATAAATCTGCAGAACAAACAGAATAAACAATGATTTCACTAAAAATTTCTAAGTGCTCTTATTATTGAGGAACCAGAACCATGCAAAATTTCCTCTCATATTTCCTTTGATATTTTACCAAAACCAGAACCAAAACCAGAAACAGAATTGTGCCACCAAAGCCTCTTTTCTAGTAGCGTGTACATGAAGCTACTACCATATGCATAACCCATAAGGCAACAACTATATACAAAAGGATGCACTACTATAGCTTAAAAACACAAGTATAATTTAACTTCCATGTGCATAACCGCAAACCAAGAAAAAATAAAAATAAAAAACAGCAACACTACCATAGCTTACAAACACAAGCTTCATTAGAAAATCGCAAATTCACCTCACAAGGGTTTAGTAGCATTTAGCACCATTATCAATATCAGAGAGCACATTTTCAAACACAAAACCAAATACGGCTTCTTTGTCGCGAGGTATTGAGAATATGAAATAACGATGGCGTCGCAACAGAACACGGGTTGAGGTGGAGACGATGTTGCAGCCGAATGCGGGTGAGGTGGTGACAACGTCGTAGCAGAATGCGGGGGATGGCAACAAGTTAGAGTCGTGAGGGAGAGGACCATTACGAGGTCGAATGGGTAAGAGTGAGAGTAGATTTGAAGCACCAGAAGTGCAAACAAATAATTTAAATAGGATAATACGTCAGTGTTTTCCAAAAATCGATGTTAATGTGACTTTGTTAACATCGATTTTTGGAAAAAAATGATGTTAACGAAGTGACGTCACTCAAGTTAACATCGATTTTCTAAAAAATTGATGTTAACGAAGTGACGTCACTCATGTTATTTATGATTATTCCACCGTGTTTTTGTTTACATTGGTTTTCTATAAAACCGATGTTATTCTAATGAAGTTAAAAGTAAATTTTCTAGTAGTGGCAGTCTTGCAACATAGGCAAAATAATTTTGGTTCCATGTTGCAAACTGGGCATGTAGTAGGATTCCTCAAATGACATATACTCCTATCCTCGTTAGTCAACAACAAACCATGAGCAACCTTCCACATATGCATCTTAATTCACTTAGTCACTCAAAGACTCCAAATCAACTTAAACACACAATGATTCATCCTATTTCCGATATCCAATAAGGATAAATAAGTATCTTTCGAATGAAATCTCCCATCATGAGATTTCTTCCAACAAACAACATCCTCCCCACCATCTAGCCTAGGCACCGATATCTTCATGATACGTTGAATGATCGCCCCTGGTAAAACATTCCTTAGTTGGTCACAGTCCCACAAATCATTCCATAAAACAAAATTGGTTACATTAATTAGCTTCTCAATATCAGAAAACTCAAATAATGTAGAATTAGTCAACTTCCCCACTACAGGAACCCATTCATCTTTCCAAAAATTTGTCACCGGCCTATTATTGACTTACCATGCAAGATGCTCCTCCATTTTGGGCCAAATTCCTCGTATTCCCTTCTAAACATTTGAGTACCAAAATCTCATATTGTTTCAGTTGCAAATATCCATGGTAGGAAAAGGCCAAGGTTTAAGCTAGTACCTGGGCAGTGGATGCTCATGACACATGATGGGAGAAAGGTCTATGTTTCTCGACCTAAAGTCAATTGAAGGAGGAACAATTGCCTTTGGTGGTATGGGTAAGGGAAAAATTACTGGTATAGGTAAAATTGGTATTTCTTCTTTAGCCTCCACAAACAACGTCTTATATGTTGAAGCTATAAAATATAACTTACCGAGCATAAGTCAATTTTGTTGCATTGGTTATATCGTATCTTTCAACAAAGACCAATGTATAGTCAAGACAGAAGATGACAAGTTCTTCTTCACCGTCAGACAACACAACAATATGTATGAGATTGATCTGACAGGTCTAAGTAAACAGAATGTAATGTGTCTGCTTTCGAGAGAAGATGAGAAATGAATTTGGTGAAAAAAAATTTGGCCATGTCAATTTGAAACACATTTCAAAATTATCTAAAAAGAATCTAGTGAAAGGAATGCCTAATATTTGTTGGAAAACCCATCTTCTTTGTGAAGCATGTCAGCAAGGGAAACATATCAAAATCTCTTTTAAATCAAAAGATCTATTTGGACTAGCTAGAACATTGAGTCTAGGAGGAAAGAAATATGGCTTTGTCATAGTCAATTACTATTCTAGATATACATGGTTATACTTCCTTGCACATAAATATAAGTCTTTTAAGGTCTTCGAAATATTCTATAAAAGGGTTCAAAATGAGAAAGTTTTTTGTATCTTGTCTACCATGGGATTAAGTTTGACAATGATGAGTTTAGATCATTATGTGAAAAAAATGGTATTTTCCACATCTTCTCTTCATCGAGAACTCCTTAAAAAAATGGATAGTTGAAAAGAAAATAGAACTTTGCAAGAAAAGGCTAGGACCATGCTTTGTGAAAACTCACTTCCTAAGCACTTCTGGGCAAAAACAGTAAATACAACATGTTATGTTCAAAACAAAATATTGACTAGACCTTTAATAATAAAAAAAAAGCTCCTTATGAACTATGAAGAGGAAGAAGACTCAACATTTCATGCATTCATCCCTTTGGATGTGAGTGCTTTATCCCAAAGATTAACTTGCTAAGTTTGATTCAAAGGTGAATAAAGGAATCTTCCTAGAGTATTTTGATACATCTAAAGCCTACAGAGTTTTCAATACAAGGACTTTAGTTTTAGAAGCATCCATCCATGTTAAATTCAATGATGGACTAACATCTAATAGGAAGCTATAGCATATTGTGTCTCAGGTGCAAATACCTGATATGTACAAGTAGGGTAAACGTCGAACCACTAACTTGCTCTAGCACGAAAATTAGAAGTTGAAAACATGCGATGTAGGATAATTGAATTAATGGATGACATTCATTGTGAAATGCTCCTAATGAATGAGCATGTTACACATTTTCCCAACTTTTAGGTTATGAGTGCCTCAACATTCATGGAAGAGCCAAAATCCAATTTCCTCCAATCTTCTGTTTTTTTGTAAAACATGTCAAAGACCTCTTTCAAGTCAGACTATAGCCATACTATTCAACATTTAAACTGTTGTCGGATACCTCTTTCAAGTCAAACTATAGTCATACTATTCAACATTTAAACCACCAATTAATCATTACCTGTTTTAGAGTTAGTTAAGGAATCACCATATTTCTTGTGACTTTAAAATGCATTCATTATAATTTAAATGCTCTTTAATAGTAATTGCATGTTTCACTCTTGGTATATTGATAAAAGTCAAATTTATCATATTTTCATATGCAATTTGAGATGTTTATGTGATACTTTAGTATACTTTAGGCCTTGTTTTGAATCAAATTTGTTATGTTTTTAGTTTTAAATATATTTTAGATAGAAATTACAATTTTAGAAGTTTTTAATATGATTTTGTGAGTTTTTACAGAGAAATAGGGCATTTTTACAAGGTAACCTCGCTCAAGTGAGATATAGGCTGCTCAAGCAATCTCAAATAGAGGAGAAGATGAAATTTTATATAAAATATCTCACTTAAGCTAGGAGTGTGCTAGACAGTGTGTCCAGAAAATTGAATTAATTCAAAACAGAGATAATTATAGAGATATAGCTCGAAGATAAATGAAGAAAATCACTTGGAAGATACTTGCAACAATTAAAATAGATTATGTTAGATGAAAAGATAATTTCCTTTCCTTATATAGATTATATTATTTTTGTAAATTAAGGAGATTATTTGTCTCTATTATGTGAGCGCATATGCTGTATGAAGATTTTGATGATGCCAAAAGATTGAAACAATTCAAAATTGATTCAAGTCAAGATCAAGAGATCAAGAGAAACGATTCGCAATAGGCCATTATTTGTTAAAAGAATCTATTAAAAGATTGCAAAGGTTTGGCCTTAAAAGACTTAAATTTTCAAAATCTCTTATAAAGTTTTTAAGTGGTTTTATATCTTTGGAAAATATATATTTATCTCTGGTAATCGATTACCAGAGGCTGTAATTGATTACCAAAAGCAAAAATGTTTTTGCAAAGCTTTCAAAAAGTTTGAAATTTGAATTTTAAAGGCTGTAATCGATTACCACCTTTGTGTAATCGATTACCAGTAATGGAATGTTTTGAAATTCAAACTGAAAAGACATGACTCTTCAAAAATTAATTGTGTAATCGATTACCACAGATATGTAATCGATTACCAGTGAGGAAATTTCAAAAATAACTCTGACAAGGCACATCTCTTCATAGGTTTTTTAAAATCCACAAAAGGCCTATAAATATGTGACTTGTGTTCGAAAATCCTCAGAGTTTTTCAAAACTTCATTGTCTTATTCTCTCAAAAGAAAAACTTTGGCCAAATCACTTGCAAAACAATTAAGGATTCTTATAAGTTCTTCAAGTTGTATTATTCTTCTCTTAAAGAGAGACAACATCTTTTGTACTTCAAAAGCAAACTGTTGTTGTAATCAAGAGGCAGTGGGTCTTTTGATTTGTAAGTTTTTCTGAACACAAAGGAAATGTATCCCTGGGTGGTTCAGAAGTTATAAAGGAATTTACAAGGATAGTGGAAATCTCAAGTGGGTTGCTTGAGGACTGGACGTAGGCACAGGAAGTGGCCAAACTAGTATAAACTGAGTTTGCAATTCTCTCTTCGTTAATCTCATTTACATTATTGCAGTTTAATTTTATTTTGCACATTTAAATAGCATCAAATAAATTGTTCATTGCTTCTTTTTCTGCATATTAAGACTGCATATATCTTTTAAAGAGAGAATTAAAATTTGTTAGGGGAAAATTTTGAAACTTAATTCACCCCCCTATTAAGTTTAACAAGTGGTATTAGAGCTTAATTGTTGTATAAGGTTTAGAAATTTCAAGAATAGTTATGGACTCATCAAACTTTTTATTTTCCGAAGGGAACTCTATTAATAGGCCTCCTATATTCAATGGTGTGGGTTATCATTATTGGAAAACCCGTATGCAAATTTTCATAGAGGCTATAGATTTAAACATCTGGGAAGCCATTGAAATCAGTCCTTACACCCCTACTATGGTAGTAGGAAATGCAACTATAGAAAAACCTATGGAACAATGAGATGAAGAAGAAAGGAAAATGGTACAATATAACTTAAAAGCCAAAAATATAATTACATCTGCATTAGGCATGGATGAATATTTTAGAGTATCAAACTGCAAGAATGCAAAAGAAATGTGGGATACCTTACAAGTAACCCATGAAGGAACAACATATGTAAAAAGATCTAGAATAAATACCCTAACCCATGAATATAAATTGTTTAGAATGAATCAAAATGAAACTATACAGGATATGCAAAAGAAATTCACACATATAGTAAATCATCTTGCATCATTAGGAAAGATATTTCCCAATGAAGATTTTATTAACAAAGTTCTAAGATGTTTAAGCAGGGAATGGCAACCAAAGGTAATGACAATTATAGAATCAAGAGATCTTATGCACATGTCTCTTGCAACTTTGTTTGGAAAGTTTCAGGAACACAAAATGGAACTCATGAGACTAAATCAACATGAAGAAAATGACAAGAAAAAGAAAGGAATCACACTTAAAGCTTCATCTTCAATTCAAGAAGGAAGTGATAAAGAAGACTTGAATGCAATAGAGGAAGATGATGATTTCAATTTCTTCATAAAGAGAATCAATAAATTCCTAAGAAACAAAGGAAATCAAAGAAGATCAAACTTCAAACCAAAGAAAAGAGGAGAAGATTCATCTTCTGTTCCAAAGTGTTATGAATGTAATCAACCAGGACATCTAAGAGTTGATTGCCCAATTTTCAAGAAAAGAATAGAAAGATCTGAAAAGAAAACCTTCAATGATAAGAAAGCAAAGAAAGCTTACATCACTTGGGAAGACAACAATATGGATTCATCCGAAGACTTAGAAAATGAAGTCGTGAATCTAAGTCTTATGGCAAAAAATTATGAAAGCGATGAAGAGGTAACATCTTCTAACAATAACTTATCTATTTCCTTTGATGAACTTCAAGATGCATTCACTGATTTACATAAAGAATCAGTCAAACTTGCAAAACTAGTTTCATTTTCTAAGAAAACTATTTCAAACTTAGAAAATGAAGTTTTAAAATTAAATGAAGAATTAGAAAATCGTAGAACTGAAGTCAAAACTTTAAAACCAATTGACACAAATCAATCTTCCACCATAAAAGTAATACATGATAGTAAGAAGCATCTAATTCATGTAATTGTTGTAGCAAGTTTATAGAAGAAATCAAGGATCCGAAAAATTCTCTTGCCAAATTTACTATTGGCAAAAATTATTTAGATATTATACTAGGAAAATAAAGATGTGTGTTTGATAAGGTTGGATTAGGATATAGACATGATAAACAATAAAAATTATATAAAAATTTCTTTGTATCTACTCAAAAGAATAGTTCTCCTCTCTTAACATGTTTTTACTGTGGAAAGAAAGGACATAGTGCATCTACAAGCTATTTTAGGAAAAATAGTAATAATATTAAAATGATATAAGTTCCAAAAGGATCTTTTATCAAAACTGACATTCAAGGACCCAAGAAAGTTTGGGTACCTAAGTCATAAACATGATTATATAGGACTCTTTGAAGAAGAGTTGGTACATTGATTACAGATGCTCTAAACACATGATGGGAGATGCATCAAAGTTTACTCATATTTCTCCTAAGAATAGTGGACATGTGACTTATGGTGACAACAATAAAGGTAGAATCCTTGGAGTAAAAAAAATAGGTACGAATTCATCTACCTCCATTGAAAATGTTCTACTTATTGATGATCTTAAGCACAGTCTACTAAATGTTAGTCAATTATGTCATAAAGGCTATCTAGTATCATTTACTCTCATAATTGTGTTATTGAAAACAAACATGATAGAAATATAAAACATATAGGCTATAGATCAAATAATGTATATATGATAAATTTAGATAAAACATCAAATCATGATCAATGTTTTCTTAGTAAAAATGATGATCCTTGGTTATGGCATAGAAGAATTGCCCATATAAACATGGAACATTTAAATAAACTAATTTCTAAGGATTTAGTTTTTGTTTTACCAAAACTTAAATTTGAAAAAGATAGATTATGTGATGCTTGTCAAAAAGGAAAACAAGTAAGGGTTTCCTTCAAATCAAAGAAGTTGCCAAACAATGAATAGGGCTACCAGGTGCCTTATTAAACACACAAAATGGAAGTACTAAGTATTTATTACCTATCTTTAACAAAAAATAATTACAACACTACAAAATACCCATGAATTTGAGGTGTTTGATACAATTTACACAAGTTTTAAACACAAAAGTTAGTCGTATTCACCGACTAATAATGAACACCTTGGTAATTCACAACTTGCTTTAGTTCAGGTCGCAAGCCATTCAGAAACTTCACACATTTGGAACTTTCACCATCTCTTCCTTGATAATGGGGAAAGTACCTCACCAGTTCTTCAAACTTGGTTGCATATTTAGCCACAATCATGTTCCCTTGCTTGAGCTCCAAAAACTCCATCTCCTTCTTGTTCCTAACATCCTCAGGAAAGTATTTATCCAAAATTACCCTCTTGAAGTCTTCCCAAGTTTCGACTTGACCTTCAGCCTCTATGCATTGGCGAGTATTCTCCCACCAATACTCCTTTAAAATAGTCTTTCCTCGAGACATTAACACTCACTTTCCATCCTTTGTATTCCTGATCAATTGCCATATCATCCCATTGCACTTCACAAATTATACAGATGGCCAGTCTAATAACTCATGACAAGGCATTGAAACTCATGGTATAGCAGACATCAGGGGAACAAACATGTTATGACTACACCAATCAAATCTCTATAACTCATGGAAACACAACAAGGTGAGTAAGTTCCAAATTCAAAAAAAAAAATCATCAAGCATTCAACAAGGCAACCACAAAATGCACAGAGAAACATAGCAGACTCACAACTTACTGGCCGAAAGGTTCGACCAGCTCTGATACCACTAATGTAACGACCCGCCTCGTTGCTACGATATCACCACTCTAAACTGCGAAAATTTCAATTTTAATTGAAAACTCCGTTAATTTTCTTATGAAAAATGAAAGTAAATTTTTCACGATATACATTCACTAAACAATGCACCATTACTTAAATGAATACATACATACATACATACATATATATATACATACATATATATATATAGGTATAGTAACTCAATACACATTATTCACATAATGGAAAGTAAATTAGTTCATACATATAATTAAATCTGTGATTTACATCCTTAATTCAAAAAAAAAAAAGAATTATGGAACTAGCTACGGAGGAGTTGATTAAAAAAACAAAACTCTCTCCTAAAATAATCCCAACATCATCACGTTGGCTTGGTGGTTCCACAAAAGAATCTAATTTCACGTACTCTACTACTATCATTTTGCTCCCACGAACAAAGGTTCGCGATCATCACAGCACACGGTACAAAAATTGCGAGGGTGAGTTTATTAAATCACCTGGTAGCCCTATTCATTTGTCATATAATTCTGATGATTTTGGTGATGAGTTTCTTAGGAAGCTTGGTTAAGAAGTTGCCAAACAAAAGGGGGAGAAAAAGTAAAGCTGAAGCTCAACACCATTTGAGGGGGAGTAACAAAGTCTGAAGAAAGCATTAGTTCATGCAAAGTTCTTATGGTATTTTTGTTATTTCTGCCCTGAACCATTTTATTTTGTACTTAAAACACATCTTCTCGATCTGAAAATCTTTACATGAATAAAATAAGATGTTTTCTATTATCTTTCCAGACTTTTTATCTCAAATTATTATGATGCATTATGATTTTATTTTATTATATATTCTTTGCATCTGATAAGACTAACTAGTGCTTTAATGCAATATCTTATAAGTCTGCCTTCATCTTTTAAATTTGCATGTATTTGTTTTACATCATCAAAAAGAGGAAGATTGTTAAGTCAAAAGACATTTTTGTCTCGAGACGAATCAAGACCCTTAATTATTTTGATTAGATGTAAACAAGTACAAAGGTTAAAAGTTGAGTCTTATGCGTTATTAGAACATGCCTTGCGAAATCTGCGACTGATGTTTTAGATGATAGCCAGATAAATGCATGATCTGACACAACATTAAAGATGTCATTTAAGACTTTGTTTAATATTGTGTCAGATATCTGCTTTACAAAAACATTCTCCTAGGATCTATCGAATCCTATAAAAAATAAATGAAGTCAAGATATGAAATTCTTTAATCGCCATCAAAAGAAGAGCTTTGCTGCATAGACCTGCTCTAATGAAAAAGGAAGTGATTTTATGTTGTAGTGTTCGGCACGCCAACGACAAAGAATGGACCCTCTACAAGAAGAAAGGACGTGCATTTAATGCAAGCAATAAATATTCCAACAACCACATTCATCAGACAAAGAACAAGTGAAGAATTCTACTCGTTGTGAGACAACAAACACTTGAAAATGAGGCCTATATATACCAGAAAGTTTGAAGATATAAACAACAACTTTTGCACGAAAACATTCATTATTCCTTCTGTAAAAACCATTTTTTTTATTCTTATAAAGTTAAAAAATTATCAAAACACCTTGAACATATGGAGAGAAAAGACTAAGTGATGATTGTAAATTTATCTTTAAGACAATCATAGATTTAGTCATTGTGCAAGCACAACCAACTAATCTCTTTTGATTTGTTTAGAGCTAGCAGTGACTTGGTATAGATAAAGGATATTAGATATTGATCAAGCTTGGGGTAGAGCTTGTTTTGTAGAACCAGAAGTGGTCGTGACATAATACTTGTAACATGTGAAGTTAACAGATGAACCAATATAACTTCCTGCATCTGATCTTTATTTGCTTTCTTTCTGCTTTAACTGATCTAGGGTTTGAATTTGCTTTTAGATATTTATCGTTTTTTATCATCTAATTGTGTTTTCAAAGATCTATTATCTGTTTTACAAAAAAAATTTCAGACAAAAATTTTGTTTGATTGTGAAAAGGCTTCAAAAAAAATTGTAAATTCCACACTTATATCTACTTCTAAGTGCTTGAGTCCAAAGATCATTTTTATTGTGAATGATCCTCCAAACCACCTTCATCATAACACCTAGTTGACTACTCTTGTCTCTCGTAACTCTAAACCACCAAGATGCTTTGACACACATAGAGATTCCCAAGGAAGCATATGGATCTTACTTCTTTGAGGTGTATCTCCCCACATGAAATCCCTGCACTTCCTATCAATAGCATCACAAATTGATTTAGGAAGCCAAGTCATTTGCAAGACATGTGGGTGCTTGGAGTACAGACATGGTAAAACCTAAACCTAAACGCTTTTGTGTAAAATAGGAACCCCTGAATACCTAGCCAAATCCTTGATCCTTTGGAAACTTAACCCTTGGCTTAACTATTCCTTCACCTGCCACGTGTCATTCTGAGAAAAAGAAAACACGGCGGGTCTTATCCGGGCTAACTTTTTGCCCTGAACTCTTACAAAAACAAGTTTTATCACTCCTATCTAAAACGATGGATTTAGTAATTCATCCGTGATTAATATTATAGCTATCATAGAAAGACATATATAAAATCAAAATACATATGCATCTATTCAATATTCATATTTTCATATACCAATAGTGATTACATCGTATACTATAAAATTTAAAATTTTATCATATCAGCATGTTCTACTATATTATCAGGGTACCCCTTTAATAGAACTATTATGTAAAGTAAAAACCAAAAGGCAAAAATATAAAAATTGGATCAATCAACTGGACCGAAAATTTGATAATTCGATCGGTTGGCTGATCTATAAAATGATTGGCATTGCCATTCATCGTGAGATAACAGTAACGAAACCTTTTTACGAATCGCGTTGTACAACTTAAACATATATTATTTCTGTATTAAAAAATTGTCAAATCACAAAGCAACGCTATTTTTATTTTGTAAAAATCAACTTTAATAACCAAATTAATCCTTTAAAAATTGTCTTAAATTATTTTTCTTTTCGTTGGTAAAACTTGATTATTAAAATCCGATAAAAACCAATTGTTGCGTGTAAGACACATCATGCGACATAGTTAAAATATTAAATTCTTTTGATTTTAGTAAGTAATTAATTAACTTTAGTTAATAATATCATAAATTTAAATTTTATTTTAAAAATATCTTGAATCAAATGATTTAAGTGATAATTATATTTAATGGCACTAGTCATTTTTTAAGAGAGCATTTTTCAGCATAATTTATCTCATTAGTAGTCTTTATAATAAATAAGGATGTAAAAAGAAATTAACAATTAATACATTTAAAAGGTGTTCATATGTTTTTTATATTTAAGAACGTTTCGTTTATTTCTTATGTATAAAAATGAAAGTAGTATTAAAATCTGTAGTACTCAGTTTATAAAAATAATCGTAAGGGGTTAAAAATAAAAAGGGTGGTTAGAATTTAAGTGGGTCTCATTGCTTTCATTTGTATAAATAACGGTATCCTATTGTAATCAGATTAATTCATAAAAAATTAATAACACTTAGTCCCTTAGGACTGTTCTTCCTCGTGTGAGTTTCACGAGTGAGTTTTCATTCTTCCTCTGTATTCTGAGTTCTTGTGTGAGGTCTTGGTTCTATGTTCCGAGAGTAGTAAAGAATCATAGGTTGATAATCTTCAACCTAACAAAATCTCTTTGAAATGAAATTTGTTGACCAAATTACTAACACGTACCAAATATGAATTTTTTTTATTAAGTGAAAAATTGTACAAGATATGAATCTAGAAAGTGTAAGAAAATACATTATTAAAAAAATTATTTCATTGTTTAAAAATAAAACAAAATTTATTAAATTTTTTACAGGTAATGTCAAACTAGAAAGCCTACAATAATTCACCTACATTGCTCAATTAATTGAGTCAACACATCTTTAACCTTTTTTTTATCCATGAGAATTAGGGGTGTGAATAGGTCAGGCCGACCTACAGGGGCCTATGACCTGGCCTACATAAAGCTTGACCTGAACTGGCCTATTTAATTAAAAGGTTAGGCTTACACTTTTTTAAAAGCCTATTAAATTAAATAGACCAGGCTTAGGCTTATTAAAAAGCCTTCTAAGCCTGATAGGTCATATATATATATATATATATATATATATATATATATATATATATATATATATATATATATATATATATATATACTTATATTATTTTTTGGATATAATTAATTTTTTTTTAAACTATCAGACTTTGATTACACATTACTGCTCCATAATTTCTATTCCTATAATCAAGGACTTTAATTACAATGTCCTTTTATATTCCTCATTATTTTGAGTGACTTTCATTTTTCTTTAATTTTCGTATTACATTCCTACTCCATAAAATATTAAATATTTATTGTGAAGAAGGATTTTAAAAAGACTATCAGGGCAGGTCAGGCTTTTAAAAAGGTCAGGCCAAGCCAAAATAAAAGTCTTTGATAGGCTATAGGTCAGGCTCAGACCTCAAAGATTCATCGTAGGCTAGGCTCAAGCCTTTCAAAGCCTGGTCTGACCTGCCTTATTCTCACCTCTAATGAGAATCAAAGACAATGTTAAAAGGTTTATAACAACTAACATACCTTTACTCAACTAATTGAGCTAAAGCATCTTCAACTTAGAACCAAAACCTAGTCCTCAAAATAATATAATTTAGAATAAATTACACAAGTCTTCCATGAAATTTGATGAAATTAGACAATACCCCATCTGTTTTTGCATATTATTTTTAACTCCTTTTGTCAAAGTCATTAAGCAACAAAAATTAATAAAATTAAGGTTAAATTAGTTTTTTATCCTCTAATTTTTTTGTTCTATTTGGTCATCTAGTTTTTTCTGAGCTTAATTAGGTCCTTTAATTTTTAAAATATGTTAATTATAACATCCTAAAGGTATTATCCTAACTACGCTTATTTTCCTAGATCGTGAAAACTAGAAACATTTATACAATGTTGTTATGCAAAAGCTAATAATAAATATACAAATTACGAGGCAGAAGTTGGTGGGCATATAACATCCCAATCGAATCATACTAGAATGAGAAGGATTCAAGGTTGTAGAGGTATAGGACTGTACAGTTGAGGATGATTTTAAAAAGTTAATTAGTATTACTTATACCAATAAAATGCGTCTACTTTTCGGTAGCTTATCACTTAAGACCTCAAAAGTTAAGCATGATTGGCATAGAGTAATTGTAAGATGGGCGACCTTCTGGGAAGTTTCTCTGAAAGCGTGTGAGTGTGGACAAAACAAGTTAAAAAGTCTAGTGTTGGATTGTGAGGACAGTCATTGATCTTAAAAGTAGCCGAAGCAAATTGTTGAAGTCTCAAAAATGACTACCTAGAGAGGGTTCTGACCTATGAAGAATTTTGACCAACAAGAAAATTGAATGAAGTGTCATCATATGAAGTGTCATAAAGTGTGAGTCATCGAGCCGTCAACAATCAAGGATGTTACATTAATTAGGTCCTTAACGTAAATTTTGACTAACGACATTAAGTTTGTGTCTATGCGTTAAAAAATGAAATGACCCATCTACGACCACGTGAATTTCATCATTAATATCTTTAGTTGACATTGATGGTAAGAACCTAACTGAAACTATTTTAAAAATTAGAGGATCTAATTAAATTTGAATAAAATAGAAGACTTAATTGGTAAAAAAACAAATAACCAAATCAAACAAAAAAATAAATTAACAGAAAAAAAACTAATTTAACCTATAAAAATAAAATATAAAAGTTATATTATCATTCTTTTTTCTCAAAACTTAACGACATTATTCAGTGAGGAGGGTACAATGTAACATTGGGTGAACATTTAGAAGATTACATATCCCACCATATTGGTCATAAAACTTATGAAATAAAAGAGTAAAATTGATAATATATAACGTGTTTAATGTAAATTTTATCCAATGTTAGAAAAAACATGTACTTGTGTTCTAAGAATTAATTAAATATTTAACTATACAGTAGCAGAGGGTGTAACACACGCGCCTTTGAAGAGAGATAAGAAGTGAGTGAGTGATATAGTAACAATGTGACATGCAAAAAGAGTGGTTGTGTGTGGCTGGAGGTGCAGTGTGATGGGTTAGAAGACGACATAGACTGGGCCATTTGGTCTGTTTGTCGACCACACCAGCGTGGCAGGGCTGGGCCCCACTTAGTGGACGGGTACATGCCTGCATGTTCGCGGGTCACATGCTTAGTTAATTTGAAACCCCACCCTCCAACCCATTAACCACCAATTAACTGTCTTGCACCCCATGAACAAAATTTTAAAAGCAAAAAACAAAATCTATTTTATAAAATAAAATACCTAATTGATTTTTTTTAAAAAATAAGGGTGTGTTTGATTTACATTTTCGTTTTCTGTTTTTATTTTCTGTTTTTATTTTTTGAAAATTGTTTTCATTTTCAAAAGATTAGAATTCTGAAAACATGTTTAGTTTGACTTCTTGTTTTTTGTTTTCAAAAAATAAAAACACTGAAAATGCATTTTCAAAATAAAATGTATTTTTATATTTGCTTAAAATTACACTTCTTGTCACCGCATTTTCATTTTACCCAAAATGAGGTTTCAACTGAAAACATTGAAAATGAGATTTTATTGTTTTTAGTTTTTGGTTTGTTTGGGAAAATATTTTCACTGAAAATGAAAACAAAAATCCAACCAAACACATTTCCATCACCATTTTTCTATTTCCAGTGAAAATGAAAACAAAAAACAATCAAATCAAACACCCCCTAAAGGATCATATTGAATTATTTTTAAAAAAACTACAAGACCTAATTGACTTACTATGTATTTATTACTAGATGTGTGAGAATGGTAAAAATTTGTAGAGCTTCAAGCCAAAAGATAAGGTGAATGTATATTGTGAATTGAATTTTTTTATCACTAAGATTTAGGTGGTTTAAATGCAAAGTGAAAGATTGTATTTTACTAGATGAACCTTAGTTGAATGGATGCATTACAAGTTGATTTTGTTTCAACTTCCAAGAGAGCTTATTTATTATAGTTTGTGACAATCTTCACTATATATAGAGAAGAGAATTAGTAGAGAAACACAACACATGAAGAGAGATTGTGTGAGAAGAAAGATTGTGAAACAAAGTCACTTTGGAGAGAAAAGTGTATGTGTGAGAGTGTTATCATTTCTTGTAACCATTGAGTGGGGTACTCAGGTTTGTAGAGTGATATACTATTTGGGGTGAGTTACAATCTTGTAATCATTCTTGTGATAGTGAAAATATTTTTGAGACGGTTTTGTGGAGGTAAGCAAGAGGTGTTGAACCATATTAAATTCTTGTGTTTGTTATTATTTTTTCTACAGTATATTCTTTGTGTGTGTTTTCACAATCTTTTATGGGTGTGAGTAATTTTGTTTGTGGGAACGTTAATTTTTTTCATTTTAATATATATATATATATATATATATATATAAAATATGGGGGTAAGACTTATTTTTTATAGGGACAAAAAAAATTCTTAAATATATTTTAAAAAAAAAGAAAATAAAAATCTTGTGGAGTGAATAGGCAATTTAGTCCCTGAAATTGTACCTATTTTGCATATTAGTCCCTAACTTAATATTAAATTCAAAATAGTCCCTATTTTTGCATAAGTGTTGCAAAATAGTCCTTCCGTTAAATTTTAAAGTAACGCCGTTAGTGAGGTCAATTTTAGTGCCACGTGGACTATCCACGTGGCACTAAAGGATGACATGGCATGACACGTGGACGTGCCTGATGCCACGTCATTTGATGATAACAAAACGAGTAAATAGGCAATTTAGTCCCTGACTTTGTACCCCTGTTGCATATTAGTCCCTAACTTAATGAAAAATTCAAAATAGTCCCTATCTTTTACATAAGTATTGCAAAATAGTCCTTCCGTTAAATTTTAAAGTAATGTTGTTAGTAAGGTCAATTTTAGTGTCACGTCATTTGATGATGATAGAATGAGTGACTTCTTCAAATTTAATGGTTTTGAACCAATTGAGGCATATATACGAAAAAGAACTCACACACACTTGCACAAATAAAAAGAACCAAAAATCCACAGCAACAACCTTATCTCTGTAGCTGTCAACACCAATGGGCGAGGTCTGCATAACCATTCTCTTTTTTTCTTTTTTTTTCTTCAATTACCATCAATGTATCATTTTGGGTTCTGATTTTTTTGTGTGTTTTGAATAGGAAGAGAAAAAACCAGAGGAAAACAAAGTGGAGGAGAAAAAAGCAAATGAAGAAGAAAAGAAAGAAGAAGAGAAAAAACCAGAGGAATCAAAAGATGACAAGGAATCCAAGGAGGAATCTGTGCTGCCAGAAATCGTGCTAGGCACAACCTTTGCAATGCATGGACACTTTAAGCATGATTTCTGGCATCTTTTAAGTTAGGGACTATTTTGCAACACTTATGCAAAAGATAGAGACTATTTTGAATTTTTCATTAAGTTATGGACTAATATGCAATAGGGGTACAAAGTCAGGGACTAAATTATCTATTTACTCGTTTTTGTTATCATCAAATGACGTGGCATCAGGCACGTCCACGTGTCATGCCACGTCATCCTTTAGTGCCACGTGGATAGTTCATGTGGCACTAAAATTGACCTCACTAACGGCGATACTTTAAAATTTAACGGAAGGACTATTTTGCAACACTTATGCAAAGATAGGGACTATTTTGAATTTAATATTAAGTTAGGGACTAATATGCAAAATGGGTACAATCTCAGGGACTAAATTGCCTATTCACTCAAATCTTGTGGGGGCAATAACTCTTAGCGTGCATCTGCTAGTGTTGGCCCTTATGTTGCTTTTAGACTCTACTCTCTCTATCACCATCTCTTCCTTACAAATACGTTCTTATAATCAGAGCTACAAAATGTAGAACCTTGTGTATTAAGGGGCCACACATATTGCTAGTTAAACTATTAGAGTACATATCCCTTTAGAGCATGAAAACAAGGGAACAACATACACAACAATTTCCCTAGGCCTTCCCTGGACTCTTTTGCCTCGTCAAAGAATCCAAAATTGGCATTTCATTTGAGAAGCATCTCGTCTTCGATTTGAGCTCATATCTAAAAAGAGGAAAGAAAACAAAGGTCATTGGTATTCTTCAAGACATCAATGGAGAGTGATGGGTGAGGAAGGGAGGTGAAAAGGAAGGTATATTAGGGCAAGAAAGGTGGAAAAGGGGATGAGAATGTTGAAGAGGAAACACAATTTTTTTTTCGTGAGGGGGGACAAGATGAAAAAATAGGTTTAGTGGTACATTTTGTCTCCTTACTTTCATAATTTCATGAGTTTTATCACAATTTTCACACATTTTGTTTTCTATTTTTAAAATTTCACAAATTTTGTCCATTCATTAGTTGGAAATTGTTGTGCAATATTTTTCATTTCGTTTAAAAACACTTTGCAAAGGATTGTTCACGAAACTACATAAAGGATGAGGAAATAAAGAAAAGAGATAGCACATAGAGATTTATACATCTTACTCTTAACCAATAGCTACATTTAGTCCCTTCAATTTGAAGGACTTTCTGTAACACCCTTTACCTTGACATACATATACTTAAGAAAAGCATATAAAAATATGGAATTTAATTAAATTAATTTTATTCAAATTACTTAAACAAATTCACATGGGTAAAAGGGTCACATTCACTTCACTATTACCAAATAAAAATTATTAACAATATCTCCAACTCAAAACAAGGTCATCCAAGACTCCAAAGAATGAACTAAAGACTCAGCATGTGAAACAAAATGATAAAAACTACATGTCCAGAACTTCATGCAATTAATACAGAACCCCATGTCCCAATGTCACATCCTATCAGAGCATTGTGTTCCAGCGTCCTCTAGCATGAAGTTCTTCATAACCATTCACCTAACCATCTGCTCCCACGAATACAAAGTTCAAGATCATCAAAGGATCCAAACACAAACAACACACAGAGAGTGAGTTATCACATTCCTAACTAATAAAGAGAAATAACATAGATATACATATCATATAAATGAAATACAACTCACTTTAACACAATTCGTCATTCCACCACTTATCGTGTAACATAACATCTCAATACTACACGTCTCACACATTTTCACATCATTCACGTACTCAAGGATCAAAACACATTATCACTCAACTAATCAATATCGATCAATACATAAACGTTATGCAAAAAATATACTAAGACTCAATCCTATATGCAATGTGGTACCATGTCAATGAAAAACCTCATCGAGAGCCTAGGAGTACATAACAAGACAGTGTATTTACCCCCAAGGCCTACACTTTGAAGAGTCTGTCAGGGTCTCTCCTTCTTGATTCAGGTCCAACCCAAAAAACATTTTAACATGCAGACTCTATCTATGAACTGTACAAAACACACAACTCCTCAATTGTTCTCAATATAATTTTAACTCGTTACACCTCAAAGTGATTAAACTCGTCGAGTTCCCATAGTGGATCCCATCACAATACTCGTTGCGCATTAATGTGTCTCCCTTAAAGGGTCTTACAGTCGTGTGATTGTACAGTTCATAGCTCACAACTCAATACACTCAACATCTCAATACACATGTGTGATCTCATAATTTAACATATACTCAACTTATACTTACACATAGTTTATCACATTTCCATAATCCCAAGACAACATGTTATCATGCTTTATGCATTATATACATGTCACACAATAATAATATTAATATGTTATGTTCATATGATTAAACCCCTCAATAATTTCACATAATCATATCGAAATCAAAGGAATCAAAATCAATCGTCAAAAATATGAAAACATAAAGAACACTTAATTTTATCAACCAATTCACATCAGAGCATCAATTGGTCTGTCAAACACAACAATCTCGTAATTACAATCATAAAGGAAGAGTCACAATACAGTAAACATCCTAAAATAAATCTCAATTTGATCCTCTAAGAATTCTACACATGTTCATTCTAACCCCAATTGCGATAAAATCATTCCTCACCTCTAAGCAGGCTCATGTGTGTAGTTCGATGGTGATAACGACATCTCTAGTGGTTCCTCAAGATTCCTCAAGTTTTTCCTCTGGTTGCTCTACTAGGGTTTTCAAGCATTAGAGAGAAGGAGAAGAGATTTAAGCCTCCATTTCACTATCTCCGTGCGAGGGACATTTCTCTTACCACATACATTATTTCACAAATCCCAACAGTAAGGATGTGCGAAAATGAGTTTTGAACCTGGTGTTCAAATTTCAAGACGATCCAACAGTTAACGAGTCTGGGATCGAAGTTTTACTGGAACAAATTTGAGTATATGTGGGAAAAGAAAGGGTTTTGGGAGAGGGAGAAGGAAAAACGAATTTGAAAGGAAAATAGAGCATAAAAACGTATTGTAAATGCAAAAACTAACTTAATATCTCTCTATTTATAGGTAGGGTACTCTTAGCCTATTATTTACTCTATTTTTCTTTATTTGATTATTTTATTTTATAAAAAGAAAGTCTATTTTACTCCATATCAAATGAATAAATAAAATATCTTTTTTATTTTCTAAGAGCATACTTATTTTATTTACCTTAAAACCATTATTTTAATTAATAAAAATTATTTCTCCTTATTTATTTAATTAGAAAAATCTCATTATCTTCCTAAAACTCTATTTATTTTTAAATAAAATCCTTTTTAATTTATTTTATGAAAATGGATTGTTACACTTTCACTAAGTAAATTACTTACAACAAGTATTCTCCAAGTCTCTTCAAGTTTTACAACAAAATAATTTTAAACCAATATTACTTCAACTCAAGTATTCTTTGAAACTAAACATCTCTAGGATTTCACAAAGATAAATGATTTTGTCTCAGTTGAATAAATTTCCAATTTCACAAAGAACATTAATTAGTATTTCTAGTAGAATACCCATGTCTTCCAGTATACCTAGCTTGAAACGATGCTTACGAACACCACTAGAGTCTTCTTTGTGGCTTCTGATTCTAAAGGTAGTAAGAAGGTTATCAATGTCGAGGGGGTCCATTTTTAAAGAGAGTTGTAGATTAGGGTTTTAGAGACTTACATTGTGATTGACTGTGAGAAAAAAAACAAAGGTATTTAGTCGAAGTAAAATAGAGTAGAGAGAAAAAAATAACCTGAATGAAAATTTTTTGGTGGGTAAAAAAGAAAAGAAAAGAAGATAATTTAATAATTTATAAAATACATTATTATTATTTACTTTTAATTATTTTATTATTAATATTATTCTTATTTATATTCATTATTGCTAATCTTTTTTATTATTTATATTTTTTTTATTATTATTAATTTTGAATCTATTAATTTATAAATATTACATAACTCTTTTAATTTAAAAATATAAGGGAGCACTGGTTTCACATAATGTTAGAATATATTTAGCATATATTCTCTTATTATTTGTATATATCTTTATTTACCTACTCAATATTCGTTACCATATTTTCAGCCATTAATTAGCTAATTTGTAGCCTATCTTGGTGCTTGTATCTTGTATATATTACTTTGATTTGTAATGTAATAGACACGGAATCAATTTCCTTCATGGTATCACAGACAGTTTCAATCCTATCTCTTGAACCCTAGCTGTTCATCTTCTTCTCCTTCCTCCATTCTTCTTCTCACTCTCAAACATGGCAGAAAGCGCCAAATTTCACCCTGCCCTCACTATCACCAATGTGAAATGTCTTGTTCCTGTCACATTAGATAACGAGCAGGCTTTGTATTACTCATGGGCTGCCTTGTTTACCAACCTTACTCGGGTTCACGATCTCTACGATCATATTGTCCCACCCACAGAGGAACCTGCCAGAGCAGCATACCTTGTTGCAAAAACAGTTGATCCTGCCATGTGGAAACGTCTTGACGCTGCGATTCTCCAGTGGATATATGGCACCATTTCCTCTGACCTTCTCCTTGCTATCCTACGACGTGATGACACAGCCGAGGGAGCATGGAAACGGCTCCATGCTTTATTTCAAGACAATAAGGCTTCGCAAGCAACCCTCCTCAAAGAAGACTTCACCAGTGCCATTTTCGAGGAACACCATACCATTGACAGCTACTGCAATTACCTTCAATCTCTTGCAGACCAGCTTGTGGCTGTTGATGCCCCGGTGTCAAATGGGCGGCTCGTGTTATGTCTCACAGGTTCCTTGCCAGAGGCGTACAGTGGTACGGTTGATTTCATCCAAAATCAAGAGCCCCTACCTTCTTTCGAAAGTTGTCGATCATGGTTGAAAATGGCAGAACGCACCATCAAAGCACGTGTCGCACGCGAATCCGGAACCCGCGGTGGCACAGCCATGGTTGCAGCAACTAGCAATGACTCCTCCTCTGCTCCTAAACGCAACAACAGTAACAACAAAGGGCACAACAACAACAAAAATAAAGGGCAAGGAAAAGCGTCCGGTCAGCAAGGTGGGGCCAGTAGTGGTCAGTCCAGTCAGTGGCAACCACGTCCTCCAGCTCAGTCTCAATGGCCACAGTGGCAACCGAATTAGGGAGGATGGACCATTCCACCATGTCCTTTCCCTGCCTATTCTTGGCAGCCACAACCCAATTACACGGCCCAACGACCACCTGCTGGGCCTGGCGTGCTTGGGCCCAAACCTCAAGCCTTCAATGTTATGACTCCATCTACTGCTAGTTACACGCCAACTGATATTGAGGCCGCTATGCATGCTTTATCTTTCTCTCAACCTGATGGAAACTACTACATGGATACCGGTGCCACATCTCACATGACGGCGGATGCAGGTATTCTCTCGTCTTATTTCAATTCAAGCACTAAAAATCATAACTTTGTTGTTGGCAGTGGTCATTTAATTCCGGTTGTCGGTCATGGTAGCACTAATTTAGCCCCACCTCATCCTCCCTTTGTTCTTCAAAATGTGTTACATGCTCCCAAACTCATTAAAAATCTGATCTCTGTTCGTAAATTTACCACTGACAACATGGTTTCTATTTCTTTTGATTCTTTTGGTTTTTCGGTCAATGATTTACAGACGGGGACCAGACTAATGAGATGTGACAGCGTTGGGGACTTATATCCACTCTTCTCAAATTCTCAAGCCACATCACCCAAACATTCAGCTTTTACTACTATGTCTCATGATATTTGGCATAATCGCTTAGGTCATCCTGGCGATACTATTATCAATTCTCTTCGTCGTAATAAATTTATTGATTGTAATAAGGCTTGTAAGACTTTTTGCTCATCTTGTCCTCTTGGAAAACATGCTAAACTTCCTTTTTATGATTCTTTATCATACATTTTTCTACCATTTGAAATTATTCATAGTGATCTTTAGACTTCTCCAATTGCCAGCTCTTCCGGGCACCGTTGTTATGTTCTTTTTCTTGATGACTATAGCAAATTTCTTTGGACTTTTCCTATTGCAAAGAAATCACAGGTAAAACAATTGTTCATATCTTTCCATGCTTTAGTCAAAACTCAATTTGAACGTAATATAAAATCTTTTCAATGTGACAATGGCACAGAATATATTAATGGCACTCTTGAGCAGTTCTTTGATTATCATGGCTTAGTCTTTCGTCTTTCTTGTCCTCACACATCGTCCCAAAATGGTAAAGCCGAAAGACACATAAAATCCATCAATAATATCATTCGGACCATTCTTGCTCATGCTTCTATGCCACCGTCCTTTTGGCATCATGCTCTATCTATGGCGACATATCTTCTTAATATCCTTCCTTCTAAGGTCTTAGATTATTTATCACCAACACAAATCCTTTATCAAAGTAACCCTTCTTACTCGGATTTGCGTGTTTTTGGTTGTTTATGTTTTCCATTGTTTCCCTCCACTACTATAAACAAATTACAGGAACGGTCTTCCCCTTGTGCCTATCTTGGTCCGGCTCCAAACCATCGTGGCTCAAAATGCTATGATATGTCTAGTGGAAAGATAATAATTTGTCGTCATGTGCATTTTGTTGAAACCGAATTTCCTTTTTCAAAATTCCACAAAACCACTCCTACAAATTATGATTTTCTGAGTGATAATATTGATCCATCAATCATGCATGTTATTTCTCAGAATTTAGCACCACAAAATCCACAGCCTGACCCAACTTCTCATGCTGCTCAGTCTCGGCCCACTCCTCATGTAGCACCGACATTGCAGCAGCCCCCTCCAACTTCTTCTCCTATCTTGGCCTCACCCACCTCATGTGGCCCAGTCCCAGCCTCAACACCTAACCCCATGCTGCACCGCATGACAACTCGTTCTATGAGTGGCATTCATAAGCCAAATCCTAAGTACTCTACCAATTGTCACGCGACCACCACTAAGGACATTTCTCCTATTCCAAAAAATCCCGTTAGTGCACTCCATGACCCCAATTGGAATCGTGCAATGTCAGATAAATTTACTGCTTTAATTGATAATAAGACTTGGGAATTAGTGCCTAAGCCACCGGATGTGAATGTTATTCGTTCTATGTGGGTTTTGCGCCATAAATATAAATCTGATGGTTCTTTTGAGCGCTATAAGGCTCGTCTTGTAGGAGATGGAAAAACACAGGCGCAAGGTGTTGATTGTGATGAGACGTTTAGCCCCGTGGTTAAACCTGCTACCATAAGAGCAGTTCTCAGTATTGCTGTCTCTAAATCTTGGCCTATCCATCAAATGGATGTCAAGAATGCTTTTTTACATGGTCATCTTAATGAAACAGGTTATATGCATCAGCCAATGGGTTTTCGAGACAAAAATCATCCAAATCATGTTTGCCTCTTAAAGAAATCTTTATATGGTTTGAAACAGGTTCCTCGCGCTTGGTATCAAAGGTTTGCTGATTTTGTTGCTACCATTGGGTTCTCTCACAGTAAGTCAGATTACTCTTTATTTATTTACAAGAATGGTTCTGACACTGCTTATATTTTGTTGTATGTGGATGACATTATACTTACGGCTTCATCTGATCGTCTTCGTAAGTATTTTATGACTCTTTTGGGTTCTGAGTTTGCTATGAAGGACTTAGGCCCCCTGAGTTTCTTTCTGGGTATTGCTGTTACTCGTCATGCCCATGGTCTATTTTTATCTCAGAAACAATATGCTGCAAAAATTATTGAGCGTGCCGGAATGTGTAACTGCAGTTCATGTCCTACTCCCGTTGACACTAAGTCCAAGCTTAGTGCCACCGACGATGCTCCTTTTAACGATCCAACCAAATACCGCAGTCTTGCAGGGGCTCTTCAATATCTTACTTTCACTCAGCCTGATATATCTTATGTCGTGCAGCAGATTTGTCTTCATATGCATGCTCCGACAAATGAGCATATGAGTGCTCTCAAGCGTATCATATGCTACCTTCAGGGTACTTTATCCCATGGTTTGCATTTGTACAAATCCACCATTGATAGACTAATCTCTTATACAGATGCTGATTGGGGTGGGTGTCCTGACACCCGTCGTTCCACTTCTGGGTATTGTGTTTTCCTCGGAGATAATCCGATATCTTGGTCTTCCAAACGACAGCCTATTCTCTCCCGCAGCAATGCAGAGGCAGAATACAGGGGTGTGGCTAATGTTGTTTCTGATTCCTGCTGTATCAGAAACCTGCTTCTAGAGTTGCATTGTCCCATTCAAAAGGCTACTATAGTTTACTGTGACAATGTGAGTGCGACATACTTATCCGGCAATCGTGTTCAACATCAACGCACCAAACACATTGAGATGGATATTCACTTCGTTCGTGAGAAAGTGGCTCATGGCGAAGTCCGTGTGCTTCATGTGCCGTCCCGTTACCAAATTGCTGATATTTTCACAAAAGGGCTTCCGCGCGTTCTATTTAATGATTTCAGGGACAGTCTAAGCATACGAGAGCCTCCTGCTTCGACTGAGGGGGAGTGTTAGAATATATTTAGCATATATTCTCTTATTAGTTTTATATATCTTTATTTGCCTACTTAATATTCGTTACCATATTTTCAGCCATTAATTAGCTAATTTGTAGCCTATCTTGGTGCTTGTATCTTGTATATATTACTCTGATTTGTAATGCAATAGACACGGAATCAATTTCCTTCACATAATCTTGTTGGATTCCCAAAAATATGAAGATAATAATATGTTTTGCATTTCTGTTAAAAGGTAATCAAAAAAATTTTGGACATGTTTTATTTCCAAGAAAATGAGATTCTCATGCTCATTTTGTTTTTGTATGATTTGATTCCCACGAAAAAAGAACAATTATACCCTTACTACTAATATCCATGCACTATCCCACTACTTCTCTACTTACATGTCATTTCTATTATTCACGCTATTGTATACTTCCAGTACATAATAAACCAGATTTTATTACAGCTTAATGATACCCGCCTAAAAATCGTACAATGTGCAAAGCATATTCAATTGTGTCTTAACTTTGAATTTAATTTCATATATATGTATGTTGGAATGCACCGCCTTAGCGTCATGTAAGATTGATTCATGATATAATTGGTTGTTGGTATAAAATATAATAATTTCTTTAATATAAAAAGGATATTTTAGTAATATAACATATATTTCTAGGAAAAAATATTGTGAACCAAATATATATTTAAATATTCTCAAGAATATAAAAAAGATTTTCAATAATTAATCAAACACATTTTACTTGAAATACCCATAAATGTTATTTCCATCTAATATTTCTAAAAATACCATTTTCGAGAATTCAACAAGAGTTCGCGAAACAAACTTCCCCGGGTACACTCATCTACCCTCTTTCTCTCTAAATTTTACATTGAAGCTAAAACATTGAACCAGACAAAAAGAATTTGACATTAATTTAACTAGTTGAGTTTTGGCAAATGTACCATGCAAGTAGGTACCTACTACCCACACATGCAAGGTCGTGTTACATATATAGATAATTATTTGCCATTTGGACATGATTAAGCATGACTCTACAATGTTGTCTACTTTTCTTTTGTAAATTAAACTCCATGCTTATCCCATACCATCACCAATGCAAGCCTATGAATACCCGATGATCTAGGGTTTCATGCGCCGCTCAATTCCCAAATGTGGAGCTATCTAGTTCCTGCTCTTAATCAAGCCTCTGAATAGTTTATTGGAACGTGCATTAGTTTAATTATTTAACAGTGCGCAAATGGCCGAAAAGTGCTGAAGCCCAACGCATGTGTGGAAGATTGCGAGCTGCTTCTTATTGTCCATATTCATTCAAAAGTTTCGGTTTTCATACTTATTTTTGGTAAAAAGAAATTTTTTTATGTTTCGTGGGATTTAAATATTTTGACCATATATAGAATGGAAGAAGTTATATATATATATATATATATATATCAAATTATGTATGCATAGATCACTCACATAAGAAAAAAAGTAGCTCGTGCTAATTTCTGAAAAAAGCAGATGAAAGAAATCTAAACATGCCTTGGGATAATGTTTTAGTAATGAAGAAAATTGGTTCCTGAAGTATTAGGGTTTAAGTAATGAATTTACGGCAGTAAAAAAAGTAATTAATTTACGGATTTGGCTCATCTAAAATGAGAAACTAAATTTTAAAGAATAATGTAATAATAATCTTTAAAAAATCAATAAATTGATATTATATATATATATATATATATATATTCTTTTTTATCATAATTTTAACCATTAATTTTCTAATTACCGATTGTTTGTCTATTTTATCCTCTAAAAGTAGGATTCAAATCACATATCTCACAATTGTGCCCCAAATCTTATCCCTTGTGACACCTCATCTAAAATTACACATAGGATTTTCTCAAATTCTCATATTGTCCTTTAATGACTTTCACGTCATACCAGGATTTGGGATAGGAATGTGAGACATCTGATTTGAATTCCTAAAAGTGTAGCCCTGTTGAGAAACACATGTTAATTAGAATCATAGAAAATTTAAATGTTTGAAATGTTGAAAAGGTATTGACACATAAGATTTGACACTTGAGTCTCTTAAAATTATGTTTAGAATATCATTTTATCAGAAAATGGATCTATCCCATAAAAAGAGGAGCAATTGAGTGTCAAATAGAAGCCTCAAACATCTTGTTATGGAAAAAAATTGAGGGACAAGAAACACAAGAGGAAAGTGAAATTTATTAAATAGTTAAAAACTTAAAATTGTGTAACAAAAAATCAAAGTGTAGCCTCGACTACAAAGTAATTATTCATCTTAATTACATCTATGATTTTGACTGATCAATGATCGACTAACTAATCCAATAATCAATAGCCAATCACATACATTTGTGGTAATAAGAAGTGATGAGTTATACTTTTAGTTTTATGTCAGTTTTTATTAGAAGCACCATTTTATATTTTTAGACTGATTGACCAAAGAGTGAAGTGAAAAATACTATCCGCTGGTGGATTTTAAAAAAGAAAAAGAAAGGTGAGTGCCATGGAAAAAATAATGTTTTAAAATTATAAGCTTGCTCATAAAGAGAAGACAAAATGTACTGAAAAAAAGAAAAGAAGACAAAAATTAAGATCAAATCACGATTTGGTGTACGAAATCTGACTCAAAGTCGGAAAAACATGAATAAGTGTTTAAATATAAATGATTAATATGTTAAAGTTAAAAGTTAAATTTTTTTGATGTTATTTGAGTTTAATATTTTTGTAAATAATTTTTAATTAGATTTTATTTATTTTTGGTCAAACTTCAGATTAATTAGGATTTCTTTTTCCTCATCAAGCAGAGGATTAAGATTAAAAAAACAAAAAACATTATCCAAGTAATATACTAATATTTTTAATAATGACTTTACCTTATATTTATTTAATTTAATTTAATTTAATCACGACATAATATATAAATTTAATTTAACATGATCAGACCCACATTAAAAAACAGTATGCATCGTACCCCACCTATATTTGGATTAAAGTGAGTAAATATTTTTTTTAATATGCTTAAATTTATTGTATATCTAGCACGTACGATCCTTAATAAAAATAAGTCAAGTTATTGCAAAAAGCGAGTCATACTAATTTACTAACATATTAACAGAGTAATAGTCATGCATATAAAAAAGAATGTTAGGGATACTCTATATTTTTTCTTAAAAACTCTCTATGATTGATTAAAATTGATTGGAAATAATCAATTTTAGTTAATTTTACTTCTCATTTAATATAAATCAGAAAATAAAATTATTAAATGAAAAATAAAACCTATAAAAAATTAATAAATTTTAATAAATTTTAATCAATCATAAAAAAGTCTTTTGAGAGAAAATGTCCCTAACATTTCTCTATAAAAAAAATCGTTTTGACTAAAGATTTACTGGGATAAGCACTACGTTTAGTATGAACACGGGAACGATATCTCTTTCTCCTGTTTAATGGGAGTAGGTAGCAAATAGCATTTCATGCTAAGCTTGACGTTTTGACTGGTCTTTGTTTCACACACAAGTACCATCTTTATTTTAACACTCATGTACGAATAATTTAGTTTAGGATCCTAAAGGATAAAGTTGTCACTTTTCAAAAGAATTGTTGGATGTTAATAATTATTTAATTGAATTGGTAGGGAGGGATAAAATGTTTGTTAAGAAAATCAATATTCAGTCATGAACCCTTTTGACAATAATCTCTCTTAGGCATAACTAGAGGCACTATTTTTGTTACTTTTGTAATTTGAATTAATAGGTTGCCAACTGTCAATTTGCCTGATCACAGACGCATTTTATTTTTGGTCATTGGCATATGACAATTGCCAAGAAATTAGTTGCCTAAAAAATAAACTTGAGTTTTGTTTTATTACGTGAGAAAGAAACAAAAAGCAAAAATGATGACGAAACGGTCTAAGAGTAGGATGAGAATGACATGTGTCTTCACATTCTTTCGGCGCCAATGTTGCAAAAAGTGTAATTAAACGAATATGAAACAAATTTGTATGTTTTCTCTAGTTTCTACATAAAGCCAAAGGATAACATAAAAAATTTATACTCTCAATACATTCTAATGAAACTTTTATTACATTCAATTTCGCTTTTATTATGACAAATAAACCAGTATTCTTTATTTTACAATATCTAGTTCTAACAGAAAACATTGTTAACTGTAAAATAAAAAACAGCAAACAATTATTATTAATATTAAGGGAAAACAGACACGAGGTGTCTAACTATTTTTTCATGTATTTTTAAATTAAAAGAAAGAAAATAGAAGTTAGTAGATTGTACGAAAGTAGTTATAAGAATAAAATAGTAATTTATGAATGCAATTATAGGAATAAAATAGATATAAAAAAGTATACATCAAAATATCATATTCATTTTATATCTAGGTAGATAGGAACTACACATAATAGTTACATAGAAGTGTTTTCAACACTTGCAGCCGAAAATTAGAATCTATTTTGTATTAAAAAAATACAACAATAATAAATAGAGAAAAATAGATTTGTGTATTCGGATGAGTGTTCTTAAAATAATAAAATTTATTCAACCGTGCAAAAACTTTTTGTGTATCTACACCAAGATCAATCTTTGTTATGAACTCTTTGATAAATTAAATTCTAAAGAGCAAACATTCTTTCTATTCTTCAAGTCTAAAACTAGGCTTTAACTTTTCTAGTTTGTTCTTAGTACAATTTGCTCTCCTGTAGATGCTTCTATCAAGATATGAATTTGAGTCTTCTTCAAACAAGAGATTTTAAAATAATTTCAAATATCTTTGTCTTTGTATTTGAAAATAAAAATTATCTTATATCTTTTTTATCGTAAGAAGCTTCCTGGTAGGCAAACATAATTCTCAAATAATCACATGATTAATTACAATAAGTAATCACATGATCTAACCATGATATGTAGCAATAATATCTTATTCTTATTTTATGGACAACTTCCACATTTATAAAATAATACTCTTTGTTTATATCAATTATATTCTTGGTGCTAGCAAAAAAATATAGTAATACTCCACTAAAATATTTATTTGATTAAATTAAATTCTCTAATTTAATTATCAAATAAATTATTTTCTTTTGCAAAGATTGAAACATTTATTTGTGTGTGATTCTGTAGGTTCAATACTAAATCGGTAGTAAATTAATCATAATTAATTTACTAATCAAGGTAGATGGTTAACAACATTCCCTAACTACCGGATAGTATGAAGTAACATCTTTTACCTTTAAAAACCAATAGAAGAATAATGCAATGTTTTCTTCCATCATTTACAATTCAAGGTTAACTCTAGAGTATAATATTACTGTCAAACTCTACTAAGTTAACATATTATATTTAATCAATAAATGACTTAAGAAACTCTTTTCTTTTTTCATTCAATTGTACTTACCTAGGTGTTAATTATATCATAGAGCTCAAACTCATTACCTAGAGTTGATGAATTTCTTCTTGATTAATCGTTAATTTTATAAGTATTTAATCATATACAATATTCATTCAACTAGCATCCTAAGGCATTAGGTGTGCAAAATGAAAATATAACAAATAACTTGTTAATTACTATGATAATCCCAAGTCAAAGAAAATTATTATATTTCTTAGTGAGAACTTCCTATTTACATATCAAGGTAATATTAACTATTAAAAATTTTCAATTGAGTCAGTTCAATGATGACATCCACATATATATCATTTATATATGCAATTTAATATTTATTAATCTTTATCCAATAAAGATCATTATATATATATATATATATATATTGATATATCTGGATTATTGATGTTCTATTCACAATAATGCTATGATCAAGAACAATTTTGATTAAAATTATAAAGAACTTGTTTCTCATTATCATAATCTCTATCATGATAACAAGTCTATAATTTTAATCAAAGATTTTGTCAAATTAATAATTTAATAAAACAATAAATATGATAATAAAATAAAGAACAATTCTTTACTAAAATTGATAACATAATGGATTGGATCTTGGGCATATATATTTATCCCCAATAATCTCCCACTTGTAGTAGAGTCAATCACTCATGTATTCCATTACTAATTGCAACTTATGCTTATCAAACTACTTTAGTTTTTAATTTGGAGTTTCCATAAATGAGGTGTACTTTTTAGTTCTACTTAAGTACTTAAGAATGGTCTTACCCACTTTCAATGCTCCCCACCAAGACTTTCTAGATATCAACTTTTTACACCTAGTTCATAAATGATATTAGAACATGCAAAAATCATGTCATATACAATAGTTCCCACTATGCTAGCATATGGTACTCTAGTTATGTATTCTCTCACTTCATGAGTTTTAGGACAATCCTCCATATTGAGAGTAACTCCATTTTCTATTGGCAAATAGTCACTTTTGGAATTTCCATGTTATACCTCTTTAGGATGGAATCAATGTACATAGATTGGGAGAGTCCAAGCAAGCTTTTAGATCTATCTCTATAAACCTTTATTCCTAGAATATAGGTTGTCTCTCCTAAATCTTTCATGGAGAACTATTCTGATGGCCAAACCTTCGTACTTTGCATTGTTGGTATATCATTTCTAATGAGTAATATGTCATCCACATATAGCACTAAGAAAATGATTACACTCCCTCTAACCTTTTTGACTCACAAGGTTCTTCCTCACATTAAAGTGAATGTTCCAACTTTTGGAAGCTTGTTTCAATCCATAAATGGATCGTTTGCAACTTGCAAACTTTATTATGATCAGACAAGGATGTGAATCCTTCTTGTTGTGTCATATACATATCCTTTTTTAGCTCACCATTAAGGAAAGTCGTTTTCACATCCATTTGCCATATTTCATGATCATAGTATGTTGCTATAGCAAGAAGAATCTGAATTGATTTGAGCATTGCCACAAGAGAAAAGTTTCATCATAATCTATACCTTCCTTTTGATGATATCCCTTAGCAACAATGCGAGCTTAATAGGTCTCAACCTTCCCATCTGTTCCAATCCTTTTCTTGAAAACCCTTTTACATCCAATTGGTAAAACATAGATTTCCATGATTAGTTCAAGCTATACTATATTAGTTCCAAACCTTTACAGAATATGAAAAGGAAGCATCAAAACTTAGTTTCCATGGGCAACAAAATTTATTTGTAATAATAATGGTATTGCATCTTTATCAAACTTGTATGAGTTAAATGCTTGTATTAAAAAGAATGTGTGAAAATTTCTGATACTAATATCTTCTTGAAAATTAAGAGCCTCTTTGATAGGTTGCACGATGATTTTCAAGTAAGACTTTTTAGCATAACATCACAAGAGAAAGAAGTATATAATATATCCAATAACAATATTACTTGCAAAAATGCATCATAATTTCTTACAGAAAATTTACTTATATAGACAAGATTCGTCTAGGCAAATACATACATAAGTAGGAAGAATAGGTTATGAAAAACTTCTCAGATCGTCAAACACTACTTTCTTGTAGATAGACAAAGAAATTTTATTAGGAAGAAACAAGAAAAACAAACATCTAATGCAAGATAACAGACTTTGGGAAAAATGCAACATTTTGTAATTACAAAGCACCATTATGATTGCCAACCGGATGCAAAGTAAACATAAAACGAGCTTAATATATAGCAGTCTAAAATTTTGGAGCATATTAGCAAACATTGGCTTAAAATTACTTGATAGTTTATATTGTCAATCAACTAAAGCTACACCCACTATTGAAAACAACACAACAATTTTACTACAACACACCTCATAAACAAGAGATGGTGCTTCATCTTGTGTCTTTTTAGAGAGGCACTTCAAGGCAAGTCTAGCAGCACCCTGTTCAACAGTTTTTAAGTGGGACAAAGAGGATTTGGAAGTGTAACACACCCCATCAATCTACACCCTTGACCTAAATTTTGGAGCATGTTATTGTCCCTCATTGATAGTAACCCATGATGTTAGAGTCTTAGAGATCACTTAATATGTTCCACATTGATGCATGCCACAAATCTCCCAATAAAAATTGTGTTGACAATAGTAAACATGAGCAAAGGCAAAGCATAAATATCAATTATCAAGTTATCAAACACTTAGAATTCAAAACACAACATGTTTAATGCAAATTGCCAAATATAATGTTGCTAAGTAAAATTATAAGAGAATCTAAAAAAAAGTAAAATTATAAAAATAAGTTTAAAGGAATCATGCTTTGAAAACTAACTTAAAAGCTCGATTAGCAGTTTGACTTAATGTGAAATGTAATTTATTATTTGCAAACTCACTTTCTCCAAAACAAATAACAAATATTTCAAAAATAAGCTAATCCAAACGCTCAACATACAAGTTTTCAAGCATTAATCACTTCACTTTAAACTAAGGTTATGTTTTTCTCTGTTAACACTTTAGAAAAACAGAGTAAAAAAAGAAAATAAAATAAACTTCCCTCTAAGTTAAAATTAGCTTATACATAAACTGAAATCAGCTCTTGAAGAAGCTTCTTTCATTTAACTTCTCTAAAAAAATTGATTTTAACTTATAAATAAGGTAATTTTAATTTATGAAAAAAATTTCTTTTGTACTTTCTTATAAGTATTTTCAGAAAAGCTTATCCAAACATGGTTTTTAATCAAAATCAATTTTGCAAAACTAAGCTCAATCATTCGCACTCTTAAAACCCATCCATGCATCAAATCTATGTTAACAACAACAACACAGATACGTTGAGCAAGAAAAATATGGTTGTTATGTTAGCAAAAGTTTCAACAAATACGTAGAAATATTATAGGACATACGAGTAAAAGGTTGAACAAGAAGGGAAAAAGGAGATGATTGAAGAGAAGATCAAGCCATGCAAGGGTGAGTGAGTGAAAAGACAATGTAGAAGAAGTTTCTCACAAGAGTTTTGTGGTACTAAGAAACAAGGACAAGTACTCAGATTCAGATACATCCTCCGAGTCCACTTTTTCCCTCGTGACTCGGTCTGACGTGGCAACAATTTTGTACTCATCAGGAACCACGAGGATGGTGAAGCGCGTCATGTTAACAATTGGAACTTAACAACATTGGTTGTGGCATACAACATTGTTCGCGCGAAAAGGAAGAACCTGCGGTGTTCATCTATACGATACCATTTTCCACGTGTTTGGGTTCACATTTTGCTTTAAAGAGATGGAGCTTTCGGAGAAGTTAGAGGCCAAATCCACAACATTGGAGCTCAAATCCGCAACGTTGGTGACCAGATCTACGCCTCCTCTACCCAGATCTGCAACTTTTGTGGGGCTATGAGTGTTGTGAGGTTGGGTGTATGTTGTTGGTTAGTAGTAAGCGGGGTTGGTTTTGCTTGTGGTTATGGTGGGAATGAGAAGGTGAGGGTCAGTGTGAGAGAGCTACGTGAGAGACTGGATGTAAAAGTGCGAGAGAGAGGTCACAAGAATGAAAACTTTTCAAAGATGGTTTTTCCAAAAACTGTCATTGAACACTTCATTCAAAGACTGTCTTTCGAAAACTGTCATGAAAACTTGCAATGATTTACAAAAATGTCATCGCCTTATATATTAAGACGGTTTTTGGGGACCACCGTCGAAGGTGCATCGTAAAAAACTATTTTTATAGTAGTGCTCCTTCATTGTATGGAACACATGCATCCATGAAGTATTCTTCTTGACCCTTCCATAATTGCTCGTCTCTTTCAAGGAATCTAAAGAAAAAGCCAAACTAATGAAGTACATCATAAACTAAGCATAAGATTGAGTAAGAAGAAACGAAAACAAATTGGACCGTAATTTTTTTCAATACAATGTATGAAACACATGCTTCCATGAAGTATTCTTCTTGACCCTTTCATAATTACTTTAGTTGTCTTTTTCAAGAAACCTAAAGAAAAAACCAGACTAAGTACATCATAACTAAGCATAAGAGTAAGAAGAAAGGAAAATAAATTGGACACTAAGAATTTCAAGCATTTTTTGCCACACACTAGCAATAAGATTGTCATGCCTACTTCTTGCTATGGTTGGAGACACATAGGACCCACTAGAACAATTGGTGGCTGTGCTATTAGCATAAACTATAAAAACCATAAAAAATAGTGGCACAATTATTCCTAGTAAGAGATAATACATTTCTTCCAAATAAATGCATGTCTAGCCTAACTATTTAGAACTTAATAAAAATAACTCTTGTCTGAAGTTTATGCTGCTACCTTTCATCTTCTCCTTTCCTTGCAATGTTGGCCATCTTATAAAATATTGTTTAAACAAGATCACATAGGGGAGAACAAGATCATATACACATGCACAACATAAAACATAACAATACCCCTAGACATAACACTTACAACATCTATTAAACATGTTGTAAATGTGACATAGTGCCAACAATAATTAATGTTGTAATGTCCAAAAGCCATAAAGAAATTATGTAATTAATTAGCTTCAAGTAAGTCAAGAACCAATTTTCAAGAAGAAATTTCACAAGCATGGGTAATACGATGAACTCAAACATACAAACACAATAGATTTGGACATGCACATAATCACCTCTAGCAATTTCTTAAATCTCAAAGGAAAACCTCAAATCACGTGTTGCAATTAATGCATACACGATTAAGTTGAAGCTTGAAAAGACCTAAACTCATGTGTTTGATAATTAACTTGATTGCCAAAGCTCCTTGTCCTAATGTTGCTCTTTCAAGTAACAATAAGTAACATCTATATTCGTCATTAGTCCCTTACTTCATAGTTCATCCTAATACCACATAAATATCTAGGGTTTACATATCCAAACTGTAGTCAACACAAATTTTCACAATCTACATCCTCAAATCCAAACATTGCACTAAATCTAGAGTCCATAGACTGAATAAGAAATTGCACACAACCAACCAAAGTGTCGTGCCTCAAACCTATGTAGAGATTTCATGTAGCTCCACACAAAAACCAAAAACTAAGAGAGGAGAGAAAGCCTGTAGATTTTACATGAGGAAAAGGAAAGTGAACAAAAAGAGAGAGAGACTAACTTTAGAATTTAAGCGCAAATTGGAAAAAAAAAACTATAGATTCTCAAAAAGAAAAGAAAAAACCACAAAGAGTGAGGGTGAGGCCATGGATTGCAGATTCTAGATGCACACGTACATGCATCATTTGGCTGACCAGTAGGTAGCAAATCATAGGGGATAGATGTAGTTGAATGACAACTTCTACCATTACACACTGCACCAGCATCGCCAAGACCCTAGTCCTTACCCTTGGCCTACTCCCAAGTAGTTTAGAGCCACTGTTGCATGGCCTAGAGACAAACCTATTTTTCAGGAGGAGGCGGGACCTGTAGGTGCTCAAGGAGTTGCCCAAGGAGATGGAGGGAGAGCTGAGGATGATGAAGACATGACGAATTTGGTTAATTATTTCATTGGAGGAGACGAAGCTCCTCAGCCATGATCTTTTAAAATTTGAGAACTTGTCTTTATGTTTATTTATCATTTTGTATTAAATTTCAGTACTTTATTACCTTATTTATTGTTTTGAACTTTTTGAAAAAAAAACTTACGCGAGTTTATTTTGATTATTTTACGCGTGCTTTGATATTCTGATAGTGTAGTTATAGATTATAACTCTTTCTAGGACTTAAACAAAAGTTTTCTTGAACATAACATGCTTTTGAAAGAATCAACAACCAGTACTTTTTGAAACTCTTTTTGGGTCAAAACATGACAAAAGGTTTTTTTGAAAAAAAATATTGAGGATGAAAATAATGAAAGACTTTCCTGAATACCAAATGAACTCGGATATTTTTGCATGGACTTGATAAGAGAACAAATTTTGAAACACTGATTTGATCTGAATATGGAAACATGCCTTAAGCTTTAGTGACTGTGTGCAATCACAAATTTTACATAGAGTGTCCTCATTGATATGTTTCTACAGTTGGTTTTGCATAAATTTCTAATTGTCAAAACATATGATTCATGGATATGATCTAGGCATTCTTTCTTTCTTTACATTTTTAAGCCACTGGCCAAACAGCTATCCCCAATGTATATTATTTTTATCATTTGCAAGCCCTTTGAGCAAAACACTTGATATTTTATTGTGACACTAACCTAGGATAAAAGTTTCCTACACTTGATATTTTACTATGCATGTTCATATCTTTTGAAGCATATTTATTTTATACTTATACTAATGTTATTTGTAATTTTTCTGCACTTTGCTTGAGGACAAGCAAGATTCTAGGTTGGGAGGAGTACTTTTTCCCAAGTGTTGAAATTAGACTTCATGTCTTCTATTTTTATGCTTTACAAGACTTCATGTCTTCTGTTTTTAGGCTTTACAAGACTTCATGTCTTCTATTTTTATGCTTTACAAGATTTCATATCTTCTATTTTTATGTTTTACAAGACTTCATGTCTTCTGTTTTTATGCTTTACAAGACTTCATGTCTTTTGTTTTTATGCTTTACAAAACTTCAACGCCTTCTATTTTTATGCTTTACAAGACTTCATGTCTTATGTTTTTTTTATCCTTTATGAGACTTCAATGTCTTCTTTTTTTATGCTTTACAAGACTTTGATGTCAATGTCCTCTGCTTTTATGCCCTATAGGACTTCAATGTCTTCCTTTTTATGTTTTTTATAGGACTTCAAGGTCTTCTATTTTGTGTTATAAGACTTCAAAGTCCTTCTATTTTATCGATTTCACTAGTTTGTTTTCTCTGTCGTGCAGCATTGAATCGCAAGATTGCTCAAATAAAATTAGTGTCATCATCTTTACTTATCTTTTATTTTCAATAAAAGATAATAAGTAAAGAGGGACAACTGTCAAACCCTAATTTCATCCGGTTATAGTGCAAGGCTGAGGGGTCACTCAGGTTTTGGTGGTTGTTTGTTAGATCCAAAAACAAAGCCACAAGGAAGGGTAAAATGGTCTTTTCATGAATATTTCTGACCCTAAACTCTTCGAGGCTAGCATCCAGCTTGCCAGGGCTAAGAGTTAACTTCAACCCTAAGCAAGCCACTCGCCTGGGCAAGTAGATACCTACAACCCTAAGCAAACAGCTCGCCTGGGTGAATTCCCCTGCACTCAATGGCTATTTTCTATAAATAGCCATGCAGTGGAAGAGAAAAAAAGCTTTAGCAGCCTAAAACCAGAAACCCAGAAGAAGAAGGAGAAGAAGGAAAGTGGAGCCGAGGCACTGTAGAATTGTGACCGTGGATCACTTCCTTCGTCAGTTCTCTTATTAGTCTTGTGCTCTGCACATTGATCGATTAGTTTTTCTTAAGGATTGGGTATAATCTTTGTACCCTTAGGTGTCCCTTTTGATATTATATATGTATTAATCTCTTCTACTCATTATTGGTAATTTCATTCTACTCGTAAAGTTTGATTCTAATTGATCACTAGTGTCATGAAATTGGATTTTAAGTGAGACTGGAAGGTAATCTTAGAATCTTAACCGAATCATTTTACTCTTTACATTGCGTCGCTAGGAATAGAGCATAACATTTTGATTGCAAAAAAAGCACGAGAATATAATTGTAATGCAGGGGTATTTATTGCATATGAGAGGGATCGATATTCAGTAAATATTCTTAGGTTTCAAGTGTGAGGAATCGACTTGGGATAACTATGTGTGCATCAGCAATGTTAGAAAATGATTTCTATATGTTAACCTGATTAGGATACTAAGGGTATGAATGATGAAATCCAATCCTATATTTTCTTGAATCAACTTAAAGTCGTTTCCGTAATTTACGTATTTCTGATGCACTAAATTTCATTATTTTCATATTTTCCGTTATTTTCGTTGTTCCCGTGATTCCATTATTTCTTGAATCAACTTAAGTTGCCACACTAAGTCTCGGACTTACCTGGTAATTCTCCTAGAGCGTTTTTCTTTTTTGTTCATAGCACACGAAGCTGGGTCTTGGACTCGCCTCACGCGCTCAAAGATATTCAACATATTCAAAAATAGGCGGATACAAAGGATATCCAACCAATAAACAAAACCAAAATAAAAAAAAATCGGTTCAACACACAAAACATTTGGCTTAAAGAACTACGTAGGTCTGATTTTCTCATGCACCTAGGGATACATAGGAGTAAGGGCAACACCCTTGTCGATTCGAAAAAAAAAGAAAAAAATAATACAAAAATGTTCACCGCTCTTGGGGAAATAAATAATTTTAAAGTCACATTATTTTTATCACACACTTGATTAAAGGTTGTCATTCTTTGTGACGAGCGCGTGGGGTGCTAGCACCTTCCCTATGCGTAAATAACTCCTGAACCCCTTCTTTTCAAAATTCGCAGACCTTTCTTTTTGGTTTTTCTAACGTTTCTCTTAAATAAATGTTGGTGACGACTCCCACTCGTTTTTTTCATAGAAGACAAAACTTCTTTTATTTTCTTTCGTCGTGATGTTAGGTTGCGACACATATTATGGTGGGTGGAGGAATCTTAATTGGAGGGAGATGAGAAAGAGTCTTTGTGGTGGAGGGATTTGAGAATAGTATGTGAAAAAGAGGATGAGGAGAGGTGGTTGAAAAGATGTTTGAGTGGATGGTGGGTAACGATTTATTAACTAGGTTTTGGGAGGATAGTTGGCTAGGGGTGAAAATCTAGCATCTTTATTACCTAGAAATTTTAATAACTCTTTGCAAGAAGATGTGTGTATACATCAAATGGGGGTATGGGAGGAAGACAAATGAAGATAGGTGTTTAGGTGGCATAGGTGTTGATTTGAGTGGGAAAAAAACAAAGTGCAGCAATTTGAAAACAAGTTGGAGGGTTGTGAGTTGACTAAGGATGAAAGGGACACATGGTGCTAGAGTATGGATAAATCTAGAATATTTTTTGTGAAATCTACATATAAAGCACTGCATCATCTTCAATTTTGTGACTATGTGGACGTGTTTTTGCCTCAAATCTAGAAACTGGAGGTTTCCCCAAAGGTTCAATGCTTCTTATGGAGGCTATTTCTGAATAGACTCCCCACATGTGACAATTTGAAAAAAAGAAATATTCAGGTTATATAGATAATCGTTGTGTGTTTTGTGAGCAAAAGGGAAGAAACAACCTATCATATTTTGTTTTCTTGCATGGTGATTGAACCACTATGGAAAAAATGTTTTAATCGGATGTGTTGTAATGAACACTTTATCCAATCTCCATCCTGTCTGGTGGAAAATTCCGAGATAAAAAATGGAAAGGTTGTATGGTCTGCATTGGCGTGCACTACTACAAAATATAGATTTAACATCACCACATTTACATCAGTTTTTTTACAAAACCGATGTTAACAAAAATGCAGTGGCATAATGGTAAATAATTAGACTTTCTTAACATTGGTTTTTAAAAAAACCGATGTTAATATCAATGTTAACATCGGTTTTAAAAAAACCGATGTTAACGTCGTAGGTTAACATCAGTTATTTATAAACTGATGTTAACATAACTTCGTTAAAATCGGTTTTAATTGGTTAATTAGAAGTTAACATTGGGTTTTAAAAAAACGGATGTTAACGTATTAACATCGGGTTTTTAGAAAACTTGATGTTAACAACTCGATTTTTAAAAATATTATTGGCTCCACACCCTAATTCACTGACGTCTCTACCGCAACTCCGCGTTAATACCAGTCTTCATCGCAACTCCGCGCCTTCGCGTATGTCTTCCTTTCGCGACTGCTAGTCTCACTGTTCTCACTGCTAGTCTCGCTGTCATTGTCATTGTTGGGTTCGAGGTAAGCTTCATGTCTTCATGGTTCCTCTTTGTGCTTACTTGTTGTTCAATATTGGTTTCTTCTAGGTTAGCTTGATCTACTTCTATAGAAATGCTGAATGGACCTTGTGGGGTTCCAAAAAGTGTAGTAAATATTTGTCTATGGCATTCATGACAAAATTAGATATAGGTGAAATGACCTTCATATGGGAGTTTATGTACAGCAACTCCGAGTAGCATGTGGTGCACAAAATTAGTCATTGATGGAGGAACCACTTTATCATCCATTCCATGTTAACATTGCACTACAAGTCATATTTCACGTAAAAAAGAGTCAAATGTTGGTGAAAATAGAATTAGAGCATGCAAATAAAAAAATAGTTTTCTTTTTTCATTCTCATTTAGTTGAAATGTAAATCTCTTGATGACTACACAAGAAACGTGTAAAGAATTTAATCATCTACTCCAAGGGAAACATATACCAGAAGGAATGTTCATGCATTCAAGGTGCCTACTTCACAATTTCAGGATGAAAATGCTATCTTATACCCTGGGTAGCAGAAGGTACAACATGACAACAGCAGAAGTGAAACCCAACAACATCAAATGGGATTGTTTTTACGAAACAAAAGTGAAAACTTGTTTCCTAGTTTCACTGTATGCAATAGTTAAATGTTTTCTTTTCATGTGCTCAATAGAGTAGTATGCTCGGCTATTAGGAACTTAAAACAGATCAAGTGTCAAGGAATGTAGTAATAGTAATGAACTAATGATAACCGAAAAAGAGGTGGACTCATGACAAGTAATGGGAAAGATAAGCAACAGAAGAAAGTCATAACGAGTTAGATGATACAATGGAAGAAAATGTACCTTATATGGTTTGAGCATTAAAAGGAAAACTAAGAATCATTAAAGTTAAAGCTCTGATACTCAATTCTCCAGTGGTAAAAATATCCAAATGGGATTCTAGAACACTTAAAATGAATCTGAGAAGCAAGAAAACTTCTCAGTGCTGAAAATTGGCATGAATTGACTATAAAATAGACTAAAGCAAGTTTGAGCTCTGAAAGCATTCAATAGTTTAAATTTGATGAAGTTAATGCTTTCTGAATATTTGGATAGTAAATTTTTTATGCATATAATTGCATTCTTAATCTTTTTATTTGGCATACTCTATTATACATGTATCCTATATTATCAAATATTTTTCATATCTTCATATTGCCACATTGTTGTTATGTGTTTTTGTTAAAATTGGTTGGATAGAAGAATGCATGCAAGTGATTCTGATAATATCACAGATGATTTATGTGAATGAACACGCGTAAGGGGGGAGTCAGGGAATTTAAACATAGATGTACTCACTTGCCATATATGTGTAGGGCCCAGAAATCCCATATATTCCTCAGTTTCAGTGAACATTGACTTAAGCCAACTGAGCAAATTACTACTCCATTTTCTCCTTTGTTGTTCCTTCTTTAAAATGGAGCATCGAAACCCAACTGAGCAAATTACTACTCCTCTACTTGGTGAATCTTAATCATGAATAGAAACAAGAATTATCCTCTTACAACTATCTTTGCCTGTCACATGAATAGGTAACACTTTTAATAGCCAACAAGCAGTTTCACATACTTTGGTTGAGCATAAGCTAAATTAGTTTGTTGTAGTTGAACTTGGTTTGGCTTTGAGTTCTTCTAATGCCATTACTCATTAGTTCTCAAAGGTTTTTTATGCAAAATGTGATACATATAATTGTTGTGGCAGTATGGCCCATGGCTAATTGGCATATGCTTTTTATTTTTAGGTTATCATTTACTACTGCTAATTGGCCTTGTTGTGGAAGCTGTTTGATTATATCAACTCCAGGTAAAGCACATTGTTACTACTTCTTATATATACATGTATATGTGTAAAGCAAATTGTTACATTGTTTTTAATCGTAGTTCCTAGCTAGTAGTGGGTGTAGTGGCTAGTAGTGGCTGCATTTGAAGCAATTGGTGTCTCAATACCAGGAGTAGATTAGAAGCCTGGAGGTTTGAATGAACTTTGTCTATTTTTTGTTTAGCCACAGCTGACCCATTAAGCTAAGGATGCATGTTTTGTCTTGGTGTTGAAATTTCCTCTTGCTGTGAGCAATGATTTGGTCTTGGGCTGAAGTATTGGGTTGTCCCACTAGTTTATTAAGTTGTACAGGAATTATAAAAGCATAATTTACACCCTGCAATGAACATATAATTGGTAGTTGTAGGTAGATTGAATGAACGTATACATAACACTCAACATTTTGTTGAAATTAACTACCAAATGAAAATCAAAGTATGGATTCCCAATGTGACTAGCATAAACGGGTATGGTCACCATGCTTAGTATTAGGGACAGGTTTGGAAGGTAGAATTCTAGCTTACCAATTTTTTTTACCAAAAGTCTAAAAGAAAAAGGTAAACTTTTTCATAACTGTTTATTGTAGAGATTCAACAAGCACTTTAAATTTATCATTATACATATATTATTGTTGTTAAAGATGTATATAAATAATACTTGTTCCTGCTTTTCATAGCTAATAAAAGGCTTTAAATACACAGACTAAAGCCTGTATTAAAACACTACAGCCAAATACAGCTGCCGACCAGGTGTTAAAGTCCTAGAAGCTTCAAGCTGACAGAGAGTTGAGAAGATTGGATAATCTCACTTGAAGCTGTGAGTTTTCATTGATAATTTTTACATTCGTTCAAGCTTCCTTACTCGAGAATGTCTCTGAAATTGCTGGTTTTTTTTACCATATACTCGATCTAAAATTTCTGCTTAAATGTTTGTTTTTATGAAAATTTGTTTAAAGGTGTTAATTACAAGGATTAAGCCATATATAGTTTAAGTGTAAGCTTCTAAGGCCAAAGTATTATTTTGAAACAATAATTGTTTTCTCAAGACTGCCTTTTAAATAGTGTAGTACCCTATACCTAGCTTAGAGATGAAATTGTCTCAAAATATGCACAAATGGGCTGATCACACACACTGATCAGTGTACTATATTTGGCTTTATGTAAGCAAGATATATTAGTTTTTCCACTAGACTCTGATACAAATGGTTGTCAACAGTTGGTTCCTCCTAAGCTTTTCCCTGTTTAGTATTTTGGTATTAATTTCCATGACTGCAAGTTACTAGTTACTATTAATAATTTCTGTGTTTGATTGAGAGTTATCATCTATGGTTATGCCAAACCAAAACATAATGAATTGAAAAACTGTCGCATGTTTTAAGCCTAAAATTAATGACAATCCACAAAGTGATTGATGTGAGTGTATCAATTTGTAATCTGGTGTGACAAGTTTTCCTTCAAACAACCAAACTAGTCAAGGCAAGAGATGAAGGTCTTTACAGTGCTGGTTGTCATAGTCACGTGTCCCAGGTATTGCTCCTATACATAATCTCTGAAATTGATTCCCAATAAGACAATAGTGAGGAAATGCTAAGCCTCCATCTACTAGTTCTGTCAGATTAGGCATTGATGCTGACTTAGCAATGAGCTTTCCCTTATCTACACTTGTCTTTTCACCATTATTTTCCTTGTTCAGCTGTAGTTGTGCATAACATATCACTAATGCTAGGATTTATAAAGACTTTGTACCTACAATAAGGATAAAGTGTGTCAAAATAAGAACCAAACTTAATAAAAACAAATTACAGATTGAGTCTAGGTATGTAAAGCATGAGAAAGAATCATGTGTAGGTGAATGTGCATTTATCCATGTATCAAAAAATAGGTTTGGATATTGCATTTTTTAAACACATACTCAATTAATTCAATTCACTTTGTAAAGATATGGGGGATTAAAAGATAACTCAGTTCCATTTCTGCAATGGTCCCCATTTCATTTAGGTATGTTTCACAACAATGTGGGGACAATTACAGTGAATTATATCTTACTATCAAGTTAGAATCTCAATTTTCAATGTGTTCCTACCCATGAAGAGAATCATCTGCATGATCTCTTATTTTCTGAAAGTTGAGATTCAAATCCAACCTTCTGGCTGCACTCTGAATTTCATTAGCATCTTCTCCATTTTGAAATACATCTAACTTGAAACCATCAAGGTCAGCCTTATGCTTTGCTGATAAATCTATCAACTCCTCATATCCCTTTGCCCACACCATCTTTCCCAAGAAATATGCCCCTTTTGTAAAGGGTTTTTGCCCCAGCTCCCTAACTGCAACAATATTTTCTCCAATTTTCAACAATTTGGGATTCACACCATGAACATTGCAAATTATAGACTTTGGTAAATCCTGAGTAGCAGCTGAGAGACGAACAACCTGAATATAAATCATAAATAATTTAGTCCCTTTTGGTTTTGTTTAGTTCTTTTTTGATAAAAGAACTCCATGAAAAATTTATCAACAAAAACACCAAAACCATTTCTAGTAATCTACCAAGTTTGGGTAGCATTTGGCCTAGTGTTTTTCTGATTTCTCTTCTCTTTAAAAGGAGAAGTCAGGCCAAACAGAATTTTATAAAAAGCTTTAAAAAAAGTAACTTTCAAAATAAACAAAAACCCAAAATAATCTTCTATAAGATCTAATTGAAGGAGCTTCTGGTTTTAAGGAGAAGGGAAGCCCAAAAAGGTTTAGTCAATTACCTTCTACCTTAATCCAAGCTCACTAGGATGATAAATTCTCATACCTTGTTGCAGTATGCTCTTGTAACCCAGTTGTTTATGTGTTTCATGAGGATTATAGCTAACTTTATCATAAAGTTAACTTCCCAGGATAAAAACAAATTTTGAAGTCTGCCTTTAAACCCATCCTCACGTATATAAGCTTCCTATTCTTCTGGTGAAGTAAAAGTGAGATTGCTAGGATAAAGTAGTTCTTGATCTGATTTACAAAGCCATGGAACCAGCAAAGTCACTTTCTGCTTTGCAAATTGTGATAAATATGCAGCTCAAAATAGCGGGTTTACAACTGTTCCCGTCATCCAAGGAAGAGTAGCAGTTGTCACTATTGCAACATGTCTTTCATTGTCCAATGGATGATGCTTTGCATGGTTTGTCCATAATCCACCTTCATACCAGTGCCCTGTGCTCTGAAGGACACTTGTTATTGGTAAATCCAATTGATCATTTATGTTTCCATTCCCTAGAACAGAAGATTCTTCCCCAGAGAGGGAATAACAAATCGAGTGAATCTTAAACTGTATAAACTAGCTGACTGCCTATAAAACTACAGCAAAGAAAGCAAAGATACAATCCTGCCAGCTCATGAAAAATTGATCTTGCACAAAATTTGAGAAAAAGTAAATAAGTATAAGCATCTGATCAAGCACTAGAAATTTTAACTTGCTTGAAAATCATGACACATTAATTTCATTTTAGTATAAGTTGCTCAGAATAGAAAACAAGATTTGACTAAAGGGAAAACTTTTGAACAAGACTAAGTAAAGTTTAACAATCTAAATGGACTCACCATGTGCATGCCCTTTGTATAGAGTTGCACGAAATGCGTGACTATTAAATCACATTATTGAAAAATTAAGGAATGAGGCAGCTTGCCAATCACAAAACAAGAATAACACAGTAATATAAATCACAAAACACGCATCATCTCTGATTCCCACTCTCAATATTGTGTATGGTAGTTAAAGTTATGATTTTTGCAACATTGACAACATCAATTGATAAATTCAAAATATAGTGCAGCTAGCATGCATTACAAGATCCCTCCTTGATTAATCAATAGTGTTGTGATACTTTAAGCCTACTCATTGTCACATATTGATATCTGTTTTTCGGAATGATGATTGATGTAGGTGGTCATTGAGTTATTTATTGGATTGTGGCTTTCATTTTGGAGCGTGCTGCTCATCATCACAGGTACAAATGTTTGTTACCAATTAATGTTTTTATTACTTGTTTACTGCCATTAATGACAACTGATATATGCTATACAAATTGTGTTCATGATGAGTGAACCTTAGATTCCTGCTTGAGACTGAATGCAATAATTCTTGCGGACAATTTGCATTAATCATTGTATTCAATCTTGAATTGTCCATTTGGACAGTTTGGGGAGACTGATATTTTTATGGTAGATTCATGTGTTAAGGTTAACATTATTATATTTAATTTGATGAAATTTCAGTACAATGCATTTCTAGTTGTTCTCTGAGTGCATACTTGATTATCAGAAAATTAATTTCACCGATTTCATATCGTGTACTTGGAGACCAATGCGAAATGCTGTCGAAATTTTGTCAAGTTTAATAAAATAGAATTAACCTTGACGTATGAAGCTACCATAAAAAAAGCTCTTCCTGAATGGGATAGGGCCACACCTATAATAAAAAAGTGAGATTTTCATGCATCGAATAACTTTGTGAGTATCACAGAGTTATTATTTAGATGGAGCAAAGTTGGATGAATGAAAGTCACATGAGCCCTGCATATGAGGAAGACATCGAACAGTTCTTGTAATTTGCCTTTGAAAGAAGTCGACCGGATGAGGATGGAAAATATTATTGTCCTTGCATCAATTGTTTGAACGGAAGATGACAAATACTGGACGACATACGGGAGCATCTATTGTGTTATGGGATTAAGAAGAATTACACCATGTGGATATGGCATGGTGAATTGACAGATATGCAGAGTGGGTCCCAATCTGAACCGTTTGATGTAGAAATGGGAGATCGCTTGGAGGATATGATTCGTGACCTTGGACAAAAGTCTTTTCAGCAAGCGCATGCCCTTATGTATGATACATTGCAAAGTGATTCAAAGAAGCCTTTGTATCCGGGGTGCAAGAATTCCTTGATGTTGTTGTCGGTGGTGTTATGTCTGGTTAATGTGAAGGCCAGATATAGGTGGAGTGACAAAAGCTTTAGTTCACTGCTTCAAGTAGTGCATGATATGCTTCCAGAGGAAAACACGTTGCCTAAAAGTTACTATCAGGAGAAGAAGATATTGTGTCCAATGGGTATGGAGTATCAGAAGATTCATGCTTGCCCCATTGATTGCATATTGTACAGACATGAATTTGAAGAAATTTCCAAATGCCCTAGGTGTGGGGTATCATGGTACAAAGTCAAGGATGATGAGGAGTGTAGTATTGATAAAAACTCAAAGAAAGGCCGCCCAGCGAAGGTGTTGTGGTATCTGTCGATCGTTCCAAGGTTTAAGCGTCTTTGTGCTAATGGAGACGATGCTAAAGACCTCACATGGCATGCAAATGGGAGAAACTGCGAGGGAATGGTCCGTCATCCAGCTTATTACTCCCAGTGGAAGAAGATAGATCGTCTGTTTCTCAATTTTGGTAAAGAGCCAAGAAATCTTAGGCTTGCACTAGCCTGTGATAGAATGAATCCATATGGCAATTTAAGCACTTAACACAGTTCATGGCCAGTTCTACTAGTAATTTACAATTTGCCTCCTTGGTTGTGCATGAAGCGAAAATACATGATGTTGTCCATGATGATATCGAGCCCAAGACAGCCAAAAAATGACATTGATGTTTATCTAAGTCCATTGATTGAAGACCTGACAAAGCTGTGGGACGAGGGGGGTTTAGTGTTTGATGGGTTTCGAAATGAGACATTTCAACTGCATGCAATGCTTTTTTGTACCATTAATGACTTTCCAGCATATGGGAATTTGAGCGGTTACAGTGTTAAGGGTCATCATGCATGCCCCATCTATGAAGAAGACACAAGCTACATACAACTGAAATATGGTAGGAAAACATTCTACACTAGGCATCGACGTTTTCTAAAACCTCATCACCCTTACAGGCGATTGAAAAAAGCATTTAATGGAAGTCAAGAGCATGAAACTGCGCCGATACCGTTGACTAGTGAGCAGGTCTTCCAATGGGTTCAACACCTGAATACTATATTTGGAAAGACCCAAAAGAAGGAAAAAAGTAAGACTTGCATATGGAAGAAGAGATCTATTTTCTTTGATCTTCTGTACTAGTCTGATCTAGATATTAGACATTGTATTTATGTTATGCATGTGGAGAAAAATATATGTGATAGTGTCATTGGGATGCACTTTAATATTCAAGGCAAGATGAAAGATGGTTTGAATACCCGTCAAGATCTAGCTGAGATGGGTATACGATCGTAGTTGCATCCAAGGTCTAATGGTAAAAAAATATACTTGCCTCCAACTTATCATACTTTGTCTAGAAAGGAAAAGATCAGTTTTCGTCAGTGTCTGCACCGGGTCAAAGTCCCACAAGGATACTCTTCAAATATTAAGAGCCTTGTGCAGTTGAAGGATCTTAAGTTGGTAGGGTTAAAGTCTCACGATTGTCACGTGTTGATGCAACAATTGTTAGTCATGGCCATACGAGACATTTTGCCTAACAATGTCAGGTTAGCCGTAACTCGCCTGTGCTTTTTTTCAATGCTATATGTAGCAAAGTCGTTGATCCTGTGAAGTTAGATGAGCTGGAAAATGAGGCTGCTATTATATTGTGCCAATTGGAGATGTATTTTCCTCCTGCTTTCTTTGCCATCATGGTTCACTTAATGGTTCATCTGGTTAGAGAAATCAAATGTTGTGGTCCTATTTTTTTGCGGTGGATGTACCCAGTTGAGCGATACATGAAGATCTTAAAAGGGTATATGAAGAATCTACATCATCCGGAAGCATTTATTGTTGAAAGGTACGTTGCAGAAAAAGCCATTGAATTTTGTTTAGTGTACATTAAAAAGGATAAACCTGTTGGGCTTCCCGAGTCTCGGCATGACGATAGAGTGGGCGGTAAGGGTTCAAGAGGACTGCATATTATCACTCCAAGTGTAGAAGATTTGTTACAAGTTCACTTGTATGTGTTGAATAATAGTAATGAAGTTTTGCCATACATACTTCAGCATGAAGGTTTAGTGAAGGAAAGTAATCCAAAAATGTCGAAGAACTGGGTCTTGAAAAAGCATAACAAGACTTTCCTTGATTGGTTTGAAGACACAATCTTTGCTGATGAAAATTCTTCTGAAATGTTAAGAAAGCTAGCAGTAGATGGACCTAAAAGAAATGTTATAACTTGTCAAGGATACGACATAAACAAGTATTCATTTTATACAAAAGCACAAGACGAGAAAAGTACAATGCAAAACAGTGGGGTCACCCTAAGGGCTGAATCTTAACACTTCGCCAATGGACATGATGACAATCCCTGTGTAACTTTCATCCCTTACTTTGGGTTCATTGAAGAAATTTGGGAGCTTAACTATGTCAAATTTATTGTTTGCATTTTCAAATGTAAATGGGTTGATAGCAACATCGGCATGCGTACCGATGATGTAGGATTTACGTTGGTAGATGATAAGGTCAACGTGACATATGAGAATTAGAAGCAAGTCCCTGCCGCTTAGAAGGATTTGATATGGGAGGATGTTCAGGTATTTTAGTTTTCATGTTGCATTTTTTATGAGCCAAAAATTTTAATTTACTAACAATTAATAAAACCTAATTTATTGTTTGTCAGGCTGAATTTGATATCCCTAAAGCCTCTGACGTTAGGACAAAAAAATACTTTAGACTGTGGGGGAGTGATGGAGACAGTTTAAGTCTAATTTGACGTCAAAATGGACACTTGTAGCCGACAAGGACAGTGTGGATGACACTGTTTGTGAAAAATACGACATTAGAAAGGAGAAATAGGCCCAATTTTGTCAGAGCCGCAAAGACCCCTCGTGGGAGGTATGTACTTTGTCCTTTTCATTGTTTTCAAGTTTAAATTCACTTATTATAATACATTATAATCATCAATTTCATTAATGTTCAATTTTTGCAGGATGTGAGGAAAAAGGCACAGGCCATCTAGAAGTAAAACACTACCCCCCACGTGTTGTCTTGTGGGGGTTATGAATATTTAGAAAAGAAGCTGATGGGTGAGAAGACAATGAAAAAACTAGAGGAAGCTACTCAATTCGGAAGCATTGAGGTCGTGATTGACCTTCCATCTCCCATCAGACGACGCGTGAAGTGGAAGATGGCCTGCACCAAGAAAACTGGCTAGATGACGTCTCAGGCAGCAAAGGAAATTGTTAAGAAGATTGTAAGTCACTTTCAATTAATAATTGTAATTATTTATGTTTATTCTGTGAATGACTAAACAAATAAATGTGTTCTGTATAGGATTCATTGGAGGAGCAGGTGTCACAGGGTTCCTTTGTCCCCCATGGACGTCAAGATCTCTTGACTGCTGCCATTGGGCGACTAGAACACCTTGGTCGTGTGCGTGTTGCTGGAGCCGGTGTGACCATCAAGCAATACTTTGAATCGGCTCCACAGACCTCCCGCACTTCTTCCTCCATGGCTCCCGAAGAACTAGAGTAGCTGACTCAACAAATCAGGGACCAACTAGAGGAGTCGATCACAGAAAAAGTGACTCGGAAGCTGATGTTATCCTTCAGCAAGATGCAGTCCCAGTTTCAGTCATAGATGCAATCACAGGGACTTGCACTGCCTCTAGAGCCTGAGGTTGTTCCCTCAGCTGCTCGTGTCAGCACAAAGGAGAGTTATGTTGATCCCTTAGGGGACATCCAAACACGGGTGACTCAGACAAATATGGGTTGTACATCGAAGAAAATCCTCCCCGCCTGGTTGCCCTAGGAAAAGTTTATAAGGAATCCACAACCGTTCATAACATCCCTTTGTTGCATGATTAAGTCAAGGTCGATGTTGAGGAGGTTAAAGATGCAGATGCTCTCGTTCCTGTACCCACTGACGAGGTTAACTTACTGGGGTAGGCACTTAACACCTTCCTTGCTTGGCCGACACATCTCGTGAAGCGTTTATCAGAATAGGTATTTTACTGTCATTAAATGCTTTTTTTTTCAATTGAATTTTTCACTGTAATTGAATTATGTTAATTAACTCTGTTGGATAAACAGGGAGCCGTGGGACCCATAAAACCTGCAGATAGACCGGATCATGAGGTCGATGATCCCCTATATCTTATGGCATTGACCATCCCACGGCTTTTTTTGAAGCCGTTGCAGGTTATGTGGGATGCTATCGTGTTTGGGGTGTTTAATCAAGACTTTCCCTTGTACAAAAAGCACGAAGATCTATCTGAAATAGCACACGATGGTCCAACATCTCTGTTATATAGTTGTGGATTTTGTAAGCCAATTTAGACTATTGTTAATCACTTAAGTTATTGTTTTAAATTCATACATAATTAACTTTGTGTTAACAATAATAGGCATCTGACTGAGACAAGTATGCGAGCAGGGAATTCTGATGTGTATGGATTCCTCGAGCCACAGTCCATTCAGAGATCTGAGCAATCACAATTTGAATCAGAAAGTTACATCAAGAACTGGATGCAGAATTCAAAACGGGATGTCTACCTAGGAGCCTACCTGAATGGGTAAGTAAAACTGAACAAATAAATTTAAATAATGTATAATACTACAATAACCTATATTGGTCTCCACTGCAGCACACATTGGCAAATGATCGTCATTTTGCCTAAGAAAAATCTTGTTGTCTGGTTTTGTTCCTTGCATAATAGGTCAGACAATTACCTTAAAGGAATAATTAACAGGTCAGTGTTGTTTTTCAATACATTTGCATTAATATTACTCAGCAACATCAATATTTTAATGTTCCTTGTATTCAACAGTGCTTTGAAAGGACTTGATGATACTCCACAACCTAAATCCAAGGCTGGTGCTAGGTGGATTGTTGTTAAAGTAAGTGATTTATATATATATATATATATATATATATATATATATATATATATATATATATATATATATATATATATATATATATATATTATGTGTGTGTACAATAAATTGTAGTTAACGTTTAATATCTAAATTTCATAATGTATTTAGTGTAATAGACAAAAAGGAAGCACTGAGTGTGGCTATTACGTGATGCACTGGATGTTCACTATAATCTTAGGAACTTTCAGGAATAATTAAGAAACGGTAATTGTTTATTTCAAAGAAATTTGATTTTGTTATCATTGGTATTATATTATTAACTTATCTTTTATTTGATCATGCAGTATTTTAATGATGTTAAACCATTGGAAGCAGAGAGATTGAAGGCGCTTCGCATCCAGTGGGCACAGTATTATCTCAAAGTTAGAAATCAAACTTAGGATGTTAGGGAACTTTGTAATTTTAGTTTACTTAATTAGTTTACTAGCTTGCTTTACATTTTTTACAATTGTTGTTTCCTTTTAACATTGAATATTCTTTATTGATAGTTATTAATAAATTATTTATTCATAGTTATCAATTGATTTTTTACAATTGATAGTTTACTAGCTAGCTTTCTGCTAAAAACTGTTTCAAAACAGAATGCAAATGATATACGTTGTGTTGTGTGGTCTGATTTGAAATTTGCAGGTTAATTTTTGGATTTTTTGTAAAAACAGACAGTGTATTAAAAAAATCCTAATAACAATATCGGTTTTTAAAAAAAAAAACCGATGTTAAAATACACAAACAACATCAATTTTTTCAAAAAAACCGATGTTAACGTATAAGTTAACATCGGTTTTTCAATAAACTGATGTTGTTTGTGTATATTAAAATCGGTTTTTTTAAAAAACCGATGTTAACATCCAAAAACGTTAACATCGGTTTTCTACAAAAACCGATGTTAACTTATATGTTAACATCAGTTTCTGTTAAAAATCGATGTTAACTTCGAAAAACGTTAACATCGTTTTTCTACAAAAATTGATGTTAACATATAAGTTAACATCGATTTTTGAGTAAAATTGATGTTAATGTTTGGTAGTTAACATCGGTTTTATATAAAACCGATGTTAACTGTCAAGGCTGTTATGAACATTGATACCTTTTTTTGGTGTAATTCTTATTATATAACATCGGTTATTTAAATAATCGATGTTGTCAATTTTACGTTAACATCAATTTTTTAAAACCGATATTAACGATAATACTTTCAACATCAGTTAATAACCAATGTTGAAAGTCATAAATAACCAATGTAAAAAGCATATTTTCTAATAGTGGTGGAATATTTGGAATGTCAAAAATCAGGGTATTTTTAATAATGGGACTATTAACAAAGAGGGGTTGTGGCATAAATTTATGTTTTCTACCTGTCATGGTTATTAGGATTCTCCCCTAATTTCCACTACTCATTCATTCAATGGAATTTAAATCCAGGGGCATGTATCAGTGTAAGGATTAGACGATATATTAATGTGGTTTGACCAGAAATTAATAAGGGTTGACTGAGGTAACAAGATTTCAGAGGAAGGTGCTAGTTGTTGGTTGGTAGCAATTATGATTCTACTCGAATATTTTGGGATGGATATATACATTATTAATGTATTTGGTGGTTACCACACATATTTAGTGGGATTTTGCTACTTAATATCGGGTAACCATTTAACATGGAGGTACCATTTTTTCTAATCTTTTATATAGTTATACCCCATTTTAATGATATTTTGTTTGGCCAATTAAAAATAAAAATAAAACCTTATGTGTCTGATGTGTTTATCTTAATTGTTTTAACTAACCAAAAGGTTTGAATTTTGTTTTATTTTTTAAAATGTGTTGTACAAAATCTATTAATTATTAGTTGACTGTGTCTACTTATGAAAATCTTGTTTTCTTTTTTTTACGTTGTATCAAACAATAGTGTTCCTTATCAAAAGGTTTGCAAAAAAATTTAAATCAAATTTCAACTCCCTTTCTTGGGATATTTGTTTTTACAATTCATTTTGATGTATTTATTGATGGAATTATATTTCATTTTTCAAGAGAGTGCGTGTTATGCGCTTTATTGCACTTTAGAATGTAATGTCTTATGCCACGTAACTATTTTGTCTTTATGGCTATGATGTTATTATTCAGTCTTGTTAAAGCAAAACTCCTTCAAAAGCTAAAGTTTTAATCACAACAAACTTTCATGAAACAAATTATAAGTTATTTAGACCTAGCAACTTATGATTTTCTTTAAGAATATATCTATAAAACAAGTCTTGATCAAGAAGCATGGAAAAAAGGTGAAAAGCATCAGCCTGAAGTATGTGAGTCTTCTAGACATAGAATTTGCCATATCATAAGCAAGGCTACCAAAAAGAGAGTTGACCAAAAGCATGAAAGGTAGATCATGTTTTCCAAGATCAAAATGCTACAAAAATCAAAATTTTTGTATGATCAGAAGCATGATTAAAAGATATCTCTAGTAAAGGGCTAAATGTTCAAAAGCTGCATACGACTTGAGAATCATCAAATGATGCATAACTAAACAAGGAGTGAGACACAAATGTCTTCATTGTTCAAAAGCACACACTTGAAGAAACAAGATTAGCAAAAGTCATGCAAAATGCTTAAAAGCACTTAATTCAGAAGTGTCATACCCTAATTTCATTCGGGGACTATCGTTCGTTGATATTTTGATCACTGCTAGTCGATTTACGGTGTTGAACGCCAGTTATAGTGCAAAGCAAGGAGCCATTCAGTGTTTCGATCAGGAATGCAAAAAATACCAAAAAAGAGGGGAAAAAAGGTGTTTCCATTGAGTTTCCTGGATCCTAGCTCGCCCAGGCTAGCCTCTGGCTCACCTAGGCCCCCAAATTACTTATGGGTGAAGGAACCAGCTCGCCTGGGCGAGCCAGTTACTTCAGGAGTAAGCATCAGCTTGCCTGGGCGAGCTCCAGCTCGCCTGGGTGAGCTGCCATTGCTCCCAAATACCCATTTTCCTATAAATAGGCATGCTAGGGAGGCTAAGGGGGGGTTCCAAGGTTCAAAAGTGGAGAGAATTAAGAGAAGAGAGAAAAAAGAATAAGAAGAGGAAACGAAGTCGAGGCGCTGCCGAATTGCGACTATGATCAATCTCTACATTGTTCCTTGTTCGGTGTTCTTCATGCGATCGTCGGTTAGTTTCTATTTTTGATGATTGAATGTGATCTATGTACCCTTAGAGGTCCCCCTTGTTGTTTTGTGCACATTCATCTTCTCCATCTATCATCGTCAATCTCTTTTTCTTTGTAAAGTTCAATCTTAACCGATCACTAGTGTTGTAAAGTTGTCTTTAAAAGATTGAAAGTTAATAAACAAAACCAAGATAAAATCAACTCATAACTAACTTCTTTTTATCAAATATCACTTGAGATCGTTTCAAGGTCCAACGCCTTAATGATTCTCCCCATTTTTCAAAATTTAAGACATCGTTTCAAGGTTCAATGCCTTAAACGACTTTTTGTTCGCAATTAAAATGAATATTTCAAAACACAAAAATCAATTTAACACACAAACATTCAGACTTAAAGAACTACGTAGGTCTGAATTCCTCATCGCACCTGAGGATACGTAGGAGCAAGGGCAACACCCTTGTCGACCTCAAAAAAAATAAAACATAAAAAGGGAAAAGCAAATAATTCTGAAGTCACATTATACACACTCGATTAAAGGTTGTCGTCCCTTGTGACGGGTGCGTGGGGTACTAATACCTTCCTTATGTATAAACAACTCTCGAACCCTTATTTTCAAAATTCGCAGACCTCTTTTGGTTTTTCTAACGTTTTCTTCAAATAAACGTTGATGGCGATTCCACTCGTTTTCTCCCTTGGAGACGGACGCTTTGGCCTATCTATTTGGCCTTCACCATCCTGTCGTGAGGTAGGTTGCGACAAGAAGTTTTAAGCTCTAAAGAAGATATGCAAATGTTAAGAACTACAAACTTGCATAAATCATCAAGTCCACATGAAGACAAAGCAAACAAAAGATAAGAAAAGGTTGATACATAAACATTATAGTCACTAGAAGCATTACTAAGGACATTCTTTGAATAATATTCTTCAAAAGTAGCACCGATGACAAGCACCAGAAAATGTCATGAGGCAGCCACTAAGACAACAACAAGCACTAATAGCTACAACGGCAAAGAGGAAAGAAAAGATTGGAGTAGAATAAAGTTTAGTAGCTACAATATATGAGGAAAAATAGTAAAATAGAACTATAAGAAAGAGACAACTCATAGCATTTGAAACAGTTTGAAAATCCCCCCAATAGTCATAAACAACTATCCCCAAGGATTATTTAAGAATCTTCATTTGAAGGAGCTCATTGCAAAGAAGAAAATCCATCAACTAAAGGTAAAGTCATAAGAGTTGAGCTTCTCTAGAGAGATATCATAGATATCAAATAGAGTCTCCCTTACCCAAGGTACTCTAGTATTAAAGCAAACCTTTATCCATCTAAAAAAGTGTTTGTAAACACATTGAATTTGTAGAACCTCTATGAAGAAGATATCTAAAAAGGTGTAGTTGAGTTTGTCCAAACACAACCCCCAAGTGAGAGGCAAAAGTAATAATAACAATTAGGGGAGTGTTGCTTCTAGAATGATTTGTAAACATATAAAGATTGTTGTTAGGGTGAAACCTAGAGAGGTTAGTAAAAGAATACTCAAGTTGAGTGGCAGTTTGTAGAGATTGGGAATAATATGTTGAAGCCTAGAAAAGCTAGAAAATACTTAGTGAAACCTGCAAAGGTTTATAATATTGGTTCAAAATAAGCCTACAAAGGCTAGGAAAGAATATTGAGTTTGTAGAGAGCTTGAGGTGGCCTGGGAAGAAAGACTACTTATTGTATTTGTGCTTAGTCTTAGGAAAAATTCTACCGGTATATGTACTGGATGTAGTTCAAGATTAGGGAGAATCAATATAAATTTTCTTGTGTGATGTATCCTTCTTACCTTGTTTCTCATGTTTTCATGCATGTTCCGCATATGTTTTAAGTTTGGAAAAATCTTACTTTTCATAAGCATAACATTAGCTATACATTAAATATATTTTTCAAACCTATCTTAATCATCACAGGCAGCATTTGTTTTTTCTCTAAAAAAAGAAATTGGGATCCATTTTCAAACAACACTTGTTAATTTGAAAAACTATTTTGAAAAGTAGCTTCTCATAATCTAAAGTTGGACTTTTTTTTATTTTGATTCTCTATATATTCTTGCTCTTTGATATTTGGATATCAATCACATAGGGATGAGGGGAAAGACTCTAACACCATAGGCAATGGTGACAATTAATACGAAAAATGTGTTTCTCTTATTTTGACACATATAAGGCATATTTTGCCTTTTTTGTCTTTGTTGAGCTACTTGGGTATCTCTTCTCATAAGTTGACTTATTTTTCTCTTTAGCATATACCAAATATCAGAGCTATACCTATTACACAATTGATGCTACAAAATATTTGAAAAGGCAAGGCGAACACTAAATTAGTCAAGTATTTCACAACATTTTAAGGTTTCACCTCGTATAGGATAACTTCGTCCAAAGATATAAGCAAAAGAGGGTATAAAAGGTTCTTTACATAAGCATTTATGATATATAAAAAAATATGGACACTTCAATTTGATGGACGCTTATCTAGAAAAGAAAACATTGGATGGTTTATATAAAGTTGATATTGGACGCTTGCATACTCATAGCAAATAATTCTAAGTAAACACAGAGCGACATATATATGCATTTTATGGGTGCTTTTAGTCCAAAAACGCTTGTGTCCTCCAAAGCAAAACGTGTTAGCTTCATAAATTTTAATACTCTTCGTTATCATAAAAACAATTTTAGGAGTTAGATAGTTTATTTGTCTTTGGTTCCAACATGAGTGCCTTCAAATTCCTCAAAGGAAGTTAATCTCAGTGAACAACCAAAGATACTCCTTACAATCATATGCATGCCAAAAAATTTATCAAATTTTATAACCATTTAAATATGAAGGAACTTCTCAATTGCGGTAAATAAATAAAAGCAAGTCTTTTAAAGGTCCCTCTTTCTATAACTCCTAATATTATTAATAAATATATTTTAAAATCCTTATAATCGGTTTTGACATTTGAGCTTTAAAATTTTCAATGAAGTTTTAAATTCACTATATATTAGTTTTCATTTTTTGTTATCTAATGCGAAGGTAAAGTCTTTAAAATCTAGTCGTCAAGACACCAAATTTGAAACGAATTAAAACTTTGATAGATTTGTTGATTAAACTAAAATATAATACAAATTCGTATTTTAAAAAGACTACATATATTTGTAATAATATATTTACCACACCCATTTAATAATACAATTAATATATTTACAACATATATTTGTAAATAATTAATAAATATTAAATAGTAATCAATTTACTTCAAAAAATATATAAATTAATAAATATAAATTAGTATGTTAATATAATATGAAAAATAAATTAGTATGCTGATATAATAATAATAATAATAATAATAAAAATAATAATAATAATTTATATTTATTAACTTACATTGCAGTGAAAATTATATATATAATAATTAATTGTAAATTATATACGAATATAAATAATAATTTTAAAGGGAATAATATTTTAAATATATATATATATATATATATATATATATATATATATATAATAAGTATAAAGTATATATATTACTAAATATGTGTTATTAATATACTATTATTTAGTGCAAAATATATGTAGTAAATTTATTATTAAATGGATGTAGAAAATATATTATGGTAATGTATATAATAATAAATTTACTGCATATATTTAGTATTAAGTTAATAAATATGAAATAGCACATTAATATAATAACTTATATTTTCTTAACTTATATCATAATAAAAAATTATAAATTTGTATATGAATATAAATAATAAGTTTTTTATTTAGTAACTTATACGATGGTATAAATTAGTATATTGATATTAATAATAATTATAAATAGAATAATGACTTATGTTTTTTAATTTATATTTTTGTAGAAGGATATTAATAGTATATATCATAGAATCATAGTACAAACTATGAAATTTAGCAAGACAACTTATGTAAAATTACCTTCATGTATAAAATTTACTTGAGTTAGGACAATTACTTATGATGAGTAAAATTAGTATTTGATGAGTGAGTTGGAGAACACATGAGATCTCTCATGACAAAAGAAAAAGTAGTACAAATTATACGATTATATATCACTAATAATAAGGATAATGTCTATATATATATATATATATATATATATATATATATATATATATATATATATATAATTAAATGTATTATGACTAAATGTAGTTAATATATTTACTACATATAATAATAATAATTATTATTATTATTTTATCTTATTATCTTATTTTCAGGTACCAAAAACTATATTAATAAGTATAAATTAACATGTGTATAAATCTAAGAATTTGGTCAAGTGGTTTATATGTATAATGAAATTTGGGCCAAAATATCGATATGTAGTAATTTTTTTAAAAATTTATTATTTGGGATAGATTTTAAATTAATACTTGTTTGGGATTAAGTTTTAATAGATGTTATAACTTTTAAATTAAAAGTCATAACATCTGTTCCTATTTCTATTTTTTTTTTACATTGAAGTTATAAAAAATTTCACGACTTCAATTTTTTTTAATATGACTCTAAAGTTGTAAGACTTTTTTTTCTTTTTATGCCTCAAAGTTGTAAAGTAAATTATTTTTTTCTGTTTTTTATATTGAAGTCGTAAATTAGTTTATGACTTCAATTATGATTTGTTTTAATCTTAAATAATTTTTATTTTAATTATTTAAAGAATTAAGGTATTTTGATTTTTTTGGTTTTTATTTAATATTTTCTATATTTTTTATATGGTTTTATTTAATATTTTCTATACTTTTGTATATTATCTTATTTATTACATTTAATATTTTCTACAGTTTTTCATATGGTTTTATTTATTATTTTTTATATTTTTATATTATTTTATTTAATGTAGTTTCTATATTTAATATTTTCTATATTTTTTTTACTATTGTTAAAGATTATTATTTTTTTTTGTAAATTAAAAAAATTAATGTAAAAGACTTAAATTTAAATAAAAATATTAAAATGTATTACATATTCATTTAACAAAAATATTAATGCCCTTTGCATTCATTTTCTTTCACCCTCACAATTTTAATTTTTTTTATCCAAACATAAAATTTTGAAAATAAAAGAATTTCAATTGAAATAGTTAAAATTCTTAAAATTTAAAATTTATCAGAATTTAAAATTTCCTCATCCAAACATAACTCTTAAGTTTTATCCAAGTATGATTGCTAAACTCACAAATTTAAAAATTATCAACTTGGAAAAAAGTTTAATTCAGGAGCTGCCAAAAGAAATAGGACATTTAACTCGAAATTGAGGCTTCATTTTCGAATGAGTTAACCCATTTTTTAAAAAAGTTGCACAAAAACTTTTTAAAATTAATCTAGAGTTTTAGTTTCGTGTTTTCTTTTTTGGATATTTTTCTTTTAAAGTTAAGTTTTATATTATGCTTTGTTTTTCATGGAATTGTTAGGCTCCGGCAATTTTAATTTTTAATTTTTTTTATTTTGGGAATTTGACAGTTCTTGAGCATTCTAGATGATTAAAGTTGATTGGTTAATCGTGAGTTACGTTTTTTAGAGAGAGATTCAAGAAAAATATATACTCATATTGCTGTAAGGAAAGTATATTGATTTTTCCATGGTTAATTAATATATTGTTGTAAGGAAAGGAACTCCATGGAGAGCTGGACCGAGCAGGAGCACGACAAGTTTCTGGAAGCTCTCCAATTGTGAGTCCTTTTTTTTCTCTATTCATGTTTATATTATGCTTTGTTTTTCATGGAATTTTTAGGCTCAGGTAGTTTTAATTTTTAATTTTTTTTATTTTGGGAATTTGCCAGTTCTTAGGATTATAGATAATTAAAGTTGATTGGTTAATCGTGAGATACGTTTTTTAGACAGAGAAAGATTAAAGAAAAATATATGTTCATATTGCTGTAAGGAAAGTATATTAATTTTTACATTGCAATAATAATATTTTCTTTTCAGTTTTGAGTTTTTAATTAGTTTTCTTAAGTTAATTTTCTGATTTTCTGATGCAACAAATGATTTTCGAAATTTGACAAGCTTAAGTTAATTAATCAAACCATCCGTTCAATTGATTGGAAGCACTGCTTCTGCATGCTTACTCCCTGACTCCTGAACGGAAAAGAATCATGTTTGAGGTTGCAAAGTAAGTTAAACGAGTATACAACATAACTCTTTTTTATTATGATAACATGTAATACACTATTATTTATGCATAACTAAAAGAATTGTAAGATATTGTTAAAAATTAAATCTAACTTATTGTCATTAAATTAAATCAGTATCATAGGACATTGATTTAATTTAATGAATATATATATATATATATATATATATATATATATATATATATATATATATATATATATATATATATATATATCGGAGTGACCCGTGGATAACTAAATAGTTAATTAATAAACAATATCACAAAGACTTAAAAGGCAAAACTTTGTCCATTAGACAAAGCTATTTTAGGCATTAAGCTACAAGACGAAAATGACAAAATAGTCAAAAGGAGAAACTCAGATAATGTAATGTGAAAACTAAAAGCTTGCAAGCAAAGGATGCTTAGTGGAGAAGACGAAGAAAACAGGGGAAAAGAGAACCCAAAAACCAGGAAAAAAGATGCTTCAGGTAAAAAAAACAAACCGAAAATCGCATGCAAATGGAACAAGCGCACTGCCATGTGGACATCTCATGGACAAAATCAGAATCACCAATTGAAAAACCTTTTTGATGAAAAATACCACACATAATTGTCAACAATTTTCAATAAACAAAAAAAGCTAGGATATGAATTTATTCTTTTTGAGTTGACGGCTTTTTTAAATTTAATTCTATAATTTTTTTTCATTTTTTAATTTTTGGAAGTTTGTATTTTTTAGAATTTTGATTTATGTATGTATATTTATTCATTCATTTTTATTATTTGTACAATTATATTTTTCTAATTTTGACCCCTAAAACATGAGCTTACAAAAACTAAAATTAAAAAAAAAATGAAAAACATAGAAGAACCAACATAAAAATATAAATTTACATAATTTTTTTGTCATAATATTTATCAATTAAATGAATCAAAAATTAATTTTATTTGTGATACATAATTATTAATGATTTAAAGAAATTTTATATACGATAAAAATGAAATACAAATTTTCTATGAATGTAGGAAATCTTACCCATTACTTCTACCTTTGAATTAAATTTACATGAATTAATAATAACAAAAAATTACAATACTAAAATTAAAAAACACCAAATTGGATAACTAAGTTCACATTTAAACCAATAAAAAATATATATTTATGTTTGTTTTTCGGTGGGCCCACCAAGAGAAGAGTGTTGTGCTGCGTGCGCAATAATGGTTCAACTGCTAAGCAAACGAGGCATCAGTGAGAGGGAGCAACTCACTCACTCAGTCACGTCGTGGTGCCGAGTCACTCGTTTTCGTGACATCCACAAATCACAATCACACCTCACCTCATTACAAGTGTCTTTCACACCTTCCAAATCTTTTTTCAGGATCCATTGGGTCGACCCCCCCGTTCTCACATGATTGAGTTATTGGATCCCCAAAATCGTCGTTCTTTAAAACAATATAAAAACGGTCGAATAAAAATATTGGAAAAAAATTGAGAAGATTCATTCAATCCATTTTCCTCTTTCACGAAAAAATTTCAATAATTATTAAATAAAAATATTACTAACAACACATTTTTTAATAATATAGTAACAGGCTGCGTCAAAAAAATAGTATAGTAACAAAGCCTCATTATGATTTTCTATTTTTTAATAAACTAATATATTAACATGTGAATGAAAAGATATACTCTCCATTAAAAATAAAAACTCGATATGATCAAGTATCATGATCCCACTATTTCTTTTAAACTTTTTTCTTTATGATCAAGTATCTTCATAATTAAATTTTTTAATATATCATTTTTAATAATTTATTAAATAGTTAAGATTTCATAGAGTGGTAAGATCATCATTGTAGATAATTTATTCCTTTTGACATTAGAAATAAATATTTTTTTATATAATTAAATTTTTTAATAAATAAATATTTTAAATATATAAATCAAAACATTTAAGGAGTAAGTCCACATAAAAAATGAGCGCTCTTCTATCCTAATGTCTTTATAGGTTATATTTGGTAAATTAACTGATAAATTAATTGAAAACTGATAAGCTATGAGTTGAAAGATGAAAAACTTAAAATTTTTTCAATGACATTGGCAATGACCACTCCATCTAACATGTTCCTATCAAGAAACGCGAATTGTCTTTCATCCACCAACACCCTTATAACACGTCTCAATCTCTTTGCCAGAAGTTCAACAATAATTTTATAAAGGCACCCAATAAGCTATATGGGTCTGTATTCACCTAATACTTGTGGGCTCTCCTCTTTTTGGGAATTAGAGCTAGAAATGATGTGTTTCCACCCCCTAGGAATGGAACCTTGAGAATGAAATTCAGAGATAGCTCAGATGACATCTTTGATCACATGCCAACAAGATTTTATGAAAGTAAAATTGAATCCATCTTGTCTCGGGCTTCTATCACCATCATAATCCCACACTGTTACTCTTATCTCTTAAAAAAAACAACATTAGTCACCATGGCATTATCAAGATTACTGATCTCCTTAAACATTGCCCCACTTTAAGATAATGCTCAACCTTGACTGGATTGCCATAATAATGGATGGGTAGGAGCCTACTCTGACTAAGAGCAACTTCTCCTTCACCAGAACTAGGGTAGAAGGGCTTTTCACACCTCAGAAAGCAGATAAGGCTACCTCATTCAAACCTGCAAATAAGAATAGTAGTTGTAGGTTAGCGCTTCCTTGCATTCTTTCCTCTCTTTCTCAGAATGATCGATATAGATATAGATGTCTCAACTACTGAATCCTTATCCTGCAAGCAACTCGATTCAGTTGATTCACAGTCCATTTGTCCTTCAACTGGATTAATGGTCAACGACTTTGACAGCCTTTCCTTCACACAAGGTTTTTCATCCTAATCCTAATATCGTAGTAGACATGCTTCTTCTTTGATAACGGCAGATACAATACGTGTAAGAACAAAATTCACGAGCTCTATGACTATTTTGATTTTAGTGGAAGGCCTTTTGACTGTTATAGTCTCTCACTTGGGTATCTTCCACAAATGGAGGATGAGCAGAAGGAGTTGCAAGCTCTTTTTCTTTATTCCTTTGAGCAGTGACCTCAAATGATCAATACTGCAAAAGAAAAGGAATGTAGTGGTAACCAGGTGGAGCTCGTCGGGACTAAGAATGCATAGACTTCGAGCTAACTAATTTAATTTGAAGATGACATAATTAGATAAGTTAACTCATAAATGTTAAATGAGGTAAATGACATATTTAATAATTTTAATATTTAAATTTTATTTTTAATAATTTATCATTTTAAAAGTAGGATAATGATTATTTAAATTTTATATTATAAATAATGATAAAATTAAAATTTTCATTTTTTTGGAAAAGTAAAATTAAATAAAATAAAATATATTAGAATTATATTGTTTAAAATCATTTTTAATATTTAAGTACTTTATTAATAATATTATTGTAAAAAAAATAAAAAAGTGTTTTATCTTTATAATTTTTCTTAAACATTCATTTTTTTAATTTGTAAAACAAAAACTTAGATGTGTATGCCTCTCATTTGTATGATTACGAAAGATTTGATAATAAGGGTTTTTTATATAATGAACATAAAAGATAAGAGGATTTTTAAATTGGATAAAAGGGTAAAATAAAATTTAAGTTTTATTAATAATATTATTGTAAAACAAAAAATGAAAAAGTGTTTTATCTTTATAATTTTTCTTAAACATTCATTTTTTATTTGTAAAATAAGAACTTAGATGTGTATGTCTCTCACTTACATGACTATGAAAAATTTGATACAAGGGTTTTCCCCATAATGAACATAAAAGATAAGAGGATTTTTAAATTGAATAAAAGGATAAAATAAAATTTCAAATAAAATAATAAGAATAAAATTGAGAAGAAGAAAAAAACTAGTAGCTTATAATCTAATTTGTGTGTCATAAGCTACTTCAAGTAACTTATGGAAAATAAGTTACTAAAATAAACTTGAGTACCAAACAAAATTAGGATTAATTTGTTTACACTTATTTGTTGAAAAAAATCTTATCTATGTTTTAAAAAAACACTTATGTAAAAAATATTTATTTTAAAGTTATTTTTTTAAGTTTAAACAAATTCATCCTTATTTTGATCAAAATAAACTAACAAGATAAGTTTGGATGTCAAACAAGCTTATGGTCAAATGAAATTATAAGGTAGTTAAAAAAAAGTTATAAACTCTTCAATAACCTTACCAATATAATCCGCAAACACAATTGAGACATTGACGGGTTCTCTATGCTTGTCGTGATGATGCATAATTAAATATTTTTTAATAAATAAATATTTTTTAATATATACTAGTAATTTATATTTTAGAAATATAATAAATAATTTAATATATTATGTATAATTATTGATATTTTATTAAAAAAATAATGGAAAGAAAAACACCAATATTATTCTTTGAAATTAGATTTAGTTGTATATATAATTGGATATGATTTTCTTAATAATGTAACTCACGTTAGATATTGACATAGAATAATGAAGAGGTATGCAATAGTTGAATGGTAAAACTAAAAAGTCTAAACAAAAGTGGGGACCAAATACACTTATCCTATTTCTTAATATATAATATTATAGATCATTAAAATTTAATTTAGAGATAAATATAAAAGAGGATATACTTAAAAAGATAGGCGATTAAGAAAATCAAGTGTATAAAAATAGAGGTGAAAAAAAATAAAAAATGTATCATTGAGATATTTAAAAAAAAAAACAGTAATAAAAATGATAAAAAAATGTGTTAGAAAACTTAATATTAATCATTCACATAATAAAATTGTTGGCTAGCTATTCAGTAATATCCTGAAAATTGTTTTCTTATTAAATAAATAGTTCGGGGGTATATATGCTTTTAGGCTTTGAAAAATAAATAAAAAGAGCTTTTTATAAATGTGTTGTAAAAGGACCTCAAGTTTTAAGGAGAGTCGCCTTAGGTTACTTAGAAACCTAACATTTTCCTCTTCCTATCTTTCTTTTGTGTAAATTAGGAGAGCTGTACTATAGGAATCCAGAAATCTATATTCTAACACATAATATAGAAACCAAATATCATGTATTAAAGAATGGATATTTCATAATAAACTTGAAAATCTAGAAATATGCTACGTATAGTGAATATTTTGTAATGGATATTTCATAATTCAATTTAGGACTTTTGATTTTGACTTTTGGAATAGATATTTTGTAAATATTTTAAATTTATAAGTGTATAAGGAAATAAATATTTCATGATAGATTTGTAAGGGGGTGTTTGGTTTGGTTGTTTTATGTTTTCATTTTCATTGAAAACAGAAAACAGTGATGAAAATATGTTTGGTTGGATTTCTAAAAATATTTTCAGTGAAAATGAAAACAGGAAACAATTAGAAAATGAAAATAATAAATTCTCGTGTTTTCAGTTGAGAACAGAAACCTCATCTCGGGTAAAATGAAATTGTAGTGGCAATGAATGTAATTTTAAGTAAATCTAAAAATACAAAAAAAAAACAAGAAGTCAATATATCATACATTTTCAATATTTTTATTTCATGAAAACAGAAAATAAGAAGTCAAACCAAACATGCTTTCAGAATTCTAATCTTTTGAAAATGAAAACAATTTTCAGAAAATAAAAACAAAAAATGAAAATGTAAACCAAACACACCCTAAAAATCTCAAAAATGGAATATTAATTTCGTAGTACATGATATTTGATTTTTTTGACTTCAGGAATAAGTATTCTGAAACACATTCTAGATTTACAATATATTATGAAATGGATATTTCATAATATCAATTTCAGAAAAGTGTTTTGATTTTTTTTTTGGGATATGTGTTTCATAATAGTCATTTCGAAATGTGTTTTAGAATATCTATTTTGGATTGCATGTGTATTACGAAATATTCATTCCAAAACAACATTTGGGGAAAGAGAGTGTTGTTGAGACTCATTAAAAGGTAATTTTGTCCAAATAATAAAAATAAAAACCGCAAAAAAACATGTGGTAAAATGCAAAAAGTAAATGTGTAACATTAAAGCATGGGTTTTTAGTCTTTGTCTATGTTTCAGTTATAATTAGTTTTTTTTTTATATTTGATTTGGCATGATTTTATTATGGTATTTAGAGTGCTAATAATTATTTAATTTTGGATTATGTTATTTATTGAGTTTTTTTTATAAATTTTATAAAAATACGATATGTAATGTTCTTTAACTTAGAAAGAAAAATTGAAAAATTAGTATTTAAATTCTGCAACAAGTGTGCTTTTACTTCCAATATCTCATAAAAAATTTGTCCTAATTTTTTTACACACACAAAAAAATATGATAAATCGATGAAAAAAAATAATTTTATAAAATGAACCTTATTTTCATTAACTTTTTTTTATAATTTTTATTGTTTATCATTAGTATTATAAGAGATATAAATGAAAAAAGTAAGCAATATTATTATGGGATGAAAATAACTATATGTCTTAGGAATAAAAGTGTGTTACATTTTTAATTTTTTCGAATTTAATTAAAATATAATGATAGTGTTTACTATTATGAATTAAATACAAATATTAAGGTAATATTTAATTAATATTATTAATACGTACTAATGGAAACACATGCGTTGTCGCAGGCTTGTGTGTCCGTATTGCTTGTGTGTCCGTATTTCCGATGCACTATCATATTTTTAATATGCTAAATTTGATACATTAATTTCATAATATCTACATTTCTATTACACTAAAATATTATTTTTAAATTTTACCCTTCACCTGCTGGAGTGGAATTGCACGGGACCACCAAATGATGAGTAATTGCACTCAATTTTTATCCCATTTTCTACATAGTAACCACAATCTATCTCTTCTGTTCAAAACAAAAACTGTATTATCTTTTTCTTCCTTCAATTTTATGTTTTTTATCCCTCGTTCTCTCTACATGCAAATGCAAACATTTTTATTGCCCTAAATTTGATATATCATAATATTTTATAACATTTATATTAATTTTAATTTAATATTTTTTAAAATACAGGTATTGAGAAAAATAAATATATTATTAAATTGAGAAAAAAATAACAAATTAAGAAATACACATACCATGTATTAAGTAAAAAATAAATTAATAGATGAAAATTAATATACATGTCAATGAAACTATTACAATATATTAAACATATAGCATTCATCATGTCTACAGGGAAAGGAAATATGCACTTGATTGATTGGCTCTTCATGTTTGTTCTCTCAAACACCTATGGCTCTTAACATTGATCATCCAAGCACACCATCTTAAAATTTAACTTCACAAACCGTTGGACGGATTCTAAGTCTCATGCAGCAGCATCAGACCCTTAAAGCTAAATCAACCAAATTCACTTATGTTCCTCAAAATTTGATTAGTATAATTATTAAAAAGTGAGGAAGAAATGAAAAGCACCTTGATACAACATGTATTGATAAACTTGAGAATTCAAATAACTCTCCAAATTTAATTAAACATATAAAAGAAATTAATATGTAATCATCTGAGATGCAAACATAAAAGAAATAAATATTTGAATTTTCCTTTCTTCGAAGGAATCACACTTCCAGTTCTTCCTCTGTTTGTCCTTCCTCTCTCTCCTCTACCAACAAACATCAGCCACATGCACTCCCTATTTCATGTCAAATTGGAGAAAAGATATCACATTAATCACCCTTTCCTGATGCAACAGGAATGACAAAAGGTGAGCTCGAATTAACCCATTGATGCGAATGTATTGGAGCAAGTTGCAATAATGGTAATTTCCTGCATGACACGCAATGTACATTTTTTTTTAAAAAAGAAAGAAAGAAAGAAAGAAACAGTAAAAATAGAAAGAATGAGGAATTTATATTTGTAAAAAGAACAAATCTAAAGAGATGCTATTTTCTACATTACGCAATGTACAATTTTTTTTTAAAAAAAAAACAAGAGAGAAAGAAACAGTGGAAATAGAAAGAATGAAGAATTTATATTTGTAAAAAGAACACATCTAAATAGATGATATTTTCGGTGAGAAATTATCTAACGGCCTTGTCTTCTTCTTCACCTGCATTTACACGAAGTCACTAAGGTAATTGGGCCTTGTGCAGGTTCTTTTGGGCCTGGTAGTAGCTGAGTTGCTATCAATAACCCCCTTTGGGAAAACAACCTTGTCCTGAAGGTTGTAACAATCATGTAGTTCTTTCCAATGTTCCTAAGTGATGTCCTCAAGCGGAAGTCCAAACCATTGAACCAGTGCCAACTTGGTCGAGATAATAGTTGTTTTGTCCCATTATCAGTCTAGAATCGTCATAGGTTCGACTATCGGGTGGTTATCGTAAGTTGTAGGGGACAGAGGTTGTTGACTGTTCTCTATCTAACAATGCTCATGTGTTCCTATGGTGTCTCCCGAGATACTAAACCCCGATTCTTTATTATAGTTTAGCCTAATCCTGATCAAGCATCGTCCGCAGATTCCTCTTGTTGGACTAAACTCAACTAGGATCGCATTAAGACACACATACACAACTAAATTATCGCACCCTGATTCCTTGTGATAATACGACAACTTAGCCCTATACTATCAAGGACTTTAGAATCAAACCAGTTTCCACTGTTGAATGACCCTAAAAAAGCATGCATCTACGTGATCAAGGTAAAGGCATACTGGAGTGAAAAGCAGATAGCACAGAGAACACACAAAACATCATTAAATAGATAGAAATATATTTACATCAGGTAACTACAGGGAAGATCCAACAGAGGATTTAACTTTCCATAACCAGGAAGCCTTCTTTACAACAAAGAGAAGAAAAAGATGAAAGATTGCAAAAATACAAGTGGTGAGGAGGATCTCACAATCACTCACAAACTCATCTCAAGCTCTCAGAACGGCTCTTGCTTCAAGCTCTAGTCTTTGCAGATCTTCACACAGCAAAATCTCTCAAAACTCTCTGGAACTTGGACCTTTTTCTCTCTAGAATCTCTAGACATGCAAAGCTCTGAATCCCAGCCCAAACTCCCTTCAGAAAATCTGATTTCAGGCTTAAATAGGTGGCATTGTTTGTGCTCGTGTGCTTAGCGCAATTCTGGACCGTTTAACGCACATTAGTGAATTTCGGCTTAGCGCGTGCCTTTCTCGCTTAGCGGATGGAATGAAGCGGTGCGCTTAGTGAGATGAAGCGGTGCGCTTAGCGAACCTGTACAACTCATCTTTTTCCAGATTCTTCCTTGCGCTTAGCCAATGAGTGTTGCGCTTAGCGAACGCTCGCTAAGCCAGCGGATTAGCTTAGCGAGAAGGTGAAAAACAACACTTTTCAAAGCTTGCCTAATTAACGTGAAATTGAGAGAAAATGATTATTAAACACACAATATGGAAGTACTAAGTATTTATTACCTATACTTAACAGAAAATACTTATAACACTATAAAATAACCATAAATTGGAAGAGTTTGATACAATTTACACAAGTTTTATACACAAAAGTTAGTTGTATTCACCGACTAACAACTCCCCCAAATTTACAGTTTTGCTTGTCCTCAAGCAAAAAGAGAACAACTCACTTGTCCTCAAGTGATAATAACATGCAGTGATCATATACAAAGGTGTATGCAGTAGAAATTATTGATTTGCATGATAAGAGAATGAAGTAAAATGCCCTCATCACTTGTCTTTCACAAGGTGCAATTATCCAAAGAGAAGAATAAAATGTAACCTAAACAATTAGATGGAGTTAGGCATAAGACAGATATCAAGGAAAGTATCTTAAACCACAGTCTCACGACTACTGTTTCACTCAAGCACAAGTGTTTAAGTTATTCATTCATAACAACTAACAAGAGATCCAATCTTTGAATTTCATCTCATGCCATAAAGTCATAAATGTATAAACAAAATTAGAAGGACTTTCTCAGGCTTGTAGTGAGGCTTGGCTACAAAAATTCATTGGTTTTTCTAGGATTCAAAGGTTTAGATTCTAAGAGAGCATAAGTCCTAGACTTATCCAAATGATCTTGTGTCATACAAGTAGCTTTCTCACTATCTTTTCCTCTTAATTTTCTTTTGACCTTATTGTAACAACACAATTTACTCTTTTTTTTAACATACAACTTATTTGTTGTGTGTGCTGATGCTTTACCTTTTTCTTTGCATTCTAACTGACTTTACTCCCCCAAATTTGGGGTAAATTTTGCCTTGAACCATATGCTCTCCTAGAATCTAAGCAAGGTATCAAGAGATAATTATTTAAGTTCAGGGTTTAATTTATGACAAAATCATTCAACTTAATATGGAGCAAAGGATACAGTTATCTTGCAAGGTAAGATGTTTGGTCAAAAGGCTTGTGTATACACAAATCATGGCCTTCATCATGTTCTCATTTACACATATCATTCTAAAATTTAGAGATTCATGCAAAGATTATTACTCACAACTAGTCGTTCACTTACAGAGTAAGGTCACACTCTCACCGATTTTGGTTCAAGCTTTTCTTTCACAATCAATATGTCTATTGACTAACAATTCTACTGTAAGTTCACAATCTTGTTCTTTCTTTGTCCAACAGGCATATTTGCTCAAAGCACCCGCTAAGCCGAAATCCACTAATGAGCGCTAAGCGGTTCAGAATTGCACTAAGTGTGCAAGCACGAACAAAGCCACCTATTTAAGCCTGAAATCATATTTTGGAGAGGGAGTTTGGGCCTTTTCTTGAAGCTTTTGCATGTCTAGGGTTTTCTAGAGAGAGAAAGGTCCAAGTTCCAGAGAGTTTGAGAGATTTTGTTGTGTGAAGACCTGCAGAGAACCGAGCTTGAAGAGGAAGCCGTCCTGAGAGCTTGAGATGAGTTTGTGAGTGATTGTGAGGTTCTAGAGGTGGAGGAGACATCCTCACCACTTGTATTTCTTCTATCCTTCATCTTTCTCTTATCTTTGTTGTAAAGGAAGCTTCCCAGTTATGGAAAGCTAAATCCTCTATTGGTTCTTCCTTGTAGGTACTTGATGCAAATACCTGTATATCTATTTAATGATGTTTTGTGTGTTCACTGTGCTATCAGAACTTCATTCTACCATGTGTTTACCTTGATCACATAGATGCATGTGTTTTTAGGATCATTCAACAATGGAAACTGGTCTGATTCTTAGAACTTAATAGGATGGGGCTAGTTTATCGTATTATCACGAGGGATCGGGGTACGGTAACCTAGTTGTTGTATGTTTGTCTTAATGCGGTTCTGGTCGAGTTTAGTCCAACGAGAGGAATCTGCGAACAAAGCCTGATCAGGATTAGGCTAGACTATCATGAGGAATCGGGGTTTAGCATTTCAGGAGACACCATAGAACACATGAGCATTGTTAAGTAGAGAATATCCTTTTATCATCAGGCACCTATTAGGAAGACCAACGTGTTACCTACTTGTCTTTACGCATCATTACTCACGCGATTTTCCTTTTTAATAGTTAGTTTACACACCTATTCATAGTTGATGTGTCATTATTTTCTTATATTTCTTAACCCTTTTTGTCACCAATTTAATTATTGATTAACTCTGATTGTCAAATTTATTATTCAGTTTTATTAATTGGGCCCACTTGACTAATTTGGTGTTTTTAATTCAATTTCAGAGATTGGACTTGAAGAGAGAAGACAATTTTATTAGATTTCGTCTAATTTCATTTTATTGCGTTCAGTTTTTAATTAGTATTTTTATTTTCGTTTTAGGCCAAAATAATGTAATCAGGCCCAGTGACTTTGAGTGACCCTTATAAATAGCACAACCTTGGGATTCGTGAGGGGCTATTCTATTATTTAGGAGCTTTAGGGTTTTACTTTTTGAGCTTTGTATTATTGTTCACGTGAATGCATTTTTCCATTTTCTGCTTCTAATTACAATTTCGTTTTTGTTCCTTCTTCTGCCTTTAGTTTCATTTTCGTTTTCTACCTTTAGCTTCATTTTCGTTTTTTTGCCTTTAGCTTCATTTATGTTTTCTGCTTTTGTTGAACTTATGGAAGGCTAAATTTCTAGTGTTGTTTCCCTCTGAGGATGAAGCATAATTCTCTTTGAGGTTCTATTTTTATTGTTGCTCTCCTATCAGTTTTCCTTTCACCAATTAACCCATATGCATTCTGTTAATCTGTGCATGCTTCATGTTCGATTAATTGCCACTGTGCTTAAATTATGTTCGTGCTTAATGAACAAGGGGTTAATTGGTGTATGTGTTGCTTAATCACATATTGACAACCTTAAATTGATTTTCGCTTAGTAAATTAAATTAGGGTTGGATTAAGTGGTTAGCTGCCAGTGGTGAAATCCTCATAACCTAGGATAAGAGAATGGCTTCTGAATCAGAGGAAACAACACGTTTTTAATACTATTAATTTCGTATTCCAATCTGCTTGTTCTTAAATTCACAAACAAACACCCCCCCCAATTGTTACAGTTATAACAAAGCATATTATGAACATTTGGTCAGTCATTGCTCATTGGGAAATGACCTAGGATCACTTCCTAGTTACTGCATTTTAATGTTTATTTGATTCGGGTACAACCTCGATCAATAGTAAACACATTTCTTTTTATACTAGACACCTATTCACTGAAGTAGCTTTACCAAGTAACACAAGTTCCCTGAGAGTTCGATACTCGGTTCTTACAGTTTTATACTACTTGCGCAATCCGATGCACTTGCCGCGACCAAACAAGTTTTTGGCAGCGTTGCTGGGGAACTTCTTTCTATTTGGAAAGTTAGTTCAGTCCTAGGTGTCTATTATTTATTCTTTGTTAAACTGTGTATATTTACTTTCGATTCATATTTGTTTTCCTCTTGAATTGGATAACCGCTGTTGCTGTTAATGTTTTGTATGCATAGATCTCCCACAGGCAATTTACTTCCTCTGGACTTGGAGATTGAAGCTACATTGAGAAGGAACAGAGCCAAGAGGAGAAGAAAATTACTACAAGAAAGGACAGTAGCATTCATTCTTGAGGAAGAAACACATTTTTCGGATTCTTCATCACCCGATTCACCATCATCAAGGGAATCTGCGACCTATTTGCCAGAAGTCGTTTCCATGGCAGATGAGCACCAACAAAGGGTTACCCTTGAGGACTATTCAAGCAATTCAATGCCGCAATTCTTCACTAGCATTGCACATTCTGAATTGCAAGCTCACAACATAAACTACCCTCATTCTTTGATTCATTTAATACAAAAGAACTTATTCCAAGGATTACCAAATGAGGACCCCTATGCATATTTGGCAACATTCATTGAAATTTGTAACAATGTAAAGATTGCAAGTGTGCCAGATGAAGCCATTAGACTTAGTCTATTTTCATTTTCCTTGGCAGGAGAAGCCAAAAGGTTGCTCCACTCATTTAAGGGTAACAGTCTGAAAACCTGGGAAGAAGTTGTTGAAAAGTTTCTGAAGAAATATTTCCCAGAGTCAAAGACTGTGGAAGGGAAAGTTGCAATCTCTTCATTTCATTAGTTCCCTAACGAGTCCTTGAGTGAAGCGTTGGAGAGGTTTATTGAGAAAAACTCCCACCCATGGGTTCTTGAAGCCAATTCAATTGAATATGTTTATAGATGGGCTGAGACCATAAACCAAGCAACTGCTAGATGCTTCAGCAGGGGGAAAAATAAAGTTGAAGACCCCTGAAGAGGCAACTGAGCTAATTAAGAATATGTCAGCCAACGATCATGCCATTCTGCGCGACAGAGTTCATCAACCCACAAAGAAAAGCTTGTTAGAACTATCATCACATGACGCTTTATTGGCACAAAATAAGTTGCTTTCTAAGAAACTTGAGATTTTAATAGAAACACTTGGTAAGTTGCCAACTAAACTGTCTATTGGTCAAAATACACATTCTTCTATTTTGCAGGTTGCAGGTTGTACCATCTGTGGTGAGGCTCATGAAACAAGCCAATGTATTTCCAATGAAGAACACACTCAAGAAGTTCACTATATGGGAAATCAATAGAGACAAGGATATACTCAAGGAGGATTTTCAGGCTTCCAGCAGGGTCCTTATAACCAACAAGGACAGTGGAGATCACACCCTGGCAATCAATTCAACAAAGACTAGGGTGGACCTTCTAACAGGCCAATCCAACAAGGGCCAAATATCTTTCAGCGGACTACTAAGCTAGAGGATACTTTGACTCAGTTTATGCAGGTAACAATGTCAAATCATAAAAGCACTGAGTCAGCACTAAAAAACCTTGAGGTCCAGGTGGGACAACTGGCCAAGCAGATAGCTGACAAGTCATCCAATAGTTTTATGGAAAATACATAAAAGAATCCTAAGGAGGAATGCAAATTTGTGATGACAAGAAGTAAGAGGTTTGTGGAGGAGGAGGATGAGGATAGTGTCATACCCAAGAAGAAAGCTGTTGAAAAGAAAGGTATTGATGATAAGAAAAATGATGTGAAAGGTGAAAGCAATCTGGAAAAAGAAAAACAAATAATGGTCAAGAAAAAGAAATTAAATGACCAAGAAAAAGAAAAAGAAAATGAAAAAGATGAAAAAAAAATAAGAATGAAGAGAGGAGTAGAAGTGAACAAGCTAGAGAAAAGAAGAAAGAAAAAGTTATGAATGAAGGTGCGGAAGTACCATATCTTGTGGTACCTTCCAAGAAGGAGAAGGATCTCCATTTGGCGAGATTTTTAGATATTTTCAGGAAACTGGAAATAACCATGCCCTTCGGAGAAGCTTTACAGGAGATGCCACTCTACTCCAAGTTTTTGAAGGATATGTTGACAAGGAAAAACAAGTATATTCACCAGGAAAACATTGTTGTGGAAGGAAATTGTAGTGCTGTGACTCAAAAGATCCTTCCACCCAAGCATAAAGACCCTGGGAGTGTAACCATTCCTTGTTCAATTGGAGAAGTCATTGTGGGAAAAGCTCTTATTGACCTGGGAGCCAGTATTAACTTAATGCAACTCTCCATGTGCAGAAGGTTGGGAGAGTTGGAGATCATGCCCACTGGGATGACTTTACAACTTTTTGATCGCTCCATTACCAGACCATATGGAGTAATTGAAGATGTACTGGTCAGAGTAAAACATTTTATCTTCCCAGTAGACTTTGTGGTAATGGATATCTGTGAAGATAATGACATTCTTGTAATATTGGGAAGGTCATTCATGCTAACTGCAAGCTACATAGTGGATATAGGGAGAAAGAAGTTGGAGCTGGGCTTTGAAGATCAGAAAATTGATTTTGATTTATTTGTTGAAGACAAGCCTGCTCTAGAACAAAATGTTTGCTTACAGGTAATGGAAGTGGGTAAGGAGGTTTTGGAAATAAGAACCAAAACGTGATTTCACCCATTGAGGCAAAAGCGTCAAGCTAATGACGTTAAAGAAGCACTTCCTGGGAGGCAACCCAGTTTTAATTTCTGTTATCTGTGTTTGTTATGCATTTCATCATGTGAAACTTGCTACATAATCATTAAATTGGGGTATATCAGCTTCTTTTTGAATGATAGATATAAGGGTTTCATTTTCTTAAGGAAGGGACTGAAAAATAACTCAGAAATTTTTTTCTAAAAAGCAGTCCTTTCGCTAAGCGCAAGCCTCGTACTAAGCGCATCTTTGTTCATGCGCTAAGCCGAGAGTCTATAGCGCTTAGCGCTCAACCCTTGCATCTCAAGTTGATTTGGTTTGCTAAGCTGGCCAAGGATGAGCTAAGCCCATTTCAATTCGATCTGAATTGGGCTAAGCGATAGCCTGCTCGCTAAGCTCATTACATTCATTGGCTAACCGTGATGCATCAATCTCCTCCAATTTATGGTTGTTTTGTAGTTTTGTAATTACATTTTGTTAAAGATAGGTAATAAATACTTAGTATGTCTGTTTTGTGTGTTTAATAATCATTTTCTCTCAATTTCAGGTTAATTAGGCAAGTTTGTGAAGTGTTGATTTTCACCCTCTTGTTAAGCCAATCTTCTGGCTTAGCGAGCCATCCGCTGAGCGCAACACCCCTTGGCTGAGCACGAGGAAGAATCTGGAAGAAGGATGAGCTGTGCATTTGTGTTAAGTGAAGGGTCATTCAGTGTAACACACCGCTTCAGTCCATCTATTGAGCGAGAAAAGCACGTGCTAAGCCGAAATCCACTAATGAGCGCTAAGCGGTTTAGAAATGCGCTAAATGCGCAAGCACGAACAAAGCCACCTATTTAAGCCTGAAATCAGATTTTGGAGAGGGAGTTTAGGCCTTTTCTTGAAGCTTTTGCATGTCTAGGGTTTTCTAGAGAGAGAAAGGTCCAAGTTCCAGAGAGTTTGAGAGATTTTGCTGTGTGAAGACCTGCAGAGAATCAAGCTTGAAGAGGAAGTCGTCCTGAGAGCTTGAGATGAGTTTGTGAGTGATTGTGAGGTTCTAGAGGTGAAGGAGACATCCTCACCACTTGTATTTCTTCAATCTTTCATCTTTCTCTTCTCTTTGTTGTAAAGGAAGCTTCCCAGTTATGGAAAGCTAAATCCTCTATTGGTTCTTCCTTATAGGTACTTGATGAAAATACTTGTATATCTATTTAATGATGTTTTGTGTGTTCACTGTGCTATCAGAACTTCATTCTACCATGCGTTTACCTTGATCACATAGATGCATGTGTTTTTAGGATCATTCAATAGTGGAAACTGGTATGATTCTTAGAACTTGATAGGACGGGGCTAGTTTATCGTATTATCATGAGGGATCGGGGTATGGTAACCTAGTTGTTGTATGTTTGTCTTAATGCGGTTCTGGTCAAGTTTAGTCCAACGAGAGGAATCTGCAGACGAAGCCTGATCAGGATTAGGCTAGACTATCATGAGGAATCAGGGTTTAGCATTTCAGGAGACACCATAGAACACATGAGCATTGTTAAGTAGAGAATATCCTTTTAACATCAGACACCTATTAGGAAGACCAACATGTTACCTACTTGTCTTTACGAATCATTACTCACGTGATTTTCCTTTTTAATAGTTAGTTTACACACCTGTTCATAGTAAACGCGTCTCTTTTTATACTAGACACCTATTCACTAAAGTAGCTTTACCAAGTAACACAAGTTCCCCGAGAGTTCGATACTTGGTTCTTACAGTTTTATACTACTTGCGCGATCCGGTGCACTTGCCGCAACCGAACACTCGATCACATATTTGCATTCGAATTTGAATTTTGTGCCAAAAAAAGTGCAGAGATAAAAAAAAGAAGCAAAAAAAAAAGGCAAAAAAAAGTTGCACTCAGAGTCTTTTTTTTTTTTACATACTTATATTTCAAAATAAAAATGTGTCTTGTTGGTTATTTACATCTAGTATAGTTCAATTCTTGGACAATCTTTTTTCTTCATTCTGGAGTCTTTTAGTTTGTCTTTCTTGGCATTCCTTTTGAGTATTCCTTTTATTATTTTTGTTTGTATTTTCTTAGTTTTGTCTTAGAGTATTTCTTTTCTTAGCTTCTTGAGTTGAGTTTTGATTTGTGACATATTTCACATTGAATACTTCTGGAATTGGAGCAAGAGTGGTAAAAGGCAAAAATGCATATTATAAAAGAAAAAAGTCTTGAAAGAGTGATGCAAGAGTGAACTTGAGTGAAACACTAAGTTGAGTGGTCAGGTCTTATTCTATTTTTTACTTGTGCACTAACTTTCCTTGTAGGTATGGCTTCTAAAAGTGGAGATGCTACTCCACCATCTCCAAAAACCGCAAGGCTCAAGGTGGAGATGACTAAACTTGGTGATCGAATGAGAAGAATGAGTTATGACAATGAATAAAGGATGGAGAGAATGAGGAGAGTTTGGGAAGAATACACGGAAGTAGTGAAGCTTTAAGTGTAAGGATTGAAAATATAGAGCGAAGAAGAGAGGTAAGATCATTTAATTCTTCTCATGGAGAGGATGAAGGGTATGACGATGATGAGGGAGGAATGAGGAATGAGATGTATAGGAAGAGAAGAAATCATAGAAGATATGGAGGTAGGAAAAGAGAGGAAGGGATTAAGGGAGTGAAGGTGAAGATCCATACTTTTAAAGGGACTTATGATCCATAAGCGTATCTTGAGTGGGAGATAAAGGTTGAGCAAGTCTTTGCTTGTTACAACTATAATGAAGAGAAAAAGATCAAATTGGCCTCACTAAAGTTTGAGGGATATGCTTTAGTATGGTGGAACCAAGTGAGGAATGATGTTGGGATGATGAGAAGGTATTTGATTAATACTTGGCAAGACATGAAGAGAGTTTTGAGAGAGAGATTTGTGTCATCCTATTATGGGAGAGACCTTCACAACAAGCTCCAAAGACTAATTCAAGGAAATAGGAGTGTGGATGAGTATTACAAAGAGATGGAGATTTCCTTGATTAGGGTTCAAATTAAGGAATCTTAAGAAGCCACCATGGCAAGGTTTTTGCATAGTCTCAATAAAGAGATCCAAGACATTGTAGAGTTGCACCACTACGCCTCTTTGGAGGATCTCATTCATCAAGCTATCAAGGTGGAACAACAATTAAAGAGGAAGCAAGCATACAAGAAGTCTCCCTATGACTCTTCAACTTGGAAGGATAAAGAGACATTCAAGAAGGAGGAAGGATCTTCATTCAAATTTCATGAAAAAGGTGTTGCCCTTGGTAAAAATAATTCTAACCCTACTCCCACTTCTTCAAAAGCGAGTTCTATTAAATGTTTTAAGTGTTTGGGAAAAGGTCATGTTGTCTCCCAATGTCTTAACAAAAGGACTACGGTTGTGTTGGGTAATAGGATATTAATAGTGCATCTTCTTCTAGCTCGTCTAGTTCTTCTAGTGAGAGTGAAAGTGAATGTGATGTACAACCCTTGGAAGGTGATCTTTTGATGGTTAGGAGGTTAATGGGAAGTGTGTGTAAGGATAGAGATGAAACTTAAAGGGAGAACATTTTTCATACTAGGTGCATGGTCATGGGAAAATATGCTATTTGATTATTGATAGGGGTAGTTGCACTAATGTAGGTAGCCAAAGATTGATTGAAAAGATTGCTTTGAAAACTTCCTCTCACCCTAGGCCTTACAAACTACAATGGTTGAGTGAGAATGGGGAGCTAGTTGTAGATAGACAAGTTTTGATATGCTTCTTCATTGGAAAATATGTTGATGAGATATTGTTTGATGTAGTCCTTATGGAGGCTAACCATCTCTTACTTGGAAGGCTTTGGCAGTATGATAGGGATGTTGTCCATAATGGTGTCACAAACAAATTTTCATGTGTACATAAAGGGGAAAAGGTGATGATCAAATAAAAATGAGAGTGAAAAAAGAACAAGATAGAAAAGAAGAGAAAAACAAAAATTGATGAAAAGAGAGAAAAGAAAGAAAAAAATAGAGATAAAAGAAAGAGTGAAACTGTAAAAAAAGATAAAAATCAAGAAGAGAGAAAAATACAAAGCTTGTTCATGAGAGAAAAAGACGTGAAGAGAGTGATGCTAGCTAGGCAACCTATGTATTTACTAATGCCTCATGATTATTGTTTCTCTTCTATTGCTAGTTCTTTGCCTATAGGTGTGGAAGAATTATTGAAGAAGTTTGGGGATGTCTTCCCCAAAGACACCCCTCATGGGTTACCTCCTTTGAGAGGGATATAGCACCAAATTGATCTCATTTCAAGAGTGTCCTTACCAAATAGAAGCAATCCAGAAGAGACAAAAGAGATCCAAAGGCAAGTGGAGAGCTTGATGGAAACATGATGGGTGAGAGAAATGTTGAGCCCATGTGCTATGCTCGTCATCTTGGTAAATCAAAATCTATCTCAACTTCTAAGGTACGTGGTAGGTAAGAATTTGAAAGCTTGGGAGGAATGCCTACCACATGCTGAATTTTCTTATAATAGGATAGTAAACTCTACTACTTATTCTCCTTTTGAGGTAGTTTACAGTTCTAGTCCATTGTCCCCTCTTAATTTGTTACCTTTGCTTAACACTTATGCTATGATGAATAAGGATGGGCTTTCTAAAGCCAATTTTGTTAAGAGTTTGCATGAGAAGGGGAAAGCACAAATTGAGAAAAAGATTGACCAATATGCTAGATATTCCAATAAGGGGAGAAAGAAAATGGTTATCAAACCGGGTGATTGGGTTTGGATTCACTTGAGGAAGAATAGGTTTACTTCCAAAAGGAAATCTGAACTTCAAGAAAAGGGAGATAGTCCTTTTCAAGTTTTAAAGCGCATAAACTATAATGCATATAAAATTGCTTTACCACTAGACTATGGTGTGAGCAATACTTTTAATGTTACTAACTTGACTCTTTGTGATATAGGTACCTTTGACATCGATTCTAGGGCAAATTCTTCCCAAGAAGGAGGGTATGATAGAGGATTATCCAAGGAGGAAGAGTTTGGCTTGGGTGGGCTCTACATGGATGAACCAATCACTTGAACAAGGAGTAAGAGATTTCAAGAAGAGTTTGGCAAGAGACTAAATTCTCTCATGGAGGAATGAGAAGAAGAAGCGAACCTCATAAATTTTAGCCAACTTCTAAAATAAGATTTATTTTCATTTTTAATTGTATTTTGGGTCTATTTTGGGACTTGTAATGTGTTGCTACCTTTTTATTGTTATTTTTAAATCTTTTAATTATTAGATTAGTTATCGGGCCCTAGGCCTAATTTAGGATTATTAGTAGGAGTTATAAATAGACTCCTTAAACAATTTGTTGACAGTTTTTGATGAAATTTCATATTAGACATAGTTAAGAAAATGTCTCTCTTGGTTCTTTTGTGAAACCTTAGGTTCTTATCAAAGAATTCTATTCTTTGTGGCGAATCATCCTCAACTTATCAATCTTCCAAGATTGTGGCATTGTTCTTTCCATATTCTTTTCTAATTTCGCTTTTTACTTTTTATTTTTTGCAATTTCAGAGAGTTTCAAATGGGTTTCCCAATTTATTGATGCTAAAAATTGGATCCACAAATTAGGGTTCCATCAGTACTTGGTTTGCTAGTAGCCAAGACACCGAGAAACATGGTGGCGAATGTCCGAATGCATATCATTCTAGAAGAATCTATCCTAAAGGAGATGGAGAGTTTTAGTAACTCCCATGTGGCCACCAAAGGGTTTTTAATGAAATTCGTCCAACAAAATTGAAGTGAAGAAACTGGCTGTCGGGAGCCAAATCTTGCCATTAAAGAAAATAAGATTATGATGTATTGTGAAGTTCTGATGTGCTTTGGGGTGTTGTTGGATTTGCGTGAGTAAATCCTAGTATGACAAATGTTTCAGTAGAGAAGCCCGAATTGGTCCATGAATGCAAAATTGAGAAGCGATAGAGAATACAATTGACTGGAGGGAATTCAGGATAGAGTGTCGGCAATGATATTGGTGGAGTCGGACTTGTATTGGATTGTGTAATCATAGCCCAGGAGTTTGGTAAGATAAATTTGTTGTTTGAGAGTTTGTATCACCTGAGACATGAGGTACTTGAGGCTCCGGTGATTCATAAGAATCACGAAAGGATGACCCAAAAGGTAGTGTCTCCACTTGCGCACTATTGTAGTTATGGCATGAAGTTCGCAGGCGTATGTCGATAACCGCTGAAGTCGAGGACAGAAATACTTGCTAAAAGAAGTAATTGGATGGGAGTTTTGCAGGAGAACTGCACCAGGAAGAGAGAAGTCTGGCGTAGTCAGAACTAGAGCTTCGGTCGTACATTGTTTGAGTACTTCAAAGGCTCGTTGGGCTTTTGGTTGTCAGAGAAATTGGTCCTTCCTTAGCAGCAAGGTAAGCGACGTGGCCACTGCTGCATATCCCTTAATGAATTTTCGATAGAAACCAGTTAATTCGAGGAACCCTCGCAATTCAAATTGTGATGAAGGAGCTGGCTATGCAACCATTGCTTGAATCTTAGCCAGGTCTAGGGACACACCGTCGGTCGACACAATATGCCTTAGGTAGTGTAAGTTGTTATGAGTAAACAAACACTTAGAATGGCATAGAAATAATTGGCCCTGATATAGATTTTTAAGGACAACTTCCAAGTGGTTGAGGTGGTTTGAAAGTGATGAGCTGAAGACAAAGATGTCGTCAAAAAAGACCACGACAAATTTGCGAAGAAATGGTCTAACATGATCATGCATAGTCGCCTGAAATGTCGAAGGGGGCATTACAGAGTCCGAACGACATGACTTTATACTTAAAATGTCCATGGTGAGTACGAAAATCCATTTTCGGGATGTCCTCGTCGACCATACGTATTTGGTGAATGCCTTGCCGAAGGTCAAGCTTGGAGAACTAGGAAGCCTTGCCTAACTCGTCGAGGAGCTCATCTATCATAGGCACGGGAAATCTATCTTTGATTGTGATGGTGTTTAGAGCCCAGTAGTCGACATAGCAATGCCAGGTTCCGCGTACTCCTTCTTCTTTACCAGGAGCACCGATGAAGAGAAAGGGATGTGACTGGGTTATATGAGGCCAGCCGCGAGCATAGAAGCTATCTACCTTTTGAGTTCCGACTTTTGGCAATATGGGTATCAATAAGGCTTTACGTCCACTGGTTTGGAGTTGGGTGTGAGGTGGATGTGGTAGGAGATTGAACGGGAGGGAGTAATTGAGAAGGTTCTTGGAAGAAGGAATCAAAGCGCGAAGATAGGGTGGTGATGACAGGGGGTAGTGAAGGTGAAACTAAGGGTGCAAGAGGACCAAGTGGGTGTTGAGGCTCTGGGTCAGGGATTTGGACCAAATGAAACAAGGTTGAGAGGCTTTGTATGTGCACATAGCGTTTCAGTTGATGGGCTGATGCGGAATCAGGGCAAAGTGGTACATCCGCTTGTAAGGTTATGGGCCGGCCCAGGTGGGTGAAGGACATAGTTAGGGAGGTGTAATCAGTCATTATAGGGCCCAGGTTTTGGAGCCATTGGACCTTAAGGACTATATCAGCACCATAGAGGGGAAGCTGGAAAAGGTCTAGGGTGAATTGGTGGCCCTCAACGACGATGGTAACCTGGGGGCATGTGGTGTTGCTGGTTAGCCGATTTCTATTTCCCACTATAATATGCAGGGTTGTTGTCGATGATGTAGGGAGGTTCAAGAACTTAGCAACACGACTCTAAATGAAGTTATGGATGCTTCTATCATCCAAGAGAATGGTGACATGATGAAGACGAATATGGTCGTATAAGCGAAATGTTTCGGCCGTCGACATCCCTGAGAGAGCATTGAAGTTGATTTGAGGATGAGGGTTTGTATCATCAACATAAGCTGGTGGCTCCGCGGTTAGGTGGTCCAAGTTAGAAGGTTCATCTTCGTTGGCAATGAGAAGGTGGAGTCAAGGCTTGCATCTGTGGTCGACAATCCACTTCGCATCACATTGGTAGTAGAGACCTTTGTCTCGCCGAACTTCCATCTCCTATAGGGCCAGTCGTTTGATTGGTAATTTGTGAGTGGGCGTGGCGGTGGGACCTGGTGGTGAATGGGGTGAAAGCGAGGGATGGACTGGAGCATGGGAGTATCGACGATGGTCCTGTAATTTGTCCTCCTGAAGCTTGGCAAGGGCAACCGCTTGGGGAAAAGAAAGAGGTTGAAGTGCCTAAACTTCACAACGCAACTCTAGATTGGGGTCGAAAACGAAGAAACTAAGGAGGAAAGGAGGGGCAAGGCCCATGATCCAGTTCACGAGTCATTCAAACTCAATGAGGTACTCGTTGATGGAGCCTCACAGAGTTAATTTGAACAACGTGCCCTGAGGGTCATCATAGTATGAAGGGGCGAAGCGCGATTCGAGTGCTTGAAGCATGGCGAGCCATGATGTGAGGAACCCATTCCTCGACATCCATTGGTATCAGCAGGGAGCCGGACCCTCCATGTAGAAGGAGGAAACTATTAGTTTCTCGTGGTCGGGGGTCCCTTGATAATCAAAGAACTGACAAATTTTGAATATCCAGCCCATGGGATCCTGGCTGTCGAAGCGTGCTACCTCGATCTTCATGTGAGGTTGTGAGGGTGAGGGTGGGGTAGGTGTTTGGGGGCTTTTGGGGGAGGAAGGGCTGATGGTCAGGGCGGCCAATCGTTCCATGATGGAGTTGATCTTGCCATCCATGGTGGTTTAGGCCTGAGCCTATGTGGTGTGGTTCTGTGTGAGGCATGTAACGACCTCCTCAAGGCGATCAATGGTGGCTTGGTGAGTGTTGTGGTCGGGCATGGTGCGAAGGTTGCCAAAGGCAGGTTGGACTAGTTTATAAGGTATCTATGCTAAATTGCTAATGAAAACTGTGGAAAATACTCTGCTAATTTCTTTGCTATTAGTGGTATTTATAATGTTTACAAATGAGGGGGAAATGCCAATCAATGGCCAATAGAGGGAATATCTCAAGGATAACAGAATGGGATATGGAATATAATTCTGTTACAACTGATTTGCAATGAGAAATTATCTAATGGCCGCCAATAGAGGGAATATCTCAAGGATAACAGAATGGGATATGGAATATAATTATGTTACAACTGATTTGCAATGAGAAATTATCTAATGGCCTTGTCTTCTTCTGCTCCTGAATTTACATGAAGTCACTAAGGTAATTGGGTCTCGTGCGGGTTCTCTTGGACCTGGTAGTAGTTGGGTTGCTATCACTGAACTTATACATAAAAGTTAAGTAGAAGTTAACAACAAAGCCACACACAATTTATAGAAGTCAAAGAACAGATGAACCTAAGATGCCAATTGCCAAGTATGTAAAGAGCTTTGAAACATTAACAACCAATTGACACCTTTCCATATTACTCTCCCCTAAGAACACGTTGACAGATAAAAAATCAAAATTTACAAATGCCTAGACCCACAAATGCAATAGCCTTATCCTGTAACACATAATTGTTGCTCTTCTCAATTCATTTGCAACATATAGCCATCCAAATTAACTAAGGCAAGGATTTGTTTGGATTTTTTTTCTTACAAATAATCTTCCAAATCACACAATAAAGAGAAAAAATAAAGGGAAATAATAACACAATAAAAAAAGAGTATTACTTGATGTTGCAGCCTACCGCACTACTCGCAAGTAGAGCACAAAACAATATGAGCAAAAATCTGTTGGACAAGTGGTCTCAATAACTTTAGAGGGGGTGAATTAAGTTTAAAAATTCTCACTAACAAACTTTTGACCCCCTTCTAAATGATAGGCTCAGAACGCAGAAGAAGCAGCAGCAATCAATTTAATAATGTTCTTTAAACATGCAAGATAAAATTGATTGCAATAAAATAAATAAGATAAAGGAAGAGAGAAATGCAAACTCGGTTTATACTGGTTCGGCCATTTCCCGTGCCTACGTCTAGTCCTCAAGCAACCCACTTGAGATTTTCACTAACTTTGTAAAAATCCTTTTTACAACTTTTGAACACCCAAGGAATCCTTTTCCCTTGTGTTCAGAAAACTCACAATTCAAGAGACAAACAGTCTCTTGATTACAACTTACTTTCTGAGATGAACAAAAAGATTTCTCTCCTTTAGAGTGGATAATACAATTTGATGTTCTTGGATGAACTCTCAATAAATTTGCAAGTGTTTGCCCAAGAGTTTTTTAGAGAGCATTTGGCAATTAAGTTCTCTTAGAATATTTCTCTCTTCCTTTTTGAAGTCAGACACACATATATATAGGCCCTTCGTGCCTTTTCAAAATAGTTTGAAGAGAAGTGTCTTTTCAAAAAGCTTTTTTTGAAATTCTTCACTGGTAATCGATTACAGGTTTCTGGTAATCGATTACACAATTATATTTTGAAGGGTCATGACTTTTCAAATTGAATTTCAAGAGTTTCGTTGCTGGTAATCGATTACACACCAATGGTAATGGATTACACATTCAAAATTCAAATTTCAAACCCTTTTAAGAAGCTGATTTGTAAACTTGTCTTCTGGTAATTGATTACACTGCCTGGTAATCGATTACCAGAGCCTTGATATGTTGGAAACAATGTGTTTTGAGGAAAAAGCTTATCTTGAATGAATCTTGAAGCAATGCTTGTTTGTTGAAGCAACCTTGTCTTAATCTTGAAAGCAACCTTGTTTGATTATTCTTTGGCATCATCAAAATCATGTATTCATACATTCACAAAATCTACGAAGGAAAATCTCCTAAACCTAAAACCCATATAACAAAAGGTCCAAATTATAGCAAGAATAGAGAATGCAACAACACTAAAATACCTAAAACTCATATAACAAAAGGTCCAAATTATAGCAAGAATAGAGAATGCAACAACACTAAAATAATATGAAAAGAAAAAAGATATTAATGGCTTCGAAAAGAAGAAAACTTTAAGTAAGGTGAATTGAATGGGTCTCGTGAGATAAAGGAAATTTTGAGTAGTAATTTGTGCGGATAGGTTTGCAGAAATGATGTATTTGTGTCTTCTCTAGTAAGGAGAGAGAGAGAGAGAGAGAGAGAGAGAGAGAGAGAGAGAGAGAGAGAGAGAGAGAGAGAGAGAGAGAGAGAGAGAGAGAGAGAGAGAGAGAGAGAGAGAGAGAGAGAGAGAGAGAGAGAGAGAGAGAGAGACGTTAGAGTAGAAAGTTATGGGAAAGTAGAGGTTAATAAATCAAAAAATTATTTATTGTATCATATTCACTTTTTGTGTATACATTCTTTTTCAGTTTTATCCTCTGATTATGAACATTGATTTATTTATGAAGTTAATTATAAATGAATATATATGTCTTGTAAAAGGAGATATAAAAGCGATTATAAGATCCTATATCCCTTTTATCTATTGTTATAGATTACATTTAATTAGTTTAAACTAATTAAATATTTTACAAAAGGAATGATTGAGTATTTCATGTGGAATATTTAAAATATTTTTTTTACTTACTTAATAACAATGAGTTAGGAGATATCGGTGGAATTTGACTCATAAAAAAATAAATATAAATTGATCATAACTACCTTCAATTCATATGATAATTTATAATAGCAGAATTTACACATAATTATATATTTTTTTAATAAATAAAATAAAATAAAATTATGCATTTTAACATATAAAAAAAAGGATGGAAATCATCATTTACTGCATGGAGGATTTTGCCTGAACATCAGATATAATCATAGTGATTATTTTTAAGCATGGTTGTTTTATTCGTGAATCTCTCCTAAGACCCAAGTTCATTTCTCTGCTGTCTTTGTTGTTATATTCCTTCCATCACATTTTTTCATATTTTTTATTATCATCTCTAGTGGTTAATTTTCACTTTATTACCTTTTGAATTATATAAGAAAAAGGGATCGATAAACAAATATAGGCTGATTAGACAGAGGATATATATATATATATATATATATATATATATATATATATATATATATATATATATATATATATATATATATATATATATATATATATCAGGATTAACCTACACAGAGCTTAATTAATTTACTAAAAAAAAATCATAAGCAAAAGGATCAAACCTTTGGCAGCCAATATCTTTTTCTCAGCAAACTCTAGAATACTTTCTCACATTATAATCCTCTCTCCAAATGAAGAGACTCAGTCCTCCATCAGTTTTCTGAATTATATCATTTGCAGCTAGTCCACTCAAGGCATTATTGTATTAGTGAATCTACAAAATGATTAGGAAGCATAAAATAGAGAATCGAGCGAGGTAGAAAGACCAGACTCACAAATTGAGACAAAAGAACACAAACCAAAAGTTAACACACCATGTCTTCTATGAATACATAATTTGAACTTGCTCCCTCACCATTACACTTCAACTTGCATAACTAAATAACCAAAGACTATTATTACAAAACATCACAAAGAGGAAAAGTGAAGGCATTATTATCAAAATTGCAATCTACCTCGTAGAATCTCCATGGCGTCATGGCTTAGGCTTCCGACGCAACTATTATGATTGCACGAAGACACAAAACATCAATTTTCTTTGCAAATAGAAAAAAAAAGAAAAGAAAATAGAAGAGAAATAGAGAAAGAAATATGTGTAAACAGAAAAAATGAAAAGAGAAAGATAAGTAATTTCCATTGTAGATTCATTCAAAATCTGAAAGTTGGGATTGCAGTAAAATTGAGGGGCTATATCTTGTGTCTGCATTCATGCGGTTATATTTTTGTGTGAGAGACATCAGATTATCTGTTCTCACATATAGCAATTTTGGTTGTGGGCTTTTGTTGTGTGGCAGTTTTCTTCCATAGCTAAATGATAATGATATTTCTTTTACATTACACTAAAATGAGATATATATTGTTATAGATTATAGATAATATTTACATAAATATATAATAAATAATATTATTTTTATAAAATATTAATCATCTTTATTAAATTAATATATGTTTAATTTTAATGATATTATCAAATATTATATTTATTAAATGTGGTATATATTTATTGAATTTAATAATAAATGTAATGATAATATTTGTATATTAAAAATATAAATTTTTAAAGGAATATATATATATATATATATAAATTTATTTCATAATTACTACTCTTAAAAATTAATTTAATAATTTATTTATTTTATATTTAATTATATACTACTGTTTTAAAATAAAAAGGCTAATTAATTTTCAAAAGACACTAATTAATGAATCAAAAGTTAAAAGTTTTTGTTGGAAAGTGTAATAATACATTTTTCTATTTTTTTTTCTTTGAAAATTTTTGGTATTTTAATTTATTTTAGTAGCATGAAATCAAATTTTGGTAGTTTAAATAGTGGAAAAAATGAGATTGCTAGGCTTAAACCAAAGTCTTCGTAGGAATGATAATTTACTTACATTGTTTACTTGCACGACTAGATGTGCTTGCCTAAAATATATTAATAAAGGTTGGATTAGAAATTGGAGTTTGATTAAAAAATGAGATTGAGAAAATTAAATGAAGTTAACTATTAGCTAACATGCTTAATTAGCAAGGAATTTTCTTGTTCCTTGTAGTTGAGTAAAAAAGAATTTATTTTTCTTAAATTATTAGTCACTTTAGAATTCAAGAAAATGTTAATTACTTTTTTTAAAAATAATCTCGTTAAGGATTAGGATGTCAATAGGGTGGGGTACACTAGTATGTAAATTTGATCACTCTTACTGTCGAATTATAATTATATATTACTTATAGTGTCAATTTTTATGAAAATTGAAAATCAATAAGAAATTGATCAAATAATTCATATTTTAGGATTTGAAAAGCATATATTATATCAATTTTGATTTATAAGGATGAGGTATCAAATAAATTTTGATTGATATAAAATTTGGTAGATATGATCTACATGAAAGGAGTTTTAAATCCAATGATGGATTTTGAGATAAAATTATACAATTAAAAGTTATTAAATAGCGTAATAGTTAGTGTAAGTTGTACCAATGTCAACCCAAAGGTTGAATTAGTGATATAAGACTTTGTTGTGTTCATATGTGAGGAACAATTTATTTAGCAGGATAATTCGTGTTCGATTCCCTTTATGTGTAAAATTTCTTTGAGATAGTGACAACCACACACAACAAATGTGATTAGTCTTTGATCTAGTGATTTGGAGGATATTCATGGTCTCTTAGCCAAGATAAAAAAAAGTTACACCGGTGTCATTTACGTATGTATATATATAAGGAGAGATTAAATTACACCACTATAACTTAAATAATTATTACATCATTCTATAACTTGATATAAAATGTTATTTTTAACTATTCAATCGTTGAATTATATCTACAAATTATCAAGATTGTTTGTGTCAAATTTTGTCAAAATTAAACAATATTAAAAAGGTAATCAAATGATCTATATTTTAGTATATTTTAAAAAATTTATATTTCATCATTTTTAATTTATATGAATGAGGTAACAAATAATTTTGGATTAATATAAAATCTTGTATGTATGAAAGAATTTTTCAATCCATGAGTAAGTTTTAAGAAAATAATATCCAAATGAAAGTTATTAACTAGTGTAATAGTTGGTCAAAGTTACACGGGTCTCTCCCCCCCCCCCCTCTCTATATGTATTTGTGGATTTTAAAATATAAAATTAAAAAAAAGTAAATTTTTTTTGTACCATACACTTGTAATAAAATTAGATAAATTTGAAGTGTATATGTATAGATTATAGCAATAATTTATTTTATATGCAAATACTTGCATGTATGAGTATCTTGCTACTCGTCTTTGCTATGTTAGAGCATCCACAATGAGAGTTGCTTAACAAAAAAAATATTAATGTGTCACATGTGATTTTGAGTTGCTTAAAATTTGAAATAGTTGCTTATATAAGTAATTCTTGCTCATGATTTGCTTAACTTTGTATTAAAAATAAGAGAAAAAAATATTTGAGTTAAATAACTTGTTAACAAAAACTCCCATTGCAGAGAAAATTAATTGAGTTATTTAAGATTGAGGTGAGGTTGCTTATATGAAGACCATTGGAGATGCTCTTAATAAACGGATATTTATTTAACTATCAATTTCCAGTCCATAATGGAATTTACTTATGGATGTTTGCAGATAGAGAATTGTTTTGCCATCCTTAGTGCTAGATAATATACTCCCTCCGTCCTATTATAATTATAAGAAGGAGAAAAAAAATTATTCCAAAATAATTCATCTTAGCTTTTCAATATAACATTAATTATATTTTTTCACTTATATCTCTTATAATATTAATGATGAATAATAAATTCTATAAATGAATTAATGATGATATAAAGTTAATTTTGTAAAATTACTATTATCTTTTATCTATTTATTATTTTTTCTAGATCCATATAAAATGATATAGGAGGACAATTATTTTGGAATGAAAGAGGTATTATATGATAAGAACTATAAAGTGCAATGAATCATTTATGGAAAATATTTAGTTAGATAAGATTATTTTATCATGAAATAAATATAATTAATTATTTTCTTAAAACTTGTGCAATTGTCTTAAATAACAAATAAAATGAGATAAAATTTCATTAACTTTTTTTGTTATCATGTTGGTGGAAAGTGTTTATTAGTTTTATCAAGGGTAAATAGTTACTTTTGTCTTTAAATGTGTAATTCGCTGACAAATGTGTCCTTGAAAGATGAAAATATAAAATTTAGTTTCCGAAAGTATAAAAAGTGCAACAAATATATCCGACCTTTAACATTCGTCCGTCACCGTTAATAAAATAACCTACGTGACACAGAGAGACAAATTTGTTATTGAAATGATTGTCAACGTGGTCATATCTAATTACTAGCATAAGGACATATTTATTATATAATATTTTTTTGACTTTTCGTCTTCCTATTCTGCTCACAAATGCATCCCTGAAAGATGAAAATACAAAATTTAGTTCCTGAAAGTGTAAAAAGTGCGAAAAATATATCTAAAAGTTAATAGTGGATTGTGAGTAATTATTATAATTTTGAAAAATTTATAATGATTGTGACAAAATTTTGGGAGAGTTATATCACACTTGTAAGTGCCTCTTTCCGTTATATAATTTTTAAGTTTCATCAACGGTTGAGACATACATAAAATATTATCAATGGAAGTGAATTTTTATTGTTTTGGCAAATTCTTCTTACTTTTCTTCAACTACAAAAAATAAATAATCATTTGGTTGTTAACTCTTGAATAAATGCTATCAATACAGGAAAAAAAGAAATTTTACTGTAAAACGATAAGAAAATTATTGTTTCTGTTTAATCAAATACTATTTATTTAATTTTTTTTATAATTTTTTCATAATAAAATATGAATGTCTATTATATATGCAATGACATCAAATTAAAAATTATAATAAAAGTTTGTTAATTTTTAATTTTTTTAAAATCATACACAATTATTTTTTTGACTGATCATTTAAAAAGTCATAACCTTAAAAAAGTTATTCCAAAGGAGGTGAATGTTTCTTACAAATTAAAAGTGTCATTACAATTTTCCTTAAAAAATTTTCATGGATCTAATTTAACTATAATGCTTTACAATAAGTATTTTTTTTTTACTTGAACCTTTGATCAAGCATGAGAGTATAAAAAAATTACTTACGAGTTTATAAAACGAGTATTTTTTCTTTTATACTCAATTTAATTTACGAGTTTGTTAAAAAAAATTTATTGCAATCATTATAAAATTTTCCAAATTATAATAATTAGTCACAATCTACTATTAACGTTTAGGTATATTTGTCGCACTTTTTACACTTTTAAAAACTAAATTTTATATTTTCATTTTTCTAGGACGCATTTGTCAAATTCGTCCCTTTGTGCCGGGTAGACTATTTCATTAATAGTGACATATAGAAGTTAACGGACGGATATATCTGTTGTACTTTTTACACTTTTAGGACTAAATTTTATATTTTCATCTTTCAGGGACACATTTATTGCTGAATTATACATTTAGGGACACAAGTGACTATTTATCCTTTTATCAATGACTAATTTTCATTGTAAAATTTGATAGATCACCTTTAATAATTTTCTTTTCTAAATACCATTATTTTCTTTTATAAACATGACCCAAGACTTTATTCAATAATGCGAGTTCAGTTATTTTCAGACCAAATAATGTTGGTAAGCTTTACTAGCATTAAACATCAACATCTGAAACAAATTAGCAATTATCACAATTTTCATTAATGTTAAAATTAAACTTTATTAGCATTAGTAATGGGGGTTATTAAATATTGGTGATGAAACTTTTTACAAATAATAAAATAAACTTAATTTTAATCTTGATCAACAATTATAATTATTTGAACTATTTAAAATGATAATCTTGACTTTGTTTTTACTTAAAAATAGCTAAAAAATATTGAACTATTCTTCGTGATTACGTTACTGTAAAACAGAAGGCATCAAGTTCTGTAAATAATAAAAGGTTAACATTCAAAATTAGTTTTTTTTTTCCTTTTCATTATAAGAAAAACTTTTTATTTTAATTTATCCATCATATTGAATTTGAAGATAATATTATTTTTATTTTTTAATTACATCTTTATTAATAAAATAAAAGAATAATAGATGAAGTGCTAAAGTAATGAATCAGAATGATAAATATTATCATATCAATAATTTATAAATAATCTTAGCACAATTGGAAAATATAAGATATATTTTTTAATTCATGTATTCTAACATTAAACAACTTAAAAAAAGGGAGTATTAAGACTTAAGACACTCCTTAGGTCATATCTCTATTTGATTTTTAACAACATAATATCAAATAAAAATGATAACAAGTTTAAAAGTGGAAATTATTAATTGATAAAAGTAATTTTTTATTCATTAAATAATAACCAATAATATTTTGAGGAAATAATATATGCATTAACTATCTAAAATTTTTTATACTCTTATCAAATCGCAAATTATCATAATAAATTTATTAATTTTAGTAATAATTAATACTTTAAAAGTCATATAAAAGAAATTTTTATTTATTGACATCATAAAAACTTTTACACTTCACAAAACATGATCATTAAACTCAAATTTATAAAAAAAATAAAATAAGAATTATAATTATTAATTAAAAATCAACAAACATACGTCAACAACTTTACATATTATTTTTTTTATAGATTTTATCATTAACTTATTTTTTCAATTTTCATCAACAATTATAATTCCTTAATTTAATTTAGGTAAATTGTTAATGTATAAATATTTATAACGCATAAAATTGACATAATAATGTAACCATCTATTTAGCAAAAAAGAATGATGTAAGAGTGATAGTTACATACTCCAAACAATATTAGTTTTGATTCAATTACTTAGAGACATCCTTAATTTTTAACCCATAACAAAAATCATGTATACATATCTACGCAATAAATTAATTAGAAATAGTTTTAGATTAAAATTTCAAAAAGTAATTATTATAAAAGTAAAAATATGACCGTCCTGAAATAATTTTATAACTTTTTCTCTCCAATTTTTTTATATCTTATTATAAATCCTCTTATAAATTTTCCTACTAAGAGGAAAAATTTAGAATTATCCTATTAAATAATTATAGATAAAAAAATCTTTAAATTAATGTATTAAAATTAAATCCGTTTTTCTTTTATTTTACCTTTTAAACACTATTTTTTACTTTAAAAATCAAATTATTTTCCATTTTACAAATTGAAATATTTATTTTCAAAATTTTCTATTTACAACCTGCATTTACGGTTTTTTAAAAATTAAATTCTAATTGATTATTTTACCATTCTCAAATTAAATTCTAATTGATTATTTTACCATTCTCAAATTAAATTCCAACCTTAATTCATTAAAAATTTTCCTTTTTCTTTCTTTTTCAAATAATGATTTTACGACAAATATTCCTTTTCGGAATCCAAATTTCCCCCTCACGTGTTTAGTGCTGTTATGCCAAACAATACGACCCATCGACAAAGAGAAACCGAGTAAGTAACCATCCCGAAACGGTAGAAGTTACAAAAATGCATGAAAGGCGCGTGCACCACACTGTCACCTAAACGCGCGTGAGGCCAAAAGCACCGCCTCTTTTCTCTCTCCACAGATCCACACTCCTTCCCCCTCTCTCTAGTTTCTACCCCACACCCCAAAAATTTATTAATTTTATTTTTAATAATAATTAATAATTAAAAAAAAAAACCAAAACCGTTTCACTGTGTGTTCGAGACGGAGTGTACTTAAGGGGAATGCCTCTGTTCGATACAAACCCTCTTTCTCACAGATCCATATCTTCACTTTCTCTCTTCTTTCTTTCTTTTCTTCACTCACTCTCTTCATTACTCTTCTCAAATTCTTCCCAAATTCAAATTCAAATTTCTTTGATTGTGTTTTTCCATGGCTGACAATTTGGACGACGGCGAGTTTTGGCTCCCTCCTCAGTTTCTCACCGACGACGACGACGACACGTCGTTCAACAATGCCAAAAACGACGCCGTTTCGAAGTCTCTGTTTTTCAGCTCCTCCAGCGAGACCGAGAGCGACGAGGAGGACCACCACCTCGCCGAGTTGACTCGCCGCGTCGCTCTCGAACTCGATCTCAACAACAACAACAACTCTGCAAAACCCAAGGTGACCAACAAAAAAAAGAAGAAAGAAAAGAAAAAAAACAAACTCAGCACTTTGTCCACTTTGTCTTCTTCTTAATAAATAGAGAACTTAATTTATTGTGTTTTGTTTGTTTAGGGCGTGTTTGGGGGTGGTTCTCCGCAGTCAATCCTGAGCGCGTTCGGGAGCAGCGGGAAAGGGTCGAGCCCAAACGGCGCCGTTCCCCACGTGAACTCCTCGTCCACGTGGGATCTGCTGCGGGCAGCCGCAGGGGAAGTCGAGAGGATGCGCGACGGTTACAGCTTTCTGACGCCGTCTCCCGTTGCTGCTGCTGCTCAACCCAACGCTGTTAACGGCGTCGTGTTGGGATTTTACTATCAGCAGCCGCAGCTGCACCAGCAACAACCGTCGCATTCTCAGCAGCAGTTACAGATTGCGCAAGTAAGTGAAAACGCAAACAGCTTTTAATTTTATGCTCTATTTTTTAATTGGTGCATATTTTTTAAATTTTTTTATTGTTTTGTAGTTTGAGATGATGAGGAAGCAGCAGCAACAGAGGCAAATGGTCCCTCCCAACAGAGGAAGGAACAACAACAGCAGCAACAACGTTGTTAGGGTAGGGAACGTTGTTAATGGGATAGGTTTGTCTGCTTCTGCATGGCCTCCTAATGGGTCTGGCATGAGGGCCGTTTTTCTTTCTGGCAAGAGAGAAAGAAGCACCGGAACCGGCGTGTTCTTGCCTCGCTGTGTTGACACTCGCAATAATAATGAATCTCGCAAGAAGCCAGGTAATCATTCTAGTCAATTTAATTAAACATGATATAATAATGGTTTTAATTAATTAAAATAATTAATATTTTTTATTAATTGCAATTACTGACTTGGTTTTTTTTTTTTTACGGGTTTTGCAGTGTGCAATACTGTGTTGGTGTCTGATAGAGTGGCGCAGGCGTTGAATCTGGAGGGTGTGGTGGGTGGTGGCCGTGGCCACAAGCAGCAACACAAGCCTCGTTTCAATGGGGAAAATGGTAAAGTACATTTTTCATTTTTCTTGTGGGTTTATATTTATTTATTACGGAGTATTTTTTGATTTTTTTTAATAATTATTGGGGGTGGGGAACAAGTTTTTATGGGTATGTGAAATTCTGAATTGTTGGTGTCATGTGCAGGATCGCCGGTTTCAAGGGTTAGGAGTAACAATAATAATAATAATCATTATGGTTATGGTTATTCCCATCATCAGAAGCGTAACAACTTGAAGCCGCAGCAGCAGCCACAAGTTGTGGTGAACCATGAGATCCAGTTGCCTCTGGAATGGACTTATTGAAATGAACGAATGATGAATGTAGTCATGGCTAGTCTAGTCTTTTTATTATTATTATTTTTTGGTTTTGGGGGAATGGGTGTAGTTTTTACTTTTTATATTTTTTTGGGGTTGGGGAAATGGGTAACAGTTTTTAGTTTTTATTTTATTTTATATTCTACAGGATGAATAGCAATATCTTTATATAAGGGTAGAAGAAATTAAGAAGTAGGGATTTTGTTTGGTTTGGGAGAAAAAAGGAATTATAGCTTCTTTTTTTTTTTTGGTTTATCGGTAGAAAATAACAACATTTGGGGGGTCTATGGATAAAGCCATTGATGGCGGTAGGAGCAGCAGAAGATGGTGGCAGTGATATCAGTAACTTTTGTTTTAATGGCTTGGGAAAGGCAAAAAGCGGTGGGATGGGTTATTAATTTTTTTGCCCCTCTTTTTCTGTGGTTTTGGATAAAATAATTTGAAAAGTTGAAGAGGCATAAGCAGGATTTGCTGAGGTTACAGCCTTTTTTCCTATAATTGAATCAGAATGTAATCATTTGGGAGGGAAGTCATTACTGTACTCTGATATTTTACAGCCTGGACACCCCAATTACTATGAATCAATAATGCAATGGAAATGAAAATTTACATTTAATGATGTCTTTATCTGTGGTTAGTTTACTGTATTCAAATTTCAAATGTTAAACCGTCGAGACCCTTGTTTTGTAGGTATTACTTTGATACTGGCTTAATGACAGGTGTTAGTGTAATTAATTACTGTGTTAAATTGGTAAATCGCTATCTTAAATTCGAAGGAAATGGTTTGACTGGTTGACAACTCAGTCTTGCTAGTGTAAATTGGAGTTACGTTTGCTTTGCTTACCCCAAGAAGCAGTGGCAGCTGGATTTGATTTGTACTCGTAGCACTGTTCGTATTCGTTTAGAATTATGTTATTCTAATACTCCTATTTTACTATAGTACTCCTTTTAATTATGAGAGATTATGACATCATATAACTTATAATATGTATCTTTTCTCTCAGTGTATTTTTTTCTCTCACTAAGTATAGAATAACATTTTGGTTGTTCTACTATATTTATCCTTTAATCATACACCACATTTCGATTATAACTATTTGTATTTTTGTGGGTATTAGGGTGACTTTTTTAAACTAAAAGAAAAACAATTTTAATAGAAATTCTTTTTAAAGTTTTTTTAAGGAGGAAATATGATTTTCTTTTTAAATAAATCAAAAAAGGAATTGTTTTAAACAAAATCAGAAATTACATTTTTTTATTAAAAAAACATTTAAAAAACAAAATTAAACAACTAACCCTTAATTTAATTTTAGTTTACTTATGTTTTTTTACTGTTAAGATATTCATTATGCATTTCACTATTAGTGTGATTGAAAATGATTTAAATATATTTATATAACATAGTAGTAGTATAAGTAATATAGTTTTACTACATTTAACGGGTAATACTATATCAAAACTCTAAATTAGTCGGCACTTATTTTTTATCCGTTCATACATTTAACCAATTGTGGATTGTGTATTCTTCTTGATTGTCTTCAAATTTTGAAATCTAGTTTGAATTAAGAAAAGCAAGTAGTAGGAACAGAAATATTTTTAAAGCGAGTTAGGACTTTTGCTTTTTTGGGGTTGTGGCCTTTACTAGGTAAGAATTTTATTTCGTTATTTTCTAACTGGGTTTGGCCATGTAGGACCTGTTGTTTAAGCGGGCCCGCTTTGACACGTGTAATGTGCCAAGAATGTTTTGTTTTACTTTTTTCATTAAGAATGTTCAGGGAATAGTTTTAGATTTCCTTTTTATTTATGGAAAAAAAAAATTGTTTCTAAACTTACCAAAATAAATGCCTAGAATATAGGAATAGTCCGATCTCTTTTTTTTTTTTTTAATTTGTTCTCCTAATTTTTATAAATTCTAAAATGATTCTCTTACTTATTTTATTTATGATAAATTAATCCTTTAAAAAAATTGATCATTTTTTAATACAATTTTAAACTTTTTTTTATTCAAAATGTGAAATTTGTCTTATTAAAGACACATACCTGAAAATTATAGAAATCAATTAATGTTTGAATGATAAAGGTCATAAATCCAGTGAAAATCTTGTGAAAAATGAGTCTCATAAATAATAAGAAAAAAATGTAATATTAGATTTTTAAGTTTTTGATTACTCCTAAGACTAACTTTTTATGTATTTTTCATCTTTTTTATGTGTTTTTGTTGGTCTGAACATTAATTGATTTTCATAATTTTTATGTACAAGAATCTAAGACAACAAATTTCATATTTTGAATAAATTAATAGAAGTTGAAAGTTGTCATGCTCAAAAATTGAAAACAAATAATTTTTTGAAAGGACTAATTTATCATAAATTAAATAAGGAGACCATTTTATAACTTTTGAAAGTTAGGAAACTCATTTAAATAAAAAAATAAGTTAAGGAACTATTTGTATATTTTAACCAAAATAAATTATAAGTAATTAGCTATCAATTCACAATACCGAATGTGTTGTAATTTTCATAAAAATTAATTTTAAAATTTAATTATAATTTATTGACTATAAAATTTTTAGTAGTATTATGTAACAAATAATAATTACAAACATTTATTTTTATTTCGTTACCAAATTATGTGTATTATTAGTTCTTTAATAAATATTTGAATTTAATTGGCATATATCATTGTATATTGTAAATTAATCAAAAATTATTTCTACATATCAAAAATCAAAAATCATTTTTATATGATGTTTATGCTTGAGTGTATGTAATATTTATTCTATACACATAAAAATCTTCCTACAAAGATTGACCAATTGTATAAGAATGAATGTATGTTTAGATTAAAGTTGAAAGAGATCAAAAATATTTTTTATTCTGGAAGTAACAACTTTTATCTCTAAGTTGTACATTATTTCTAACTTTATCTATAATCTATCGGCTATTATCTACAAACTAGTAATTATCTGCAAAGGCGGTAACAATTCCTACAAATAAGGACTCGCAACTCCCTCTACACACTATAAGTACTAGGTTCTCTCGTACGCTATCGAACACACACACCTATGAGCATACACAACTCACACATTCATTTGTACTCACTTGAGGCAAACACCTTCATACCTGCTCATATACTTATTCTCTCATATTCTCCTAACTCATATACTTACTTGAGCGTCAGAGTCATTTGTTTTGTAGGTCTTCCCTCTTGTCCTCCTAACAAAGGTCACTCTTTAGCTGGTGTGGAGTCCAGGAGCCCACCTTAGCCACGTCCACCCTGACGTGTACCAGCTTCGGATTTTGGTAAGTACATTTGGTACCCACTGTTGGGCCGCGGTAAAACATACCCCGGAGTTTCTCATTATCTTCCTCTTTTACCCATGGTAAACACGCAGTCTGACCTCAGACGCGAGATCCCTTTCGAAGGCTCCAATCCTCTTGTAGTAGCCATGCCAGATACTGATACTTTCCAACAACTCCAAAACCACATTGCGAAGATGAAGCGACGCCATGAGGAGGAGCTTAGAAAGCTAAAGGCTGACCACAATCAGTTGGAGGCTCGTTTTAGAAGCCCCCAGGACGACGAGCACTCTGTTCATACATTGCCCAAGCGCACTCATGGGGAATCATACCCCCGGCGCACAATTAACACACAAGATGATCCAAGTGATGGAAGCTTGCTTGTGGAGCTTCTATGGAGGCTGGATCTTTGAGCTTCAATGAGATCCTTCAATGGTGATTTTACACCATGGAGATGCAGCGGAAGACAAAGGAGAAGAGGAGAGGGGAGACACCATCCACTAGGGAATAAGCCAAGGAAGAAGGAGCTTCACCACCAAGAATTGCCTTGGATAAGAAGCTTGAAGAGGATGCTTTAATGGAGGAAAAGAAAGAGAGAAGAGGGGAGCACGAAATTGAAGGAATAAAAGAGGGAGAGAAGTTGAACTTTGAAGTGTATCTCATATGACTTTCATTCATCAAAGTTACAACAAGTGTTACACATGCTTCTATTTATAGACTAGGTAGCTTCCTTGAGAAGCTTTCTTGAGAAAACTTCCTTGAGAAGCTTCTTTGAGAAAACTTCCTTGAGAAGCTAGAGCTTAGCTGCACACACCCCTCTAATAACTAAGCTCACCTCCTTGAGAAGCTTCCTTGAGAAGATTCCTAAAGAAGCTAGAGCATAGCTACACACACCCCCTATAATAGCTAAGCTCACCCCCATGCCAAACTACATGAAAATATAAAAAAAGTCCCTAATACAAAGACTACTCAAAATGCCCTGAAATACAAGGCTAAAACCCTATACTACTAGAATGGCCAAAATACAAGGCCTAAAAGAAGGAAAAATCTATTCTAATATTTACAAAGAAGAGAGGACCCAACCTTGGTCCATAGGCTTAGAAATCTACCCTGGGATTCATGAGAACCCCAAGGCCTTCTTTAGCAGCTCTAGCCCAATCCTCTTGGAGTCTTCTATCCAATACCCTTGCGGGGTAGGATTGCATCATCCCCTCCACCTTGGAAAGGATTTGACCTCAAATCCCGAGGTTCTTCATATTCTGGGCTCCTTCCCTTGACACCTGTAAAAAGAATAAAAATATATGTATTAGTGGTGTTGGGTATGTTAGAGTAGGGTAAGGTCTGAAAACCCCTTTCATGGACATTTTCCTATGAGGGGACATTGTTCCTCACCAACTCAATGAGTGGTGCTACAAGTAAAGAAAAATATGGGACAAACCTTTTGTAAAAGTTTGTTAAGTCATGGCAGCCCCAGATTTCCCTTATACTTGGTGGAGTGGGCCAATCAAGAATGACCTTTATTCTCTTAGGGTCTGTGGAAACCCCTTGACCACTATTTAAAAAATTAAGGAAAGTAATGCAATAAAGCGTACCTTTTTCTATATTTTCGTGTTGATTATTCCTACAAAAAAATAAGACAAACCTAAGGTGTCCCATATGAGCACCTAAGTTTGTATTAAAACCAAAAATAAGAACAAACCTACCTAATGAGTCCCTATGTACATGAATCATGAAGATGTTGTGTGCATGACTGATTTTACAAAAGAAGGTTGCGACACTCAACACATTCATCATATCACTTATTTTAGGGATTTGGTGCCTAATAATACCTATTTTGGGCACCAACAGAGCACAAGGATTTAAGCTCTTATGAACCAAACCCTCATCCAACAACTCCTTTACTTGGGGAATAACCTCAAGCCCAAGAGGTGTGGCAGTGCTAACAAGTGTCTTTTTAAAAAGGAAAAGATGTGGAGGTTGTCTACGAGGGAAAGTTTCTTTAATATTTGTCTTTATTTCAAAATGACTTTCCTTCTTAGCTAACCTCTTGGAGGAGACACTTAACCATTAAAGGTTGTCCTTCTTCTTGGGGATAGATTTCTTCCCTAGATTCTTCCCCTATTGCTTCTTCATTTTCATTAGAGTTAGGTGAAGTAGTAGCCTCATCTTGGCTACTATAAATGTCTTGGCCCCTCATAATCATGGTTTTCGTGCTGGGGCATTGAGAAGTAATGTGTCCTCTTCCAAGACATTTAAAGCACTTTATAGAGCTAGTCTTCTCTTGCATACTAGCCTTAGGGGCTTGCTTTTCTATTATCTTCCCCTTATCATCTTTGGGCTTAGAAGGTATCACCCCTAAGATTCCTTGACCTTAGTCTTTCTTTGGATAAGAGTGAGAGCCATAAGATTTTGAAGTAGACTTCTCTTTAAGTTGTTGCTCTACCCTTATTTCACAATCTAAGTTAGCCTCTACATTGTCCTTCTCATAGAAGTATGGGAGGTTAATGTTAGCCTCTTGAGGCTTTCTTTCCTTTTCTCTCCTATGGGAGTGAGGTCTAAGATGTGACCTATGCCTTCCTTCATAATAGTCGCGAAGTTCTTCACTTAGGCTCTTGCAAGAGTTATGACTACTATAGGAGGCATGTTTTTCTCTTTTCATTTCTTTCATTATTTTTCTTCTTTCTTCCTCTCTTATTTTATTTCTTTCATCTTGACTTATTTCTTCCACTCTTTTTTTTTTTCCTTTTTCTTTTCTCTCATGTTTTTCTTTCCATAACTTGAGGGAACTCAACTCATCTAAGATTCTAGATAAAGGGTCTTTATGACTAGTACCCTTGCCATTAACACTAGATGAATGATGACTCATGTTGGTTCCTAAGTTGTGGTTCTTTCTTGTTGGAGGTTTGAAAACAAAAGGTAAAAGAAACTATGGTTGAAACTAGCCAAAATAAACACTAAAAGAGGTGTGAAAGATTAGGTAAAAACTAATTGGTAAAATGCAAGCTATCTAGGCGGTTTGACAATGGAAGGTAAAAGAAATAAGCTTCAAAAGTAAGCAAGAAATGTAAACTAGGCGAATCCTAAGAGTGTTTGGATGACCACATTTAAGGTTCCCAACAAAACACTCACAATCCTAAGGTAAAATTGCCTAAAATTATTACACACAAATGGAAGTTTGGTAACTTATTGGAGGCTCCCAACACACTTCCAATGAAAGGCCTTTTTGTTACAAAACTTGAAAGCAATGAAGGTAAGTAAATTGCAAATTACAAAATTACAAAACGGTCCTCAATTTTAGTGGTTGTTCTCTCTTTGGTGATTCACTCAATTTGGAGTGCTTCTTAGTCCAATAGCTCTTAAGGTGGTAGGTCCCTTTCTTCTTGACTCAAATTCTTCAAGGGATGACACCAATCCTCCTTCCAATTCCCTATATGGCAACCCACAAACAAGAAAACAAAGAGACAAGCAATAACCAAAGACAAAAAAAAAAAATGAAATGAAAGATAAAAAAATGGAGTTTTAACAAGACAATTTTTCAAGGATTACTCAACAATTAAAGCAATGAAAAGGACATAGAAGCAAGTTAGGACTCAAAGAGAAACTTAGAATGGCTTTAGAATAGAGTAAAAAAACTATAAAAAAAAAGACTCAACAAACCTCTAGCTTTGGCACTTGTTGTCACAGTAATTTTCAATTGAAATTTCGGAACTAAGATTGGTATAACATAGGCACCAGTTATAGAATAAATTTTGAGCCTAAACAACAAGCACACTTCCTTTCACCTTTTTTTTTTCTGGATACTGATTTTCCTTCCAACTTGTGTGATTTTTCGTATTTTTTCATTTTATCCAAATCATTTGGTTCTTTTTTTATAACTTTTTTCCAGATGTCTAGAAAATTCAGTAAAAATTTCAGCTCAAAATTAGAAGTAACCAATTCTCAGTAATTTTTACAAGTTTGTATGTCCAAGCTGCCAGCACTAGCGATTTTTTTTTAAGCATGGTATATTGATTGCCTTGGGCTTACTTTCAACCTTCCTATGTATGTTGAACTCACTAGGATTGTTTACCACAGTTTTAAGAGTTCAATATTCACTTAGGATCAACATTTCAGCCAGCAATTCAATCACCAAAACTCAAATTCACAATAGACACAATCATAAGAAAACCTAAAAGTTCAAGAAAAGGTTCACAATCAAAGACTCTCTAAGAATTTTGCATGAACATGTTAAGGACTAATTAACATGAAAGATTTGACTCAAATCAAATAATAGGCCAAAAGACTTTCATACACTCATGAACAAATGAGTTAGACAAAGAAACAAGAAAATAAAATTCAGCACAACATAAGAAATCTTATGTGACAAGTTTCATGACTAGACATGACTTCTATGACAAAACTACAATAGGTGAACAAGTCACTCTAGATTTTTGAGGTTTTCTTCTACTTTAATATTTTTGTAAGAATTTTATGGTTTAGGTTTCAGCCACAAAAAATAACAAGACAAATCTCAAAGGAACCTAAACTCAACACAATTCATGGTTCAAGAATAAGAACAAGAACAAGAAATTTGAACCATAGAAAATCAAATCTAGGTTCTATAGCAAGTCTAATCGGTGGAAACTCTAAAGAATCATGTTAACAACATTTAGCACAAGACATGTGAGGAGATACATGGAGAAAAATGAAGAAACAACAATGGAAGAGAAGGTAAAGCAAAAAGTTAATGGAGGTTTAAGGAGCACCTACTTGAAGCTTTTGTGCTCTGATACCACTTGATGGAAGCTTGCTTGTGGAGCTTCTATGGAGGCTGGATCTTTGAGCTTCAATGAGGTCCTTTAATGGTGATTTTACACCATGGAGATGCAGCGGAAGGCAAAGGAGAAGAGGAGAGGGGAGGCACCATCCACTAGGGAATAAGCCAAGGAAGACGGAGCTTCACCACCAAGAATTGCCTTGGATAAGAAGCTTGAAGAGGATGCTTTAATGGAGGAAAAGAAAGAGAGAAGGGGGGGAGCACGAAATTGAAGGAATAAAAGAGGGAGAGAAGTGGAACTTTGAAGTGTATCTCATAGGACTTTCATTCATCAAAGTTACAACAAGTGTTACACATGCTTCTATTTATAGACTAGGTAGCTTCCTTGAGAAGCTTTCTTGAGAAAACTTTCTTGAGAAGCTTCTTTGAGAAAACTTCCTTGAGAAGCTAGAGCTTAGCTACACACACTCCCTATAATAGCTAAGCTCACCCTCATGCCAAAATACATGAAAATATAAAAAAAAGTCCCTAATACAAAGACTACTCAAATTGCCCTGAAATACAAGGCTAAAACCCTATACTACTAGAATGGCCAAAATACAAGGCCTAAAAGAAGGAAAAATCTATTCTAATATTTACAAAGAAGAGAGGACCCAACCTTGGTCCATGGGCTTAGAAATCTACCATGGGATTCATGAGAACCCCAAGGCCTTCTTTAGCAGCTCTAGCCCAATCCTCTTGGAGTCTTCTATCCAATACCCTTGTGGGGTAGGATTGCATCACCAAGTCTCTCCCACATTCACCGTCCTGCAGGGCGAGCTACTCATCGACACCCCTTTGTTAATCGCATCATGGAAGGCGACATACCTCTGGGTTGGAAACCACTCAACTTGGAGCGGTATGATAGACCACCGATCCAGATGAACACCTGGATGCTTTCCTGACCTAGACAAATCTGTACACCAATGACGATGCAATCCTATGATGTGTCTTCCCCACGTCCCTTAAAGGGGCAACATTGACCTAGTATGGTGGACTCTCTCCAAGGTCCATCAACAGCTTTGACACCCTTGTTGAGCGCTTCAATGCGCAATATGCAACTAGCTAGTCTCATCGTAACATCTGCCACACTGGCCAGTCTGTGACAAGCAGATGATGAATCTCTATACAAATTCATGGATAGGTTTGGAGAATTACTGTCTAGATCCACAATCTCAACCCAGAGGTAGAACTACACTATATGCTCCTCTCTCTAAGGCCTGGTAAGTTTGCGAACAGTTTGTGCAAGAAAACCCCTAGTAGCATGGACTAGTTGCGTGAACGAACCAAAGGCTACATCCAGATGAAAGAAATGTCCAGGTTCAAGAACGAGGTCAGGCAAGTTGAATAAAAGGAACAAGCTGGAAGGAAGCACCAAGACTGAATCACACAAGTTAGACAAGAGGCACAAGCTAGACAAGCGCCAACCTCTCCCAAAAGGGCCCAAGTTCGAGAGTTACATACCCCTGACGACCAATCACACTACAATCCAGGAGGAGGCCTTCAACTTGGAGGTACCCATCAAACTGCCTCAATCGAAACCTCACAGGCCAAGGTTAGACTCAACCAAATATTGCAAATACCATCGCGGTATCGATCACAACATAGAGGACTGCTTGGCCTTGAGGGACAAAATAGAAAAGCTCATACAGGCTAGGTACCTAGCCCAGTTTGTTAAGGGGCTAGACAACCACCAAGCAAGAGTGAGACCTGGAGGACACCAAGAGAATCAGCACAAGAATCATGACACAGACAGAAGAAGATCGAGGAAGACAGAGACATAACCAGCCAAGACGCGGTCGACAACCTCCATAAGAACAGGAACCCGCCTAGCAAATAAGAGGTGTGATCAAAACCATTATGGGTGGATTCTCCTATAGAGGATAGTCCAGCCAGTCCCGCAAGCGCCACCTCCATGTCATCCAGGGCATCATCATCAACTATGTCGATACACCATCACCATGAAGTTTCCCTCCTATCACTTTCATTGATAGAGACTTCAATGGTATCAACCTCATAAACTAAGATGACTCCATGGTTGTATCCATCATAATTGCCAACTTCATGGTGTCCAAGGTCCTCATTGACCAGGGCAGCTCCACCGACATCTTATATTGGAAGACATTCTAGAGACTTGAAGTTTTTCCTAGCTTCATCCAACCTCATGACGGTCCACTCCTCAGCTTCGTAGGGGAGCAAGTAGAGACTAGAGGCTATGTCGACCTCATGACCACTTTCAATCAAGGGCAACTCTCTAGGAGCTTTACAATTAGGTATTTAATTGTTGATTCAAATACCTTTTACTTTTCTTTGATTGTCAGGAAAACACTCAACGAGCTCAGAGCCATCTTCTCCATGCCATATATGAAGATGAAGTTCCCTACTTAGACGAGAGAGATCATGACTTTCAAGGCAGATGAAAAGCAAGCACGACAATGCTACGCATAAAGCCTGAAGGTAGCACCTTATCCTCCCACAGGAAGCCCGCCAAACTTCACTGTACAGTGGATGACACCACTTAGGTCATGGGCATGGACAAATGGTCTCCAGTCCGAGCCCTGACTGTTTACCAGGTAAGCCTAGACAACAAATTCGATGTAGATCTGCGTGACGAACCTTTTGAAAGAGGCCCAAAACCTATTGAAGAGCTCATCAAGCTACAACTCGGACCCAAACCCAGGTAATGTACGTAGCTCAGCAAAGACCTCACCAGCCATGAGCAGAGACACGTAGCTAATATCCTACACAGGAATGCGCACATGTTCGCTTCACAGCCATCTGACATGCCAGGAATCCACCCCAGCGTTAACTACCAGAAGTTCGCCATTTTCCCCAAGGCCAAACCTGTATCCCAGAAGGAGAGAAAGATGGGAGAAGAACGACACAAAGTTGTTAGAGAAGAAATGGACAAACTCCTCAATGCCAACTTCATCAAAGAAGTCAAATATTCCATTTGGCTCGCCAACGTTGAAATGCACCGTTTTATTATTTCATGTATAGGAAATAATAAAACAGCCCCCCCTTCAGTTTTATAAAAACCCGAGACCCTCCATTTCTCCAAATTCCCTTTTCTTTCAAATAGCCCACCCCTCATCTCTCAAACCCTCCCTCTTCTTCCATTTTCTTTGTATTTTATGCTCTCACTAAGTCTTTGTGACTTATCCCCTTATTTTCTCCATTACACAAATAGTGGAGTAGCTAACTTCCTGGGATTTGCTGACTTACCTAAGAATTTGATTATCTTTTGGTAGGCCTCTATTACATTTGATGGAGAGTTTTTTTGTGTGACTCTAGTATAATGAAGCTATAGGGATAAGGGTAGTAAGGAAAATATATACAAATTCCTTTATTTTGAAATTTAAATGATCCTCTCTTATAAATATGTTGATAATGTAATTATGATGTTTTGAGACACTTTGATGATTTAGTATTTATGACCAACATCACTATTAGTCGATATTTTGGACAATATGTCAAGGGTCTATGTTGTGATCAGTGACCTTGATATCTAATTGTTGGATCGGGATATATATTTATATATAGATTTGTTTGGATATATTATATTTTTTTATAGGTTATTTAATATGGGTTAGGCTAGCCAGACTAAGGAAATTATATTCTATGCGCCGGTCATGGTCCAAAAGTGGGTTGTGACAAACATCGTGAAGGTAAAAAAGACCAACGACAAATGGCGAAGGTGCACCGACTATACTGATCTAAACAGGGCGTGCCCCAAGGATGCATACCCTTTGCCCAACATCGACAGACTAGTTGATGGAGTGTCTGGGTTACAAGTACTAAGTTTTCTGGACGCTTACTCAAGATACAACCAGATCAGGATGCACGCTCCAGACGAGGAGAAAATGACATTCATCATTGAAGATGCCAACTTTTGCTATAGGGTCATGCCCTTTGGCCTAAAAAATGTAGGTGCTACATACCAGAGATTGATGGACCATATTTTCAAGTAGTAGATCGGATGAAACATCGAGGTCTATCTTAACGGCATGGTCGTCAAGTCTCAAAGCATAGCCCAACACGTGGCAGACCTGGAAGAGGTCTTCGGAGATCTCCACAAATGCAACATGTGCCTCAACCTGGAAAAATGTACTTTCGAGGTCGAAGGGTGCAAGTTCTTGGGCTTTATGATCACGCATCGGGGAATAAAAACCAACCCCAACAAATGCATTGCTATTTTGGAATGCAAAATCCTACTAACGTCCAAGAAGTCAAGAAGCTGAATGGAAGACTAGCATCCTTGTCCAAGTTTCTCCCTAAGCTTGCCAAAAAAGAGAATCCCTTCTATAAATTGCTCAAGAAAACCGAGCCCTTCCTATGGCACAAAACCTACGAACAAACCTTCTTAGCCTTCAAGAATACCATTGCAACACCGCCAGTCCTGAGTCGACCCAGGCCAGGAGTCCCTCTACTCCTATATATCTGAGTAGCTGACGAAGCCATTAGCTCAACCCTTGTACAAGAGGAAGGGAAGCATCAACTCCCTATCTACTTCACCAGCCGCATACTGCATGACGCCGAGAAGTGCTACCAAATGATAGAAAAGGTGGCGCTAACACTCTTTACCTCGGCTCGACATCTTAGACCCTACTTTCAGAGTCATCAAGTGGTAGTCAAGATGAACTACCCCATCAAACAAGTTTTGCGAAAGCCTGAACTAGCAAGAAGGATGGTGGCCAGGTTCGTAGAACTTTTAGAGTTTGATATCTAGTACGAACCCCGTGTCCCCATGAAGACACAGTTCATGGAATACTTCCTGGCAGAATTCTCCAGGAATGACGAAACCACCCCGACTGGTGGAGCCTCTATGTTGACGACGCGTCCAATGTGAAGGGAAGTGAGGCAGGAATCATCCTCAAAGGTCATGACAATGTCACTATAGAGAGCCCTCAAACTCAACTTCAAAGCCTCAAACAATCAGGATGAGTATGAGGCGCTTATTGTAGGTCTAAAACTAGTAAAAGAAGTGTAAGCTAAGAAGCTACGATGCTACACATACTCGCAGCTTGTCCAGGGGTAGGTTGCCAACAGATACCAGACCAAGGAAACATTGCTACTCAAGTACTACCACATTGAGAAAAATCTCATTGACTACTTTGAATGCTTTGAGATGTACTACATGCTCAGGGAGAACAACACTGGAGCATACCTGTTCTCCAAACTAGCCAGCACCAAAAAAATTAGGCACCTTAAGACTATCATCAATAAGACACTCCAAACTCCCACCATATACACTAAAGAAGTTATGGCCAAAGAAGAGGAGGAACCAAACTAGATGACCCCTACAAGAATTTCCTAATTCGGGGGGGGGGGGGGGAGGGGGTGTTGCCATCAGATGAGAATGAAGCCCAATGCCTGAAACGGAAGGCCAGCTACTACGTCATCCTTGATGGCGAGCTATTCAAAAGAAGGTTGACAACACCCTTGTTAAAGTGCCTGAACAACCAACAGGTAGATTATGTCATGAGAGAACTCCATGAAGGGATTTACGGTCTCCATACAAGGGGACACTCCCTTGCAACAAAGGTGGTGCGTGCTAGTTACTGCTAGTAAACACTCAGGCTAGATGCCCTTCACCTCACCAAGAGATATAGACAATGCCAAGAGTTTGTAGACATTCCACGCACCCCTCCTGACAATCTCCACAATTTGTGAGCTCCCCTTGGCCTTTTGCCATATAGGGAATGAACATACTGGGACCATTGCCAAAGTCTCTAGGAACAGTCAAATACCTACTAGTGGTAATTGATTACTTCACCAAGTAGATCGAGGCAAGACCATTGCGAGAAATTACGACCAATGAGGTAGAGAAGTTCACCTGGAAACAACTTATATGCTGGTATGGCCTCCTATATGCCATCGTCATCCACAATGACATCCAAATCAAAGCTCAAACCTATAAAGACTTCCTGACGAGGCTAGACGTCAAACACCTTGTCACATCTGTCGAAAGTCCTCAAACCAACGGCCAGGCAGTGGCAGCCAAAGAGTCATCGTCAGGGTCCTACACATGAGACTCAACAAGTCTAAGGGCCTATGGAAAGAGAAACTCCCTAGTATACTCTGGGTCTATCATTGTTCACCCCAGACAACGACCAATGAAACTCTTTACCATTTCACATATGGCACAGATGTCATGATTCACTTTGAAGTCTGGGAACCATCGACAATGAGATTGTTGTTCCAGCAATAACAAAATGAAGAAAAAATGAGGGTAGCACTTGAGACAATAGACAAATTTCAAGAAATGGCCAGGATCAGGGAAGAAGCTACCAAGCTCTGAGCAACGAGGATATACAATACAAAGGTTCAACTACAATCCTTTCAACTTGGCGACCTCGTTTGGCGAGTTTGAGGCATAGCAAAAAAAATCCCCGAGCGGGAAAGCTTGGTCCCAACTGAGCAGGCCCATTCAGGGTCACAACAAGCTTGGAAAATGGAATGTACAGACTATAGGAACTAGATGGCAAAGCAATTCCAAGAACATGGAACACCACCCACCTAAAGTTCTACTTCAGTTGATCTAATGCAAGACCAGATGTTGTACTCTTTTTACTACTTAAGTCTTTTATCCCAAAAGAGAAAAATTAGGGTTTTGGCTTGAGAGGTTTTAATGAGGCACATCTAGGATAACGAAGAGAATTTGTACTCAATCAATACATTGAATAAAATTCTACATCCCTTCATTTTCATAATTTTCTTGTGTCTTCAAGATAGGTACATCCATGGTCGTAGCTCCACAGGCTCATTAAACCCAAGGCCTGCCCTTAGTGAATCTCTCCAAAACCCAAGACAAACGTGCTGTTGGTCGTTTCTCCAAAGGGCTTGCAAAACCCAAAGTTTTCCCTTGTTGAGTCCAACAGGCTCACGCACCACGTCTCTAGTACGTGTCACTCCATGAAGTGACACGTATGCAAGAGCATAGCACGTGCGCTGCGCACACTAGGCTCATAAAACCCAAGGTTAGCCCTTGGTGAGTCTCGCCAAAACCCAGGACAAATAATTCCCAGGTCAATTCTCCAAACACGGCACGTCTGCAGTACGTGCCACTCCAAGAAGTAACACATATGCAAAAGCATGGTACGTGCGCTACGCACATCAGGTTCATCAAACCTAAGGTCCGCCCTTAGTGAGTCTCGCCAAAATCCAGGACGGACACGTCCTTGGTTGGTTCTCCAAACGCTTGTCAAACCTAAGGTCCGCCTTTGGTGAGTCTCATAGGTTAGCAAGAACCAAGGCTTGTCCTTAGTAAGCATCAACACAACTCTACAGACTTGTTAAAACCCAAGGAAAACACATCCTTGGTCCAAGGCGTGTTAAACCCAAGGTTTACCCTTGGTGAGCCCTTCTTTTGCTAACTTCCATCTCCACAAGAACTCAAGGTACACAAGGTTTACCCTCGACAGTCTTTTCCATTCCTAACTTTTATTTGTGCAGGAATACAAAAACATAAAAAACCCAAGGTCCACCCTTGGTACGCACTCCTACAAAACCAAAGGTCCACCCTTAGTAAGCACTCTTTCAAAACCCAAGGCACCCCCTTGGTCAACTTACTCCTTAGGAACCACGATGACCACAGTCGAAGCTCCAAGTTCCACAAGACGAACTACCACCAGACTGTTTGACAAGACCTTCAACCAGGTGCAAATTGTTGGACAAGTGGCCTCAATAACTTAAGAGGGGGGGGGGGGTGAATTAAGTTTCTAAATCTTCCCACTAACAAACTTTAACCCCTCTTTAAATGATAGGCTTTAGAACGCAGAAGAAGAAGAAAAAATCAATTTAATAATGTTCTTTAAATATGCAAGACAAAATTGATTGCAACTCCTTTAGAGTGGATAATACAAATTGAAGTTCCTGGATGAACTCTCAATAGATTTGCAAGTGTTTGCCCAAGATTTTTTGAGAGAGTATTTGACAATGAAGTTATCTTAGAATATCTCTCTCTTGCTTTTTGAAGTCAGACACACACATATATAGGCCCTTTGTGCCTTTTCAAAATGGTTTGAAGAGATGTGTCTTTTGAAAAAGCTTTTTCTAAAATTTTTCATTGTAATCGATTACAAACATCTGGTAATCGATTACACAGTTATATTTTGAAGGGTCATGACTTTTGAATTTGAATTTCTAGAGTTCCGTTGTTGGTAATCGATTACAAACATCTGGTAATCGATTACAGGTTCAAAATTCAAATTCAAAACCTTTTTTAACAATTATTTTTCAAAATTTTCTTCTGTTAATCGATTACACTACCTGGTAATCGATTACCAGAGTCTTTGATGTCTTGGAAACACTTTGTTTTGAGGCAAGACTTGATCTTAAGTTAATCTTGAAGCAAGGTTTTATTTGTTGAAGCAACCTTGTATTAATCTTGAAGCAAGACTTTATTTGTTGAGCAACCTTGTATTAATCTTGAAGCAATTCTTATCCTTTGAAGCAACCTTGTTTGATTCTTCTTTGGCATCATCAAAATCATGTATTCATACATTCACATCCTCTCCCTTTTTTATGATGACAATCATTATCAAGTGAATTCTTTTCGACATCATCAAAACCTGCATGATTCATATTCTCTCCCTTTTTGATGATGACACTCATTATCAAGCAAATTCTTTTTGACATCATCAAAACCTACATGATTTACACAAATCACACTAGTGCCTCACAAACATCAGAGGAAAAGCTTCGCAAAGCGAAAGGGAAACACTACCTCATTGTTTTCTTTGTTGAAAAGTTTTTAGTATTTAGGTTTTTGAGAAAATCTTGATTACAATAAGAGATTAATTATAATTGAATCTTAAAAAATTGATAAACTTTTGAAGAAAATTTATTCAATCCCCTTCTAAATTTCTAAGTTTTCCAACATCACCGATTTACACTTCAGATGAAAAATAATGATAATTTATCCTATAAAATTATTTGAGCACGAATGAAACAAGCATTTATTTCAAGGACGGATACAACACAAGTAAATTAAAGCATGGCAAGCACTAAGTTATGTGACATGGCTAAGAAATCCCACCTTTTTCTGGATTTGGAAAACTGGCATGCGCGTGAAGGACATGGTTGAATTGAACGGTTCGATGCTCTTTCTTTGTGATGAACGTGCCATGCGTAACGCTATGCCATGCCATGTTGGGTTATGTGTAAAGTGTATATCTGACTGGGCCACGCTGATGCGGTGTGTGTGGGACACTCGCTATTAACACCATGCCCTTCCTTTATTTCGTGTCCCACACACTTTCCTCTTTATTCATTTTTTTGGCCAACTCCTCCTTGTAATGCCTCTTTTTCTTTTTTCCTTTTATGGCTTTCGAATTCTAGAATTACTGGAATTGGAAAGAGGGATTGATTGGCTACTTGCATTTTTGTTTCTTTACATAATAATAATTCTTGTAATTAAGTACCACTATATATCTTTTAACGTCAATAATACTTTTTCTTTCATATGTTCGCCATGATTTGCTCTTTATTTTGAAATGTGCAATTTGGTCATGTTTTTTTGTGCACGTTTTCATTTTAGATTTATATCAGTTTCATAACCAACATAATATTTTGTTTAAAAAAAATTCAAAAGTGAAGTTAAAATTTTCTTCACAAATAATAACGAATTTTATAATAATTATGGAATTTAATTAAAACTCGTGACAAAATAAAAGATTTTTCTATATAGACATATTTATAAATTCTGGTGTATTGTAAGATTACAGATATGTAATAGTATTTATTTAAAAGTCGTACTAAGTGATTTTCAATTAATTAATGATAAAAAATATTTGAATTCAATTAGGATGTAGAGACAATGTAATATCTTTTACATTGATATAAATCATAAATTATGTCACATAGGATTGGTTGACCGAGTTTTTTTTATGTATTTTTTTTATGTAAAGGAATATAATTCAGTTGATTGAGTATAATATGCGAGTTATTGTAAATATTTTAATATTATTTTTAATTTTCATAGATAAATTTCTTTTACTAACTTTTATAATATTTAAAATTTAATCTCTCAATTATTATATCTTTATAACATGACATTCTCTATTACTGTCATAAGATGATTTTGATCCCTTTATATTTACTATTTGTAAATATATTTCCAATCAATGAGATTGCTGTAATTATTTTTGGTAACAATAAGAATGTGAAGAAGAATAATATCCAAAAAGGTATGTATAATTGTTAACTTTGTTATGAAAAATTTAAAGTTTGAGAAACTTAGTTCATTTTTTATGACTATTATTTCAATGAGAAAAAATTAGTAACAAGTGTAAATTAAATAGGTATTGATCTAAACATGCAAATCAATTTAAATGACATATTCAGATCAAATAGTGAAAGTTAAATATTACGAGCGTACCTCCAGCCATTGTAAATCAAACGCGAAGCGGCGCATACATCAACTTGAAGGCAGTTTTGTTCTTCCAGACCCTTACTCGCTCTAAATAGATGATGTATTTTTTTCTGAATAGAGAAGTGGGTTTGGTGATACAAAACTGAGAGCACCCCATCCTCTTTATAGAGTCTATCCATCACAGAGCTCAACCAACTTGTTATCAGAATGTGAGATAGAAGTTATCAGTACGTGAGATAAATGATGGGTACGTGATTTGTTACTGAAGGTGGTTGCAAATATGTTGCAAAGATATGGGTTAAATGTGAAAGGAAAATGGACCAGATTCAGAAATAACAAAATTTTCCAAAATAATGTAATGGGAATAAAATAAAAATAGAATGTGGAATGTGACCTTGAACGTGGGTCATTCCAACATTCTTCCACTTGATCCATTTAACTCAACATCAACCGTAATAAGAAACATAATATATGAGTCATGACGATAGGTCCTCTAATGATGAGTAGTATCTTCCATGTACCATAATATATCAAGTCTCTCAACACTAGCTCTCAACTTAATGAATAAACCATATGTTTATTCTTTATCTAAATCGAATAATTTTTCTCGAAATAAATAAATGTGCACAAAGCCATATGAGAAAATATCTAACTGAATAAGAGTTTCATTGAAAATAACAAATGTACGTACAATGAAATTACATCATGGAATCAAGTCCCATTCGTACTACATGATCCTTAAAATTCTTTGGTGGCATGCCTTTAGTAAAGGATCAGCAATCATCAACTCAGTGTTGACGTGTTCAATGACCACTTTCTTTTCTTTAACACGTTCTCTTATGGCTAAGTACTTGATGTCGATGTGCTTACTTTGACTTTCACTTTTATTGTTTTTAGCCATAAACACCGCAGCAAAGTTGTCACAATACAACTTTAATGGCCTAGAAATAAAGTCCACAACTCTAAGGCTAGACATGAAACTCTTCAACCATACACCATGTGAGGTAGCCTCAAAACAGGAAACGAACTCTGCCTCCATAGTGGAAGTAGCAGTTAAGGTTTGCTTGGCACTTCTCCAAGATACAACTCCATCGGCTAACATAAAAATATAACTAGATGTTGATCTTCATGAATCAACACAACTAGCAAAGTCTGAGTCAGAGTAGCCAATCACTTTCAGATAATCAGTTTGTCTGTACACGAGCATTGATCGAGGTCGTACCCGAATCAAATAAACATTAAAAATGCAGTATCTAGGAAGTGATCCTAGGTCGTCTCCCAACGAGCAATGGTCAACCAACGTTCATAATAGATAGTGATAAAACAATAACGAATTGGAGGGGTTGCTTGTTTTTGTAAATTAAACAGCAAGCAAATTTGAATTAGAAAATAACAGAATTAAAACATGTTGTTTCCCCTTGATTCACAAGCAAGTCTCTCATCCTAGGTTACGACAATTTATCCTTAATCAGTTCAACCACTTAATCCAACCCTAAATTAAATTACTAAGCAAAAATTAACATAAGGCTGTCATTATGTGATTAAGCAAAAGTTAACATAAGGCTGCCATTATGTGAAGAGGAAAAATTGATCAAAATTCAATAGTAATAACAAAACCTCAAAGAGAGCTGTGCTTGATCCTCAAGAGAAAACAACGCTGGAGACTTAGCCTTCCATTAATCAGTAGAAAAAGAAATTGTAGATTGAAGCAAAAACGAAATTGTAGAAACCGAATTTTATTCTACGTGAACAGTAAAAATTGGAATTCTAAAACCCTAGAATTATTCTCCTCTCCGAAAACTCCCTAAACTAAAACCCTAGTGCTGTTATATAGGTCCTCAGCCCCAAAGCTTACAAATCTATTTTCAGTCCAAGCCCATAAATGAAATAAAATAAAATCTGGACAAGATAAGATAAGATTGGATGAAATAAAATCTGGACGAAATAAAATCTAGATGAAATAAAATCTTGATAAGATAAAATTTGATAAAATAAAATTGTCTGCTCTCTTCAAGTCCAAGCCCAATTCCAGATTCAAGCCCAATTGCTTATAATTCTCCTGAAGTTAAATTAAAAACACAAAATTAGTCAAGTAGGCCCAAATGATAAAACTGGATGATTAATTTGACAATTAAGGCTAATCAGTAATTAAAATGGTGACAAAAAGGGTTAAGAAATAGGAGAAAATAATGACACATCAAATCCCCCCACATTAGCCTTTTGCACTCCTGGGCAAAATCAAAAAGCAAAGCAAGGAACAAATCCAAATACATTAAAGAGAAACAAATAAACACAAAAACAATTACACATTTCTCAATGAATCTCAAGGAATGGGCAACATCCAACACGTAGAGAGTTGAAGAATCAAGACAGTCATGAAAATCATCCAAACATCTCAAACATGGCAAGATAGTCAATCAGCTCAAGAATGAAAAGTGATAAAGCCTCATAAGATATGCACTCTATCTCTCAAGTGTCTAGGCTACTGTTTACTCTCAGAGCACCCATGAAAAAAACCACCACATAGACTTGGCAAGACTCTAAAATTGACAACCACACCACAAACACATGCATATGCGGATCAAAAGGTCTTTTAAGGTTGTAATGGGGCCAAGGACAAGGTAGATGAAAGTATGGGATAAGTAGCTAAAACCCAAAGGAATAGAGGAGAAATGGGGAATAAGTGAGAACTAAGAAAAAGTAGTAAACCCCAAAACCAAAATTAAAAATTAAGCATAGAAAGTAAACCCAAAACAAAGTTAACCAAGTCCTTAAACCAATCCAAGTCTTCAAACCAAGACCTCATGTATTCAACTTCATTCTTTTTTCTGTTTTTTTTTTGAACTTGAACAGTAGCAATTGAAAGCAATTGAAAAATAAAGCCACAATTAGGCAATATATGTATATACATCAAGCATGGACAAAATACATCATCAAGCATGGCCAACAAAAATATATCATCCAATGAAACATACCCCCCCACACTTATTCCCAAAACAATTACAAAGCTCCAAAATTCCTTAAGAGTAGGGTGAGATCATGGTTTTTCACTTAAGACTTGTAATGAGCTTCAAAACAAAGAAAGGGGAACATAGGCTCAAAGGGGCTATCAAAGGAATTAATTCAAGGTAGGATCATTTGGCTAGAGACTTATAAGAACAAAATTCCTAAATCATCTCCCAACATGCATGTGAAGCAAGAAGTATTAACAAGAGTCAAGCCAAGGCTATTGTGCAAGCAATCAATGGGGGCAAAATACACCGAATAAAATAGACGATGATGGCTCAAATTCTCACCAAGGGTAAATCTATCACTTTCAATTCGAACTTTCAAAACTAACTTGACATGTAGAGAAAAACAAGGATTTCAATTCACAAAATGCCAAGAAACTCCTATTTCAAAAATAATTACCCATTACCTGTACATAACCCAAAATTCAAAGAGAAACATGCAATGTCGTACACAAAAAATAAAACCAAAATAACAAAATTAACCGAGAAAACCTAATAAAATTAACCTAGAAAATCTCCCCCCACACTTAAACAACACATTGTCCTCAATGTAGCACAATCATAAGATCAAGAGCAATCAAAACAATCAATAAATTTGGACAAGTGCAATAAAAGTAAAGAAGGAGATAGAAAAGAAAACTTCCTAAGTCATGGTAGAAGAGAAGTAGGGTGAAGTAAGGAGGTCTCCTCTACCATTACATCCATTAAGAAGGGATTTGTGAGGAATGGTTTCAGTCGGTGTCCATTGACCTTGAAGCTCTTATCTGTGGATTCACTTTTGATCTCAACTATTCCATAAGGAAAAACATTAGTCACCACAAAAGGACCAATCCACTTTGACCTCAACTTACCACTCATGAGTTTGAGCCTAGAGTTATATAATAAAACTTTCTGTCCAACCACGAAGTCCTTCTTAGCTATCAAACTATCATGGAACTTCTTGGTCTTCTTCTTGTAGAATTTGGAATTCTCATAAGCTTCTAAATGGATCTCATCTAGCTCACTTAGTTTCAACTTCCTTTCCTCTCCAACCCGATCAATAGAGAAGTTGTAGGTCTTTACAGCCCAGTAGGCTTTGTGCTCTATCTCTACAGGAAGATGACATGCCTTTCCAAAGACAACCCAATAAGGAGACATTCCTATGGGTGCTTTGTAGGCAATCTTATGCGCCCAAAGAGCATCATCCTGCCTAGTGCTCCAATCTTTTCTGTTTGGCTGCACAATCTTCTCCAAGATCCTTTTTATCTCCCTGTTTGAAGTCTCAGCCTGCCCATTAGTTTGAGGGTGGTAAGGTGTGGAAATTCTGTGCACGACCCTATACTTTTTGGGCAAGGCATACATGGACCTGTTACAAAAATGGGTGCTTGATCACTAACGATGGCTCTAGGAACTCCAAACCTGCAAAACAAATTAGATCTAACAAAATCCATAACAACCTTAGCATCGTTAGTTTTGGTGGGTTTGGCTTCCACCCATTTTGAAACATAATCAACAACAAGGAGAATATAAACAAAACCATAAGAGACAGGTAACGGTCCCATAAAATCTATACCCCAGACATCAAACACCTCACAGAATAACATGGGTTGTTGAGGCATTTGCTGTCTCCATGAAAGTGAGTCGCCTACTCTTTGACAAGGCTCACAAGTGCTACAGATTCTCCACGCATCCTTAAAGATGGTGGGCCAATAGAAACCGCAGTCAAGCACCTTGCGAGCTGTCCTCTGTATGCCAAGATGGCCACCTGGTGCGGAAGAATGACAGAATTGCAGGACTAAGTCAATTTCATGGTCTGGAATGCATATCCTAATAACCTGGTCACTGCACAACTTCCACAAATAGGGGTAATCCCAAATGTAATGCTTAGCATCACTGTTAATTTTATCATTTTGAGCTTTAGATGCTAAGGGAGGAAAAACAGAAGCAACCAAATAATTCACAATATTAGCAAACCAGGGAGTCGGGAAGGAATCAGAAATACTATACAGAATGTACAAATGGTCATCCAGAAAATCATCCTGAATGGGTGAGTCTTTAGACGCATGCTCAATCCTACTCAGATGGTCAGCCACGAGGTTCTGTGCACCACTCCGATCACGGATCTCCAAATCAAACTCTTGGAGCCAAAGCATCCACCTGATCAATCTAGGCTTTGATTTACCCTTCTTTAACAGGTACTTCAGATCTGCATGGCCAGTATAAACAATAACACGAGTACCAAGCAAATATGAACGAAATTTCTCAAGAGCAAAAACTATCGCTAATAGCTCCTTCTTTGTGGTAGTGTAATTTGCTTGAGCAGCATCTAAAGTTCTGGAAGCATAGTGGATCACCCGAGGCAGCTTATCAATCTTTTGAGCAAGGACAGCCCCCAACGGATAATTGGATGCAGGGTCTACCTCTACGCCCCTATTGGAAATGATAATAGCAAATATGAACGAAATTTCTCAAGAGCAAAAACTATCGCTAATAGCTCCTTCTTTGCGGTAAGGAAATTGTGAAATAACAACTATTTTTGCAGGGTCTACCTCTACGCCCCTACTGGAAATGATATGCCCTAAAACTATACCTTGTTCTACCATGAAGTGACATTTTTCAAAATTCAGCACAAGATTAGTTTCAATGCATCTACTAAGAACTCTATCCAGACTATCCAAACATGTATCAAAAGAGGATCCATAAATAGTAAAATCATCCATAAACACCTCTATGCAACTCTCTAAAAAATCACTGAAAATGCTAAGCATACACCGCTGGAAGGTACCAAGGGCGTTGCATAGGCCAAAGGGCATCCTCCTATAGGCAAAAGTGCCAAAGGGACAGGTGAATGTGGTCTTTTCTTGATCCTCAGGAGCAATATGAATTTGTAAATAACCAAAAAAACTATCAAAAAAATAGTAATGAGACTTACCTGCTAAGCGCTCAAGCATTTGATCAATGAACGACAAGGGAAAATGATCTTTTCTGGTTACCTGGTTCAACCTCCTATAATCAATGCAGACTCGCCAGCTGTTCTGCACTCTTGTGAGGATAAGCTCATCCCTCTCATTCTTGATCACTGTGAGGCCTGTCTTCTTAGGAACCACTTGGACTGGACTCACCCACTGACTGTCAGAAATGGGGTAGATGATTCCAACTTGTAAGAGCTTGGTCACCTCCTTTTTCACCACATCTAGAATGATAGGATTGAGTCATCGATGTGGCTGCCTCACTGGCTTAGCTCCATCCTCTAAAAGTATCCTATGCATGCAGGTAGATAGGCTAATACTAGGAATGTTTGTGAAAATCCATCCAATGGCTTTCTTGTGTTTCTTGAGAACTAGCAACAACTTCTCCTCTTGCTCAGCAGCAAGGGAGGCAGAGATGATCACTGGAAAATTTTCTTTGTCCTCCAAGTAAGCATATTTAAGGGTTACTGGTAAGGGCTTCAACTCTGGTGTGGGTGGTGGCTGAACAGTGGGAGGATCCAGGGTAGGAGAAGAAGAAGGTTCCTCAGCCTATACCTCATAAAGCAAGTAAGAAGTATATATACTTCCTGCAACATGATTAGTGCATTCTGACTCTAAAAAATCAACATCAAGAGCTACAACACCCAAAAAATCAGAACCAGACTCAAATTCAGATTTATTCTCAGCATAAAAATTAGATACAGGATCAAATTCAAACTCAGATTCAGATTCAATGCATAAGGAATGACAAGTATACAGATCAGATAAAAATGGATGTTTCCTACCATGAAGAACATAATCAAAATCAAACATATAATCATCAACAATCTGATCAATTATCTTAGCATGAAAAATAGAATGATCCTCAGATGGATGTTTCATGGCATCAAGAATGTTAAAATGAACAACAATATCACCAAATTCCATAAACAATGTGCCAGCATAAACATCTATCTTGGTTTGGGTTGTTTTCATAAATGGCCTGCCTAAAATAATTAGAACTGAACCATGGGAAAATCCCTCTTCCATATTAAGAACATAAAAATCAACAGGAAAAATAAGTTCACCAACCCGAACCAGCACATCCTCTATGAAACCTATGGGGTAAGCAACACTTCTATTTGCCAAATGAATCACCACATCTGTAGATTGCAAAGGTCCAAGAGATAAAGAATTGAAAATGGACAGAGGCATGACACTAACTGATGCTCCTAGATCTAGCATGACATTCTCAAATTTACTATTCCCAATAATGCAAGGTATACAGAAAGTACCTGGGTCCTTACATTTCTCAGGAATGTAAGGAACAGATTTACCTATCAATGCTGACACATTTCTGCCCATGCTAATCCTTTCGTTGCCTTTGAGCTTCCTTTTGTGGGTGCACAACTCCTTTAGAAACTTGGCATATCTTGGAATCTGCTTGATGGCATCTAGCAGAGGTATGTTCACCTCTACTTTCCTGAAGGTCTCCAAGATCTCATTTTCTGCTTCTTCCATTTTTTTGTTTGGAATTGCTCTAGGTGGGAATGTGTCATACCCTAATTTCGTCTGGGGACCATCTGTTTGGTGGGATGCGACCTTCGCTTGACCACTTTGAGGTACTTGACACCCATCGTTAGGCAATCCGTGAAGTTCCGTGACATGGGAGTCGAAAGGAAGTGTTAATGCACAATCCGTAAAGTTTCGTAACATTCCAGAAGCCAAAGAGGGGACGGTTGCGTAATGCGTAAGGTTTCATGACATTACGGAAAAAAAGTATTGTTACGTAATTTGTAAAGTTCCGTAACGTTACGGAAAAAGAATCAGCAAAAAAGGGCAGAGGGGAGGTGTATTTAGTAAACATGGGTGTGCAAATAGCAATCAGGCCCACTTGGGCCTTCCAGGATGTTCCAACAGAAGGCGTTGCCTTCTGGTGGAAGCAACCCAGCTTGCTTGGGCGAGCTGGGCGGCAACCACCTTCTTCTTTTCCCATATAAATAGGGGAAGGAGGGCAGAACAAATTCGTTCAACCCTCCTGGTATCTGAGATTCACTTAAAATTAGTGAGAAAAATATTTTTTGTGAAGAAAATCCAAGCCGAGGCACTTCCGTGACGCTTCCGAGACGTTTCCATGGGCAATTTCGTGAAGAATTTTCCACCGTTCTTCATCGTTCTTCGTTCGCTCTTCGTCGTTCTTCGGTCTTCAACCGGTAAGTTCCCGAAAGCGAACCTTTCAATTCATTCTATGTACCCTTAGTGGTCCCCACTTGTTTCGCGTGCTTTTATTTTTATTTCGTTTTCTTTATGTACCCCCTTTTGACATGCTTTAGTCATTCAATTAAGTCGTTTTCTCGCCTAAATCAAACATAAAATAAATTTTCACCGATCATTTGAGTTGTAACATCTTTTAATTTCTGTTAGAATTAAATCTGACAGATCTTTCACGTCGTAACCACGTTTAAAACCAAAAAGAGGCAAAATAATAATATAATAATCTAAAAAAATATCTTTAAATAAAATAATAATAAAAAATCAATCAGACGTTTTTCTTTGAGATTTTCTTTCTTAATCGAATTGACTAAATAAACCAAAGTGAAACTAAGGCTAAAATTAATTCATAAATCAAGTTTTTGTCATCACCTAAAAACCATTTTTAAAGGTCCAATGCCTTGAAATGGTCCTCTTTGCTTTTATTGGTTAAACGCGGACTTTTAAAAGCCTAAAATCAACACATAACTTTGTCACCTCTTTCAAAAAAACCAAGAGATCATTCATGGTCCAATGCCTTAATGTTTTCTCTCCTTTCAAAAGAATCAAAAGATCGTTTAATGGTCCAACGCCTTAAATGACCTTTTATTCAGTCAAAATATATCTTGCAAAAAAGATAAAAACAACTTAACCAACGTTTAGTTCTCAAAGAACTACGTAGGTCGGATTTCCTTATCACAATTAAGGAATACGTAGGAGCAAGGGAAACACCCTTGTCAACCACAAAAAGATAAAAAATACAAAAAGCATAAAAGACATAAAAACGTAAAAAAGGGAAAATAAAACAAATTGAAGTCATATTTGTACACTTGATTAAAGGCTGTCGTCCCTTGTGACGGACGCGTGGGGTGCTAATACCTTCTCCGTGCATAAATACAACTCCCGAACCTTTCACACTTAAAGTTCGTAGAGCACACCTTTCCGGTTTTTCCGACGTTTTCCTCGAATAAACGTTGGTGGCGACTCCGCGCATTTTCCTCCCTTGGAAGACGCACCCGTGAGCCCCGCGTCTCCCTCCCGCCGAAGGGTAGGTTGCAATAGTTGGCGACTCCACTGGGGACTATTTTTAGAGAGTTAGGCCTTTTAATCTCGTGCAATATTATGACTTCCCTTTTGTTCTTTTTTCTTTGTCTTTTTTTCCTTATGTTCTTGTATATATAAACTCTTTTGGTGCTTTTAGTGTGTTTTAAAATGTATGCATGAGGTAAATATTTATTCATTTGATGCACACAAATACCAACACTATTTGCACACACAGTGAGTTGAAAAGGGGCCCTATACCCGGGTCCATGGGAACATAAGGAGTGGAGGTGAATCTGTGGTCATGCTAGGTCTCCGACTTGCTTGATAACAGTGAACCCTCATCTAGAGTTTTTCTCTTTGATAAACGTATTGTTGCTAGTAGTCCCTACTGCCGCAATATGTTCTTCGAAGGGGATGATACCTCTAGATACCATCAAGAGACATATGACCACCTTGGGAATTATCACTAAAAGCCCTTTTAGCTCCCTCCCATGTAGGTCCCTAAAATAGGGGCACGAAGCAAACACGCTGCATGCCATTTTTTACACTGCCATGCATGTAGTCCTAAATGTCGTGTACTCCTTTGATTATATTTGTTTGTTGATATTGTCGTACTATGTACATCCCCGTGTTGTGCCTTTCGCATATGCATCATGCACAGGTTTCGTCTTGATCCCCTCACTTTGGCAAACCAATGGAGGGTCCGTGTCGCCTTCTTAAATACATACGTCGGGCGCCATGCTGCCCAAACGTTGTATCTAAGAAGGGGACAATTTCTCGGGCTCCCATATTCATAAAAATTGCATTTGTGTCATATGAATTTCTTCATGCATTCATCCATTCCACCCATGATAGATGTCGGAGTTTTGATTCGCACTGGGTTTTGTTTCACTTTAGTAAAACATGGGGTCAAGTCAAACGCCTTCGCTTAAAAAGAGGTTCTATCAAGTCAAGGTCAAGAGCCTAGGGATCGCCAGTCTAAGAGAGTTAGGGCAATTGATGGGTCAGCTCCAGCAACAAGTGTTTCGCAAAGATTACGGTAAAATCTGGGACCTAGCCATGGCAGAAGTCTCCACGGAGGCCATTGCATCCCTCGCCCAGTATTATGACCAGCCGTTAAAGTGCTTCACATTTGGGGACTTCCAGCTATCACCCATGGTGGAAGAATTTGAAGAGATCCTAGGATGCCCTCTAGGGGGAAGGAAACCATACCTCTTCTCAGGGTTCTATCTCTCTTTAGCTAGAATTTCTAAGATAGTCCAAATCTCGGCGCAGGAATTAGACCATAGAAAGCAAGTCGAAAATGGGGTGGTTGGAATACCGAGAAAATGTTTGGAGGCAAAAGCAAGAATCTTGGCAGGTAGAGACGAATGGGCCCCATTCATAGACATCCTCGCACTTTTGATCTTCGGAGGTGTCCTCTTTCCAAATGTGGATGGGTTGGTGGACCTGACAGCGATCGACGCTTTTCTCGCCTATCATGACCGCAAGGAAAGCCCGATTGTCGCTATACTAGCCGATCTATATGACACCTTCGATCGAAGATGTGAGAAGAGAAGTACAAGGATTGTTTGCTGTACTCTGGCCTTCTATGTATGGTTGGTTTCACACCTTTTTCGCCAAGAGGTGAGGCATGCTTGGCCGCTAGAAAGCCACCGTTCATGCACAGAGAAAAGAGGGGCAAATTGGGACCGACTCTTAGCAAGCAAAGAAGAAGAATCTGTCAACTGGTTCCCTCGATGGAAAGAAGGAAGAACCGACTCTTATTTCGTGCGGAGGATTTCCAAATGTTCCCTTGATAGGGACAAGGGGTTACATCAGTTACAATCCCGTTCTTGCTATAAGACAACTTAGCTACCCTATGAGAGGGGCACCACTAGAGGAAGAGCTCGCACCTATTATTGCACGAGGTTTCAATAAGACCAACGTGGAGGCACTTCAGAAGGTCAGCAAGGCGTGGGAGATGGTGCAAAAGAAGGACAAAGAACTCAGAGGCAGTAACAACGGGCCCATCGGCGACTACTGTAAGTGGTTGAAAGCCCACATGCAAGGTATGGATTGGCTCCCGAGTTTGAGAACCACTAAAGGGGAGGAAGTTGAGGCACCGGAGGAAGACGAAGAGGTGCAGGCCCTTAGGGCAAAACTCGAGCAAGCCCAAACAGTCAAAGAAAGGTTCAAATCAGCAGCTCTTAAGATTCGAAAGGAGAATGCCAAACTGATAGATGTAAATATAGCTACCACCAAGGCCTTGGAACAAGAGACCAAAAGGGCTCGTAGGGAAGAACACGGTCGGAACAAATTCCGAGGGGCTCTGTGGGGCAGTAATAGTGAGCTTAAGCTCCGGAGAGAGGAAAGGGACCAATCACGAGTAGACAGTTTGATCTTGAAGGATGAGTTGAAGGTTTGCCTTAGGTCCAAGAGAAGCTTGTCTCAACGTTTTTGCGAGACAGAGACCAACATGTTAGCCATCGTCAGCAAGTACCAAGAAGAATTAAATCTAGCCACAGCCCACGAGCACAAAGTGGCGGATGAGTATGCCCGAGTGTACGCGGAAAAGGAGGCTAGAGGAAGGGTGATCGACTCGTTACATCAAGAGGCAACAATGTGGATGGACCGATTTGCTCTTACTTTGAACGGGAGTCAAGAACTTCCCCAATTGCTAGCCAAGGCCAAAGTAATGGCGGACACCTACTCCGTCCCCAAGGAGATCCACGGACTTCTCAGCTATTGTCAACATATGATAGACTTAATGGCCCATATAATTAGAAACCGCTAGGAAGTTTGTATTATCACTCAGATCTTGCCTAGTTATAACTTTCTGAATAAAATGAGTTTATCCCTCGTTTTTACTCCAAAGATCAGTGCGAATCAAATCACTCCCGCATTTTATCTCTAGCATGCATTCATTTTTTCTTTACCTACTCCTCATGTTTGGTTTTTTAGGAAAAACGCCATAACTAAACGCGCCCCAAGGCGTCCCTATCGCACCAGATCCAAATCTAGGACGATGGGTGACCAAGAGGAGATATAGGAACAGATGAAAGCCGACATGTCGGCTTTGAAAGAGCAAATGACTTCCATGATGGATGCCATGTTAGGAATGAGACAACTTATGGAGAATAACATGGCCACCGCTGCCGCTGTTAGTTCGACTGCCGAAGCAGACCCAACTCTCCCAGCTATCACTCACCATCCTCTCCCAAACGTGGTAGGACGAGAAAGAAGCACACTGGGGCACATCAGCAACCCCCATTTGGGATACAACCGAGTGGCTTACCCTTATGGATTACCACCTAATTACACGCCACCAGTCATGCGTGATGACGCGGGTCATGTACCTTCCCCCATCCTTGGAGGGGAGCTTCCTCGACAGTCAGACGATGTTCACGAGGATCGTAGAAAGTATGCCCAAGGAGATATCAATTTCTACCCCCGGTCCCCGTCGAGGGGCCGGCACCCAACACACTGCCTCAACCCAACCTCATGGGAGAACCTCGAAACCTCCCAGCACAGCCAATATTCTTGTCCACAGAAGGACCGCCCCTGACAGCGGAAGTCGTCATCCCCCCAAAATTCAAGGTACCTGATTTCGACAGGTACAAAGGGACGACTTGTCCTAAGAACCATCTCAAGATGTATTGTCGCAAGATGGGGGTGCATCCCAGGGATGAAAAGTTGTTGATGCACTTTTTCCAAGATAGCTTGGCTGGAGCCGCGATCATCTGGTACACTAATCTGGAAGCTTCCCGCATCCGCACTTGGAAGGATCTGATTACTACCTTCCTTAGGCAATATTAGTACAATTCCGATATGGCTCTCGATCGGACTCAGTTGCAGAGCATGGTTAAAAAGGAAAGTGAGTCCTTTAAAGAGTACGCTCAGCGGTGGAGGGACCTGGCAGCACAAGTGGCCCCTCCCATGGTCGAAAGGGAAATGATTACCATGATGGTAGACACCTTGCCGGTGTTTTACTATGAGAAATTAGTGGGCTACATGCCCTCCAGCTTCGCGGACTTGGTATTCACCGGGGAAAGAATTGAAGTAGGTTTGAAGAGAGGGAAGTTCGATTGCGTCTCCTCCACAAGTACCAACGCTAGGAGGATCGGAGCAACTGGGGCAAAAAGGAAGGAAGGAGATACCCATGCCGTCACTTCAGCGCCCGCCTGGATCAAGCCACTGCAGACCTCTCACGGTACCCTTCAGTACACGCAACATCACCCGAGCTTCTCAGCTCGTGCCGGGGACTCTCCCAACTCAGCAACTGTACAAGCTAGGGTGCCCATGCCTATCCAGAGGGAGGCCCCCAAAGCTCCGGCTCCAACCCCGACTCGCCCGACCGATAATGCCCACTTTGGCGCCGGTTCCAATGACATACGAAGACCTCTTGCCGTCTCTCATCGCCAACCAGATGGCTGTGATATCTCCCGGGAAGATCTACTAGCCTCCTTTCCCAAAGTGGTATAACCCTGACGCAACCTTGGCATACCATAGGAAAACCCCGGGCCACTCCACCGAACGCTGCCTGGCCCTTAAATACACGGTCCAACATTTGATAGACGTCGGATGGCTGACGTTTTAAGAGGACCGGCCCAACGTGAAAACGAACCCGCTCGCCAATCATTGAGGGGGAGCACTTAATGTTGCGAGTCGTGTAGGCCGTGTAGGTCCAAGCCTTTGAAGGACGTGACGACCCCCAGGAGGTTTATCTACGAGGCCCTACAAAAGGGGGGGCATAATTCACCGCGGTGGGCACGGGGAAGATTCCTGTTTGATGCATCCCGGTGAGCTACATAACATGGAAACATTCTTAGCAGTGGAGGACCTTTTGCAACGGATGATAGACCAAGGTCGACTGGAAGTCGGCAATGAGGGGGGTGAAGAGCAGCACATATGCATGCAATCCACGGATGAGGGAGGTCTTGGAAAGCCTAAGCCTTTATTGATATATTTCACCAGAGACGCAGCTCCCCAAACGCCCTGATACCCCTCGGTAGTTAAACCTATTTCGTTTCCATACCAAAAAAGCCACGCAGTTCCGTGGAGGTATGCGCCTCCAAGCGAAAGGAAGGAAGAAGCCACCGACATCAGCTCGTTGTCGGCCAAGGTAACCAATATCACGGGGCTGAGCGACGTGACCCACAACGGTCGCGTGTTCACACCCCCTGACCTGCCAACACAACCCGCAAACGTTAAAGGGAAGGCAAAAATAGAGAAAGAACAAAATGACAAAACGATCCCTACTCCGAACGAGAATATTCCAGTGAAAGGTTTTTTGGAGAAAAAGGATGGCTGTGGCAAGAAAGAAGTATCGCTAGAGGAAGCAGGCGAGTTCCTCCGCATTATCCAACAAAGCAAGTTCAAGGTCATTGAGCAGCTCAACAAAACCCTGGCCAGAGTCTCTCTTTTGGAACTGCTCATGAGCTCTGAGCCTCATCGGGCTTTACTAGTAAAGGTCTTGAACGAAGCTCATGTAGCCCAAGACATCTTCGTAGAAGGCTTTGGAGGACTCGTCAATAGCATCACCGCCAACAACTATCTCGCCTTTGCTGAAGAAGAAATCCCTGCCGAGGGGAGAGGGCATAACAGGGCTTTGCATGTGTCAGTCAAATGCATGGACCACATCATGGCCAAGGTACTCATCGATAACGATTCCAGTTTAAACGTAATGCCCAAAAGCACATTGGAGAAATTTTCGTTTAACGCTTCCCATTTAAGGACAAGTTCCATGGTGGTCCGGGCCTTCGACGGCAGCCGCCGAGAGGTGAGGGGAGAGATCGACCTCCCTGTACAGATAGGCCCCCATACCTGTCAGGTTACCTTCCAAGTAATGGATATTAACCCGGCTTACAACTGTCTTTTGGGACGCCCGTGGATCCACTCGGTGGGAGTCGTTCCCTCTACACTCCACCAAAAACTGAAGTTCGTAGTGAAGGGGCATTTGGTCATTGTATCGGGGGAGGAAGAAATCTTGGTAAGTTGCCCATCCTCTATGCCATATGTGGAAGCCGCGGAGGAGTCATTGGAAACAGCCTTCCAATCTTTTGAGTTAGTAAGCATTGCCTCCGTAGATTCCCTCTCTGGGCAACCTTGCTTGTCCGATACGGCAGTGATGGTGGCGCGGGTGATGTTGGGGAATGGCTACGAGCCCGGAATGGGTTTAGGCAAGAACAATGGCGGTAGAACTAGCCTGGTAAACACCAAAGGAAACCGTGGGAAGTTTGGATTAGGCTATAAACCCACACAAGCGGGCATAAGGAAAAGTGTAGCGGGAAGGAAGAGTAGAAGCCAAGGTTCGCAATTGGGACGACAAGTCAAAGGGGGCCCGCCCTGCCACATCAGTAAGAGCTTTATAAGTGCGGGTCTAGGACACAAAGGCCAAGTCATTAGGATATGTGAGGATGACTCTCCGAGTGGGTCGGATTTGGTATGACCATGCCCTCCTGGTTTCCGACTAGGAAATTGGCAAGTGGAGGAGTGCCCTGACATTTACGCGACAAGCATAATGTAACTCTTTGTGGCTTTTTAAACTCTACGGTTGGGCCTAGGCTTTAGAGTTTCCTTTTGTTAAGGCATTATGTCTTTTGTTCCTAAATTTATAATATAAAGATCTTTCTTCATCTGTTCCTGCGCTTCTACCCATTCTCATTCATTTGCATGTTTATTTCTTTACGCTTAAAACGCCAGATCTGACGATGAGTCCCTCGAAGGTACTAATACCTGGGACTCGACCATCGATTTCAAGCAAGAAGCAGACTAGACGGAGAGTGAAGAGGACGAGGATGTGGGACTTCCCCCGGAGTTGGAGAAGATATTTGCCCATGAGGACCAAGAGATGGGGCCTCATCAAGAAGAGACGAAACTAGTGGACTTAGGAACCGACAGTGGGAAAAAGGAAGTAAAGATAGGCATGGGTATGATCGCACCCATCCGTGAAGAATTGATGGCCCTGCTAAAAAACTACCAAGACATCTTTGCCTGGTCATACCAAGATATGCCCAGTTTGAGTTCTGACATCATACAACACGGATTACCTCTAAATCCTGAGTGTTCCCCGGTAAAACAAAAGTTGAGGAGGATGAAGCCTGAGACATCCTTGAAAATAAAAGAAGAGGTAAAGAAACAATTTGACGCTGGTTTTTTGGCTGTCGCTCGCTACCCAGAATGGGTTGCCAACATTGTACCAGTCCCTAAGAAGGATGGGAAGGTGCAAATGTGTGTAGATTATCGGGACCTGAATCGAACCAGTCCTAAGGACAATTTTCCTCTGCCGCACATCGATATCCTCATGGATAATATGACCAATTTCGCTTTGTTTTCCTTCATGGATGGGTTCTCCGGTTACAATCAGATAAAAATGGCGCCAGAGGATATGGAAAAGACTACCTTCGTCACCCTGGGGGGGGCGTTCTGTTATAAGGTGATGTCCTTTGGACTCAAGAACGCCGGGGCAACATATCAACGGGCTATGGTGGCTTTGTTCCACGATATGTTGCACTGAGAAATCGAGGTCTATGTGGACGACATGATTGCCAAGTCTAAAATCGAGGAGGATCACCTTGTCAACTTGCGGAAGTTTTTCGAAAGGTTTAGGAAATATCGATTGAGGTTAAACCCCGCTAAGTGCACCTTTGAGGTCAAGTCAGGGAAATTACTAGGTTTCATCGTAAGCCAAAAAGGGATAGAGGTGGACCCCGAAAAGGTAAAAGCCATCCTTGAGATGCCTGAACCACGTACCGAGAGGCAGGTCCGAGGTTTCCTGGGGCATTTGAACTACATTGCCAGATTCATATCACAGCTCACCGCTATCTGTGAGCCATTGTTCAAACTCTTACGCAAAAACCAATCCGTCTGCTGGAACGAGGATGTCAAGAGGCGTTTGGAAGGATCAAATAGTGTCTCATGAACCCTCCCGTGCTTATGTCGTCGGTACCCGGAAGACCTCTCATCTTGTATATGACGATTTTGGACGAGTCGATGGGATGTATGCTGGGGAAACATGACGAGTCCGGGAAAAGAGAGCGCGCTGTCTACTACTTGAGTAAGAAGTTCACGGCCTGTGAAATAAACTACTCCCTGCTCGAAAGAACGTGTTGTGCTTTAGTCTGGGCGTCCCACCGTCTAAGACAATACATGTTGAGCCATACCACCTGGTTGATATCCAAGATGGACCTGGTTAAGTACATCATTGAGAAGCCTGCTCTCACAGGGCGGATCGCCCGGTGGCAAGTTTTGCTATCCGAGTTCGATATAGTCTACGTCACCCAAAAGGCGATAAAAGGAAGCGCCTTGGCAGATTATTTGGCTCAGCAGCCTCTCAACGAATATCAACCCATGCATCCCGAGTTCCCAGATGAGGACATCTTGGCCTTGTTTGAGGAAAATCTAGATGAGGACCGGGACAAGTGGATCGTGTGGTTTGATTGAGCGTCAAACGTTCTAGGCCATGGCATTAGGGCAGTATTGGTCTCTTCGGACAATCAATGTATACCTTTCACAGCCAGGCTGGGGTTCGACTGCACCAACAACATGGCTGAGTATGAAGCGTGCATCCTGGCCGTCCAGGTAGCAATTGACTTCAATGTCAAGCTACTCAAGGTGTACGGGGACTCAGCACTGGTGATTCACCAGCTGAGAGGGGAATGAGAAACTAGAGACCACAAGCTGATACCCTACCAAGCCTATATCAAGGAATTGGCTGGTGGAAGAGGAACGGGATGGTAAGCCTTGGTATTTCGATATCAAGCGATACGTTGAAAGCAAAGAGTACCCACTGGAGGCTTCTGACAACGACAAAAGGACATTGAGGAGATTGGCGGTCGGCTTCTTCATGAGCGGAAGCATACTATACAAGAGAAACCATGACATGGTTCTGCTACGCTGCGTGAACGCTAAGGAAGCAGAAAACATGCTGGGGGAGGTCCACGAGGGCTCTTTTGGTACGCACGCTAATGGGCACGCCATGGCTAGAAAGATCTTAAAGGCGGGTTACTATTGGCTCACCATGGAGAGCGATTGCTGTCTCCATGTGAGGAAATGCCATAAATGCCAGACATTCGCAGACAATGTCAATGCTCTGCCCTTGCCTCTGAATGTCTTGGCCGCACCGTGGCCATTTTCCATGTGGGGAATAGATGTGATTGGGGCCATAGAGCCCAAAGCTGAAAATGGACATCGTTTCATCCTAGTGGCGATCGATTACTTCACTAAGTGGGTCGAAGCCGTGTCGTACGCTAGCGTCACCAAGAGTGTGGTGGTTAGGTTCATTAAGAGGGAAATCATCTGCCAATATGGTTTTCCGAGGAAGATTATCACGGACAACGGCACCAACTTGAATAACAAGATGATGGGGGAAATGTGCGAGGAGTTTAAGATCCAACATCACAATTCCACACCCTACTGACCAAAGATGAACGGGGCCGTGGAGGCAGCCAATAAGAATATCAAGAAGATTATCCAGAAGATGACTGTGTCATACAAAGATTGGCACGAGATGCTCCCATTCGCGTTACACAGTTACCGAACCTCAGTGTGCACGTCAACCGGGGCAACACCGTTCTCATTGGTATATGGAATGGAGGTTGTGCTACTGTTTGAGGTGGAAGTCCCGTCATTAAGAATCTTGGCGGAGTCCAGATTAAAGGAATCGGAATGGGCCCAAGCACGTTTCGATCAGCTTAAACTCATAGAAGGCAAGCGTTTGGCCGCCATGAGTCATGGGCGTTTATATCAGAAACGAGTGAAGAACACTTTTGACAAGAAGGTACGTACGCACCGGTTCAGCGAAGGGGACTTGGTGTTGAAGAAAGTCTCCCAAGCTCTGAAAGACAATAGAGGGAAGTGGGCCCCGAACTACGAAGGGCCTTTCGTTGTAAAAAGGGCTTTCTCCGAAGGGGCCCTGGTGCTCACCAACATGGATGGCGAGGAGCTACCTTCACCCGTGAACTCCGATGTTGTCAAGCGATACTACGCTTAGGATCTGGGGCAATTGAGGAAGTCGCTGCATGTTCTTTTATTTTTTTTGTCCTTCTTGGTTTCCCCCAGGGATTCCTATCCTCTGGAATTTTCTCATCGTAGTATTTTAGAAGAAAAGGACATGGGATTGAGGTTCCGGTCCTCACTTTGTGCTTTAAACTATGTCCAGAATTTGATAACCTGAGCCTTTTTGCTTAGTCCATGGGATGCCCCAGGCGCTTAATTAAAACTAAACCTGACCAGCTTTCACTAAAAAGATTATTGCATTTGAAAACGCTCATGCATATGCATACGCATGCATATTTGTTATCTTATGACAGGAGCAGAATCATCATAGGCGATGGCCAAATACCGGGCCAAATCCAAAGACAAAGACAAATCGAGGTAAACGGTAATGCGGCCACAGTTTGCTGTGCAATGTTGTTTCCTGCTTTCAGGTACTTAGGGATGGATGCGAGTAGAGGCTAGGCCCATGATCGATGGATCGTCGTCCCATGCCCAGTTCCGGACAAGCGAGAAGCGCAGTTGGGAGACAACCTAGTATCCTTTAAATTCCCAGTTATTATTATTGTTGTATCTTTAAGGTAATGGTCGGATGCCTAATCTACCCTAAGGGGGGGGGGGGGGGTTAGCTCGCCTGGGCGAGCACCCCTGCACCTGGAAACATAAAAACGAGGGGAGGGGGAGTTTCTCTCCACCCAAAACTCCCCTCCCTCATTCAAAAAACGCAACACCCATGGGTTTTGCAGATTTTCGCCCCTAGGCCATCATTTTTGCGCTTTTGCTTCCATTTTTAGTGTCTTTGGTCACTCGATACAAGTAAGTGCACTACCCTTTGGTTTCTAGCTTTCCATTGATGCCTTTTATGCTTTGAATGGTACACAATTTGACCAATTCCATGAGACAATTTGGGGCAAATTTATGCTTTGTTTCTTTGAATTGTGGGGTTGTAGGGGATGGCCTTATGCCTAGGTTGTGTTCTGAGATGATGGGGCAAGCCACATTGCCCCCATTCCCTTGTTGTTGGTACCCGAAAGTGCGTCCACCAAGTCCTCGGTGAAATGCCTCAATGGTATTTTTGCCTAAGTTTGTAAAAATGGCTTTCAGATTGAACTTGTGTATGTATGGTTACCATTTTTTGGATGCGGACAGCTTGCAAGAATTAGGATAAATGCCAAAACATGAATTAGGCCTAGGGGGCCCAAGTTTTTGTTTGTTGAAATACAAGAAGGCATGATGAGTGAAAGCATGTTGGTGAGGTTTCCCCTTAAGGCCAGCACTTGGTTAGGGCTGCACCATGTTTTCCTTGTGCCTAGATAGTGTGAAAATGTTGTTCACCATGTACATGTGTATGTTGAATAGGTAGCTAAATGCTTTGCAAATGTGCATATATGTTGAAAATGGCACGAAAATGCGTCTCGAAGTAGGAACATATGATATGAAATTGCCTTTCAAGAATGTGAATGAGTAGCACAAAAATTACTTTTCCAATGAAGGTGCAATATGAATGTGTTTTCAAATGAGTGTAAGCATGTGCGAATATAACATGAAGTTGCCTCTCAAATGTATGAACATGTATGTGAATGAAATGTGAACATATAGCAAAAAGAATGGGGTAGGTGGGTAGCAAAAGCCTTGGAAAATATGTATGGATAGTTTGACACATAGCGTAAGGAATTTATTTGCCAAAAAAAAGTAGGTGCATCTTGTAGGGTGTCGTTCATCAAGAAAAAGATAGGTATAAATGTATGAATATCCTAGGAGAACCCACGCATTAACGTGTAAGCATTCCTTTCAAAATTCATATGGATGTTCATGCTTTGTTGAAAAAAGGGTACGCTGTTTGGCTTGATCTGGCTTTCGTTTTGATTAAGTTTTTCTTGAACTAACTTTCTAAACGATTTTGTAGGAAATGGCTCCGAAGAAACTCTCCATGAAGAGGTCTAGAAGAGACGCTGCAACGGAAGGGTCCAGTGCCACCCCCGAGTTTGATAGTCATTGTTTCCGGAGTGCCGAGCACCAACAGCTCTTCGAGGCCATCAAAGGATGGTCGTTCCACACAGAGAGGTGTGTCCAGCTCAGGGAGGATGAGTATACGGACTTTCAGGAGGAGAAAGCTTGCAGACGTTGGGCGTCGCTGGTGACTCCCATGGCTAAGTTTGACCCTGAGATAGTCCTAGAGTTCTCTGCTAATGCTTGGCCCACAGAGGAGGGAGTGCGAGGCATGCGTTCATGGGTGAGGGGTCAGTGGATTCCCTTTGATGCAGATGCCCTCAGCCAGTTCCTGGGTGACCGGTAGTTTTGGAGGAAGGCCAGCAATGTGAGTTCAGCCAGAGGAGGAACAAGGCTGATGGGTTCGACAAGGAGGCCATTGCCCAGCTGTTATGCACAACGGGGTAGGATTTCGCCCGGACCGCTGCAGGGAGGCGGGTGCGGATCATGCGTACCAACATGACAACTTTAACCCAGACGTGGATGACACTGCTGCTCAGCAATGTCTTGCCTAGCGATCATAACTCCGATCTCCCTCTGCCTAAGTGCCAGTTGGTGTACGCCATCCTGACACGGATGAGCGTCCACATGGCCCAGATGATTGCTAACGCCATCTATTTGTTTGCAGGTATGCCACCCACCAGGCACCCTCTGGACCTGGATAAGTCTAACAGGGGCCTGGGGTTTCCGGCGCTGATCATGGGCCTCTGCCAGTCATTCGGGGTTCCCGTCACCCCCAGTAAAGTGATCCGATCGTCGATCACCCAGGCCTTCATCGAGAAGTACTGAACGCCTAGGCAGGCGTAGGGTGATGCACATTAGGCCGCAGACGCACCGCCACCACCTTGGCAGGCCGATCCCGCTGGATAACTAGGCATGGAGCGTTATCTACAGCACTTGGTTCGCCAGCAGGCGGCCAACCACCATGGGCAGGTGCAGATACATGAGTGTCTCTACCGGTTCAGCCTTAGTCAGCAGGGGCAGGGTTCCGCTCCTTTTGCTTGCCTTACTCCGGAGCAGTTTGGGGCTGAGGTCGCATGGCCCGGAGACTGGCCCGAGGCCCAGGCAGGAGAGGAGCCTGCAAGATCCCCCAGTGAGGAAGAGGAGGCCCGTATGGATGAAGATATGACTGATTTGCTCGGTTTCATTGGAGGAAGCGGAGCCACGTGACCGAGGTCACCGCACTTTTGTTATTGACATTACTGTTTTCTGTTATTGTCTATATTGCTATTGACGTTACTGTTTTCTATTATTGTCTATATTGCTATTGACATTACTGTTTTATGTTATTGTCTATATGGTTACTAACATTGCTGTTATTATTTGTTTTTGTTAGAATTTGGCGTTATGGCTCTCAGTTCTTTCGTCACTGTTTTTATTGCAGCTTACCGTTACGTGTTTTTTTTTTCGTTTACCTTGTGGTTAGGCATGAATAGGTAGTGTGCGCCCTCGTCCGCATGACCTGTTCAAAGAGAAAAAGAGAAAAAAAGGAAATAAACAAATGATAATAACTTAAAAAGGGAAAGAAACAAGGGGGAGAGAAAATATATCTTTTGGATGAAAAGCCAGCACGTTTTTGAAAAGAAATAACTTCCAACTTTTCTTTGAAAAAAGGATTCGCTGATCATAACCAGTTTTTGAAAAAAAATGTGTATGCACCTGAAGGGTGAATGCTATGAAAATTTTCCCGAACACCCAAAATGGACTCGGATGAATGCATAAATTGATAAAGGAGCATATTTTGAAAACACTGGGTTAACTTAAATAGGAAAAATGAATCCTGAGCCCTAGTGTCACATGACCATAAAAACTTGATGCTTGAGTGTCCACATGGGTGCATGCATGACTAGTTTTGCATAAAATTTCCAAATCATCATTGTTGCGTGTGTGTCATGGAAATAATGTGGGACATCCCTTTTATCCCTGAACCGCTGGCCAAACCCACGCCCTGACATATATCATGTCCAGCCGTTCTACAAGCCTTGATCCCAAATCCCAACTTACCATAAACCTTGACCTAGGGTGAGAATGTTCATCCTTGCTCTCGGAAGAAAACAAAAAAGGAGAAAAGGAGAAAATTCCCAATCAAAGAGTGGGAGAAAGCAAAAAAAGAAGAAAGAAAATTCCCGATCAAGGATCGGAAGAAAACAAAAGAAATATGTAGAAAGGTTTTTGGACCAGACAACATCTGAATAATACAGAATTGTCATCACAAATTGAGGATACGTAGGAGCAAGAGCCTCGCTTTTTTCGGCCGCCCCACAATTTGACCCTGAGGTCATGTGACATGCGGAGACAAATTATGGTCATCCGCACACCTTTTCGCCATCCAGAGACGATCGAGTCCGATGGCACGCAAAGACAAATTATGGTCATTCTGCACCTTTTGTCATCCAGAGGCGGCGAGCCCGATGACATGCGCAGACAAATTATGGTCATCCGCACACCTTTTCGCCATCCAGAGACGATCGAGTCTGATGGCACGTGGAGACAAATTATGGTCATCCGCACAGCTTTTTGTCAACCAGAGGCAAGCGAGCCCGTTGGCACGCAGAGACAAATTATGGTCATTCTGCACCTTTTGTCATCCAGAGACGGCGGGTCTGATGACATGCGGAGAAACCATATGGTCCCGCACCTTTTTTTCACTATCCAGGGACAATCAAGTCCGATAGCACGTAGAGATAAATTATGGTCATCCGCACGCTTTTGCTATCTGTAAGACTCAATGCCTGATAACACGCAGAGACTAACGTCATCTTCTACACCTTTTGTAATCCAGGGACAGCGAGTCGGGTGATGGGCGGAGATACCTTATGGTCATCCGCACCTTTCGTCGACCGAGAGGAACGAATTCGGTAGTATCAAGATGATGTTGGTCGTTCAGTGCTGACCATTTTCAAAAAATTTGCAGGTTTTTTCACTCTCGTAGTCTGAAAACATTCAAGTCCAGTGACGTGCGGAATTCTTCTCTGCTGGGCAGAGACGATTGGGTGCAACGGCAAAGGGAAGTGTCATGGTTGTCCAACTTTGTAGTTTTCAAAACACTGAAGTTTATTGACGCTTCTGATGCCTTTTCTTTTCTTACTGAATGATAGGTTCCGCTGGCGGGGATATTGACCGGCCGAATGATGTTTCGCTTGAACGAAATTAGTGTCTTATCTTTACTTCCCTTTTATCTCCAATAAAAGACAAGTAAAGATGGGCAACTGTCATACCCTAATTTCGTCTGGGGACCATCTGTTTGGTGGGATGCGACGTTTGCTTGACCACTTCGAGGTACTTGACATCCATCGTTAGGCAATCCGTGAAGTTCCGCGACATGTCGGGAGTCGAAAGGAAGCGTTAATGCGCAATCCATAAAGTTCCATAACATTCTAGAAGCCAAAGAGGGGACGATTGCGTAATCCGTAAGGTTTCGTGACATTACGGAAAGAAAATAAGTATCATCATGTAATTCGTAAAGTTCCGTAATGTTACGGAAAAAGAATTAGCAAAAAAAGGCAGAGGGGGTGTGCAAATAGCAATCAGGCCCACTTGGGCCTTCCAGGATGTTCCAACAGAAGGCGGTGCCTTCTGGTGGAAGCAACGAGCTGGGCGGCAACCACCTCCCTCTTTTCCCCTATAAATAGGGGAAGGAGGGCAGAACAAATTCGTTCAACCCTCTTGGTATCTGAGATTCACTTAAAATTAGTGAGAAAAATTTTTTCCGTGAAGAAAATCCAAGCCGAGGCGCTTCCGTAATGCTTCCGAGACGTTTCCGTGGGCGATTTCGTGAAGAATTTTCCACCGTTCTTCATCGTTCTTTGTTCGTTCTTCGTCGTTCTTCGGTCTTCAACTGGTAAGTTCCAGAAATCGAACCTTTCAATTCATTCTATGTACCCTTAGCGGTCCCTACTTGTTTCGCGTGCTTTTATTTTTATTTCGTTTGCTTTCCGTACCCCCTTTTGACTTGCTTTAGTCATTCATTTAAGTCGTTTTCTCGCATAAATCAAAAATAAAATATATTTTCATCGATCATTTGAGTTGGAACATCTTTTAATTTCTGTTAGAATAAAATCCGACCGATCTTTCACGTCGTAACCACGTTTAAAACCAACAAGAGGCAAAATAATAATATTATAATAAAAAAATATCTTTAAATAAAATAATCAAAAAAATCAATCGAACGTTTTTCTTTGGGATTTTCTTTCTTAATCGAATTGACTAAATAAACCAAAGTGAAACTAAGGCTAAAATCAATTCATAAATCAAGCTTTTGTCATCACCTAAAAACCATTGTTAAAGGTCCAACGCCTTGAAATGGTCATGTTCGCTTTTATTGGTTAAACGTGGACTTTTAAAAGCCTAAAATTAACACATAACTTTGTCACGTCTTTCAAAAAAACCAAGAGATCATTAATGGTCCAATGCCTTAATGTTTTCTCTCCTTTCAAAAGAATCAAAAGATCGTTTAATGGTCCAACGCCTTAAATGACCTTTTATTCAGTCAAAATATATCTTGCAAAAAAGATAAAAACAACTTAACCAACGTTTAGCTCTCAAAGAACTATGTAGGTCTGATTTCCTTATCACAATTAAGGAATACGTAGGAGCAAGGGAAACACTCTTGTCGAACACAAAAAGATAAAAAAATACAAAAAAGCATAAAAAGACATAAAAACCTAAAAAAGGGAAAATAAAACAAATTGAAGTCATATTTGTACACTTGATTAAAGGCTGTCGTCCCTTGTGACAGACGCGTGGGGTGCTAATACCTTCCCCGTGCGTAAATACAACTCCCGAACCTTTCACACTTAAAGTTCGTAGACCACTCCTTTCCGGTTTTTCCGACGTTTTCCTCGAATAAACGTTGGTGGCGACTCCGCGCATTTTCCTCCCTTAGAAGACGCACCCATGAGCCCCGCGTCGCCCTCCCGCCGAAGGGTAGGTTGCGACAGAATGGAAGAGGGATAGCAGGCTGCAGTAAGTCATAATTACTAAAAGAAGGTCCACCTGCATGAAAATTTTTGTTAGGAAGCTTTCTCTTTTCTGCAACTATCTCATCCTCTTTTTCAGGTGTAAAATGAAGCTTGATAGGTTCAGGTGCAGGTGCTACTACTGGTGGAGGCACTTGAATTTGGTTGCCAGACCTCAAGGTGATGGCACTCACATTTTTTGGATTCTGCACAATTTGTGAAGGCAATTTGTCAGAATTTTGGGATTGAGCTTGGTTCAACTGAGTGGCCATTTGCCCCATCTGATTTGTCAGACTCTGAATGGAGGCTCTTGTCTCTTGCTGAAATTGCATATTCTGGATGGTCATTTGCCTCACTAACTCTTCTAAGGAAGGTTGAGGAGGAGCTTTAGTTGCTTGTTGTCTTTGTTGTGACTGCTACTATATTGGAGGAGGAACATATGGCTTGCTTGGACCAGCATCATTTTGGAAAGGAGAGACAGACTATTGTTGTTGTGGAGGACTTGCCCATCTCAGATTTGGATGATTTCTCCAACCTGGATTGTATCTGTTGCTTGAAAGATCATAATTATTCTGTTGTTGTTGGTTTTGCTACTGAGGGGGTCTATTATAAATGTTTGCAGCATAAGCTTCAGGTTTCTCATTGACTCCAGATTGTTGCAAAGAAGGACAAAGATCTGTATGGTGATCTGCAGAAGAACATAGACCACATACTCATGTAACAGGTGCAAATTTCTGATTCATGGCAAGCTGAGTTACTAGGTTAACCAAGGCATCAAGTTTTCCCTCAAGCTTTTTATTTTCAGTAGATGAAGATGAATCTGTGGCCACCTCATGGACTCCTCTAAGGACAATAACATCATTTCTTGCACTGAATTGTTGGGAGTTGGAAGCCATCTTCTCAATCAAATTCCTAGCCTCAGCAAGGGTCATATCACCAAGAGCTCCACCACTGGCAACATCAATCATACTCCTCTCCATGTTGCTAAGTCCCTCATAGAAATATTGAAGAAGGAGTTGCTCAGAAATCTGGTGGTGAGGACAGCTTGCACACAATTTCTTGAATTTTTCCCAGTACTCATACAAGCTCTCTCCACTAAGTTGCCTGATGCTTGAAATGTCTTTTCTGATGGCAGTGATCCTAGATGCAGGGAAGAATTTCTCCAAGAACACCCTCTTAAGGTCATCCCAGCTGAAAATAGACATGGGAGTAAGGTAGTATAGCCAATCTTTTGCCACTCCCTCCAGAGAATGAGGAAAAGCCTTTAGAAAGATATGATCTTCTTGGACATCAGAGGGCTTCATGGTGGAACGAACAATATGGAACTCCTTAAGATGCTTATGAGGATCTTCACCTACAAGACCATGAAACTTGGGCAACAAATGTATTAGTCCAGTCTTGAGAACATATGGAACACCCTCATCAGGATATTGAATGCACAAGCTTTCATAAGTGAAATCAGGTGCAGCCATCTCCCTAAGGGTTCTCTCACGAGGTGGAGGTTGAGCCATGTTCTCAGTATGAAAATTAGTAGTTGAATGCTCAAAATCAGAATATTCAGAATCACCAGCAACAAAATACTCAGAATGCTCGAAATGCACAGAATGATCAAGATGCACACTATGCCTAACGAATCTATGAAAGGTTATATCTATTTTAGGATCAAAGGGTTATAAATCACCTGGATTGCCCCTAGTCATGCACTATATGCAGCAAATAATGTGTTCTCAAACAAGCACCAGGGGAGGGTTAAAACTACAACTATAGTCTAAAGATATCCAAATGAGCTGAACTTTTGTGAGCAACACCCTAAAATCATGAAAAGACAGCACAAAAAATTTCAAACAAAAATTAAAAGTCTAACTATGAAAACTACTTAAGCAAATTTTACAAAAATAGGACAATAATACTTGAAAAATAAAAAAAACTTAGTAAACAGCTGATTTTTCGAGTTTGGGAGACCCCAACCGGCTGAAGCAAGTTTCCTTAATATGGGAAATTTTTTTCTACCCCAAATGCATATATAATAATAGTCATTCTGATACCCGGAGCAAAAGTTATGGCCGTTTTAAGTTTTGCTAAAAACAAGTTCCCAAAATTTTTGTCTCTCTCAAATTCAACCACACCAAGTGCTCCTGGTATTTTTCACACCAAATATGGATCAAAAGAAACTACCACACCAAAAATCAGCCAAAAATAACAACTCTAACTATAAAAAAAATCGCTAATGAAATTGCAAAATCAATCGCTAATTCCCAGTCGCTAATCACTGTTCACAGCAAAACACCAACTGAATTAGTCGATAAAAACAATAGCTAAACAAGGGACACGATTGAAATGCAAAACAAAACACTACGCAAAACAAAACAACTAAACACTATTATGAACCTTTGGCCCACTGCTCCCCGGCAACGGTCCCAAATTTGATCGAGGTCGTACCCGAATCAAATAAGCATTAAAAATGCAGTATCTAGGAAGTGATCCTAGGTCGTCTCCCAACGAGCAATGGTCAACCAACATTCATAATAGATAGTGATAAAACAGTAACGAATTGAGGGGTTGTTTGTTTTTGTAAATAAACAACAAGCAAATTTGAATTAGAAAATAACAGAATTAAAACATGTTGTTTCCCCTTGATTCACAAGCAAGTCTCTTATCCTAGGATACAAGAATTTATCCTTAATCAGTTCAACCACTTAATCCAACCCTAAATTAAATTACTAAGTGAAAATTAACATAAGGCTGTCATTATGTGATTAAGCAACACATACACCAATTAATCATGAACAAAACTGATCATTAAGCATGAACGTAAATTAAGCGTAGAGACAATTAATCAAGCACTAAGCATGCATGGATTAATAGAAAAAAATACAGAGTAATTGGTGAAGAGGAAAAACTGATCAGAATTCAATAGTAATAACAAAACCTCAAAGAGAGTTGTGCTTGATCATCAAGAGAAAACAACGCTGGAGACTTAGCCTTCCATTAATCAGTAGAAAACAAAATTGTAGATTGAACAGTAAAAACCATGGTGCTGTTATATAGGTCCTCAGCAAAAATGAAATTACAAAAAACGAATTTTATTCTACGTGAACAGTAAAAATTGGAATTCTAAAACCCTAGAACTATTCTCCTCTCTGAAAACTCCCTAAACTAAAACCATGGTGTTGTTATATAGGTCCTCAGCCCCAAAGCTTACAAATCTATTTTCAGTCCAAGCACATAAACAAAATAAAATAAAATCTGCACAAGATAAGATTTGATAAAATAAAATTGTCTGCTCTCTTCAAGTCCAAGCCCAATTCCGGATTCAAGCCCAATTGCTTATAATTCTCCTGAAATTAAATTAAAAACACAAAATTAGTCAAGTAGGCCCAAATGATAAAACTGCATAATTAATTTGACAATTAAGGCTAATCAGTAATTAAAATGGTGACAAAAAGGGTTAAGAAATAGGAGAAAATAATGACACATCAAGCATGTAATCCTTTGTTCCTTGAAGATATCTCATCACTTTCTTTGCAGCTTTCCAGTGGTCAATACCTGGATTACTTTGATATCTTCCCAAGACTCCAACAGCAAATGCAATATCAGGTCTAGTGCAAACCTGAGCATACATAAGGCTTCCAACTGCTGAAGCATATGGAATATTTTTCATGTGTTCCCGCTCAAAATTATTTTTGGGGCACTGACTCAAAGAGAGTTTGTCACCCATCACAATGGAAGCTACACTTGGTCATGTTAAATCTCTTTAAAACTTTGTTGATATAGGTTTCTTGAGACAAGCCTAAAATGCCTCAAGATCTTTCTCTATGGATCTTTATGCCTATGACATAAGATGCCTCTCCCATATCCTTCATATCAAAGTTCTTTGAGATAAATTGTTTCACCTCATATAGCATACCCTTATCATTAGTCACAAGCAGAATATCATCTACGTATAATACAAGGAAACAAATCTTACTCCCATTGACCTTCTGGTATATACAGTGATCCATGACATTCTCTTCAAAGCTGAATGAAGAAATGACCTCATGAAATTTTAAATACCACTGGTGGGAGGCTTGTTTCAATCCATAGATTGAATTATTAAGCTTGCTGACTAAGTGCTCACCAACACTAGATAAGAATCCCTCAGGTTGTTTCATGTAAACCTCTTCTTCTAGATCACCATTCAGGAACGCCATTTTCACATCCATTTGATGCAGCTCAAGATCAAAATGAGTTACTAATGCCAAAATTACTCGAAGAGAGTCTTTCTTAGATATAGGGGAAAAGGTCTCTATGTAATCGATTCCTTCTCTTTGAGTGAATCCTTTAGCAACAAGTCTTGCCTTATGTCTCTCAATGTTGCCTTCTGAGTCTTTCTTTGTTTTGAAGACCCATCTACATCTGATGGCTTTTACACCAACAGGAAATTCAATGAGATCCCAAACTTGTTTAGATGCCATAGAATCCATCTCATCCCTCATAGCATTATACCACAAATTTGATTCCTTAGAACTCATGGCTTGTGAAAATGTCTCAGGATCATTTTCGGCTTCAATGTTGTAGTCTGATTCTTGTAGGTACACTACATAATCACTAGGAATTGCTATCCTTTTTACTCTAGTAGATCTTCTTAATGATGCATGATCATCCTGCTGAGGAACTTGTTCAACCGGTTCTTCACAAGTTTGTTCAATATCATCATGTTGTTCCTCACAAACAACTTGATCTACATGATCACTTTCAACAGCTTGTGGAACTTTAATCACTGGTTGTCTAACACCCATTTTAAGTTGAGGGGTGGGAATGACTACTAACCTATTACTTGTCCCAGAAGGTTCAACTTCATAGTGATCCCTTTTAGAAGAAATATTCTGAAATTGATCACTCCCACTGATCAAGTCATTTTCAAGAAACTTTGCATTCCTTGATTCCATAATATGATGTGATCTAGGAATTGATCTTGGATTAGGTGTCATGAGGCATGAAAAGCATGAAGGACATGCACAAAGTGTGACTATATGATGTGGCAATGGGTGTAGTAAGCAAATGCTCACCTCCCCCTCTAAAATTTAATTGGATTGGGCTTCTACCAATTCAATTAAATTTATTTCCAACCACACACATCAAATATCCACTTAGTGCATGTGAAATTACAAAACTACCCCTAATACAAAAACTAGTCTAGGTGCCCTAAAATACAAGGGCTGAAAAATCTTATATTTCTAAGGTACCCTACCTACATTATGGAGCCCTAAATACAAGGCCCAAAAATAATGAAACCTTAATCTAATATTTACAAAGATAAGTGGGCTCGTACTTAGCCCATGGGCCTGAAATCTACCCTAAGGCTCATAAGAACCCTAGGGCCTTCTCTTGCATCTTTGGCCCAATCTACTTGGAGTTTTCTATCCAATGCCCTTGCGGGGTAGGATTGCATCATTCCCTCCCCCTTGAAAAGGATTTGACCTCGAATCCCGAGGTTCTTGAAACTCTGGGCTTTTTTCCTCAACACCTGTAAAAAGAACAAAAACATATGTATTAGTGGTGTTTAGTATGTTGAAGTAAGGTGAGGTCTGAAAACTCATTTCCTGGGCATCTTCCCATGAAGGAACATAGTTCCTCACCAACTCAATGAGTGGTGCTACAAGTATAGAAAAATATGGGACAAACCTTTTGTAAAAGTTTGTTAAGTCATGGAAGCCCCAAATTTTTCTTACACTTGGTGGAGCGGGCCACTCAGGAATGACTTTTATTCTTTTAGGGTTCATGGGAACCCCTTGATCACAATTTAAAAAATTAAGAAAAGTAAAGCAATAGAACATACCTTTTTCTGTATTTTCATGTTGATTATTCCTACCAAAAAGTATGACAAACCTAAGGTGTCCCATATGAGTACCTAAGTTTGTATTGAAACTAAAAATAAGAACAAACCTACCTAATGAGTCCCTATGTACACAAATCATGAAGATGTTGGGTGCACGAGTGATTTTACAAATGAGTGTTGTACCACCCAAAGTATTCATCATACCACCTATTTTAGGGATTTGGTGCCTAATAATACCTATTTTGG